>NC_090654.1:255042598-255642598 GCF_040937935.1 Hyperolius riggenbachi
CTGCAGATCGTACCAGTAGAGTATAAGGTGTGAAGGATACAGCAGACCGTACCAGTAGAGTAGGAGGTGTGAAGAACACAGCAGACTGTACCAGTAGAGTAGGAGGTGTGAAGGACACAGCAGACCGTACCAGTAGAGTAGGAGGTGTGAAGGTCACAGCAGACCGTACCAGTAGAGTATAAGGTATAAAGGTAACTGCAGATCGTACCAGTAGAGTATAAGGTGTGAAGGACACAGCAGACCGTAACAGTAGAGTATAAGGTGTGAAGGTCACAGCAGACTGTACCAGTAGAGTATAAGGTGTGAAGAACACAGCAGACTGTACCAGTAGAGTAGGAGGTGTGAAGAACACAGCAGATTGTATCAGTAGAGTAGGAGGTGTGAAGGACACAGCAGACTGTACCAGTAGAGTATAAGGTGTGAAGAAAACAGAAGACTGTACCAGTAGAGTAGGAAGTGTGAAGGACACAGCAGACTGTACCTGTAGAGTATAAGGTGTGAAGGACACAGCAGACTATACCAATAGAGTATAACGTGTGAAGGACACAGCAGACTGTACCAGTAGAGTAGGAAGTGTGAAGGACACAGCAGACTGTACTAGTAGAACAGGAAATGTGAAGGACACAGCAGACTGTACCAGTAGAGTAGGAAGTGTGAAGGACACAGCAGACTGTACCGGTAGAGTATAAGGTGTGAAGGTCACAGCAGACTGTACCAGTAGAGTATAGGGGTGAATAACACAGCAGACTGTACCAATAGAGTATAAGGTGTGAAGAACACAGCAGACTGTACCAGTAGAGTAGGAAGTGTGAAGGACACAGCAGACTGTACTAGTAGAACAGGAAATGTGAAGGACACAGCAGATGCTCACAGCTGATTGACTGCGTGTAGATATGATAAAGTACCTATGCCATGGGATTGTTGCCATATCACCACAATACAAGTCAAAGTCCATGTTTTACGATAGTGAGGCAAGGTTTGCTTCCAATAAAACTCGTCTTGTACAGCAAATACTGGCTTTATCCTGGGAGACCTAAATCAATAGCTGTACAAAGATATACAAGAAAAGAAGACAAAATCAGATGACGACTTAAATCTATCACAAGGACACCTATGGGGACTATTCAAAGGTCACTAATAGGGTTAATCTACAACATGAGAGATAATTAAAATCCATGGTGTTACCCATAACAACGAACTTCAAGCCTTCCACTGAATATACATATTCTCTGTAATGTAAAATAACAAAGTAGAAGGACTAGCTTGTATTTGTTTGAAGCATGGTAGAGGAAAGTATAGAATCTGATGTACTGATTTGCAATCTTAAAGAAAAAATGTACTTCTAATGAGAGAGGTACAATGCTTTCAATGTGACAGGGATTAAAACTGGAGGATGTCGTATGTATACACCACCAACACCTCTACTCTGAGTGGGGGAAGGGTGGTCTCATGGATGCTGCATTTATGACAGGAGGTAGGTTGAAGCAATGGGCTCATGGTGGCCGCACTTGTAATAGGAGGAAGGTGTGGAAGGAATGGGCTCATGGTGGCCGCACTTGTAATAGGAGGAAGGTGTGGAAGGAATGGGCTCATGGTGGCCGCACTTGTAATAGGAGGAAGGTGTGGAAGGAATGGGCTCATGGTGGCTGCACTTGTAATAGGAGGAAGGTGTGGAAGGAATGGGCTCATCGTGGCCGCACTTGTAATAGGAGGAAGGTGTGGAAGGAATGGGCTCATGGTGGCCGCACTTGTAATAGGAGGAAGGTGTGGAAGGAATGGGCTCATGGTGGCTGCACTTGTAATAGGAGGAAGGTGTGGAAGGAATGGGCTCATGATGGACACACTTGTAATAGGAGGAAGGTGTGGAAGGAATTGGATCATGGTGGCCGCACTTGTAATAGGAGGAAGGTGTGGAAGGAATGGGCTCATGATGGATGCACTTGTAATAGGAGGAAGGTGTGGAAGGAATGGGATCATGGTGGCCGCACTTGTAATAGGAGGAAGGTGTGGAAGGAATGGGCTCATGGTGGCTGCACTTGTAATAGGAGGAAGGTGTGGAAGGAATGGGCTCATGGTGGCTGCACTTGTAATAGGAGGAAGGTGTGGAAGGAATGGGCTCATGGTGGCCGCACTTGTAATAGGAGGAAGGTGTGGAAGGAATGGAATCATGGTGGCTGCACTTGTAATAGGAGGAAGGTATGGAAGGAATTGGCTCATGGTGGCTGCACTTGTAATAGGAGGAAGGTATAGAAGCAATGGGCTCATGGTGGCTGCACTTGTAATAGGAGGAAGGTGTGGAAGGAATGGGCTCATGGTGGCCGCACTTGTAATAGGAGGAAGGTGTGGAAGGAATGGGATCATGATGGATGCACTTGTAATAGGAGGAAGGTGTGGAAGGAATGGGCTCATGATGGATGCACTTGTAATAGGAGGAAGGTGTGGAAGGAATGGGCTCATGGTGGCTGCACTTGTAATAGGAGGAAGGTGTGGAAGGAATGGGCTCATGGTGGCCGCACTTGTAATAGGAGGAAGGTGTGGAAGGAATTGGCTCATGGTGGCTGCACTTGTAATAGGAGGAAGGTGTGGAAGGAATTGGCTCATGGTGGCTGCACTTGTAATAGGAGGAAGGTGTGGAAGGAATGGGCTCATGGTGGCCGCACTTGTAATAGAAGGAAGGCGTGGAAGGAATGGGCTCATGGTGGCTGCACTTGTAATAGGAGGAAGGTGTGGAAGGAATGGGCTCATGATGGATGCACTTGTAATAGGAGGAAGGTGTGGAAGGAATGGGCTCATGGTGGCTGCACTTGTAATAGGAGGAAGGTGTGGAAGGAATGGGCTCATGGTGGCCGCACTTGTAATAGGAGGAAGGTGTGGAAGGAATTGGCTCATGGTGGCTGCACTTGTAATAGGAGGAAGGTGTGGAAGGAATTGGCTCATGGTGGCTGCACTTGTAATAGGAGGAAGGTGTGGAAGGAATGGGATCATGGTGGCCGCACTTGTAATAGGAGGAAGGTGTGGAAGGAATGGGATCATGGTGGCCGCACTTGTAATAGGAGGAAGGTGTGGAAGGAATGGGCTCATGGTGGCCGCACTTGTAATAGGAGGAAGGTGTGGAAGGAATGGGATCATGGTGGCTGCACTTGAAATAGGAGGAAGGTGTGGAAGGAATGGGCTCATGGTGGCCGCACTTGTAATAGGAGGAAGGTGTGGAAGGAATGGGCTCATGGTGGCCGCACTTGTAATAGAAGGAAGGCGTGGAAGGAATGGGCTCATGGTGGCAGCACTTGTAATAGGAGGAAGGTGTGGAAGGAATTGGCTCATGGTGGCTGCACTTGTAATAGGAGGAAGGTGTGGAAGGAATTGGCTCATGGTGGCCGCACTTGTAATAGGAGGAAGGTGTGGAAGGAATGGGCTCATGGTGGCCGCACTTGTAATAGGAGGAAGGTGTGGAAGGAATGGGATCATGGTGGCTGCACTTGTAATAGGAGGAAGGTGTGGAAGGAATGGGCTCATGGTGGCCGCACTTGTAATAAGAGGAAGGTGTGGAAGGAATGGGCTCATGATGGACACACTTGTAATAGGAGGAAGGTGTGGAAGGAATGGGCTCATGGTGGCTGCACTTGTAATAGGAGGAAGGTGTGGAAGGAATGGGCTCATGGTGGCCGCACTTGTAATAGGAGGAAGGTGTGGAAGGAATGGAATCATGGTGGCTGCGCTTGTAATAGGAGGAAGGTGTGGAAGGAATGGGATCATGATGGCTGCACTTGTAATAGGAGGAAGGTGTGGAAGGAATGGGATCATGGTGGCTGCACTTGTAATAGGAGGAAGGTGTGGAAGGAATGGGCTCATGGTGGCTGCACTTGTAATAGGAGGAAGGTGTGGAAGGAATGGGCTCATGGTGGCTGCACTTGTAATAGGAGGAAGGTGTGGAAGGAATGGGCTCATGGTGGCCGCACTTGTAATAGGAGGAAGGTGTGGAAGGAATGGGATCATGATGGATGCACTTGTAATAGGAGGAAGGTGTGGAAGGAATAGGCTCATGATGGATGCACTTGTAATAGGAGGAAGGTGTGGAAGGAATGGGCTCATGGTGGCTGCACTTGTAATAGGAGGAAGGTGTGGAAGGAATGGGCTCATGGTGGCCGCACTTGTAATAGGAGGAAGGTGTGGAAGGAATTGGCTCATGGTGGCTGCACTTGTAATAGGAGGAAGGTGTGGAAGGAATTGGCTCATGGTGGCTGCACTTGTAATAGGAGGAAGGTGTGGAAGGAATGGGCTCATGGTGGCCGCACTTGTAATAGAAGGAAGGCGTGGAAGGAATGGGCTCATGGTGGCTGCACTTGTAATAGGAGGAAGGTGTGGAAGGAATGGGCTCATGATGGATGCACTTGTAATAGGAGGAAGGTGTGGAAGGAATGGGCTCATGGTGGCTGCACTTGTAATAGGAGGAAGGTGTGGAAGGAATGGGCTCATGGTGGCCGCACTTGTAATAGGAGGAAGGTGTGGAAGGAATTGGCTCATGGTGGCTGCACTTGTAATAGGAGGAAGGTGTGGAAGGAATTGGCTCATGGTGGCTGCACTTGTAATAGGAGGAAGGTGTGGAAGGAATGGGATCATGGTGGCCGCACTTGTAATAGGAGGAAGGTGTGGAAGGAATGGGATCATGGTGGCCGCACTTGTAATAGGAGGAAGGTGTGGAAGGAATGGGCTCATGGTGGCCGCATTTGTAATAGGAGGAAGGTGTGGAAGGAATGGGATCATGGTGGCTGCACTTGAAATAGGAGGAAGGTGTGGAAGGAATGGGATCATGGTGGCCGCACTTGTAATAGGAGGAAGGTGTGGAAGGAATGGGCTCATGGTGGCCGCACTTGTAATAGAAGGAAGGCGTGGAAGGAATGGGCTCATGGTGGCAGCACTTGTAATATGAGGAAGGTGTGGAAGGAATTGGCTCATGGTGGCTGCACTTGTAATAGGAGGAAGGTGTGGAAGGAATTGGCTCATGGTGGCCGCACTTGTAATAGGAGGAAGGTGTGGAAGGAATGGGCTCATGGTGGCCGCACTTGTAATAGGAGGAAGGTGTGGAAGGAATGGGATCATGGTGGCTGCACTTGTAATAGGAGGAAGGTGTGGAAGGAATGGGCTCATGGTGGCTGCACTTGTAATAGGAGGAAGGTATAGAAGCAATGGGCTCATGGTGGCCGCACTTGTAATAAGAGGAAGGTGTGGAAGGAATGGGCTCATGATGGACACACTTGTAATAGGAGGAAGGTGTGGAAGGAATGGGCTCATGGTGGCTGCACTTGTAATAGGAGGAAGGTGTGGAAGGAATGGGCTCATGGTGGCTGCACTTGTAATAGGAGGAAGGTGTGGAAGGAATGGGCTCATGATGGCTGCACTTGTAATAGGAGGAAGGTGTGGAAGGAGTGGGCTCATGGTAGCCGCACTTGTAATAAGAGGAAGGTGTGGAAGGAATAGGCTCATGGTGGCTGCACTTGTAATAGGAGGAAGGTGTGGAAGGAATGGGATCATGATGGATGCACTTGTAATAGGAGGAAGGTGTGGAAGGAATGGGCTCATGATGGATGCACATGTAATAGGAGGAAGGTATAGAAGCAATGGGCTCATGGTGGCTGCACTTGTAATAGGAGGAAGGTGTGGAAGGAATGGGCTCATGGTGGCTGCACTTGTAATAGGAGGAAGGTGTGGAAGGAATGGGCTCATGGTGGCTGCACTTGTAATAGGAGGAAGGTGTGGAAGGAATGGGCTCATGATGGATGCACTTGTAATAGGAGGAAGGTGTGGAAGGAATGGGATCATGATGGATGCACTTGTAATAGGAGGAAGGTGTGGAAGGAATGGGCTCATGGTGGCTGCACTTGTAATAGGAGGAAGGTGTGGAAGGAATGGAATCATGGTGGCTGCACTTGTAATAGGAGGAAGGTGTGGAAGGAATGGGATCATGATGGCTGCACTTGTAATAGGAGGAAGGTGTGGAAGGAATGGGATCATGGTGGCTGCACTTGTAATAGGAGGAAGGTGTGGAAGGAATGGGCTCATGGTGGCTGCACTTGTAATAGGAGGAAGGTGTGGAAGGAATGGGATCATGGTGGCCGCACTTGTAATAGGGGGAAGGTGTGGAAGGAATGGGCTCATGATGGATGCACTTGTAATAGGAGGAAGGTGTGGAAGGAATGGGCTCATGGTGGCTGCACTTGTAATAGGAGGAAGGTGTGGAAGGAATGGGCTCATGATGGATGCACTTGTAATAGGAGGAAGGTGTGGAAGGAATGGGATCATGGTGGCCGCACTTGTAATAGGGGGAAGATGTGGAAGGAATGGGCTCATGGTGGCTGCACTTGTAATAGGAGGAAGGTGTGGAAGGAATGGAATCATGGTGGCTGCACTTGTAATAGGAGGAAGGTGTGGAAGGAATGGGATCATGATGGCTGCACTTGTAATAGGAGGAAGGTGTGGAAGGAATGGGATCATGGTGGCTGCACTTGTAATAGGAGGAAGGTGTGGAAGGAATGGGCTCATGGTGGCTGCACTTGTAATAGGAGGAAGGTGTGGAAGGAATGGGATCATGGTGGCCGCACTTGTAATAGGGGAAGGTGTGGAAGGAATGGGCTCATGATGGATGCACTTGTAATAGGAGGAAGGTGTGGAAGGAATGGGCTCATGGTGGCTGCACTTGTAATAGGAGGAAGGTGTGGAAGGAATGGGCTCATGATGGATGCACTTGTAATAGGAGGAAGGTGTGGAAGGAATGGGATCATGATGGATGCACTTGTAATAGGAGGAAGGTGTGGAAGGAATGGGCTCATGGTGGCTGCACTTGTAATAGGAGGAAGGTGTGGAAGGAATGGGATCATGATGGATGCACTTGTAATAGGAGGAAGGTGTGGAAGGAATGGGCTCATGGTGGCTGCACTTGTAATAGGGGGAAGGTGAGGAAGGAATGGGATCATGGTGGCCGCACTTGTAATAGGAGGAAGGTGTGGAAGGAATGGGCTCATGGTGGCTGCACTTGTAATAGGAGGAAGGTGTGGAAGGAATGGGCTCATGGTGGCTGCACTTGTAATAGGAGGAAGGTGTGGAAGGAATGGGCTCATGGTGGCTGCACTTGTAATAGGAGGAAGGTGTGGAAGGAATGGGATCATGGTGGCTGCACTTGTAATAGGAGGAAGGTATAGAAGCAATGGGCTCATGATGGATGCACTTGTAATAGGAGGAAGGTGTGGAAGGAATGGGATAATGGTGGCCGCACTTGTAATAGGGGGAAGGTGTGGAAGGAATGGGCTCATGATGGATGCACTTGTAATAGGAGGAAGGTGTGGAAGGAATGGGCTCATGATGGATGCACTTGTAATAGGAGGAAGGTGTGGAAGGAATGGGCTCATGATGGATGCACTTGTAATAGGAGGAAGGTGTGGAAGGAATGGGCTCATGATGGATGCACTTGTAATAGGAGGAAGGTGTGGAAGGAATGGGCTCATGGTGGCTGCACTTGTAATAGGAGGAAGGTGTGGAAGGAATGGGCTCATGATGGATGCACTTGTAATAGGAGGAAGGTGTGGAAGGAATGGGCTCATGGTGGCTGCACTTGTAATAGGAGGAAGGTGTGGAAGGAATGGGCTCATGGTGGCTGCACTTGTAATAGGAGGAAGGTGTGGAAGGAATGGGATCATGGTGGCCGCACTTGTAATAGGGGGAAGGTGTGGAAGGAATGGGCTCATGGTGGCCGCACTTGTAATAGGAGGAAGGTGTGGAAGGAATGGGCTCATGATGGATGCACTTGTAATAGGGGGAAGGTGTGGAAGGAATGGGCTCATGGTGGCTGCACTTGTAATAGGGGGAAGGTGTGGAAGGAATGGGCTCATGGTGGATGCACTTGTAATAGGGGGAAGGTGTGGAAGGAATGGGCTCATGGTGGATGCACTTGTAATAGGGGGAAGGTGTGGAAGGAATGGGCTCATGGTGGATGCACTTGTAATAGGGGGAAGGTGTGGAAGGAATGGGCTCATGGTGGATGCACTTGTAATAGGGGGAAGGTGTGGAAGGAATGGGCTCATGGTGGATGCACTTGTAATAGGGGGAAGGTGTGGAAGGAATGGGCTCATGGTGGATGCACTTGTAATAGGGGGAAGGTGTGGAAGGAATGGGCTCATGGTGGCTGCACTTGTAATAGGAGGAAGGTGTGGAAGGAATGGGCTCATGGTGGCCGCACTTGTAATAGGAGGAAGGTGTGGAAGGAATGGGCTCATGGTGGCTGCACTTGTAATAGGAGGAAGGTGTGGAAGGAATGGGATCATGATGGATGCACTTGTAATAGGAGGAAGGTGTGGAAGGAATGGGCTCATGGTGGCTGCACTTGTAATAGGAGGAAGGTGTGGAAGGAATGGGCTCATGGTGGCTGCACTTGTAATAGGAGGAAGGTGTGGAAGGAATGGGCTCATGGTGGCCGCACTTGTAATAGAAGGAAGGCGTGGAAGGAATGGGCTCATGGTGGCCGCACTTGTAATAGGAGGAAGGTGTGGAAGGAATGGGCTCATGGTGGCTGCACTTGTAATAGGAGGAAGGTGTGGAAGGAATGGGCTCATGGTGGCTGCACTTGTAATAGGAGGAAGGTGTGGAAGGAATGGGCTCATGGTGGCTGCACTTGTAATAGGGGGAAGGTGAGGAAGGAATGGGATCATGGTGGCCGCACTTGTAATAGGAGGAAGGTGTTGAAGGAATGGGCTCATGGTGGCCGCACTTGTAATAGGAGGAAGGTGTGGAAGGAATGGGCTCATGGTGGCTGCACTTGTAATAGGAGGAAGGTGTGGAAGGAATGGGCTCATGGTGGCCGCACTTGTAATAGGAGGAAGGTGTGGAAGGAATGGGCTCATGGTGGCCGCACTTGTAATAGGAGGAAGGTGTGGAAGGAATGGGCTCATGGTGGCTGCACTTGTAATAGGAGGAAGGTGTGGAAGGAATGGGCTCATGATGGACACACTTGTAATAGGAGGAAGGTGTGGAAGGAATGGGCTCATGGTGGATGCACTTGTAATAGGAGGAAGGTGTGGAAGGAATGGGCTCATGGTGGCTGCACTTGTAATAGGTGGCAGGTGTGGAAGGAATGGGCTCATGGTGGCCGCACTTGTAATAGGAGGAAGGTGTGGAAGGAATGGGCTCATGGTGGCCGCACTTGTAATAGGAGGAAGGTGTGGAAGGAATGGGCTCATGGTGGCTGCACTTGTAATAGGAGGAAGGTGTGGAAGGAATGGGCTCATGGTGGCTGCACTTGTAATAGGAGGAAGGTGTGGAAGGAATGGGCTCATGGTGGCTGCACTTGTAATAGGAGGAAGGTATAGAAGCAATGGGCTCATGATGGATGCACTTGTAATAGGAGGAAGGTGTGGAAGGAATGGGATAATGGTGGCCGCACTTGTAATAGAGGGAAGGTGTGGAAGGAATGGGCTCATGATGGATGCACTTGTAATAGGAGGAAGGTGTGGAAGGAATGGGCTCATGATGGATGCACTTGTAATAGGAGGAGGGTGTGGAAGGAATGGGCTCATGATGGATGCACTTGTAATAGGAGGAAGGTGTGGAAGGAATGGGCTCATGGTGGCTGCACTTGTAATAGGAGGAAGGTGTGGAAGGAATGGGCTCATGATGGATGCACTTGTAATAGGAGGAAGGTGTGGAAGGAATGGGCTCATGGTGGCTGCACTTGTAATAGGAGGAAGGTGTGGAAGGAATGGGCTCATGGTGGCTGCACTTGTAATAGGAGGAAGGTGTGGAAGGAATGGGATCATGGTGGCCGCACTTGTAATAGGTGGGAGGTGTGGAAGGAATGGGCTCATGGTGGCTGCACTTGTAATAGGAGGAAGGTGTGGAAGGAATGGGCTCATGAAGGCTTCACTTGTAATAGGAGGAAGGTGTGGAAGGAATGGGCTCATGGTGGCCTCACTTGTAATAGGAGGAAGGTGTAGAAGGAATAGAATCATGTTGGTTGCACTTGTAATAGGAGGTAGGGGGAAGGAATGGGCTCATGGTGGCTACACTTGTAATAGGAGGGGGAAGGAATGGGGTCAAGGCTGCACTTGTAATAGGAAGGAGGTGGAAGGAATGGGATCATCGTGGCTGCACTTGTAATAGGAGGGCCCTCCTATTACAGGAGTGGGATCATGATGGCTGCACTTGTAATAGGAAGGAGGTGGAAGGAATGGGATCATCGTGGCTGCACTTGTAATAGGGGGGAGGGGGGAGGAATGGGTTCATGATGGCTGCACTTGTAACAGGAGGGATTGGTTCTGATTGGTTGCTGTGGGGTCGCGTCCTAAGAGCGGACTTCCTTACATTATTGCCTGAGAAGCATTCCAAACCATCACTGTTACTAATCAGTTAAATCGCTGATGACTTAATTGCAATCACACATTGGCTGAGTATAAATAGCCCTATCTCCAAGTTCAGGGAACATGCACATATTTTCTGCAATTAGGTCAGCAGAGAATCTGGCAGACTGAAGACATTGTTGGAGGAAACAAAAGCAGGACGCTTCCCGTGAAATTGGGGTTTTCCCTGCAAGATTTATACATTTTGGGAAATGAAGAGAGTGGTAACTGCTTTGTAAGCTGTGCAGGTACTCTGCATTCAGAATAGGATTCCATAGTTTAGGTCAAACTTAATTTCATAAAAAAAAAAGTAATATAATGTTTGTCAGTGCTGTACAAGACATTTCATTAACATTCATTAGTTCATTGAAAGGAAACCTAAAAGTGAGATGATATAAAAGCTGAGTTAGCTGATATGTATTTAATTTTAAAGGGAACCTAAAGCGAGAGGGACATAGAGGCTGCCATATTTATTTCCTTTTAAACAATACATATTGCCTGGCTGTCCTGCTGATCCTCTGCCTTTAATACTTTTAGCCACAGACCCTGATCAAGCATGCAGATCAGGTGCTCTGACTCTCTGACTAAAGTCTGACTGGATTAGCTGCATGCTTGTTTCAGGTGTGTGATTCAGACACTATAACAGCCAAAGCAGGGCCAGTTCAAGTAACAATTGGGCCCTAGGGCAGAATTAGCCTGGGGGCCCCCCAACAGACACCCCCTACCAAAAAGCGTCATTAGAGGCCCTTTGTTGCAGCCAAATTTCCCTCCTGGGCCCCTGAGCTGGCTGCTGAACCTCCCCCAATCACCTCCCAAGTTAACAGACTCTGCAGAGTCCCTGGGGAGTTAAGATGGGGGAGGGACAACTTGGGGGCCCCTACAGGCTCTGGGGCCCTGGGACAATTTCCCATTTTTTTCTATGGTAGCTCCGGCCCTGAGCCAAAGAGATCATCAGGACAGCCAGGCATCTGGTATTGCTTTAAAGGAAATAAATATGGAAGCCTCACTCTAAGTCCCCTTTAAATTTTACAAATTACGTCTCTAATAAATTAACCATAAACCCTGAACAAGCATGCAGATCAGATGTTGCTGACAAGATTAGCTACATGCTGGTTCCAGGTGTGTGATTCAGACACTGCAGGTAGCCCCTGATTACCAAACGAGATCGGGGCTGTAGGTTTATTGTTAACCTGAATCTATCCATAAGTCGAAATACAGTGCCATCTCTGTCCCCTGTATATCCTCTATGTCCCCCCGTGCCTTCAGTGTCTTCCTTTGTCCCCTCTGTTACCGGTGCCTTCAGTGTACCCCTCTGTGCCACCTCTGCCCAGACCCCCTTCCCCCACTGTGGCCCTCTGTGTCCTCAGTGTACTGCAGCAAAATGTAATTTTACTGGTTTAAAAAACTATTTTTCTTGATTTTTTGTACATTGATTTTTTTGCGACAAAAATCTTTTTTGACTTGTTTCCAGTGGCGTACCTACTATAAGGCTGCAGGTGCTCACAGCGCCGGGTGTAGCCTTAGCTAGGGGTGCAGCTGTGGTGCTCAGTCACTGAGTTCTTCCACCTGGGATCTTTTTTCAAAGTTTGGGCTACATTCGGGAAAAAGCAGCAGGCAGTGCAGGGGACTGTACTACTTCCTGCACTAGATGTAGCACCTCTCCCCCTTCCTGTACTGAGGGCAATGTGTCTCCTCAATCTCTACACACAGTCTGCAGTGAGTGAATGTGCAGAGCAGCAGGGTGAGTAGAGAGAATGATTGCTGTGCTGCAGCTGGGACATTAGCAGGGAGAGGTGGCAGGATGTGTTTAGTGTTTCAGACGTTGCCTGTCATTAGTAGCCATGTGCACTGGCTGCTGTAATACCAGAGTGCCCGGGACTATTGATTATTTATCCTGATCAGAGTAGTTAATCAATAATGCAGGTTAGTCTGCTGTTGCAGAAGCCACTGGCACTGACCTCTTCTGCAGCACTTCTGCAGTACTTAGTTACGGTTAGCTCCGTACACATTCTGATCAGGGCCGGCCCGCTCATGAGGCGGGGTGAAACTTTTGCCTCAGGCGGCAAATTTCCAGGGGCGGCACCCGCCCGTCCGTGGGTGCGGGGAGCCGGCCCGCCGAGCTGGAGGGGTAGCTGGCAGGACGGGGGTATTGGGCCAGCGGCGGGGAGGGGGGTTGGACCCCCCCCCCACCCTCGCCTGGGTCCCCCGTCCTCCGCTCCCCTCCAGCCTAAATAGAAGCAGCCGTATGTGTAAGAGGCACGGGCGGGGAGACACTCACCTCCTCCTCGCTCCAGCGTGCGCTCCACTGACATCACTTCCTGCAGGACGCTGCAGGAAGTGACGTCAGTGGAGCGCACGCTGGGAAGAGGTGAGTGTCCTCCCCGCCCGTGCCTCTTACACATACGGCTGCTTCTATTTAGGCTGGAGGGGAGCGGAGGACGGGGGACCCAGGCGAGGGAGGGGGGGTCCGACCCCCCTCCCCGCCGCTGGCCCAATACCCCCGTCCTGCCAGCTACCCCTCCAGCTCGGCGGCCCCCCAGAGCGCCCCCCCCCCCAAGGGGGGGGGGAGGGGCGGCGGTGACAATTTTTTAAAAATTTGCCTCAGGCGGCAAAAAGTCTAGGGCCGGCCCTGATTCTGATGACTCCTTTTCCCCCCAAAATCCCCCAAACTTTGCAGCGACACACTCTGCACCCCAACCTGTCAACCTTCCCATCAAAAAAAATCGTTGTTTTTGGAGGTGTCTGTAAACAATCAGCACCGGGTGTCAAATTCCCTAAGTACGCCACTGCTTGTTCCCACAGAATCAAACGTCACATTTCCAGGCTGTTCGTATTGGCGGGTCGTTCGTAAGTCGGAGACTACCTGCAGCCACAGAGATCATCAGGACTGCCAGGTAACTGGTATTGGTTAAAAGGAAATAAATATGGCAGCCTCCATATAACATATACCTCTTGCTGCAGGTTCCCTTTAATGATTTTTCTAAAATCACCAAAAACTTTAATCTTTGTTGTGGAATACATCCCCAAATTCCCATCTTTCTGTATGAGTGAGGGCCATGTCATATGAGAGCCTAAAGCTGCGTATGATGAATGTCGCCCGGATGGCATATGGACTCCATCCCCCAGGCAACAGTTCAGGCAGAGTTTTATACAGACGTCGCTAGCCTGCAGGCTAGCAACGTGTTCTGTTGCTATGGGGAGGGAGGAGGGACGATGCAGCGGTGAACAATGGAGAGAGAAAGAAGAATACCCTTGACTGTGTTGATCCGCTATGGGGGATGGTCTGCTGATGCACCGCTGGTGGTCGGGGGCTGCTGCACCCACGCTAGATTCTTGGTCTGAGGCAGTCCCCACCGACTGTCTCTGCAGAAAATAACCAAACGAATGTACGCAGCTTTAGTTTCTGCTACAAGGATGCTACTAATGTTATCCAGGGTGGTTGGTAACACCTGTATCACACAGCAGTATCTAGTTGCTGTGGTTCAAGTGTGCCAAAGTGGTAAGCAACTGTATTGGATAACATTAGCAATGGTCAAGGGCATAGCTAAAAATCATGGAGTACCATAGTAAAGATTTGGTTGAGCCTCCCTACCCCCAAAAAAAAAATTATAAAGGCTTCTTTGTGCTCCCTCGCTGTCTAATTTTAGGTAGTCAGAGATACCCCTCAGTTTTATGTTGCCTTCCATTAACAGCAGATAGAGGTACCCCCTGTATTAGGTAGCATCCCTCAGTATAGGTAGCCCCCCTAGTATAGGTAGTCAGAGGTAGCTCCCTAAGTTATAGGTATCCAGAGTAGTACGCAAGTATAGGTAGTCAGAGATAGGCCCCCGCAAGTATAGGTAGCCCCCTAAAATAAGTAGCCCAATGTGGCCCCCTCCATGTAGATAGCCACAGACAGGGGCGTAACTAAAAATCACTGGGGCCCGCCTGCAAAACTTTGGATTGGGCTCCCTTTTGCCAAACACTCCCCCCCCCCCCCCCCCCCAATACCCCCGCCCGCCAGAACCAATGTTATTCAATTGGCTAGTGCACACATACACATGCACACTTTGGCCTCAATTCACTAAACTTATCTCCTGTCTTTAATAACTCTTCTAGAGTTGTTACCATAGTGATAAGGCATGTAGTATTCAGGAAACATTTTACCTCAGGCAAGCCTAAAGTTAACTCTTCTGTCTTTAAATTAACTCTCCAATCCTTAAAATAACTCCAGAGTTAAAGACAGGCTGTTAATTAGCTGCATGTGAAAATAACTACAGAGGAGGTAAATTAACTACAGAAGAGGTAAATTAACTACAGAAGAGGTAAATTAACTACAGAGGAGGTAAATTAACTACAGGAGAGGTAACTTAAGGAATGAAGAGGTAAGATAACTCTCTCATGTGTGGAGGTAAGTTTTCTCTTGCCTTATTATCTCTAGCATGATCTTAGTGAATTGAGGCCTTTGTCTTCAAAACTTTGTATGATTCCTTATCAGTGGCAGAGCAGATGCAGTCATTACAACAATTGTGCAGAGAGCAGAAAGATTTTTCTTTCCTTGCCTTTAGTTGTCTCTCAGGACGGGGCCCCCTGTGGCTTCTGGACCCCCCTGCGGCTGCATCCCTTGCAGGGTCTATTGTTACGCCCCTGGTATAGTTAGTCAGAGGTAGCCCCCAGCCAGAAGTAGTCCCCCTCAAGTATAGGTAGCCAGTTATATCCCCCTCCCCCATGCAGAGTAGCAGCAGTGGAGCATATGAGAGCAGTGCCTACTAGGCAGGCTAGCACCCTGTATCTGTGACTTTTGGATAATTTTTAGCAGAGTTTAGGCAGTGAAAGAATAATAATAGTTTCAACTGTAGCACCAAACCGTGGGGGACACATATCACAAAAATAAAATGAGATTATTCTTGCTACATGCAGTAACCCTGACCCGAACTCTTCCTACTGCCAAACATGGCAGACACCATGGCATTAATAAAGAGCCCGGCAGCACTCAACGCAGACTAGAGCCGTGACACATTCAGTAAGCTATCAGTGCTGGTTTATGGCTTGCAAGCAATGCAGAATAAACCGTCTAAGCAGTTTATAAACAGATTCCTAAGCTGATGTCTTTCAAACATACATTTTTAAATGTTAAACAGGACGCAGTTAAAGCCGGTGTTGTGTTTTTTATATGCATTTAGCAGAACATCAGTTCCGCCCCAGCTCTGCTCCCCATTTCCTTGTGACATAACTTGCCTTCCAAATACAATCCCCTAATAAAAATGAACAGGTGCTTATAAGTCGCATTACTAACTTGGCAAAAATAAAATTATAAACCTGTAAAGATATATTTACAATTTCAGGGATTGGTCTAGTCTTTGTGGTTGGTTTTCTTGCTTCTAAGCTAATATTGCAACAGCTGCCATGTGTCCCTAAAGGAACTAAGTAGCTAGGTGACCCCGGATGCAAGAATTGAAGCAAGAAAAAAAAAATAGACTTACCGTAGAAGCTCACCTAAGAACAGGGAAGGCTCTGAACCCCAGGGAGCCTTCAGGGCCGGCACTGCCATAGAGGTAAAGGGGGCATTTGCCCAGGGCCCCGTCTACAGGGACCCCCCTTGCGCCGGACCCCGCCAAGTTGTCTCCCCCCCACTGCTCCCTGGGGCCCCCTCACATGTACCTGCATTAAAGAGAGACTGAAGACTTTCAAAATACCTGTTTTTATGCAGAAGGCCTCATCATTATAACCCAAGCTGATTCACCACGGGGAGGCATCAAAACAAGGTCTTTATCCCAATAAATCCCGGGGCAAAATTCCACGACTTTCCAGGTCATGGATTTTGCTGCCCAGGGGAGGCAGAGCTTTGGGCTGTAGCTCTGCCTCCAGTACAGTCGATCTCCATCTCTCCCCGCCCCTCTCAGTGAAAGAAGACTGAGAGGGGCGGGGAGAGGAGGCAATCAGTGGAGATTGACGCAAGTAGAGGCAGGGCTACTGCCCAAAGCGCTGCCTCTACCCATAAGGAGCCCCAAATCTTCCCCGGGATTTCGGGGGGATTAAGACCTCACTCTGCCACGTCCCCACGGCGAATCAGCTTGGGTTATAATGATGTAGAGGTTGCAGCATAAAAACAGGTCTTTTGGAAGGCTTCAGACTCTCTTTAATCACCCACTGGCAGTCCTGGCAGGCTGCTGTCCCGGCAGGCGAGTGCAGGTGAACACTTCAGCCATGCTGTCTGCATGTTCTCTATCTGCTCCAGCGTGTATTATGTGTAAGCAGGCACCGGATAGAGAAGGGGCAGACAACATGGCTAAGAGTGCACGGACAGTACCCTGTGCTGGTACACATGAGGGGACCCTGGGAGCAGTGGGGTGATGACCATGGGGTGTTGGGGGCCCCCACTTATGTTTGTCCCCGGGCCCCTTACACCAGCCTTAAGAGCCTTCCTGGTGGTCCTCTATGATTTTGTTCCTGTGCTGTCCCTCAGGTGAAATTATTCGACCTGCAGGTCAAATACATCTTCAGCCCTGCTCCTCAGTCATCCTTCGGAAAGCACTTGCGCCCCTGAGTACTTCCAGAGATAAGTGGATCCCTCCGGTGCACCCACAAGTTTGCACTTGCACATGCACAGTATGGATGCGCGAGTCTTCAGAACTCTGGGACACGAGTGCCTCTGAAGCCTTCTGAGGAGCACCGAAGGCGCCAATTTTGATGGGGGACTGGGGATGAACAAGGAGAGGAGAGAGGACCCGGAAGTCTTCCCTCTTCCTAAGTATCTA
The DNA here is from genome assembly GCF_040937935.1 of Hyperolius riggenbachi. Classification (NCBI taxonomy): domain Eukaryota; kingdom Metazoa; phylum Chordata; class Amphibia; order Anura; family Hyperoliidae; genus Hyperolius; species Hyperolius riggenbachi. Next base: position 255,059,715 of record NC_090654.1, read on the forward strand.
AGTCTTTTTTTCAGGTCACTTCATGGTTGCTTTAAAGGATACCAGAGCCCAAATTAATATGAGAAACAGGGGAACAGGCATGTATGGTGAGATGTCCCGATGCTCACCGATCCCCCGATCTCCATTCTGCCCCTCCGATTCTCCTAAATTCCCTCCAGCACCCTCTTCCTGGTTGGCCGGATCTGGCATCACTGTGCCTGTGCTGGGCTGGCTGAGGGTGTCCTACAGCGTGCAACCACGGACAGGAGTGCTCTGCGCTTGACATCACTATGACATCATGTGTTTGCACAGAGCGCTCCCGGCCACGATCGGCATCCTTCAGCCAGCCCAGCACAGGCGCAGTGATGTCCGACCCGGCTGACCAGGAAGAGGGTGCTGGAGGGCATTTAGGAGGATTAGGGGCAGAATGCAGAATGGGGGGAGCGGTGAGCATCAGGACATGTCACCATACATGCCTGTTCCCCCCGTTTCTCATATTAATTTGGGCTCTGGTATCCTTTAAAGCAACCATGAAGTGACCAGAAAAAAATAGACTTAGATACTCACTTAAGGAAGAGGGAGGGCTGGATCCCATAGCCTTCCGGGTCCTCTCTTCTCTCCTTGTTCACCCCCAGTCCCCCATTTAAAATGGGCAGAGGAGGGGCAGAATGGAGAATGGGGAAGCGGTGAGCATTAGGACAGCTCACCATACATGCCTGTTCCCCCCGCTTCTCATGTTAATTTGGGCTCTGGTATCCTTTAAGTAGGATGCCAGGTATGTGCTGCACCGCTGCTGCAGCACTCAACTGCTCTCAGCAGATTAGCGATGGGATCACCAGCCACACAAGTCCTGCTTCCTCTCTGACTACAGTGGCGCTTCATGTGACCCAGCAGCACGTAACAAGTCACATGAGGCACCACTGTAGCCATGGAAACAGGACGCTAGACGGGCGGATGAAGGTCCCATTGCTGGAACGTTGAGAGCAGGTGAGTGAAGTGACGCCATGCATTTAGGAAGGGGAAGATGGGGAGTGCGAGGAGGGGGACATTTGGGGAGGGGGCCGTCTCTTGTCGCCCTCTAATTGTTTCCACCCTGAGGCACATGATTCACGTTGCTTCATAGAAGAACCTCCCCTGCTCATAGGGCACGCAATGGGCACTGTGAACGGGACCTCAAGCTCCTTCCACACTTTAAAAGCATGGTTCTTCTGCAATCCCACTGCAACGACCCTGAATGGTCGCATTGCATACAGTCAGGCATACAGTACAATAACTGTATGCCTTACTTAGTGGTAAACACTGTTAACGCACTGCATACAGTGCTTTACTGCATCAGGACTTCCCGCACTGCACCATAGTCTCGGAACAAGCATTCAAATGAGGTGCTCTGACTAAAGTCTGACAGGATTAGCAGCATGCTTGTTTGAGGTGTGTGATTCAGACACTACTGCAGCTATTGAGGTCAGCAGGACTGCCAGGCAACTGGTATTGTTTAAAAATAACTAAATATAGCATCCTCCATAGCATTCGTACCACAGCTTCCCTTTAAAAGGAACTCGAGGGTGTGAGACGTATGGAAGCTGCCATATTTATTTCCTTTTAAACAATACCAGTTGCCTGGCAGCCCTGCTGATCTTTCTGGTCATTAGGGTCTAAATCACATACCTGAAACAAGCATGCAGCTAATCTTGTCAGATTTGTCATAGACATGTGATCTGAATGCTTGTTCAGGGTCTATGGCTTAAAGTATTAGAGACAGAGGATCAGCAGGACAGCCAGGCAATGTGAATTATTTAAATGGAAATAAACATGTCAGCCTTCATATCCCTGTACCGTGTTCCCTTTAAAAAAAAAGTTCTGAGTTGCGACCTCAGTATTTTCCTCACATCCAGATATAGTAATAACTCTCCTCCATCTCCTCAGACTAATGAAAGGCACCATTCATAAGACTGCTGAGGTGACAGTGAATATGACTATACTTGGAACTGAAGAATACACTGAAGTTGTACCTCAGCACATAATTCATGTAAAACAAAGTTCTATTGAATTCACATATCAAATGTGTTCCTAAACCAGGGCTTATAAATTCCAGCATACACTATCTATCTAGGCTACACTGCACCTTTAAGATGGCCATATACTTACAGACTGCCACCCAATGTGGCAAAACAATTGATTCCTTTTTGATGGGAATCGTTTAAAAAAACAATCAATTCCTACTACACGCAGTACATCAATATTCAGCCAGTACCTATTCAGTAAGGAGATCTTGGGCAAGGCTCCCTAACACTGCTACTGCCTACTAAGTGCCCTTAGTGGCTGCCTCCTGAGAGCTTTGAGTCCTACAGAAGAAAAGCGCTATACAGATGTTGGAATTTAAATTTTCAATAGATTCAAGCAGGGAATCTATTTAAAATCCATCGAACTGCAGCATTGCACTATTAGATGCAGTGAAAAACTAAGGCCTGTCCTGCCCCGATTGAATTACATTTCCTGTCTAACTGATACTTTCAATTTATTTTGGTCAAAATTTGTTTGATCAAGCATTTTAGAGGAATCGATTTCAGGTAGATGGATTGAATCTGGAGGGAATCGAGTGTGAAAATCTATGCGTGTATGGGTACATTTAGAATAGATACTAGCAGACCCAAGCCCGTTAACATAACGGGCTCTAGGCCACCTTCACATCCCTCCCCTCACACCCCTGTGACCGCCGCCGCATGTCAGCGCGCATGCACACACACACGCGCCCGCGCCTGCCCCCTGGCCCCGTCTTCTACCTGACCCAATGGCCACCCGCATGCCACACATGCGCATCAGTGCAAAAGCACGGACACAGGGACAGGAGGGGATGCAGAGACACGGGTTTTATACTATAGGATTACCCCGGTAGACACTTCCCACCCCAAAATTGGTTACATAGCTCCCAAGTGTCCCTCTTTCGGAGGGACGGTCCTTCTTTGGAAGCCCTGTCCCTCTGTCCCCCTCATTTGTCCCTCTTTCAGGACTTTGTCCCTCTTTATATATATATATATATATATATAAATATATATATATATATATATATTTAATTAGCTCGGATCTTGATGTGAGAGTGACTTCCAGCTCTTTGCCAGGAGAGTTTCAGCAGCATTGCATATTTGCCCCAGGAGTTTATTTTGCGCTTTAGTGAGTTGAGGGAGGGGTTTGTGGAAGATGGCAGACCAAGGATCCAACAACATATTTTTCTTATGAAATCTTTATGGTATGCGTGACTAGGGGCGTGGTGGGGGCGTGATCAGGAGTGTGGCATGGGCCTAGCTTAACCCTTTTAGCCTTTTGGACATGACTGTCACATCCAAAAGGCTGCTGCTGCGTTGCTGTGTGCTTCCACACTCGATCACGCCCGCGCCAGCAGGGAGTTAGCCCAGAGATCAATGAATGGGAACATGGTTGCCATTCATTGCTCTAAGTCCCGGTAGAAAGACCGACAGCTTCTTATGAGAAGCCATGGTCTTTCTGAACAAAGAAAAAAAAATCACGTCCTCCTTATACTTTCTGTAAGCGAGAGTGCTCACTTATAGGATGGAATTTTAAATAAATGTCTGTTTACATCTTGTGGCCAAATGGTAAAACTATATGTACAATAAACTACATTTAAAATTAATGGTTTACCTCCCACACCCAAAAGATACCCAAATACAATTTTTAACTAAAAAAAAAAAAACAATAAAAAAATAAACAAACATAAATAGTTACCTAAGGGTCTGAACTTTTTAAATATGCATGTCAAGAGGATATATATTACTAATATTTTTTAAATTATAAGCTTGTAAATAGTGATGGACGCAAAAAGGAAAATATTTCCAAATAAAATATTGGCGCCATACATTGTGATAGGGACATAATTTAAATGGTGTAATAACCGGGACAAATGGGCAAATAAAATGTGTAGGTTTTAATTATGGTAGCATGTATTATTTTACAGCTATAATGGCTGAAAACTGAGAAATAATGATGTTTTTTCCATTTTTTTTCTTAATTTTCCTGTAAAAATGAATTTAGAAAAAAATAATTCTTAGCAAAATGTACCACTCAAAGAAAGCCTAATTGGTGGTGGAAAAAATAAGATATAGATCAATTCATAGTGATAAAATTATTGGCGAATGAATGGGAGGTGAAAATTGCTCAGATGCATAAGGTGAAAAACGACTGAAGGCTGAAGTGGTTAAAGAAGAACTCCAGTGAAAATAATGTAATTAAAAAAGTGCTTCATTTTTACAATAATTATGTATAAATGATTTAGTCAGTGTTTGCCCATTGTAAAATATTTTAAATCTCTGATTTATATTCTGACATTTATCACATGGTGACATTTTTACTGCTGGCAAGTGATGTAGCTGCTGCTTGCTGTTTTAGCAGTTGGAAAAACAGCTACTTCCCACAATAGCTATTTCCCACAATGCAACAGGGTTCACAGACAGGAAACTGCCAAGAGTACATACTCAGAATTTCTTTGTGGGAGGGGTTGCACCACAATATCAGCCATACGGCACCCCCATACGGTCTGTTTGTGAAAAGGCATAGATTTCTCATGTAAAAGGGGGTATCAGCTACTGCAAAGTTGGGTGTGCGTAATTATTCAGCCCCCTGAGTCAATACTTTGTAGAACTACCTTTTTCTGCAATTACAGCAGCCAGTCTTTTAGGGTATGTCTCTACCAGCTTTACACATCTAGAGACTGAAATCCTTGCCCATTCTTCTTTGCAAAACAGCTCCAGCTCAGTCAGATTAGATGGACAGCGTTTGTGACCAGCAGTTTTCAGATCTTGCCACAGATTCTCGATTGGATTTAGATCTGGACTTTGACCAGGCCATTCTAACACATGGTTAGGTCTTCTGTCTGTCTTCTGGCTGAGATTTCACCTCACTCCCTGCCCTACCTATGGGGTCACAGAGAACATGAAGAAGTTCTGTCTTCCGGTTGAGATTTTACCTCACTTCCTGTCCTACCTATAGGGTCACAGAGAAGAGGAAGTTAGGCAAAATCTCTCAGATGGGGATACAAAGAGGAATCATTTTTCATTTAGTGGTGAAGGGTTTGAATATCGGTGAAGCTTTTCACAAAGTTTATGCCACCACTACAAAGCTTTCCCAGGTCAAAACAGGAAGTGATGGAAACTGTGCCTAAGCTGGGCAGACAGAAATAGAACCTGGTAGAGGTTCCAACCTCACCCCACCCAACTCCATTTCATGTTCGAGAAAACTGGTTAGAATTACACTGAAGTCTAGAGCCATAAAGTCAATGCAAAACAAAGAGCTGTTGGGTGCTCAGTGGTCATGGAGAAGGGCCAACCAAAAAGCAGCTGTGTAAGCTGGAATTAGCTGGACTAGCACAACATACCATTCCTTCAGAGTGAACACAGACCGCAGAACACACCCTGTGTAACTCAGCAGCAGTTTGTCTGGGCAAAGTCCACACAGCTCAGCCCTTGAACAACAATAAGCATCATTACATCATCCACAGATTTCACTGGAATAGTAAATCACAAGACAGACAAGACCTGATGTATTAATATATACCCTGAGAAAATTGATAGCCTCCTTCCAAATACAGTACTGAAAGCAGGAATAAATGTAGTATGTAGGCACTGAGGCTCGAGCCTACAGGCACCTAATGATGGAGAGGCTGCTCTCTTCCCTCCCCCAATGCCCTCCTCCTTCCCCCATGCAGAGTGGTGAGCATGGAAGGAGAAGTTTCTCACAGGCAAGATGGACCAGGGAGATGTGGTCTACTCCTCCGTGGTCCATCTTGCCTGTGTGCTGTGTCCAAGAGTAGTCTAAGTGGTGTTTCCTGGCTTGATTTTGCCCAGATGGTATCCATTGTATGTATTTTTGCCCTGTGCATTACAGATTATTTCAATTGTTTCTAAAGGCCTGAAGAAGGTTTTTGCGATACAAGTCGACGTTGTCGCCTTTCTAAACAATTGCATACTTCATCATATGTTTTCTGTATCTAACAATGGGATGTTGTTTACAAAGATGAATCCATTTGAAGATCTGTGAATTCTGTTTTTACAAAATAACTTTTTGATACATTAACATTTAAGATCATCTTCAAACTTTTTTGTCTCTTCAATAATATTTTCTATTATATATCCTTGTTCACACATGGTTATATTGCTGGTGTTGATGCACACCATTAAGGATATGGTTTTTGGTATCCCAGTTTTCCTAATTACAACTAGAGAGGCTCCACACGCTGGCCTCCGCAACATGTATCACTCTCCAACCAGGGCTTCACCAGCTACCTAAAGTATCCATCCAAATTATATTCACTCAATTTTTAAAGATTGTATATTATGGGATAGCTCAAAAGGTACACACATATCCAATTTTGATTTACCAATTTTACTATTTTCATGTAGGCCTTGTACACACTGATAAGCCCATTTAAAGTAAAAACTGAAAAAGCTATAGATAGAATTGTCCATATACAAAGCTTATGTTTCACTATGTAGCCTTTTAGTAAAGTGAGATATTTTATACCTTATATGTCAGCAAATCCTTGGTTTCCTGTTACTCAGACCTTAGAGACCCATCTTAGATTCTGCAGAAGGGAAGTGGTTTTTGTCAAACTGCCATTAGGACTACAGTATTTCAGCATTGCTTGCCGTTAGTCACTTGTGTTATTTAGCTACATTCTATCAAAGACAGACAACAGGCAGGTGTGTAGTAACCTACTTTTTGTGCTGATAAATTTCAAAAAAGTTTTTTCATTTTGGTCTACAATAGCCTTGATCACGTGATTCATCACTAATTAAAATCAGTATACTAAGAATGGTGAATGAGGTGCAAATAATTTCTGAGCAGGATTATGCAAATTTTGTATGCAAATTTGTGCACCTGAGGTAATATTCGACTGGTCCATACCAGTCGAATATTACCTCAGCAGGATTTGATTGGTTCATGTTCAAGCTGCATAAAGTTACACTGAAAATGTGCATAATGCTGCATCAACTCGAAATGATTTGCAACTCACTGACCATCCCTACTCTACACCCAATGAACATCCCAGGGCTGTTGAGAACTACACCTAACAGGCCCCCTGCAAAACTTTTAGGAGGGTTCCCCTCCCTACATTCAGCCCCCCTTATACCCATGCCCAGCTATAAGGGGCCCGGACTTCTTCCTTCCTCCCCGGACCCCCCTCCTGTGCTCTGCCACTCAGAGCTACAGATCAGTGCGGCTGCAGTAATGGGGCCTCTTTCCATGTTGGGTCTCTCCGGCCCTCCATGCAGCCACTAGGTGTCCCTGTCCTCTCTGCTCTCTGTATTCCTCTCGGTCTGATTCGTAGCACTGCACTTATTCCTTTTCCCAAAAATGTAAGTTTTTTTTTTTCTCCAAGATTCTTAATTTAAAAGATGGTACCAAAAACAAGTTACATGGTATACATATGAACATAGTGATGTAGAAACCAAATCACACGTTGTAGGACCGCCGTCCAAGTGGCCTGGTTTAAACCGGCGTCCCACAGTGCTTTTCTGCAAGCGTCACTTGAATGGGCAGCATTTAAACAATGAGCGCCGTGGGGGTTTACCGTCCGGCAAGCGTCCATGTGAACCATACCAAAGAAGAGTGTTATTGTAGTTTAAAAGCAAACAATTGCAGGGCTCAGCAATTGGGCTCAACTGTACAGTGCATCTCACACAGCCGAGCGGTCTGTTCTCTTGTATGGAGCAGGGAGGGGGGAGGACAAGGAAGTAGCTTCCTGCTGTGGGAAATTCAAAGCTAGTTACTGCAGGGAAAAAAAGACAGCCCAATTCACTGTTCATCAGACATGACGAGCCGATAACAGATCAAGAAAATAAATGTGAGTAATCCTGTTGCACACACCTAAGGGGGAGGGTTGCAGAGACTAACTGGAGAAGGTGTCAGACCAACGGGCAGTGCCACAGCAGTGCTGGAGGTGTATAGTGCCCAGACTATTGTTTCAGCAATTATTCTTTAATACTGTATGTATCTCCGGTCACTGAAGTGGAACAGTATTGCTGTCCGTTTGGCCAACCTGAGTTTAATAGCCTATTATAATTACACATTGGTTTAATTATATTCTGAAATGTTGATGTTCAGATTGCTGTATGTTCTCCTCCTGGTTGACACCAGTGACTGACTTTGCTCCTGTAGAAAATTCAGGGTCAGAGCAATGTACTGCTATCTACACCTCTGATCTGAGCCGTGCCGAGGCAAAGGCTTAGAAGGCACCAGCCTCTGGGAGCACAGCCTTGAGGTGTGCCCCTGCCCCCCGCCCCCCTCCTGGCCATATGCAGAATCGCATGCAGAGCTGTAAAATGCGTCTCTGATTATTACATCTCTTGTCTAAATAAATGTCTCTGCTTGTGATTGAAAACCAGCCGTCAGTTGGGAGGGGGAGAGACGTCAGAATGCTGCATTCATGGCAAAAAGGGTGTGGGGCTTGCTGCCAGTAGAATATTGGTAAAATTACCAATATTCTACTACTTAATTCTAATAGTAAAATATCAGCAATCTTTACCAATACTTTATTATGTCTTAAACTAACCATATTCTCACACAGAACCCTCCCTATACCAATGCCTAACCCTTAACTTAACCTAACCCTTAAACCACGCTCTACCTATGCCTATCCCTTAACCCTCCCTCTACCTATACCTATCCCTTAACCCTCCTTCTACCTTTGCCTAACCCTTAACCCTCCCTCTACCTTTGCCTAACCCTTAACTCTCCCTCTACCAATGCCTGACCCTTAACCCTCCCTCTACCTATCCTTAACCCTCCCTCTACCAATGCCTATCCCTTAACCCTCCCTCTACCTTTGCCTAATCCTTAACCCTCTCTATACCTATGCTTAACCCTCCCTCTACCAATGCCTAACCCTTAACCCTCTCTCTACCTATGCCTAACACTTAAACCTTCCTCTACCTTTGCCTAACCCTTAACCCTCCCTCTACCAATGCCTAACCCTTAACTGTCCCTCTACCAATGCTTAACCCTTAACCCTCCCTCTACCTATGCCGAGGCTCTTGGCACCCAAATTTTCCTTTGTTGCAGCAAATCTCGGCTTTTATAAGGGGTGCCTATGGCAGTGCCCTTTTTCCTGTTCCACAGAGTGCCCTCCCACACAGACGTTTTCTGAACTCTGCTGAGATCATGCACTTCTGAGGCACCGATTAAAATTAACTTTTTTTTGCTTTTTTTTTTATTTCAGATCTGCTCTATTTGCCTTATTAAGCAAGGGAATGTCCTGAAGGCAGAAATATCTGGGAAGCTTTTCATACACTGTCAATCTGTTATACATCATATTTATTCTGTGTCAGAGCTGCTCTTCAGCAGACACATGTAGCGGGAGGACACCTCCGCCCCAAGGCCGGATTCATGTCCCGGGCTGCCGGACGCAGTCAGGAAAGGTCAGCTTGCCGATGACCGCAGAGCATAATAATCCCGGCTTATATAACAGTGCGCAGTTAGGTGAAGCCTCTTCTCTGCGTTGCATAAGCAGCTTTTTCCAGGCTGGGCTCTCCATCCTCCGGCCTGCTTTCTGCTCTGACTGCAGCCCCTTCATCTGCTGTTGCGTAACTCTGGCAACACCTCATTCTCTATCCTGAGGAGTCCCCGGAAGGGAGGCAGCACCGAGAAGAGCTCCATACAAATGCTAATGTCCTAACCTTTGATTTTGTGATGAAAGAAATGTAGCTGCGTGTAATGAGAAACATATTTCTCTCCTTTTTTAAGCAATCAATTGGCTTTTAAAGAGATGAAAGGATAAAAAGGTCAAACGCTTCAAGTCTATTCTAACCCTCCTGGAAATGCATCAACATTTGTGAGGCATTGTAAATACTTAAAGAGACACTGAAGCGAAAAAAAAAATATATGATATAATGAATTGGTTGTGTACTATGAATAATTACTAGAAGATTAGCAGCAAAGAAAATATTCTCATATTTCTATTTTCAGGTATATAGTGTTTTTTCTAACATTGCATCATTCTCTAATATGTGCAGATTACACAACACTGAGCATTCAAAATGATTCTTTCAGAGCAGTCTGTGAACTAATGACCTCTCCTCTGGCAGAGAAAAAGTAAATAGTTCAGGAACAGTTGAGATAATAAAAGTCAGAAAACAGCCCTCTCCACGACTTTGAAAGTCGTAGAGCTTAATGGCTTTTTTGCATAGAGATAACAACTGGAGGAACTCTTCCTGTACTGGAAACAATTAGACTGATGTATCTGATCTTAATGTTTTATTTCTTAGCTGTACTACACATACAAATTATAATATCATAATTTTTTTTCCGCTTCAGTGTCTCTTTAACCAATAGACCACTGAGGGGTTTTTCCCCTTCTGGACCAGAGCACTTTTCACCTGTCAACGCTCCTCCCATTCATTCGCCAATAACTTTATAGCTACTTATCACAACAAAATAATTTATATCTTGTTTTTTTCAGCCACCAATTAGGCTTTCTGTGGGTGGTACATTATGCTAAGAATTATTTTATTCTAAATGCATTTTAATGGGAATAATAAGAAAACTGTGGATAAAACCCACACATTATTTGCCCATATATTGCTACATTTAAAATATTTCCCTAGTATAATGTATGGGTAATATTTTATTTCGAAATAAAGGTACATTTTTCAGTTTTAGATCCATCACTAATTACAAGCCCATATTTTAAAAAATAACATTAATATACCCTCTTCACATACAGTACATATAAAAAAAAGTTCAACCCCCAAGGTACCCATTTATGTATTTTTTTTAATTGTCATTTTTTTTATGCAAAAGTTTAATTTGGGTAACTATGGGAGAGTGTGGGAGGTAAGGGGTTAATTTTAAATGTATGTGTAGGTGTATGTGTAGGTCTTTTATTTCTCGGGTATTATTTTCCTGAGTGTACTATAAGTACCTGAACAGGAAGTAATGCGTGGACGTGTTACTTCAGTTATTACAATGACTGCAGGCATCTCATTGATGCTGGCGATCATTGACATGGGGACTCTTGTCTTACTTGGTGCCGCAAGTAGTTAATTTATATCTATGTATTTCTAACAGCTGTCACCTTTGCACACTTCCTCATTAATCTCCAGATACCTCCCCGCTGGAATCTCCGCTCCTCCCAGGAGAACCCCTTTGTCCTCTAGCTTGGTCACCTCTTCTCACTCTCGCATCCAGGACTTCTCACGAGCTGCCCCTCTCCTTTGGAACTCTCTCCCACAGCCTGTCCTTCATGCTCTGAGCCTGGAGACCTTCAAACATACTCTCAAAACATCTTTTCAGACAAGTCTATAAGTTGCTAGCATTTGAGGTTCACTGAATCCTCCGTTTTCCCGTCCCTCTCTCTCTCTGTTTCAGTGTTGGGACCCCCGAAATTTCATGGAGCTCGCCTGCACTGTGCAGGCTCAGATGGCTCACACCTGTGCAGTAGCACAGAGCCGCTGCTCGGGCTTGGAGGAAAAAGCTATTAGTCTCTGTGCTACTGTGCGGATGCGAGCTGTCTGCACTGTGGGGGTCTCAGCACTGGAACAGCGGAGAAAGGGTGACGGGGCAAGCCTTTTTAGGACCCAGAATCATCCCTCTTCCAAGGTAAGTACCCAAATTTGGACCTTTTTTTTTGCCCTGCAGGTTTACTTTCAGGCTGCTTTCACAGTGAGACGTTACAGGCGCACGTTAGAGCAGCTTGTAACGCAGCCCAACTCACAGTAATGAAAAATCAATGGGCTGTTCACAGTGCCCACGTTGCGTTATATTGTAACGCTGCACGTTCTATGAAAGTGCAGCATGCTGTGCGTTGTACGTGGTTTTAGCCGCGTTAGACTGTTTGCACATGCTCAGTAATGTTGTTTTATTGTTTTTTGTGTGCAGGAGAGGAGGAGGGGAGAGTCCGCTATTTTGCCTAGCCACATGGCTAATTAATATTCACTGCACTGCAATGCTGGTTCTCTTCCTGCTAGCAATGACTCATATGAATCATTCTCTGCCTGCTAGCAATGATTCATATGAATCATTCTCTGCCTGCTAGCAATGATTCATATGAATCATTCTCGGTTCTCTGCCTGCTAGCAATGATTCATATGAATCATTCTCGATTCTCTGCCTGCTAGCAATGATTCATATGAATCATTGCCGGTTCTCTGCCTGCTAGCAATTATTCATATGAATCATTGCCGGTTCTATCGAACGAAAACGGCGCACCAAGAGCTGCATAACGCGGCTCTATGTAGCGTCCACCTTTAGCACCACCATGCATTGCGTTAGGGGAACGTTATGCGACCTTAACGTCCCCTGCAACGCAACGTCCCACTGTGTAAGAGCCCTCAGGCACCTTTTACACTTGCATTGGAAAATTGCATTTCGTTACCCTGTTTTACCTCAGGGTAATGCAACAGCAATGCAAGGCAATGGGGCCTAGCACACTTATGGCGTCATGTTCCGTCTGAAAAGCCCAATCGGCTGCTGAGCCGCCGTAAAGTCAACAGCACGTTACCAGCTGACTTCTGCGGCGAGTAATGTAATGCAAGTGTATGGGCAACACAGGAATTGTAAAATGTTGGCAGCGGCGGTGTGGCACTCAACTCTGGGGAAACCCAGGAATCTCAGTGACGTACTTCCTGCCCAGCAAGGAGCACATTACCGGGCAACGAGGGGCGAGCGGCGCTATGCATATGACCCTGTCGGCGCACTCTGCTGCAGCGTCATATGTTAGTTTTGTGCATCTTTCTACTTTAAAACCGGCTTAAAAGGAGAATGATGTGAGATATATATTAATATTTTTTCATAAAAATTCTTAAATAGATCTTAGCTGTAGAAGCTCTCTCTCGCAAGCTGGCCAGCTTATCTGAATGAATTTGGAGGGAACAGGGGAAAAGGATGTTTTGCATAACAGTTGCCATGAGTAAGGCATTATCTGTGAACACATGGATGCCTGAGCAAAGCAGCTTATCAGTCGGAACATAACAAGAGGTGTGAAGAAAAAGTTCCTTTATCTCTGACCATCACAAACTGCATCTTCAGCAGCAGAAATACTGTGTTCAGTAATACTTGAGCCGTAAACCGCATGTATGAGACACGACTTCTGTGCAGCAAGTAGGACTTTCCATAGTTTACTGTAATGAATTTTGATTCACTCCAATGTAAGCTAATGCTGGGTACAGACGATACGTTTTTCCGCTCGATAGATAATTCCTGTCATGTCCGATATTCCGATTTTGCACACGATTTCTCATAGAAGTGAATGGAAAAAGATAAGAAAAACGAGTTAAAGATAAGAAAATCAAGCGCAGAATCGAGCGGAAAAATCGATCGGGTGGAAAATCGAGTAAAAAAAACGTATTGTGCGTACCCAGCATGAAGCCTGGTATACACATCCAATTTTGTTTGGTCAATGATCGGCCAATTTTACCCCTTCCATGTAGCATGAGGGCTTACCTACACGATCTGTTCATAGTATTTAAAGGGACCCTTAACTAAGAGGGATATGGATGTTTCCTTTTAAACAATACCAGTTGCTTGGCAGTCCTGATCTCTTTAGCTGCAGTAGTGGCTGAATCACACACCTGAAAAAAGCATGCAGCTCATCCAGTCTGGCTCCAGTCAGAGCACCTGACCTGCATGCCTGTTCAGGGGCTGTGCCTGAAAGTATTAGAGACACGGGATCAGCAGGAGAATCGGGCAACTGGTATTATTTTAAAAGGAAAAATCCATATCCGTCTCAGTTTAGATTCCCTTAGACTCCATTGGCCTTTACACTACATGGAGGTGGTAAAATTGGACAGTAATTGGCCAATCAAAATTGAATGTGTGTATGGACCCTAAAGCCTGGTACCCACCTTCAATTTTGATTGGGCAATGATTGAACAATGTTACCACCTTCGTGTACTATGAGGGTCAACAGATTTTGAATAGTGTACTATGAGCAGATTGTATAGGTAAGCTCTCGTACTACATGAAGGTGGTAAAATTGGTCAGTAAATAGCCAATCAAATTTGAAGGTGTGTACTAGGCTTAAGGCCTAAGGCCCACTACAGCATTTTCAGAGGCGCTACACTGGTAAAAGCCAATGGTAGTAAACCTACAACCGTGATTGCAATTTGGCCAAATCACAATTGTGGGTCCTGCAGCATATTTGGAGTGATTGCACTTGAATACAAGAGATAGGAGTGCTGCAAAATGACTTTTGAATCGCTTTTCTAGTGCTATTATGCAGTGACTTTGTGGGCGATTTTAAAGTTTAACATACTTGCTGGGTCTCCTGAAGTCCGGCTTCCTGTACATTGTCCCGCCCCCTAGCACAAGACGTCATTTGCGCTTCTCTAATTGGAGAAAGAGAAAGGCCGACAACAACAACAACAACTGTGCAGGCGCAGAACACTCCCAGGGACCGGAGTGCAAAGGGGAAGCGCGCCTGGCCGGGCCACACATGCTCGATGAAGCGCCATTAGGCCAGGCTTTCAAACTGAATTGCAGGGGACAGAAGTAGATGACAGTAGCCCCAGGTAAGTATGGAACCGGAGACGCTTCTTGTCTCAGGTACACTTTAACTACTCTATGGCCACTCCACACCAATGGGCGTGGCCTCGGCGGCAGCCCCAGGACCACCTAACGCCAACTAGCGTCAGGTCCTGGAGCCAGCTAATGCAGGAGATCGCACGCTGGCTGGGTGCACATCTCCTGCTTGGGGGTCGGAGCTGACACGGCTGTCCCCTTCATAGGCTAGGCAGTGATTGGCTGAAGCCTATGACAGCTGATCACCCTGATTGGCTGGCGGGGGGAGGGAGCAGGGGAATACAAATAAAAAAAAAAAGGCATTTTTATTAAAAAAATATTTATAAAAAAAAAAACAACAACTGTGGAGCAATCAGACCCCACCAACAGAGAGCTCTGTTGGTGGGGGGAGAAAGGGGGGGGGGGGAAATCACTTGTGTGCTTTGTTGTGCGGCCCTGCAGCTTGGCCTTAAAGCTGCAGTGGCCAATTAAGTAAAAAATAGCCTGGTCTTTAGGGGGGTTTAATACTGCGGTCGTCAAGTGGTTAAAGTAATTTGGGCTCAGTCTTTTGATGGCGCCAAAATCACTGTCTGTTAGAGCCTGTTGCGCCGTCTGTGGCCAAATTTCCAGTGTCGTCAGGCGCTACTTCGCGCCTAAGAACCACCCTGTATGAGGATAGTATACTGTATGAAGGAAGTGGCAGGCTTACTTTATAAGACTCACTGAACCCCAGGGCCGTTTCTTGGGCAGTGCAGGGCGACCGCCCTGGGCACAAACTGGCAAGTCGAAAAAGGGTGGCGCAGGTAGAAGGACATAACCGCTAGGGAGTTGGTGACACGCAGTGCAGCCTAATGGAAGAAGAAGATTAACAGCTCGATCACCTTCCTTGACTCCTCATGGGCTGCCTGCATCAGACATCAAGTCATCATCCCATCACCACCGCGTGATGACACCTGATGTCCTGTAGCGGTACTGCAGGCTTTCAGTGCGCGGCGCTCATGGAGGAGTCTGCTTTCCGGGCTCTCTTCGTCTGTGTGTTTTCCTGGTCCCTGCTGCCTCCTGGATGAGCGGCTAATCACTAGTAGGGTTGATCAAAGTGATGCAAATACTTCCAAAATGTATGAAAATTTGTATGCAAATGTATGCAGTTTGAAAATGGACCAATCAATTTAAACCCTAGATTAAATTGACTGGTTCATTTTCAAATTGCATACATTTCCAGGGCCAGATTTGTAATCTTTAACACCCAAGGCCACTGTCACCAGCCGCCCCCCTTCAGTATAGGTAGCAAGAATCCCCCCTTAATCCCTCCCTTTCAGTATAGGTAGTTAGCTCGACTTCACACCGCAGCAGCCATAAGTGTCACTCATGTATCCGCTTATCTCCACTGCACAAGCTTCCTCTTCCTTTCCATCTCCAATGCTGCCCAAGTCCATATCCGCCAGCAACAATGCAAACATGCACAGAGAGCAAGGTGGCTGCTGCACAGGTGGTTAGCAGCAGAGTACCACAGTCAGGCGCTTGCTTGATCGCCCTGCATTGCAGCATTTGCAAGCTTGCAAATGCTACACCAGTTTATCCTGCTGCTTTGGTGCCCTTTCTCCTGTGGTGCCCTAGGCCATGGCCTAGACGGCCTTGGCCTAAATCCGGCCCTGTACATTTCCAAAACAATTTGCAAACATTTGGAAGTATTTGCATCACTTTGATCAACCCTAGTCACTAGTAAGTAGGCAGATCTACTTGTGACCTGTGGCTGTGTGACTGTCCATAAAGAGTAAGGGTTCGCGAGTTCATGGGGTGGGGGCGCAATTTTTACACCCTCGTCCTGGCTGCAACTTAGCCTAGAAAATGCCCTGCTGAACCCAATTACACAGTGGCCATTACGGAGTACATCAGCAGATTCAAATGAAGTGAAAAAAGTGGATGCAAGAGAAGTGGCAGTAAATAATGCACCATATAGACAGTTTCTACTTGCAGCACCATGAGCTATATTCTCATAGGCGGTCCTCGTAGAGATGTCCGATGCATTTCATCTGCTGTCCAATATATGGATTTTGCTATTGCGGTTTATGGTTGTATGTGCTCCTCACTTCCTGATTGTCAGATGCTATTACTGGTTGTCTAATGAATTGTATATGGCATGCAGAGTCTGCTATTATGTCAATAAATATTGTGGTTTTAATCTCCAATTGAATCGATCCTTTTGATTAACTTTTGCCCATTATTTATATAAAGTACAAATCATACTTGGCTACTGCCACAAAGTGTGAGGGGAAGGGGCTCGAATGGATCTTCTTTTTGCTTTGTTTCTGGAGCAGGCAGAACATGGCAGATCCTCATATGAAATAAATGGCATACAGCTGGGAACATCAGACTTGGAGAAGGACTTAGGAATACTGGTTGATAAGTTAGGTCATCGTATACAATGCCAAGCAGCGGTAGCTACAGCAAATAAAATTCTGGGATGCATAAAGAGAAATATCTTGAGATGCTAGTATACTGCTCTCTCTGTATAAATCACTTTGACGAGTCCTGGACGCTTGGCGGTGAAAGTCGCCAAGTGGCCGTGTGAACCGGCCCTAAGTTCAAAGGATGAACCAGAATTACCATTACTGACATCACTCCATGCGCTCGCAGTGACAGACACTGGACACAGGAGGAGCCCAGGAGTTGCACCAGTGTGACCGGTGGGCCTGTAACACTCACCACAGGCCACACATACACTTCAGAGGCAGCGGCGTTAGGACAATTTAAAAAAAAAAAAGATTTCATGCTGAAACCCGTCTGCAGAGTGTGGCCAGCAATAGATCCCTCTCTAATCAGATTCATCAGGTCTTGAATATTAGCAGCATTGTCTCTTGCCTGTAAAGCCAATCACTCATGCAGTGCCTACATCCCTTTGACAGTCGTTGAGCAGCGCACGCACGCACACGCACACACACACACACACACACACACATACTATACACACACACACACACACATACTATACACACACACACACACACACACACACATACTATACACACACACACACACACTATACACACACACACACACTATACACACACACACATACTATACACACACACACACACACACACACTATACACACACACACATACTATACACACACACACACACACACTATACACACACACACACACACACACACACACACACTATACACACACACACACACACACACACTATACACACACACACACACTATACACACACACACACACACACTATACACACACACACACACACACACACACACACACACACACACACACACACACACACACACACACACTACACACACACTACACATACTATACACACACACACACACATACTATACACACACACACACACACATATACTATACACACACACACACACACACACACACACATATACTATACACACACACACACACACACACACACATACTATACACACACACACACACACACACACACACATACTATACACACACACATACTATACACACACACACACACACACACACACATACTATACACACACACACACACACACACACACACATACTATACACACACACACACACACACACACACACATACTATACACACACACACACACACACACACACACATACTATACACACACACACACACACATACTATACACACACACACACACACACACATACTATACACACACACACACACACACATACTATACACACCCACACACACATACTATACACACACACACACACATACTATACACACACACACACACACACACACATACTATACACACACACATACTATACACACACACACATACTATACACACACACACACACACACACACTATACACACACACACACACACACACACATACACACACACACATACTATACACACACACACACACACATACTATACACACACACACACACACATACTATACACACACACACACACATACTATACACACACACATACTATACACACACACACACACACTATACACACACACACACACACACATACTATACACACACACACTACACACACACACACACACACACACACACACACACACACACACACACACACACACGTGTGTCAGCTGACGACACGCTGTGTTGCTATGCAGAGGCACCAAAGAGGGATGACGAGCGGCGCATGTGTGACGTCATATGGCGGGTGGGGGAGCAGCGTGAATAATGGGGTTGAGTAGATCTGTTTGGCGGCTCGCTCCAGATTTTAACCACTCTCACTGCGAAGGACCCCTTTCTAAATAGATGACAAAAAACGTTTTTCCTCCACACACAAATCATGTCCCCTTGTCCGTCGTACAACCCTAGGGACAAAAAGCTCATCTGCCAAGCTTTTGTATTGCCCTCTGATGTATTTATACATGTTAATCAGGTCACCTCTCGCATTTTTTCCAAGCTAAATAAGCCCAGTTTGTCCAACCTTTCTTGGTAAGTGAGATCTTCCCTCCCTCTGATTAATTTAGTTGCCCGTCTTTGTACCGGTTCCAGAAGGTCAATGTCTTTTCTATAGTGTGGTGCCCAAAACTGTATTCCATACTCCAGATGTGGCCTCACAAGTGATTTATACAGAGAGAGTAGCATACTAGCATCTCAAGATATTATTTCCCTTTTTATGCATCCCAGAATTTTGTTTGCTGTAGCTACCGCTGCTTGGCATTGTGTACGATGACCTAACTTGTTATCAACCAGTATTCCTAAGTCCTTCTCCAAGTCTGATGTTCCCAGCTGTATGCCATTTATTTTATATGATGATCTACCATTGGTACGTCTAAGGTGCATGATTTTACATTTATCAACATTACATTTTATCTGCCATGTGCCTGCCCATATGGCCACGTTGTGAAGGTCCTGTTGTAATATGTCACTATTAGTCTTGGTGTTGATAATTTTGCATAATGTTTTATCATCTGCAAAGATGACTACATTACTCTGTATTCTGTCTACTAGAACCAGATCTTGAATAAAATTAAAAAGAAGTGTGAATTAGCCCTGAAGGAAAACTGAAGTGAGAGGGATATGGAGGCTGCCATATATATTTCCTTTTAAGCAATGCCAGTTGCCTGGCAGCCCTTGTGGATCCTCTGCCTATAATGCTTTTAGACATAGACCCTGAACAAGCATGCAGCAGATCAGATGTTTCAGACTTTATCAGATCTGACTGGATTAGCTGCATGCTTGTTTCAGGTGTGATTCAAACACTACTGCAGCCAAACAGATTAGCAGGGCTGCCAGGCAACTGGTATTGTTTAAAAGTAAATCAATATGGCATCCTCCATATTCCTATCATTTTAGTTGTCCTTTAAGTCAGTTGTGAGTATGAGGCTTAATAAAGTACTGATGTCATGATGGCAAAAAAAAAGCAATTTGAGCTTACTGTCAGATTTGGAAATTCTTACCTGAATTCAGACTTTAATGGGAAGGACATTTTTTGTTTTTTATAACATTAACTTGCAAAAGTTCTCCATTAAGATAAAGGGATGGGCTTAACCTCGGCTCAGATTAGCTCAGCCCGGATTTCAGTTGTACAGATTAATTGTCAGCTACGGTGCAATAAATGGTGCTATTGAACGAGGCGCAGTATTCCCGTCGTGCGTGGCGTTCCCATGCTTGACAACACAACCTGGCTGCAGAAATAACTGTGTTTCCAGGCGCAGAACATATAACAAATGACAGCGGCCCCAAACACACTACAGTTGTATATACTAATATGGAGAAACTCGCAGCCAGCACGCTGCCATATGTGGCCATTGTACAAGCTGCGACTTCATTCTCTAAATAAGGAAGAGAGGAGGGAAAGACAAGTCCCAGCTGTGTGCAGCTACAGTCAGGTGCTGTGTCTAATCACACAAGACTGAGGGAATGGGGACACTGCACTGACTTACTGTATATACTCGACTATGATTGCCCGTTTGCACTAGGGGCGTTTTTGACAATTTTTAAGTGCTGGCGATTTTCAAAATCTCCCTGAAAGCGCTTGTGTCATGATTCCCTATGAGAGAGGTCACATCTTTTACGATCCGCTCAGATAAGCGGTGCTTGGGCCATTTTTGAGGCGATTCCGCTTCAATGGAAGGTATAAGAAAACGCAAACTACTACAAAATTGCTTTGTGCAGCGATTGCGTGAGTATTTTTAAGAATAAATACATTTTATTTATTCTTTTCCGGATCAAAGAGTTCGCTTCCTGACTAATGTCAGTAGCAAAAAAGTTTCTGTACCGTGTTAGCCAAACAAATTATATAGGTAGAAAAAAAACAACGTTTTGTAAGAAATAATACCTTTTAATGGCTAACTAATAGAGTTAAATGATGCAAGCTTTCTGGGATCTAGTCCCCTTCTTCAGGCATATTTCCAGATGGACATATGCCTGAAGAAGGGGACTAGATCCCAGAAAGCTTGCATCATTTAACTCTATTAGTTAACCATTAAAAGGTATTATTTCTTACAAAACGTTGTTTTTTTTCTACCTGACTAATGTCAGGAAATGGAAAAATGCAATTGCTCTGCTAAAGTGGTTTGAAAAGTGAGAAATGGAAAAAAAAAAACACTTCAAAAACCGGCCAACACGGACGGACATGCGGAAGGAACGCAATGTGAACAAAGCCTAAGTCTAGAAATTTAAGTCTGATTCACTAAATTAAAAAGTGTAGGGGTCGACTTATACACGAGTCACAGGCAACACTGAGTAATGTGTGTAACTATTAATGACATTCCCATTTACAGCAATTTACCCTTGATGAAGGAAATGTCAAGAAAACACAGGTCTGAAAGTGCTGGCCACAACAAATTAACAAGGAAAGGGGCAGGGGGGGGGGGTTAATAGCTTCAATACTGTCAATACTGTATACAATGCAGTCATTAACCCCTCCTGGTCTCCAAGTGCAGCCATTAACTTTACTGGGTAGACTTATACTTGAGTCAATAAAAAAATCCAGCTTAAGAGGGTCAAATGTTGGGAGTCGACTTAAACACGAGGTCGACTTTCGAGGATATATGGTATGTAGCCACGCAGCACATGAACACAGGAAAACTGCCTATGGCAGTGGCTGGATAATGTAATGGTTTAGGGCTCTGCCTCTGACACAGGAGACCAAGGTTAGAATCCTGGCTCTTCCTGTTCAGTAAGCCAACTATTCAGTAAGGAGCCCTTGGGCAAGACTTCCTAACACAGCTACTGCCTATAGAGCGCGCCCTAGTGGCTGCAGGTCTAGCGATTTGAGTCCGCCAGGAGAAAAGCGCTATATAAATGTTCTGTGTCTATGGGAACAAGGATGTAGCCGTCAGGTGTGACCCAAGGGATGACATTGTAGTTTAGTATAATGGAGGGTTTAGGGCAGGGGTGTCAAACTCAAATACAAAGTGGGCCGAAATTGTACACTGGGACCTAGTTGCGGGCCAAAATTGTACACAGGGATCTAGTCGCGGGCCGAAATTGTACACTGGGACCTAGTCGCAGGCCAACCTCAATGTCTAGTGGCCATCTTCCTCCCTTATAAAGTTCTCTGGTGTCTAGTGGTTCTCCCTCCCCTTTGCAGTTCCCTGGTGTCTAGTCCCCCCCCCCCACCTTCCCCTATACAGTTCCCTGGTGTTTAGTGCTTTCCCCCCTACCTCCCCATATGGCTTCACTGGTGTTCTAGGGCTTCATCTCTAATATAGCTTCCCTGGTGGTCTAGAGTGGCCACTACATAATGAAAGGTGGGGAAACCACTTGAGGGCCGAATTTAATGGCTCTGAGGGCCAAATTTGGCCCGCGGGCCGGAGTTTGACATATATGGTTTAGGGGCATCTTTCAGTCAAGAGAAGATTATAATACTTGGATTTTCTCCTTAACGCAAGCTTGAAGTGAAACAAAAACTTATGATATAATAAATAGTATGTGTAATACAGATAATAAATAGAACATTACTGGCAAACAAAAGTCTCATATTATTATTTCAATTATATAGCTTTTTTAAAACATTGCATCGTACTGTCACAGTTGCATTTTTAAAATCACACTCTTAAGCTATAAAACAAAGCAGAAATAATGACCTTTGAACTTTCCTGCTGTAAAACCTTATCTCAAACTGTCTCTCTCTGTTTCTTGACCGTTTAAAGGGAACCTAAACTGAGAAGGATATGGATTTTTCCTTTTAAAATAATACCAGTTGCCCGATTCTCCTGCTGATCCTGTATCTCTATTACTTTTAGCCACACCCCCTCAAGCATGCAGATCAGGTGCTCTGACTGAAGTCAGACTGGATTAGCTGTATGCTTGTTTCAGGTGTGTGATTCAGCCATTTCTGCAGCCAAAGAGACTGCCAGGCAACTGGTATTGTTTAAAAGGAAACATCCATATCCCTCTCAGTTAAGGTTCCCTTTAAGTGCTTCAGAAAAAAGAACTGTATTTGACCCAAATTGGATCGAATAGCTCAGAGAAGCTCTTTTGCATAAATAACTGATTTTTTAAAAACTCCTTCTGTACTGGAAAACAACACGAAACACTTTTCTTTGCAACTATATCTTAGCTGTACGGTACATACATATCTCTTAAGTTTATTTTAGCTTCAAGGTTTGCTTTAAGTTGTGGCCTTTTATTAGTTTGCTACATTATAAATTGTTGCTTCAAGTATTGGTGCACAGAACTGCAAATATTGAGAAATCATAGGACCAATCAGATTCAGGTGCTGCTACACGATTGGCCGACAGATCAGCAGTACCGGTAATGGATTAGCTCTGGAAATGTATGATTCTTCCCTGCAAAGTCCCATTTCCTCTCAAACTGAAATTTGCATAATGGTCAAATATTAGGACCATCACTAAATGTCACGGCAAACTCCATGGGACACAGACAGCAATACAAAAGCTTAGGCAACGTGTGAGGTTTTTATTCCTGAACATAAAAAAACAGGGAATACTTCTCAACAGGGAAAAAGAGGACAATAAAAATACATCTAAGGGCTGAAGCCTTCAGCACTCTATCAAAACAAGCTTCTTGAATTCGACAAAATCACAATTATTGATCTTGTTTAGGAGGAGAATGAAACTAAAACATAACTTTTCTAGCTGCTGATTAAGCCAACAGACTATTACTTTGTGATATTATGTGAATGTACTGTACTGTTCTTGCACTTTAGTACTAGGCACCCTGGCACTGAGCAGATTTGTTACCCCCTGACAAAGCCCCCCTTTTGAGGGGGTGAAACATGTAGTTTCCCATGTAGGGTGTTGTATTTTGTTTACATTTGGCAGTGTGAGCTGTGAAGGTACCTCTTAACCCAGGGGTGTCAAACCCAAATACAAAGTGGGCCAAACACTGCACACTGGGATCTAGTCGCAGGCCAACCTCAAGGTCTACTGGCCACCTTCCTCCCTTATAAAAGTTCTCTGGTGTCTAGTGGTTCTTCCTTCCCCTATACAGTTCCTTGGTGTCTAGAGACCCCCACCCTCCCCTATAAAGTTCCCTGGTGTTTAGTGCTTCCCCACTACCTCCCCATATGGCTTCCCTGGTGTTCTAGGGCTTCACCTCCAATATAGCTTCCCTGATGGTCTAGAGTGGGCCATACATAATGCAAAGTGGGGAAACCACTCTGAGGGCCAAATTTAATGGCTCTGAGGGCCAAATTTGGCCCGCGGGCTGCGGTTTGACATGCATGCTTTACCGCTTCTGGACCTGCAAGGTTGAAATCTACGTCATGCTTGTGGCTGCGCGGCTTTGACAAGAGGTAGATTTCAACAATCGTCGCTGCGTTGTCCTGCCGCTCTGTCCCCGCCGCAACCCACTCACCCTGAGTCAGTATGACAACAGAGCTGTATAAGTCAGTCAGGAGCAGATTTCATTGGCTCCTGACCCTGTCATCGCTGTAAGCCAATACCATTAGCTAACATTGATGGACAGCGTCAGGAGCCAATGAAAGCGGCTCCTGAGTGGCGCACAGAGCTCTGCTGTCATAGAGAGGGACCTGCAGAGATGAAAGAGCGATGTGACCGGTGAGAGCGGAAGGTACGTGCGGCGATTTGTCAGGAGGCGGCCTTTTATGGTACCAGCAGTCTCTGGTCCTTAAGGGGATGGAAATAGTTAAGTGACGGGGATACTAGATGCAGACTTACTCCCAACCCACTGCCCATTTATTTCATTTTGTCAATGATTAGCAAAAAATTTTTTTTTCCATATTTATTAAAGAGACACTGAAGCGAAAAAATAAATAAATTATGATATAATGAATTGGTTGTGTAGTACAGATAATTACTAGAACATTAGTAGCACAGAAAATATTCTCATTTTTATTTTCAGTTATATAGTGTTTTTTATAACATTGCATCATTCTCTAATATTTGAGGTTAGCACACTACTCTGCATTGTAAATGTTTTTACAGAGCAGTCTTGTGAACTATTGACCTGTCCTCTGGAGAAAATAAGAAAATTCAGTGACTGACAGTTGAGATAACAAGCTTAAGAAGACAGAGCTCTCTGCGACTTTGAAAGTTGTGGAGCTAAATGGCTTTTTTGCATAGAAAACAACTGGAGTTTCCTAACTCTTCCTGTACTTGAAACAATATTAGACTTATGTCTCTTCTCCTAATGTTTTATTTCTTAGCTGTACTACACATACAAATCATTATAGCATCTTTTTTTTACGCTTCAGTGTCTCTTTAAAAGTTACGTTTTAGTTAGTCAGTCTCCTCCTAAACAAGGTTAATAATTGTGATTTTGCCTTCAGCACTCAAAAGTCAAAGTCAAAAGCTAGAATTGGGGTGACCCTTTAATATTAGACAGTATTGCAGGTGTACAGAGCCAAACACAGGCCAGCGCAGGATGAAGCAGTGTACAGACATCTGCAGTGCAGTGGTGAACAGCCTGGCACTGAGCCCGTCTCAGAGGTACCGGAGCATCATCAGGTTTTAAGGGTTTAGCCACAGTTACCACCAAACTGACATAATAGAAAACAAGAGGCATTTTATTAATGACAGGAGGAGAGAAGGATGCAGCGTGTGTGTTCAGTGCTTGGCAGAGCAGCCCAGGCACGCTGAAACTCTTCCAGCTCTGTCTCTGCCATTCACAGCCAGTATGCTGTTTACATAAATGCATTCTTCAGCTGCGTCTGGCTATATATGGAGCTTCTCACTCAAAGATGAGCTGCTTCTGCCAGAGTGACTCCTAGGATAAGCTCTTGGTGGCGAAGGTCAGGTACCCGGTGTGACCCACCATGTCTCTGGGGGATACCCCGCTTTTAAACTGAGCGGTACCCGGCTGAGGAGTGGGTACCGGTCTGGATTTATCGGGGCCGTCCCCCTTCTCCACCTCTGCTGGCTTTCCGAAGTCGGGGAGCTGCAGGCTGATAGTCCGAACGTCGTAGACCCGAAGCAGAACCTCCAGGGTGCTGGTTTCCGTAAAGCCATGTTCCTCCAGGGCTAGACAGGTCCTCTGAACTTGCTCTATACAGGGTGAGAAGGAGCAGATTCTGCCACCTGGGAAAAAAAAAAAACATTTAAAAGGTTACATCCACAAACCAGATTCACAAATTCTAGTTACATCTGCTCACATGAAAGCCCACAATAACCAAAATTAAAGTGGATATGAACTCAGAACTTCCTCTCTGCTCTAAAAGCTATGCAACAGCAAAATGACCTTTAAAGTGTAATTGTCAGGCATAAAATAAAAAATCAATTCTTTATTTTTATCTGGTAAACAAATAAGGATGCTAACCAGGCAAGCTAAAAGTTAAAAATCACTATGACTTTTCTAGTTGCTAAAGGACCATTTCCCAGTTTACCTGACTTATTTGGTACACAAAAAGGAAGTTGCAGGGCATGCAGGGTTGTCCTTTTTTTGCCTCTCTACTTTCCCTCAGACTTAACTAATACAGTCTGATTGTCTGAAGCCTCATTCCCTCCTGTTTTCCCCTCCCCACACCTGTTCCTCTCTGATTGGCCAATATTTCTCATGCTGAGACAAAGCACTTTTTATAGTGAAGGGCGGGCAAATTAGGCAGAGGAGAAAAGGGAGGAAATGACATCAGGATTGGCTTCAAATAGCCATTTTTAAAATGGGAAATGCTAAGAAGGATTTTCTCTTTTTTTACTGTAGAAAAATCACGAAAATCAAAACATGAACAGTGCAATACATGTGTTATGTAAATAGGGCAAGTATTCATCTACTTATATACGTGTTGTTGTTTTTTCTGAGATAGTATGGCTGACAGCTCCTCTTTAAACAAAAAACATTTGTTACAGCTGATACTGTACAAATCCTAAAATAAATCTGCAGTGTGTCTTCTTCCTGCTTTCATGGAAGCAGACATATTGTAAACATCCTGTGTTTACAAATTAGATGTTCTGCCGTGGCAGTCAGCTGTCACAGCTAAGAGATCAAATTATAACTTAGTCACACATGAGGGGGAATTAGACACATTAAACTTTCTAAATACATACAGGGTGGATTTCTCTGTTTTCCTTCTGTCCTTAAAGTGGAATGAAACTTTAATGTTAAATTTCCCTCCCTACTTACTGTCCATCCATTTTCACCTAGACAACAGGCTTACATTACTGTGTAAACTCTTCCACGAGAAGGGCGATTCAATTACCTTCTTTAGCTTATTTGCATGCTGAGATAAGCTTGTTACTGTACAAAAAAAAAAAAAATACAACCTCCCCACAGTCCTACTGACACTGCTCAGTTGCCACAGTTAGGCAAAGGCACCAAGATGTAGGGACATATTTTTGGGGCACTAACAATTATTTGGTAATTTTTTTTAGTTTTGGATGTTACAACTCCCTTTAAAAGCAAACAGCAGTGCTAGTGCTGACATATTCAGCAGTGCCCTGCATGTTGCACCTGTCAGAGCTATAACTGGTCATAGTTTAATTGTGTGCAAGGTCCTCCCTTCCCAGCACCTATTGGTTAGGAGCTCTGACTGCAGCTCCTCCCACACTTCCGGCCAGTCAGTACTCAGTATAGATTATTACACTAGCTGCTGGTATGCACGCTTGGTATTTAAGTTTAACCTTTATATATACTGTATACAACAATACAGTGAAAAGTTTCACATTATGCTCCCCAAGTAATTCATGTAATAGCAGTACAACACAATTTCTATGTAATTTGTTCCCAAAAATGCCCTAAAACCCCATTTCTCTATAATGTAATCAGCAAGTTTTACTATAGCTTGGCATGTTGTAAAAAAAAAAAAAAAAAAAAAACACCTCCCAGACATCAAAATGGTACATTTCAATTTTGGACAATGACCAATCTGTCACCAGGTTTACTGATGGGTACAGTAATCCCTCTCCTAACAGTCTTTTTAATGATCTGACTGCATTAACTGTGTAATGGCTGTTAGAAGTCATGCAAGATTAAATAGGCAAAGTAGAGAGGATGCATACTGTGTTTACCAGAAAATAAGACAGTGTCTCAAATTAATTTTTGCTCCAAAAGATGTGCTAGGGATTATTTTTAGGGGAGGTGTTATATTTCTATGAACACAAGTGTGTGTCCTCCTGCCTCTTCCTGTCTTACCCACTGTGCCACCTCTTCCTCTGCTGGATCCACCTCTTGTGTCTTCCGGTGTTCCCCTTGTACCTTTAGTGTCCTGGTATCCCTCTCTCCACCCGTGTACTCCTCTATCCCCTGTCCTCCTGTGTCCAGATTACCCCCTATGACTGTCCTCCGCTGTCTTCTACTGTCTCCCTGCATCCTCCTCTAACCCCGAGTTTCAACCTATGGTGAAGAAGTACCGCGGTGAAGAAGTACCGCAACTTGTTTTATTACTGGAGCCGATTGGTCTTGCACTTGGGAGCATAGCTCCGTTATCGGTTCAATCACTGCACTTGCTGAGCATCAGCGAGTGCAGCGATTGGCCCAATAACAGAGCCATGGTCCCATCCGCAAAACCATTGGCTCCAGTAATGACACAAGTTGCCATACTTTTTCCCCTTACTGCCGCTAGGGTTTACATTTGGGGTTGGGCTTACATTTCGAGGATGCTCACAATTGCTGCTAGGGCTTACCTATGGGGGGTGTCTTAATTTCAGGAAAACAAAGGTAGTGTGTGCAGGGCCTGAGGGTGTAAAGGAAAAGGGATGCACAGATAGATTTACATAGGGCCAAGGAGTGTAGTATGGAGATACATAGTAGGAAGGGGAGGGGGTAGAATAGGGATGCATAAATGTGAAGAATGCTGGGGGGGGGGGGGGGGGGTAAATTCCTAACAATAATTAAAGGGAATCTGAACTGAGTAAAATTATTTAAAAGACATGATGTGCCTGCAAATGAATAGTGCATACTTACCTCGCTGTCAGTTCCTCTCAGAAGTTCACCATTTTCTTCTTACAACGATTTCTTCCAGTTCTGGCATGATTTTGTCAGAACTGAAATAGATCAGTTAGGGCTCGTTTCCACTAGTGCGGCGTGCGTCTCTCAGACGCACGCCGCACTGAGCGGGATCGCAGGCGAATCCCATGAGCCGTGCCGCCGCGAATTCTGCAGGGGGTTCCGGCCAAATCGCTCCTGCAAGTGATTCGGCCGCGGCGCCGTTATCCCCTATGGCAGAGTTTCTCCGTGCGATTCATGTGCATGGAAACTCTGCGGAATCGCGGTGGAAACCGTGATAGTGGAAACGGGCCCTTACTGTCAGTTATAATTGAAAGGACAACTGATGAGCAATGTAATGTCCATGTTTCCCTGTGGCTCAAGTGGGCAATATTACAGTTTAACAGTGCGCTGACCAGGAAGCGGTTATAGGGTAATGGCCATTTTCAAAATGGAGGACAGAGGATTCAGTTGATCACAGTGGACAATATAGGGAGTCAAGTATGAAGTGTATATGTTTATTTTTACTTTTAATTTTCAGCTCTGGTTTGCTTTAATTAGATTATATGCTGAAATCTGATTAGATATTAATTCATGCAAGGTGGTTATCGGTAAACAATATCAGGGAGATGTTTATCAGAGCTACCATTTAATCTAACAGTGTATACCGGTACTAGTGCCTGGCCTCTTATGTTGGGAGTCGGATCAGAAGTTAAACAAACCTAAACAAAATCATTGGCTTCATTGCTGTGCAGAGCGGCGGATCCTGACGCCTCGCCGCTGTGAGCTGTGCGGCAGCACATTCTGAGGATATAACATTATGTGTGTGACTGATTCTCCCAGCATGCACTGCAATCAATCTGCAGCCGACTGCTAATTAGATGACTATACAGAGCCAACCAAGGGAAGAATGTCTCAGCCGCTGTGCACTGCTAGGAAGCAAAGCGCTTCCAAAATGAACTATAAGCCTCTCTGTTCCTGCAAACAGCAAAGGAACAGCGAGAATTATTGTTAATTACTGAGCCATAGTCAGAAGTGATTTGGTTTTGTTTTCCTGAAATGAGCTTTGTTCTTCTGAAAACCTTATCCCTTAAAGGGCTCTCCTTAATTTGGGAATTTAACTGAAACAACGTAAGACATTTCTAGGTTACATCTTTTTCAAATGTGGTCGTTTTAAAGTTATCAGCCTCACAGGTTTTAAAGGGAACCTAAACTGAGAGGGATATGGATGTTTCCTTTTAAACAATACCAGTTGCCTGGCTGTTCAGATGAGCTCTTTAGCTGCAGTAGTGGCTGAATCAGACCTGAAACAAGCATGCAGCTAATCCAGTCTGACTTCAGTCAGAGCACCTGATCAGCATGCTTGTTCAGGGGCTGTGGCTAAAAGTACAGGATCGTCTCAAAAAATTAGCATATCGTGATAAAGTTCATTATTTTCTGTAATGTACTGATAAACAGACTTTCATATATTTTAGATTCAAATACACACAACTGAAGTAGTTCAAGCCTTTTATTGTTTTAATATTGAGGATTTTGGCATACAGCTCATGAAAACCCAAAATTCCTATCTCAAAAAATTAGCATATTTCATCCAACCAATAAAAGAAAAGTGTTTTTAAGCAAAAAAAAGTCAACCTTCAAATAATTATGTTCAGTTATGCACTCAATACTTGGTCGGGAATCCTTTTGCAGAAATGACTGCTTCAGTGCGGCGTGGCATGGAGGCAATCAGCCTGTGGCACTGCTCAGGTGTTATGGAGGCCCAGGATGCTTCGATAGCGGCCTTACGCTCATCCAGAGTGTTGGGTCTTGCTTCTCTCAACTTTCTCTTCACAATATCCCACAGATTCTCTATGGGGTTCAGGTCAGGAGAGTTGGCAGGCCAATTGAGCACAGTAATACCATAATAAAATGATATCATCTCCATAAAGCTTTTCAGCAGATGAAAGCATGAAGTGCTCCAAAATCTCCTGATAGCTAGCTTCATTGCAATTGGCTGATGGTGTAATGGTTAAGGGCTCTGCCTCTGACACAGGAGACCAGGGTTCGAATCTCGGCTCTGCCTGTTCAGTAAGCCAGCACTAATTCAGTAGGAGACCTTTGGCAAGTCTCCCTAACACTGCTACTGCCAATAGAGCGCGCCCTAGTGGCTGCAGCTCTGGCGCTTTGAGTCCGCAAGGAGAAAAGCGCAATATAAATGTTATTTGTCTTCTCTTGTCATTGACCCTGCCCTTGATAAAACACAGTGCACCAACAACAGCAGCTGACATGGCACCCCAGACCATCACTGACTGTGGGTACTTGACACTGGACTTCAGGCATTTTGGCATTTCCCTCTCCCCAGTCTTCCTCCAGACTCTGGCACCTTGATTTCCGAATGACATGTTAAAGTTGCTTTCATCCGAAAAAAGGACTTTGGACCACTGAGCAACAGTCCAGTGCTGCTTCTCTGTAGCCCAGGTCAGGCGCTTCTGCCTCTGTTTCTGGTTCAAAAGTGAGTTCATGCTTCCATCTGCTGAAAAGCTTTATGGAGATGAAGATTTCATTTTTCAGCACGACCTGGCACCTGCTCACAGTGCCAAAACCACTGGTAAATGGTTTACTGACCATGGTATTACTGTGCTCAATTGGCCTGCCAACTCTCCTGACCTGAACCCCATAGAGAATCTGTGGGATATTGTGAAGAGAAAGTTGAGAGACGCAAGACCCAACACTCTGGATGAGCTTAAGGCCGCTATCAAAGCATCCTGGGCCTCCATGACACCTGAGCAGTGCCACAGGCTGATTGCCTCCATGCCACGCCGCATTGAAGCAGTCATTTCTGCAAAAGGATTCCCGACCAAGTATTGAGTGCATAACTGAACATAATTATTTGAAGGTTGACTTTTTTTGTTTTAAAAACACTTTTCTTTTATTGGTCGGATGAAATATGCTAATTTTTTGAGATAGGAAATTTGGGTTTTTAATGAGCTGTATGCCAATATCATCAATATTAAAACAATAAAAGGCTTGAACTACTTCAGTTGTGTGTATTTGAATCTAAAATATATGAAAGTCTAATGTTTATCAGTACATTACAGAAAATAATGAACTTTATCACAATATGCTAATTTTTTGAGAAGATCCTGTATTAGAGACACAGGATCCGCAGGAGAGTCGGGCAACTGGTATTATTTTAAAAAGGAAAAAAAAAACATATCTTTCTCAGTTTAGGTTCCCTTTAAAGGCAACCTGAGGTGAGAGGGCTATGGAGGCTGACATGTTTATTTCCTTTTCAATAATGCACATTGCCTGGCTGTCCTGATCTCCCGCCTCTAATACTAGGGTCACTTAAGGGTATCCCTCTCACCTCAGGTTCCCTTTAAAGGGAACCTAAACTTTTTTTTACCCTTAAGTGTCCCTTTAAGCAATAGACACTGGCAATCTGCATTGTTTAAAGAAAAAAATGGCATCCTTCATATGTCTCTCAACCTGGGTTCCCTTTAAAGGACAACTGAAGCGAAGTATATGGAGGCTGCCATATTTCCTTTTAAACAATACCAGTTGTCCTACTGATCTTTCTGGTCAGTAGGGTCTAAATCACACACCTGAAACAAGCATGCAGCTCATCTTGTCAGATACATAGACATGTATAGACGTGATCTGCATGCTTGTTCAGGGTCTATGGCTTAAAGGACAACTGAAGCGAGAGGGATATGGCGGCTGCCATGTTTATTTCCTTTTAAGCAATACCAGTTGCCTGGCTATCCTGCTGACCCTCTGCCTCTAATACTTTCAGCCGTAGACCCTGAACAAGCATGCAGCAGATCAGGTGTTTGACATGATTGTCAGATCTGACAAGATTAGCTGCATGCTTGTTTTTAGTGTGATTCAGACACTACTACAGCCAAATAGATCAGCAGGGTTGCCAGGCAACTGGTATTGTTTGAAAGGAAATAAATATGGCAGCCTTCATATTCTTCTCACTTCAGTTGTCCTTTAAAGAGACTCTGAAGGGAGTATAAATTCATGTTTTTAACTTTTATTTATGTTAAGCACTATAGCTAGTGCTAAAACGCCGCATCCCTGCGGCAAAAGAAGGGGTTTATATCTTCCTAATCACAGGGCAAAAATCCACGACTTTCTTGGTTGTGGATTTTGCTGCCCAGGGAGGCAGATCTTTGAGCTGTAGCTCTGCCTCCATTCGTGTCAATCCACCGCGGATCCCCGTCTCTCCCCCGCCCTTCTGAGTGAAAGAAGACAGAGGGGTGGGGAGAGGTGGCAATCAGCAGGGATTAATGCGACAAGAGGCAGAGCTACAGCCCTAAGCTCTGCCTCACTCAGGAAGCGCTCCCCGCAGGGGATTTGGGGGGTATAAACCACTCGTTTTGCCGCGGGGAGGCAGCTTTTTAGCACTAGCTATAGTGCTTAACATAAATAAATGTTAAAAACATGGATTTTAATTTGCGTCAGTCTCTCTTTAAAGTATTGGAGGCAGAGGATCAGCGGGACAGCCGGACAATGTGCATTATAACAACTTAAAACGTTTTAACCCCTACCAAACCAGTAAAACCGTTGCGCTAGCTATAGCGTAATATTCGTGGACACCTGTAATGACTGCCGCCAATATCGATCGGATGCGATCACTATGGCAATAGCTCAGGGACACCACGCTGTATAGATGCATCGCTATGTTGTTGCCTAGCAATGCATGATAGATAAAAAAATATATATATATATATATATATATATATATATATATATATATATATATATATATATATATATATATATATATATATATATATATACATATATATATATACACATATACACACAGCACTGGGGTCCCCAAACTGTGCGCCCTAGCTATCGCATGCAGTCGCTACGGACGCACAGGCTATCGCTAATGGTTCGCTACATGCCCAAGTAAAGATGAAATATGGCATGTATGGTATTGTTTAAACCGGCACGAGCCAAATAATGTAGTTTGAGGTGTTTTAAAACTTTGGCATTTGACATGTAAAAGTTAGGAAGCGGTTAACATGAAAAGATGTGTCATTTTTGCATTTACGCCTAATTTTCTCTAACAGATTGCCTGTGAAATTAAAGAATACTTGAAAAAAAAAAAATTACCCAAAGAAAGCCTAGATTGTCCTGAAAGAAAAAAATATACGTATCACTTTTATGGCATAGGTAATAAAAATGTATTGCTGTATCAAAAGCGACACAGCTGATACCAAAATTGTCATAAAAGCCCCAAAACCTGAAGTGGTTAAAAAGAAATAAACATGTCAGCCTCCATATCCTTCTTCCCTCAGGCCAGTGGCGGAGCTACGGGCCCTAGTCCAAGTTTTACATGGGCCCCCCCAAGCACTCCATACATAACGACTGATATGGCGCACCAAAACTTGCCAAGGATTACCACAGCGTCTGAGGTTCAAGAAAGGGATGGGGATTGGGGAACAGTTTGTTAATAATGATTACTACTATTTTAAGCATCCACAGAAGTGATTATTACCAACACAGGACCAATAAAGAGCTAATATTGTGCTTGAGGGAGGGCCCTTCGGGGCCCCTATGACCCAAGGGGCCCGATGTGGTCGCTACCTCTGCAACCCCTACTGCTACGCCCCTGCCTCAGGCACAATGCAATGCATGGAAGAGGCTGAAAACTGATGTTAACATAGCAGATGGTGAAAAAGCCTCTGAAAGTCTGTTTATAGGACATCTGAAGTAAAAGAGATATGGAGGCTGCCATATATATTTCATTTTAAACAATGCAGATAGCCTGACTGTCATACTGATTATCTGCTTCAACGTAATACATTTAGCCATAGCCCCTGAACAAGCATGCAGATAAGATCTCTGATTGCGGCCTTGTTCACATCTAAAATTGAAATCGCTGATGGCAGCGATTTTCGATTTTAGCGTTTTTTTCTTCCCCCTCCTCACGCTCCATTGCGCACTACGATTTTGTGCATAGCGCTTTTGCAGAGCGATTCCGTTTTGTCACTTCCTGACATCAGTCAGGAAGTGAACTCTTTGAAGCAGAAAAGAAATACAATGCATTTCTTCTTAAAAACACGAACACAATCGCTGCACAAACCGGTGCTCTTCCTATACCTTCCATTAGAGCAAAATCGCCCCAAAAATGGTACAAGCACCGCTTTGCGTTCCGCAAACGAACGGATATGAACCTTCTCAGAATCATTGCACAGGCGTTTTGTGGGCGATTTTAAAAAATCCCCTGTGCTTGAAAAAAGGCAGAAAACGCCCCTAGTGTGAACGAGCTCTGAAAGTTGACTAGATTTGTTGCATGCTTGTTTCTCTGGTGTGCGATTAAGATACTACTGCAGCCAGAAAGATCAGAAAGACGCCAGGCAACTGGGATTGTGTAAAAATTGGCGGCGAGAGCAGAGTTCCCTCCAGCTACAGGATCAGTGTTGCATGGCTCTCGCATCTTTGCCTGCAGCAACAACTGAATCATCGTTTTTAAAACAAAAGTTTGCCTTCTTAAAAAAAGAATGTATTTGCGATAATTCAGGTTGGAGTGAGCATATGAGGTCTCCCACAATGCATCACTGCTGAATAAGCAAATCATCCTTTATTGTCCTTGTAAGCTAGCCACACCTTCAGATCCGCTGGAGTGCAATGATGTGTCGGCTTGTTACTTTCATAGAGCCACAATAATGTATACAGACTGTTTCGGATTGACTGATCCTCATTGGTTCATGGCATGAATTAATGTGGCTCTATGTGGCAGGACTTGAAACACCCAGAGTTACATTTACATTGCTAAGCATCTGCTGGAGGGGTGAAGCGCCCACCACCATTGGAGTGATGAATCATCAGCCTTGGGAGATGAATCTGTAGAATCTGAATTTGGTGAAGGCTAGGAAAACACCATCTGCTGACATGCAAAGTGCCAGCTCTAGAGAATAATGGTCTGATGTTTATCATGGGTCGCTTAGGTCCCATCATTTCAATGTGGAGAAACGTGAAATCTTAATACTACATCATACAATTCTACATTCTACAGTACAGTGTGCTTTGAATTGTATGTGTAGTACGGATAACAAATAGAACTTTATTAGCAAAGAAAAGAGTCCCATTTTTATTTTGAGTTATGAAGCTTTTTTTTTTTTTTTTTTTAATAGCATTACATCATTCTGTCATATTTGCAGTTTAGAAACCACACTCTGTCTTTTAATCTATAAAACAAAGCAGAAATAATGACCCTTTGCCGTTTCCTGCAGTAAAACCATGTCTCAAGCTGTCTCTCACGGTTACTTGGCTGTTTAAGTACTTCAGAAAACAGGACTGTAAGGGGTCAAAGAGCTCAGAGAAGAACTTTTGCATAGATAACGTCTTAAGTTTATTTTTTTAACTCTTTCCGTACTGGAAAACAATGAGACTTTTCTTTGCTACTAATGTTCTATTTCTTACCTGTACTACACATACAATTCATTATGTCATAAGTTTATATTCGCTTCAGGTTTGCTTTAAATACTTTCGGACAACGCTATTTGAAATCTATGCCGTTTTGATGCGGATCTGGCTGGCAGGGCGTAGATTTCAACTCACCGTCGGTGCGCACATCCGCCAATCTCGCCGCGGTCTCCCGACGCGGCTCGCTCGCCCTGCCTGTCTCTATGACTGCAGAACCCTGAGAGCCGGTCAGGTGCCGCTTTCATTGGCTCCGGCCATGTCCATCTATGTAAGCTCCCATAGGCTTACATTGATAGACACGGTCAGGAGCCAATGAAAGCGGCACCTGACTGGCTCACATGACTGCCTTCTTGATGTGAATAAAACACAAGCTATTTGCACAAAATCCAGGTGGAGACCCAGTTATCTTTTCTCTAAAGTCACGACTCTGCCGTCATAGAGACGGCAGACTGGGTGGCCTAGGTTCCCTACGTGCGGCGGCAGGTATGTGCAGCGATTCATCGACTTCTGCATTTTCTGTACCAGCAGTCTCTGGTTCTTAAAGGGGCACTACAGCGAAAAACTGTAAAATGTAAAATATGTGCAAACATATAAAAATAACTAGTAGATTTTTTTCCAGAGTAAAATGAGCCATAAATTACTTTTCTCCTATATTGCTGTCACTTACAGTAGGTTGTAGAAATCTGAAAGAAGTGACAGGTTTTGGACTAGTCCATCCCTTTATAGGGGATTCTCAGGGATATGTTTATTTTCAAAAGCACTTAGTGAGTGGCAGTTGCTCTGTCCAACTGCCAAAAAGCTGTGTAGCGAGCAGGGAGGCTGGCCAGCATCATTGTTTAAATCCTTTTTAGGAAATATCTTTATGAAGAATAAAAGCCTTGCTGAGAATCCCCTAGGAAGAGATGGACTAGTCCAAAACCTGTCACTTCTGTCAGAATTCTACTGCCTGGTACTTAAGTACTTAAAGGGATACTGTAGGGGGGGTCAGGGGAAAATGAGTTGAACTTACCCGGGGCTTCTAACGGTCCCCCACAGACATCCTGTGTTGGCGCAGCCACTCACCGATGCTCCGGCCCCGCCTCCGGTTCACTTCTGGAATTTCAGACTTTAAAGTCAGAAAACCACTGCGCCTGCGTTGCCGTGTCCTCGATCCCGCTGATGTCACCAAGAGCGCACAGCGCAGGCCCAGTATGGTCTGTGTCTGCGCAGTACACTCCTGGTGACATCAGCTGGAGCGAGGACACGGCAACGCAGGCGCAGTGGTTTTCTGACTTTAAAGTCTGAAATTCCAGAAGTGAACCGGAGGCGGGGCCGGAGCATCGGTGAGTGGCTGCGCCAACACAGGATGTCTGCGGGGGACCATTAGAAGCCCCGGGTAAGTTCAGCTCATTTTCCCCCGACCTCCCTACAGTATCCCTTTAAGGCCACTTTACTATATTTTTAGTTCTATGCCAAAACTGTAAATGGTTTATGGAGTCTGGTATGGAATAACTCCAATGGCCTGCACCTACCAGACCTGAACCACATGGAAAACTCTTGGCATTTATCTGCAATGCTGGCAGCAGGCCAGATCCAATCTCTGACCATCAGTGGTTGACTTCTCTGCTGATCTTGTGAATGGGAGCAAAGTCTACAGGAAGGTCTGGAGATCGATATAGCTGCAATGGTGGAAATATCTCCATATTTCCTATGGTTTTGAACTAAAATGTTCAACAAATATGTATGGGTGTGGAGTTTGTGTTCTTAAACAGAACCTGAGATGAAAGGAAAGAGAAAAGTTTTATACATACCTGGGACTTCCTCCAGCCCCCTCCAGGCTGATCGCTCCCTCGCCACCATCCTCCGCCTCTTGGATCCTCCGGCAGATGCCCCGTTATATTTCACCAGTTGAGGTGTACTGCGCATGTGCGGCACGACTCCTCCCCCCATCACGCTCCCGTAGTCAAGAACTTTCAGTGCCACTGCACAGGCACAGAATGCATGCGTGGCAGGACTCTATCTGCACTGGAGGATCCAGGAGGGGGAGGAGGGCGGCGAGGGAGCGACTGGCCTGGAGGGGGTGGGAGGTGGCCCCAGGTATGATCCCCCTCCCCCCCCCCCCCCCGTGCCATCTCAGGTTCACTTTAAATAACTTTTGTAGTTTATAAGATATCTATAGGCATTTTAAAACATATTAAGGTATATTTTGTGATAAGCAGTAAGAAACATTTTTAATTAGGTTTTTTGGAAACAATTTAGGAAGGGGCTGGATTATTCTACTTATATTAGCGTGAGCTTTTGATCAAAGTCTAATCCACAGATTTGTTGCTGGTCTAATCAAGGAAATGATTGTTCAGCCCATCACATTTCTACTCCGTTGAGAAACAATCTAGATTAACGCCAAGTGACTAAATGGAAAAAAATGCAGCAATACCAGGGTAATTCGCCAATAACATCTCCCACTCGTCAGGTAGCTACTTTTCTAAGCCAAAACAATTTTCACAAAATGTTGTTTTTCTTTCATCTCCTACCCGCAAGACCCGCATGTAGCCAAAAATTGCCATACTTATCTACAGTGCTCCAGGGGCCATGTGATTTTCAGATTGAATTCAAAACAATAGCCATGGCAGTCTGATGTAAAATCTGTTTATTCAGTTTCAATACAAACAGAAGTAATGACCCTTTGAATTTTCATCGCTATCAGGCTTTTCTTGAGCAACTCACCTCTCTGGGGACCCATATGTGCCCATGTTCTTTCTCCTCTTCAGCGTCCCATATCACTGGTAACAGCACCCTCTATGATGGTGTAATACGTCACGTCAACACATGGGGCGCTGTTCTCTTTGAGACGTGACACCTGGGAGGAGGAAGAACATGGGCTGCTCCTGGAGCTCCCCACTGCCCTTTGCATCCACCCTTGTTGCCCCTTCTGCCACTACCCCCTGGGTGATTACCTGCCCTGCCCATATGTGAAAATGGGCCTGTGTGTACCTTAAAGAAACACTGAAGCGGAAAAAAATTATGATGTAATGATTTGAATGTGTAGTACAGCTAAGAAATAAAACATTAGGAGCAGAGACACAAGTCTAATATTGTAGATATTGTATAAGTGTCTCTAACACTTTACATTCAGCAAAAAATGTAAACTTTATAATTTTTAATTTGCAAAATGATTTGTTTTTCAGTGTTATAGCTGCATCTTATGCTGGCCTTATCTTGTTTCCTGTCCTTGTCAGGCAGCTCTGGACATGACTGGTGGATGGGAGAGACAACACAAGCTGCTTGTAGTACAGGAATAGGAGGGAGAGGGAGAGTAAGCAGCAGGCTGTCTGAGCTTCCTCCCTCATCCACCTGTTGTCCATCCCAGAAACCCCAGCACTGATCCCAGAATGCCATGCTCTCCAACATTACTTCTGCCATAGCTTTCTCCCCACACAAAGGGAGGGTAAAGTGAACCTCCGGACTAAAAATCTACTCTGCAGAACTGAAAAGGCTTGGTGTTTCTTCAACAGTTTCACAGCATCAGAACTTTGTTTTTCTTACCAAAGCATCATTTTTAGCTGCATTTTTAGCTAAGCTCCACCCATCAAAGAAAAAAAGCCCGGGCTTTTTTTCCCTGATGCTGTGCAGAGCATGATGGGATTTCTTATGTTGTTATTCACGTTGCCTAGCAACTGGGCGAGGTGCTCAGGACATAGGAAGTTGGAACTGTGTCTCATGCTCCCTGTCACTTCCTTTCAACCAAAAAGATGGCTGCCATCATGAAATCAAACATTTTCCTGTTCTTTTAAAACAGTGTGGGTAACAGATTATATTACCTATCTATTTTAATTAACATAACTAATGTAACTTAATGACAGTATGTTTGTTTAGGCTGGAGTTCCTCTTTAAGCTATTCCCCAGCATATGTAGAGTTCTGGTTTTGACAATGACATAAGTTTGCAAATGCTTCCCTATACATTGTTATTGGAACCTAGCTCAATCCTTTCTTATTAATGCCTCATGCTAATCCTCTTTATAAACACCTAACCTTATGCCACCTTAATTAGGCTAACCTTAACCTAAGGCTACATACACATGCCAGACTGAACTAAGCCGGGATAACTGATCAGGACCACCGTGGGTAATACTCTACCCTACGTATGGGAGCCACCCCCCGACATCCGATTCCCAAGTTACCCCTGTGCGTACTTTTCTGGCACTCATCCAGCCCATCAGAAGTCACTCTTATGCGCCACGTGTTGTTCCTTCATAGTAACAGAGGTGTCACTAGCCTCTAGGCTAGCGAAGCGTATGCACAGAACTCGACCTCAAACTTTCGCCCAAAGGATCATGCTCCAATCCCATCAAGGCCATCAAGGCCAATTCCTGAGAAATTTCTGGAATTGGCCTGCAGTGTATGGGTAAGCAACAGATCTCTCTCTAATTGTATTCAAATCAGAGAGAGATCCATCTCTTGGTCAATCTGCCCATACATCGTCTGATGTATAGCCCATTAACCCTCCAATCTCAGTAAAAATAATCTGCTGTTTTGTGCAGCCACACAGGACATAATCATGTGTCACTTCTCTTAGGTGTGCTATCAGGAAACTACTACAGCAAAATCACAGCCTACCAGATAAAAGAGATCACATGGTTCTGAGTTCTGCTTAAACTAATAAAAACACCAAAACTGAGTCTACATAGAATATTTATACTATGAAAGCTTTCCTTTAAGTCATAATGACTAATTCTTCCCGAGGCTCAGATGGAGAAGGAACAGAGAGCGAAGTGTTTGTTTCCACCAAGATGGGTGGGACGATGACATTCTAACCGAACTTATTCACAGATCATTTCTGTACAAGAGAACAAAAATCAGGAGTCTGTGGCCTGCAGCAACCACACCATATGTATGAAGATCTGATGGGTCAACTGCAAACTGGAAAACTGTATGAAATCAACAGCATGCATAAAAGATATCAAATATAATAAATGTCAGCATATACCGTATTTTTCGGACCATAAGATGCAAAAGTGGGGGGAAAAGTCAGTGCGTTTTTATGGTCCAAATAAATAATACAATTCAGTCCAGCCCCACTGTCTGCCCACATTGTGATTGCGAACCCCCCATAACTGCCTAGGTCTGCTACCTCCAGTCACTGCTATTGTGACTTGGCAGCTGACCAGGCTGAGGGTGGCATCGGCAGGCTATTGATTGGGCAGGCTGCCGATGCCACAGAGAGCCGGAGGAGAGAGGCTTCCAGCATGGCTGCTGCTGAGCGGAGTGCAGACCTGCCAATCACGGCTGCCCACTTAGTTACCGGCAACGATGGTCTAGCGGTCAGGACCACTGCACCAGCATTGAGCCAATCACTAAACTGGGAAGGAGACGGGAGACACCTTTTACCATTGCCTGTTGTGGCCTTGTTATAAAGCGCACCTTACTTCTGGGGTTCCCAATTTCATAGGGCCCCATATGTGATTTTTATTTCTTTTTACTGTGTATATTTGAAGTCAATTATTAAACAGTCTACACTTCGACCATTATGCTTGTTTTATTCACCCTATATTAACGTACTGGGCTGAGTAATGTTGATTGTGCTACCTGTGACATCATTTGAAGATCTGACTGGGGACCAGAGATACCAGAGGAGAGCCCTAGATTAATTACAGACATTTATGGCCTTGGAGTTCAAGCTATTGTGGGCTGGTAAGCCTTTCATGTACTTGTTGATGGTGCCTTCTGCATGCAATGCGTTCCTATGGTGAAAAAAAAAAACACACATGCATTTTTTGCCCACAGAAAGTGAAAACGAATTTGAAAATGATTTATTTTTACTTGTTATATATGAATATTGATTAAAAAACACAAACGGAAATGCACCTGAAAAAACGCAAACTTAGGCAATAAATGCCCATAACAGAAAACTGATGGTTATGGGGAAATGGAGGCCGCCATGTTTATTTCCTTTTAAATAATGCACATTGTCTGGCTGTCCTGCTGATTCTCTGCCTCTAATACTTTAAAGAGAACCCGAGGTGGGTTCTGACAATGCTAGCTGCACACAGAGGCTGGGTCTGCCTATACAGCTCAGCCTCTATTGCTATCCCAATCCCACCTAAGCCCCCGCTGCGCTCTGCTATCCCCCATAAATCACAGCCGCGCTGTCGACACGCAGCGTGTCGCAGCAGGCTGTGTTTACCTCTATAGTGTCAGTCTACTGCTCCCTCCGCCTCCTGCATAGCTCCGGTCCCTGCCCACGTCCCTCCCTGATTGGAGGGAAGGGACGCGGGCAGGGACTGGAGCTATGCAGGAGGCGGAGGAAGCAGCACACTGACAGTACAGATGTAAACACAGCCCGCACAGCACAGCTGTGATTTATGGGGGATAGCAGAGCGCAGGGGGAACTTAAGGGGGATCTGGATCGCAACAGAGGCTGAGCTGTATAGGCAGACTGTGTGTAGATAGCATCTCGGGTTCTCTTTAAAGGACACCTGAGGCGAAAATAAACCAATGAAATAATCGATTGCATCTATCTTCCGTCTCCTAATGACTTTTTAAGATATTCCACAGTTTTATTTTATGTTTAAATCTACTTTTTTAAGTTTTAACCTTTTTATTGTTTTTGCTCAATGACACATTCATTGAAGTATGCCAGAGCTAAAATCTATGAACTATTGACCCGTCTTATCTCTTTCGTGCTCTCAGAAGCCATTTTCTGCTAGGAAAGTGTTTTATAATTGGAATTTCTTATCAGTGAGGGTCACGCTGTAGTCACTTCCTGTCTGAGTCAGCCACTTACATACCTGATATTTAACTCTTTCAGACAGAGAAAGATAAAAAGGAACACAGCATAGTTATGTGCTAGGCACTGTACATACCCATGTCTATCTCATCATGTCACATGTCACCTCGGGTATCCTTTAAACCAGATGTCTATGACAAATCTGACATACAAAGCTTGGTTTACATAGCACCGGAATTCTGCTGCGCATGAGGGCAGCGGATGGGCTGTCAATGACAATAAACCTGGGTTACTAGAGTCTGTTTTGCATAGGACGTCCTATGTACGTATAATATGTCCAGGAGTCCAGAATTATAATGTACCGCACAACGATTTTGACTGCAGTGTGAAGCAGGCCTTACATCCACACTGTGCAGCTGATTATACAGAACTGCAGTGAACTGAGAGGAAGATATCTTTTTTTAAATAGAGGACAGCTGCAGTGGAAACAAATATTATAAATCCCTTTAATCTTTGTGCTGAAATTACAAGGACAGCACAGCTCTGTCTTTAGACAGCCTCCTGAGGTCACATGACCCATTTTTACAAGCGTGTAAGAATCAATAACAAAGGTAAGGTGAACAGCATACACGTGACACTATCGTCTCCTTGCGTTTTCCCTCTCTGTGTCTTGTCCTTGTGTGTGTGTGACTGGTCTCGTGATTCCACTGAGTCACCTCCCCACAACCTTCCACTGAAAATGTGCTGGAGAACAGAAGGCAGCGTATGCTGTAGAGGTAGCCGTAAATCTCTCGATGAATGGGCAGATCGGCCGTGAGGCGGATCCCTCACTGATCAATCTGAACAGAGAGGGATGTTGCCAGCCCATACACTGCAGACCGATTTCCGATAGAGTTCAGCATAAAAATCTATCAAAAATCAGCATAGGGTTGTTGCCGCTTCCGTCGCCTGCCTGGCCGCCTCTATATTGTTCCCCCAGGAACCTGTCCTAGCCACCTCCGGTGTTCAGCTTCACCGCGATTGCCTGTACTAGGTGTCACCAGGTGAGTCTAGTGACATCACACATACGCCACGTGGCAGACAAGACGACATTTATATTGCGCTTTTCTCCTGGCGAACTCAAAGCGTTTGAGCTGCAGCCACTAGGGCGCGCTCAGTAGGCAGTAGCAGTGTTAGGGAGTCTAGCCCAAGCCTTACTGAATAAATGCAGGCTTACTGGAACAGGAAGAGCAGAGATTTGAACCCAGGTCTCCTGTGTCAGAGGCAGATGCCTTAACCATTACACTACAGGTACAGGCGCTCACAGCCCTTTCCTGACTTGTGAGCAGCCACAATGCGCAGCCGCATAGCCTCACTGAGCTCTTTTGTCTTATCCATGACATCCTGCTGATTTTCACCAGCTGCTGTTGTGTTGATTAAATCAGCTGTTCCCAATTAATTAGGATGCTTTAGAACTGCTTGGGCTATTTGGAATGGTATCGAACTTTGAATTTTCCCAAAGACTGTGACAGTTTGTGAAGGTTATAAATAATTTTGGACTGGACATTTTTTGCTCAAATGTAAATAAGTTGAAAAATGGTTATTTTTTCCCCACAATAATGCCTCTTGTACATCATCTTATCACCTACAGACCGGCAAAGTGTCACGTTTTCCCTGTGGCACTAACGATTTGCAGCTTCTATCACGGGACACTGGTCAAATGTCCCAACCTCTTCACAAAGCAGGAGAGTTTGCAGTTAACGATTTCACTGCCCAGAGTCTATGCAGAGAACACTAAAATAAATGCATTACATCACACTCTGCAGCTTTGCCTCACGCTGAACTTCATCAGCAGCACAAAAACATAAAACTTCAGGCTCATCAAGGAATTTCTGTGAAGTGTAGAGAGAGCGAGACAGGGATCTCTACCCTGGCTATCTGCATCTGAA
This sequence comes from Hyperolius riggenbachi, assembly GCF_040937935.1. NCBI lineage: Eukaryota > Metazoa > Chordata > Amphibia > Anura > Hyperoliidae > Hyperolius > Hyperolius riggenbachi. The sequence goes on from NC_090654.1 coordinate 255,104,607, forward strand.
TAGTGGGGTGGATATCTTATCTTTCAATATACTTGTGAAGTGCTAGAAAAACTGTATGGATCAATCATATTGGTTGCATTCCTCTGTGCTATTGCTTTTATTAATAACCCATATTGTGGGTTATACAAGATCCTTAATTAGGGATAGTTGTGTGATTTTATGCATTTACAGTTCTGGGACTAGAGTTATGCACTTGTAGGCACTGTGAACATTTCTGACGTGAAGTTTTTTGCCAGAAATAAAGTATTTAATATTTTGCACGTGTCAGTCTTTATTTTCTTATTTAATATATTTATAACTCTTCATGTAGAGCAGTTTACTATAATTTATATCCTTTATCACATATGTGTGCTGTGATTATTCTTTAAATAGCTTGCCTGACATTGCTCCATGCGCCAATCTCTGCACAGGATGGAGGGGGAAACTGTATAAGGAAGGGGCGTGGTTTTGAAAAATGGGGGCGTGGTTAAAGGTGTGGCAGGGCGTGTCTTAGAGTCCCTTTTTCCTGGCTCCAAAAGTTGGGAGGTATGCACCTATGTGATTTCCCTTCAAAAAATGACTTGCTGGTTGAATAAAAGTAGCTTTAGTCAAATTTTGCCAGGGGTATGAATAATTATGGGCAGCACTGTAAGTCCAAACTGAAAAACCACCTGTTCTGTCTGGCATTATAAAGACCTGACTATTTCCTGTGTAAGGCTCCCTGCACACTGCATGCGACTCCGATTTTTAATCATTACTGCATGTTGCGTTTTTTCCTCTGTTTTTCTGTTGATTGCATTCAGGGAAAATCGGAATTGCAAATCGAAAACGATTTGCAGTGTGCAGGGAGCCTTACACAGCCCAGCCTGCAACCTTGTCTTGATCTGAGACATAACTATTATGGGAGAAAAGTGCTTTACAAATGTTATATTATTGTATACTAGTAGACCCAAGCCCGTTTAAAAACAGGCTCTAGGTCTGTTTTTTTAAACTTCGCATGCGTGCGCACCAACCACGCCCGTGCGCACACCCGCCACTTGTTCGCACCCATCTGTCCGCGCACACGCCCGCACGGCTCACTGGCCCCGTCCTCCAGTCTCAACTGCTGTCCGGGTCCGTGCTGCGCACATGCGCAGTAGCAAAAAGCATGGACTCAGCTACACAGGGACAGCGCTACACAGGGACACAGGGATTTTATTACAGAGGATTATTAAGCTTTGATAAACAAAAAAAAATCATTGGAAGCTCAGTCTACCCAAACATCATAGGATGCCAAGATGTAACCTCAACTATTCAGCCTAATTCATTCCACCACACTTAGCATTCGGCGAGGGTGAGAAAGTCTTCTAACACCAATGAACAAGGCCTAAGTGAATGTGATAAGTGCCGCTGCATGTTGCAGACACCCTGCGGACGCACAATCATTAGCGGGTTACAAGGCTTGTAGGAAACGCCCGATTTAAATATCACAATACAATGCTCTCTTTGTCTTAATAGAATTGCATTAATTATGAGGAGGAATTGAAGCATTCATTGCGTTCAGTATTAGTGGATGGACGCCAGCCTTTTACTGACCACAGCCTGGAAAATCTGTTATTTTACAACTCATCTACATCTATCTAAACCTGTTCCCATCACAGAATACACGTGTTATCTTCCGCAATTAAAGATTCATTTGTGAGTCATTTATTCTGAAAAATAATGTGAAGTGTTTTTGTGTTTTATCAAAAACAAATTGCCCCCTAACCGCCCTCAAAAAATAAAATGAAAAGGAAAACGTCATTCTTTAGTAGGGACATCTGTCCATGGCAGAGATTAGATTGCAAGCTCCAAGGAATAGCAAACATAATGACTTGATCAATTTCCTACATATAGGCGCAGATTCTTTATACTTAAAGAGAACCTGAGGTGGGATTCTGACAATGCTATTTGCACACAGAGGCTGGGTCTGCCTATACTGCCCAGCCTCTGTTGCTATCCAGATGCCCTCTAAGCCCCCCCTGCGCTCTGCTATCCCCCATAAATCACAGCCGCGCTGTCGACACGCAGCGTGTTGCAGCGGGCTGTGTTTACCTATGTACTGTCAGTCTCCGCGCTCCCCCGCCTCCTGCATAGCTCCGGTCCCTGCCCGCATCCCTTCCCTCCCTGCTGATTGGAGGGAAGGGACGCAGGCGGGGACCGGAGCTATGCAGGAGCCGGGGAAAGCGCAGAGACTGACAGTACAAAGGTAAACACAGCCCGCACAGCGTGGCTGTGATTTATGTGGGATAGCAGAGCGCAGGGGGAGCTTAGGGGGGATCTGGATAGCAACAGAGGCTGGGCAGTATAGGCAGACCCAGTCTCTGTGTGCAAATAGCATTGTCAGAACCCCACCTCAGGTTCTCTTTAAATCGGTATAAAACTCTGACATAATATTCAATAAAAAAATGGTTTTCCTAATTTTTATATGCCATACAGGTATATTTGCTTCGGTGCAGAAGTATCATTCATTTAGTAATTACAAATTCCCAAAGTACAATTTTTTTGCTCTGAGAGCTGCCTTTGCATGTTATTCATAGCTGGTTTATTCATCTTGTAATGTAGGCAGACGTGCTTTCTGAGTGTCTGTCTGTGTCCAGGAAAGTCTGCACAGTCAGAGACTTGTTTACATTCCTCACTTGATACAATTAAGTAAACATAAGATAATGTTATCTCCAGTTCAGATGCGTCCCCCTTTCCCTGCAGGGAGCTTGTAAGTCATGTGTTTAACTAGTTGAATACTGCTCTAGTAAAAAAATAAAAAATGGTGGTAGTATAGAATATGCTGTAAATCATCTTTTAGAGTAAAAAAGAAATGCTGGGTTTCATTCCCCTTTAATGCGCTGAAACAGTGCAAGTTAAATCTTCGTATGCGTTTTAATGAAAGTAACGTGACAATGTAGCGAGGGCATGCAATGTGCGCTACAGTGTAGCCTGCGGTCCTCAGCAATGGCCGATACTTGTAAATGCGGTGCAATAATTAACGTAGCAGTGTCCGCGCTAGTGGAGTATCACGGTAGCGATATATCACTATCGCGCTGCATTCAATGAGTCAAGCATAATGAATTCACCCCGAAATGTCAGATCATGTTGGGTTCCAGTATCTGACCCAATCCGGGCAGCACAGTGGTGTAGTGGTCAGCTCAGCACTCTCACCTTGCAGCGCTGGGTCCCTAGTTTGTATCCCAGGCAAGGCACTATATGCACGGAGTCTGTGTGGGTTTCCTCTGGGCACTACGGTTTCCTCCCACTTCTCAAAAACATACAGATCAGTTAATTGGCTTCCCCCAAAATTGGCCCTAGACTACAATACATACACTACATGATACATACATAGACATGTGAGTATTGTAGGGATTAGACTGAGTGACCAGACAATATACTCTGTACAGTGCTGCGGAAGATGATGCAGCTATATAAATACTAATTAATAATAATCCTTTCCACCCGGCCCAGAATCTCCTGGATAAGTTTCCTATATCTTGTGGAATACACATCTCAATGGACGGAAGCAGTTTTAAGGGGCAAGTGAGGACCTACCCAAAAGACCGTACCCGAAAGAAGGGGATTTGTAAACACACTGGAAGGCGATGGGCAGTTATTCGGCAGAGAGCGGTGTCAAGTTCTGTACATACGCACTGATACCCTACAGAACTTGTGGCACAATGTATAGCTATGTAAGGGGGAGGAGGGCCAACAGTTCGACACACAATGAAGAGACCTAGAGCAGGTAAGGTAAGGAGAACACAACCATCAGCTTGTCTTGCCAACACATCAGAAAGAATTGTGGGCCACCGTACACATGCTACACTTGCAGCAGGTGGCCCCATCCACCCGCCTTGGCCAAGAACTATCTGACGTGTGTACAAGGCTAAAAGGGCCACTATCGCAAAAAAAGTAGGCAGTTAAAATGTGACAGATGACAGGTTTTGGGCCAGTCCATCTTTTTAAGGGGGATTCTCAGGGCTTTCTTTGTTTTCAACAGCATTTCCTGCACAACAGTTGCAAAATCTAACTGACATAATAGTGTGCAAGTGATTAGGGAGGCCGGCAGGTATCTTGCTATTTTGGCAGTTAAACTGCTGTTCAGGAAATGCTGTTGAAAACAAAGCAAACCCTTGAAATACCCTATGAGGAGATGGATTGTCCCAAAACCTGTCGGTTCTGTCAGATTTGAAATGCCTACTTGTTTTTGTGATAGTGGTCCTTTAAAGAGGAACTCCAGTGAAAATAATGTAATCAAAAAAGTGCTTCATTTTTACAATAATTATGTATAAATGATTTAGTCAGTGTTTGTCCATTGTAAAATATTTTAAATCCCTGATTTATATTCTGACATTTATCACATGATGACATTTTCACTGCTGGCAGGTGATGTAGCTGCTGCTTGCTGTTTTGGCAAATTGGAAACAGCTATTTCCCACAATGCAACAGGGTTCACAGACAGAACACTGCCAAGACTATGTACTCAGAGTTTCACCACAATATCAGCCATACAGCCCCCCCTGATGGTCTGATTGTGAAAAGGAATAGATTTCTCATGTAAAAGGGGATATCAGCTACTGATTGGGATAAAGTTCAATTCTCGGTTGGAGTTTCTTTTTTAAGAGAGCTGCATCCAACAATGGACTGTCTTTCAATAGGCTAGTTTTCTCCCACTTTTAGAGACGACGGTATTGGTTTGAGGCTGGAGCAGGGGCATAAAAACACCCTCTCTCCTGTCCCCCCCCCTCCCCCCCAAGCCTCCCAGTAGCATTGCCATTGTTGCCCCTGGATCCCCACCCTCCTGTTGGCCAGTTAACCACTCCCTCCTCTCCCCTGCAGAGTAGAACAGGTAGCCGTGTAATATTTACCTGTTCTTGCTGTGTTCTCCTCTTCCTCCTAGCAGCCACTCTATGCTGTATAAACCCAGCTCCTGATCACAGGACATGCTTCAGGAGCTGGAGTATAGCAGCATAGAGTGAATGGTTGCCAGGAGAAAGAGAAGACCGGACATAATGCTGAACAGGTACATTCTATGCAGCTCCCTGCGCTACTCACTGCGCAAGGTGGGAGTGAGGAGGAGGGCCATCTTTTCACACTCTCCATTCCTCTAGATAAGCAGTCTGTCAATCCTTTCAGTTGACAGACAATCCTTTTCATGAACTGGCAGGTGACTCTACACAGTCTTAACCCTCTAAATGGGTATCCTCTGGGTAGAAAGATGAACATGTAGTGGATCATTCTTGATCACTCCCCCACTCCTTTTGATGAAAATAGTCCGGCTTTTTTCCGCAATAGAGCTCCTCTGCATAAAAATAACACTGAGATGAACAGGAAAATGCCAGCAAGCAGCTTACAAGGTCATTCAGAGACTGTCAGATGTTGCAGTTAAATCATGATAAGTAGGACTTTAACATTTTAATGCAATTTCTTTATGCTAGCCTGACCACTTTATTTCACCTTCGTTCCACTTGGAGACATTTTTTGCACCTACTGCATTATACCTGTGTATGGAGCAGTCTGCATGGAATATTCCATTTTATTTTTTTGACCTCTATCTCTGTAACGCTCTACAAACCAGCGCGTGACCTTTGCAGTGATGAGATTGGCCAGGAGGGTGACTGTCGCCGCTTCTCCCCAGATGCTCTCTAGACTGAGCTCATGGCGTAAGTGACAGTTCAGACATTTGGCCCCATCAGGCTGATATGGCTCTGAGATGACAAGTGTCTGATGAAAGCCTCTGAGAGGGCGATTATAGAGGCAGGCATCGGTAGCAGCGTTTTAATGTGTCTGATTCGCCGCACCACCTGCGGTCAGGTACACAGGAAACCAAAAGCCATCAGCAGCTGATAAATACAGACAACCAGCCCTGAGAAAACAATACAAGGAACCTGCTGGAGCAACGCATGCTCCATCTTCTGTTTAGTGAGATATAGTGAAAAGGCAGCTGAATAGAAGACAACCAATCCAAAATGTCTGCCGTGCTGGAAATGTCAAGCTGTCTATTCATCTCCACGGCGTCAAGGATTACAGACGTCCCGGGAAACGTGTGGAGGATGCTGAGGAGATTATCACCTGTACATTTCAGAACAACATTCCCCTGGCAAATATCCTAACATTCCATTATTGCATACAAGGAAAGCTCTTGGGGTGGGTGAGGTTTATAAATAAACCCCCCTGCCGCTGCTGCAAGGTGTCTGTAAGCAGCGGACATACTGCAGAGCCTTCCCTGTACATTCACAAAGCTCTCAGAGATTCAGGATAGCAGCTGGGATTTATGTGGCCTGCAGCTCTTTCAGAAGGTACTTGCAGGTATTTGCTGTTATTCTGTTTTATGTGAGCAAGAAGAATCTGATGTGAAGCATCACTGCCGAATAGGCCAGTAACTCCCTCAGAGCCAAACACACATCCACAACTGTTGGGAGCGCAAAGATTTTATACTAATCCAGAAAGCATATCGTTTTGGAGCGACTGCTCCTCCTCAGTGGAAGGCATGGATTAATATGGCTCTATGAGGTGGACCAGAGTTCCCCAACCTGGCCCTCAAGGCCCACCAACAGTACAGGTTTTGCAGGAAACCACAAACATTCACAGGTGGGGTAATTAGTGTCTCAGAAGAGCGGATTAACTACCTCTGTAGATTCCTACAAAACATGCACTGTTGGTGGGCCTTGAGGACAGGGTTGGGGAACACTGAGGTGGACCATGTAGCACAGAGTACCCAGATAGTTCATGGTGACCAAGAACCACTAGGACAGGGATGTCCCAACTCCACTCCTCAAGGGCCGAGGTCCTCACACATTTTTTCCATTCCAGCTCAAATTAATTGACGGATGGATTGAATTAGGAAAGGTCAAGTAGAACACATTTCTGTCTATCGTACACCCTAGCATGGATATGGCCCTCAAAGACTCGAGTGTGACAGCCCTGCACTAGGATATTAACAGGGGCTTAAAGAGGAACTTTAACCAAGGATGGAACTTAACCACTTGAGGACCACAGTGTTAAACCCCCCTAAAGACCAGCCTGTTTTTCCCCTAATTGGCCACTGCAGCTTTAAGGCCAAGCTGCAGGACCGCACAACACAGCACACGAGTGATTTCACCCTCCCCCCTTCCTTTTCCCCCCACCAACAGAGCTCTCTGTTGGTGGAGTCTGATCGCTCCACATTTGTGTTTTTTTTTATGTAAATATTTACTTTTAACAACAACAAAAAAAAAGCCTTTTTTTATTCTTTTCCCCTGCTCCCCCCCACCGCCAGCCAATCAGAGCGATTAGCTGCAGCTCCACAATCCTTCCCCTTTAAACATAGCAAATAGCTTCAGAATCCTCCTGAAGCTATTTGCCCACATTGCTCCACACTTGATTGGCTGCCTGGAGGGGGGTAAATGCTGCGCACGCAGGCAGCCTGGAGGGGAGGAGACGCTGCGTGAGTCACACAGCCTGGAGGGGAGGAGACGCTGCGCACGCAGGCAGACTGGAGGGGAGGTGGCACTGCGTGAGTCACACAGCCTGGAGGGGATGAGACCTGTCTCCTTATTCGCTCCTTTCCCCTTCAGCCACGTCTCCCCTTTAGCCGCGCCTCTCCCCTGTTCTCCCCGATACTGCTAAGGCAGCAAAATCTTATGACGGGACGCGGCCGCAATCAACTCAGCAGGCAGCCGCAATCTTCTCAGCAGGCGGTCGCGATCAACCTACTGGGCACCCAGACCGTGGAGGACTCAAGTTAGACAGAACTGCACTAGGATATTAAAAAGGGACCAAAAAGCTCCCTAACTAAAAAAGCTATGCTAAATATATTGTGTAAGTCACTGGCCCATAATGAGCATGCAGATCAGATAATATGACTCAGATTTCACTGGCTGCAGGCTTGTTGCAGGTGTGTGACTCAAATCATATAACGCCCAATGTTCAGGATGACAGCCAGGCAAATGGTATGCTTTATAAGGGAATGAAGATGGCAGCCTCCATACTCCTCTCCACCCAAGGATCCCTTTAAGGATATTAATGCATTAGCAGCTTCAAAAGAGTTATCTCATTTGAGATGATCGCACTTTTGACCTCAGTCGGCAGAACTCGATGTGCTGCAAATTCTTGGAATGCTTTGATCTCTCTGTTAGCAGAAAATATTGAAACTGAAAGCAGAAGTCCTCTGTTATTGTCTCACACTGCCCCCTAGTGATAAGTGGCCATAAATATACATTACAGCAGTACCAATTAGAAGCCAGGAAATGCAACAAATAAGAAATACAAAAAAAAACTGGAGAGCGGTATCGTCACCATAAAAATCAAATTTCAACAGCAACTGGTTTGAGTGTATTAAGTGATAAAGATGCTAATCCTGCATTCAAAACTTTCAAAAGTTTTTCTGCTGTTATGATTTGGAGTTATCACATACTTAAGGAACACTGGCCCTTTAGTAGTCGTGCCAAAGAATTGCATGCTGGGGGTTCTTTTTATCTATAATCTATTCCTCCTCTTCCCTTTATTTCCCTGCCAGCTTCTTATCTGAAACCTAATCCCCTACTCACTTGTGTTTACAAGCAAGGCTGAGGTGACTCAGCAATTGAAGGAGACAAGAAAAAAAGTAAAGGGCAGAAATGACATCACGAGTTAGCCGTAACTGTGGGCAAAAGACATGGCCCCCACCAGGAACAGAATTCTCGTAATTTACTGTATAACATTCACTGAAATCAATACGTGGACAGTATAATACATGTGCTATGTAAGTAGATCAAGTATTTATCTACTTATATACGTGTTTTTTTTCCCTTGCATAGTATGGCTGATCCTACCGCTTTAAATAAATTGGCTGCTAAAGGGTTAAACCGCAACGAGAAGTGTTTAGAACAGATCTTTGCTTATGTCAATTTAGTACTAAAAACGCAACTTCCCTTTAAGTGATTCCGGAATAGCGTTGCTCTCTTCCATTCGATCAGTGTGGCGTCTTTCATATCAAAGCACATGTAATGAACTTCCTGCTATTTCACCGCAAATGATATAAAATCATACCCCACAGCTGCGCACTATACTGGAATTGTTTCTCATGTGAAAAGTAAGGCCAACTTTCTCCTCCGCTCAGTGTTCTCAGAGCAGCTAATTAGCAAGATTGATAGGGAATTAATTTGGAGAGATTCTGCATTACTACAGTGAAAAGGTCAGATGCCAAAAAAGAGAAGTCCGCTGCTGAGAGTCATTAATTAAGAGGGAGTCTACGGATGAAGAACAGAGCCCGAGGAAACAGTCAACCCACTTCTATCCGTACACATAGAATTATAGAAGTACACCTGTTATAAGGGAAGCGTGCAGCACCTGCGATGCAGCGCTGACCCCAATCGTATATAACCGTGCACAAAGAAATGCATGCAGCAGTGCACTGTGGGTACACGCACAGCTGTGCAGCACAGAAGTGTGCCAATCAGATAGTGCTGTTTGTCGACTGTCCAATGATATCCCTCCCTATCGCACACTGAGACGCGGTGCTGAAATCTGCTCAGCAATATGCAAGTGTGCTCAGGCCCTAAATGAAAAGTAGTGAATAATTATTGCAGGAAACGGTGATAAAATGCAACATGGCAAAGGGGAGAAGAAATGAATACATGGCAAAGTAAGACGTTAAAAAATAGAGAGATCAAGAAATTGATATTCGCCATGTAATTCGTTCATATTGTTTTATCCTCAATCAGCCGGCGTGTAATCATCTATACTAGTGGCGCAACTGGCATTATCTACAACCACACCCCCTAACAATGTGATAGGCTAAAAGATAATTTTTTTTCTTTTTAATATATAGATATATGCACATAGGGAGATACTGATTGATTGGCAGTTGGAAACTGCTGCCATTTCCCACAATGCAACAAGGCTCACAGACAGGAAACGATCAGGACCATGATCATGACATCACAGTATGGGAGGGGGTTTCACCACAATATCAGCTATACAGACAACACCCCCCCCCCCATATGATCTATTTGAGAAAAAGTAAAGATTTCTCATGAGAAAGGGGGGAATCAGCTACTGATTAGGGTGAAGTTCACTCACTGGTTAAAGTTTAACCACTTCCCGACCGCCGTATTGACAATTGGCGGCCGGGAAGTGCACCCCGCAAGGACCGCCGTATTGACAATTGGAGGCGGTCCTTGTAGGGGCATGGGCGGAGCGATCGCGTCATCAGTGACGCGATCCTCCGCCCGGGATCGTTACTTGGGCATTTTGTCTCCGCTCGCCGGCCACTTAGCAGAGCCGGCGAGCGGAGGAATCCGCATAGCTGCCCAATCAGGATGTATAAGGCACTTTGTTAGGTAAACAAAGTGCCTTATACGTGCTTCCTCCTCGCCTCGTGGTCTCATTGTTGCAGAGACCACCAGCGAGGCGGAAGCACTTTGTAAGTAGAGCACACACAGCGTTTTTTTGCCTAACAGCCCCCCTGATCACCCACCCCAGGCCTCATACCCCCCCTGATCACCCCAGCAGACCCCTGCCTAGCACCCTTGCAAAACCCCCACCCCCCCCCCCACCTGCCACTAACTAGCGACGCTGCCCCTTAGTTTAGGTCCCTAACTGCCTCCTAGTCACCCCTGATCCCCCCCCCTACCTTTAGATCACCCCCAGACCCCATCCCAGACTACCCCCCTGTATACTGTATACATCTGTATACAGCTACCTTACCCCCTGATCCCCCTCTGATCCCCCTCTGATCACCTGTCTATCACCTGTCCATCACCCCTCAGCAACCCAACCCATCAGAGCAGACCCTAACTGCCCCGCGGGGGTAACCGATCACCTGCCCAGGCCCTCGATTGCCCTCATACCCCCCTCCTGATTACATCCCCTGCTCTTTGTTTACATCTGTCCTCCCCAGCGATCACTAACTGATCTTTGATCAGTAACCCCCTGTGTCTGCCTCTCATCAGATCAGGACTCAGTCTGCCCCGTGCGGGCTCCTGATCAACCCCCCACCCCCTCAAATCGCCCTCAGACCCCCCCCCCCTAATCACCGTCCAAGTGCATTGTATTTGACTGTGCTGCGCTTGTATTCGATTGTGCTGCGCTTGTATTCGATTGTGCTGCGATTGTATTTGATTGTCCCGTGATCTGCTTCGATTGTCCCGTGACTGTTTGATTGCCTCTGAGACCCCACTTCCCACCAACCCCCACCCCACCACCACCCCCACCCCCCATCACCTTCCGAGTGCATCCGATTTGATTGTGCTGCGCTTGTATTCGATTGTGCTGCGATTGTATTTGATTGTCCCGTGATTGGCTTCGATTGTCCCGTGATTGTTTGATTGCCTCTGAGACCCCACTTCCCACCAACCCCCACCCCACCACCACCCCCCATCACCTTCCGAGTGCATCAGATTTGATTGTGCTGCGCTTGTATTCGATTGTGCTGCGATTGTATTTGATTGTCCCGTGATCGGCTTCGATTGTCCCGTGATTGTTTGATTGCCTCTGAGACCCCACTTCCCGCCACACCCAACCCCCCCCATCACCGAGCACCCGGAGAGCATGTATGCCCAGCCTTTCGGGTGGAAACCAGTCCAAGTTTCCGACATTAAAATCTTTTTGGCCCTTATCCTTCACTTGGGACTAATGAAACAGAATGTATTGCGGGCGTATTGGTCTACGAACCCAGTACATCATGTTCCCTTGTACCCTGCTGCCATGTCCAGGACACGATTTGAGTCCATCCTGCGCTTCCTGCACTTCAACGACGACAAAACCTGTCATGAAAGGGGAGACCCTGCTTATGACCGGCTCCACAAAATTCGGCCCCTCATAGACCACCTGTCCTCAACATTTGCAGATGCTTATATCCCTGAACAGAACATCTGCGTAGACGAGTCCCTCTTACGCTTTACCGGGCGCCTTGGCATCAAACAGTACATCCCAAGCAAGCGCGCCCGGTATGGGGTGAAACTGTATAAGCTCTGTGAAAGGGCCACAGGCTATACATGTCGTTTTAGGGTCTATGAGGGAAAAGACTCAAAATTGGAGCCGGTCGGATGCCCTGACTACCTGGGGAGCAGTGGAAAGGTTGTGTGGGACTTGGTGTCACCCTTGTTCCGGAAGGGGTACCATCTTTTTGTGGACAATTATTACACAAGTGTGGCCCTCTTTCAGCACTTAAAGTTAGAAGGAATCCGATGCTGTGGCAATGCGCGGCCTAGTCGCCAGGGCTTCCCCCAACGGCTCGTTACCACCAGACTTCAACGGGGGCAGAGGGCCGCCTTGCGTACTGAAGACCTGCTCGCGGTGAAATGGAGGGACAAGAGGGACGTTTACTTTCTGTCCACCATTCACACAGACACGACAGTCCAAATTCAACGGGCAACTAAGGTCATTGTAAAGCCCCTTGTCGTCCACGAATATAATGTCAACATGGGAGGGGTGGACTTCAATGACCAGAGGTTAGCGCCCTATTTAATTACCCGGAAAACAAGACGCTGGTATAAGAAAGTGTCTTTTTATCTGATTCAATTGGCAGTTTACAACAGCTTTGTTCTCTACAGTAAGGCTGGGAGAACTGGATCTTTCCTCCAATTTCAGGAACAGATCATTCTGGACATCCTGTATCCAGGAGGTGCCAGCCCCCCCCCCCCCAGATGCAACTAGCCGACTGCATGGTAGGCATTACGCCTATCAGATTCCGTGTGCCCCAGGTCAACGCATCCGAAGAAAACGTTGTCGTGTCTGCAGCAGGACTGGAAGAAGGAATGACACCAATTTTTATTGTCCCCGCTGTCCTGACCAGCCTGGCCTATGCGTAGGGCCGTGTTTTGAGAGGGACCACGAGCAGGTACACTATTAGAACCTAGGGAACTCCAGACACAGGAGTAGGCACACACTCAGTGGTCTTTCGCACATTGTCGCAGGGAGAGGAGAGGTAAGCTTGAAAACCGAACGGGTAAGCATAAAAGTGGCAAGAAGGATCGGTTTCCATGCTTGATATTGCTGATTTGTCCTGGGTTGGCGATATAAGACGGCATGTTTGAATTTCCCGAGTGTGGACACCCCCGGTTTATATGTGATTTGGGCCTATGATGATGCTTTAATGCCACACAGAGTCATCTCTATTGGCAGGCATATTGCTGTATCCTACAGGCATAATGCTGTATACTAAAGTTCTGAGGCCCAGTCACATAAGTTGGTGGCTCACACTGAGTGCAGGGTGGCATGGGGTGTCTCTCTCCTGAGGTTATCACTGCCATTGATGTGGAGGAAGATCTGCCATTGATGTGGAGCAAGGTATGTTTGCCGTTCATTTTTCCTTTCAGCCCAGAGTGCATTACCCGTATACCCAATATAAGGAGTATAGCAGAAACTCCTAATACTGGCCATACATGTAATGATTGCAGAGACCCTAAAATGCCAGGACAGACTCCACAAATGACCCCATTTTGGAAAGAGGACACCCTAAAGTATTATGTGAGGTGCACGGTGAGTTCATAAAAGATTTTAGTTTTTGTCACAAGTTAGCAGAATTTTTTTTTTATTTTTTTTTTTTTAACAAAGTGTCATTTTCCGTTTACTTGTGACAAAAAATAAAATTTTCAATGACCTTACCATTACCCTCATGGAATACCTTGTTGTGTATTCTTTCCAAAATGGGGTCATTTGTGGGGTTTGTTAACTGTCCTGGCAAGTGGGCAGGGTGCTAAATTGTGAGCACCCCTGTAAAGCCTAAAGGTACTCATTGGACTCTGGGCCCCTTAGCGCAGTTAGGGTGCAAAAAAGTGCCACACATGTGGTACCGCCGTACTCGGGAGGAGTAGTATTATGTGTTTCGGGGTGTATTTTTACACATACCCATGCTGGGTGGGAGAAATACCTCTGTAAATGACAATCTTTTGATTTTTTTACACACAATTGTCCATTTACAGAGTTATTTCTCCCACCCAGCATGGGTATGTGTAAAAATACACCCCAAAACACATTGTACTACTTCTCCCCAATATGGCGATACCACATGTGTGGCACTTTTTTGCACCCTAACTGCGCTAAGGGGCCCAGAGTCCAATGAGTACCTTTAGGCTTTACAGGGGTGCTCACAATTTAGCACCCTGCCCACTTGCCAGGACAGTTAACAAACCCCACATATGACCCCATTTTGGAAAGAATACACAACAAGGTATTCCATGAGGGTAATGGTAAGGTCATTGAAAATTTTATTTTTTGTCACAAGTAAACGGAAAATGACACTTTGTTAAAAAAAAATAAAATAAAAAAAAAATTCTGCTAACTTGTGACAAAAACTGGGTGGGAGAAATACCTCTGTAAATGACAATCTTTTGATTTTTTTACACACAATTGTATATTTACAGAGTTATTTCTCCCACCCAGCATGGGTATGTGTAAAAATACACCCCAAAACACATTGTACTACTTCTCCCGAGTACGGCGATACCACATGTGTGGCACTTTTTTGCACCCTAACTGCGCTAAAGGGCCCAAAGTCCAATGAGTACCTTTAGGATTTCACAGGTCATTTTGCGGAATTTCGTTTCCAGACTACTCCTCATGGTTTAGGGCCCCTAAAATGCCAGGACAGTATAGGAACCCCACAAATGACCCCATTTTAGAAAGAAGACACCCCAAGGTATTCCGTTAGGAGTATGGTGAGTTCATAGAAGATTTTATTTTTTGTCACAAGTTAGTGGAAAATGACACTTTGTGAAAAAACAATAAAAATCAATTTTCCGCTAACTTTTGACAAAAAAAAAAAATCTTCTATGAACTCACCATACTCCTAACGGAATACCTTGGGGTGTCTTCTTTCTAAAATGGGGTCATTTGTGGGGTTCCTATACTGCCCTGGCATTTTAGGGGCCCTAAACCGTGAGGAGTAGTCTTGAAACGAAATTCCTCAAAATGACCTGTGAAATCCTAAAGGTACTCATTGGACTTTGGGCCCTTTAGCGCAGTTAGGGTGCAAAAAAGTGCCACACATGTGGTATCGCCGTACTCAGGAGAAGTAGTATAATGTGTTTTGTGGTGTATTTTTACACATACCCACGCTGAGTGGGAGAAATATCTCTGTAAATGGACAATTGTGTGTAAAAAAAATTAACAAATTGTCATTTACAGAGATATTTCTCCCACCCAGCATGGGTATGTGTAAAAATACACCCCAAAACACATTATACTACTTCTCCTGAATACGGCAATACCACATGTGTGGCACTTTTTTGCAGCCTAACTGCGCTAAGGGGTCCAAAGTCCAATGAGCACCTTTAGGCTTTACAGGGGTGCTTACAATTTAGCACCCCCCAAAATGTCAGGACAGTAAACACACCCCACAAATGACCCCATTTTGGAAAGTAGACCCTTCAAGGTATTCAGAGAGGGGTATGGTGAGTCTGTGGCAGATTTCATTTTTTTTTGGTGCAAGTTAGAAGAAATGGAAACTTTTTTTTTTTTTCTCACAAAGTGTCATTTTCCGCTTACTTGTGACAAAAAATAATATCTTCTATGAACTCACTATGCCTCTCAGTGAATACTTTGGGATGTCTTCTTTCCAAAATGGGGTCATTTGGGGGGTATTTATACTATCCTGGAATTCTAGCCCCTCATGAAACATGACAGGGGGTCAGAAAAGTCATAGATGCTTGAAAATGGGAAAATTCACTTTTTGCACCATAGTTTGTAAACGCCATAACTTTTACCCAAACCAATAAATATACGCTGAATGGGTTTTTTTTTTTATCAAAAACATGTTTGTCCACATTTTTCGCGCTGCATGTATACAGAAATTTTACTTTATTTGAAAACTGTCAGCACAGAAAGTTAAAAAAATCATTTTTTGCCAAAATTCATGTCTTTTTTGCTGAATATAATAAAAAGTAAAAATCGCAGGAGCAATTAAATAGCACCAAAAGAAAGCTTTATTAGTGACAAGAAAAGGAGCCAAAATTCATTTAGGTGGTAGGTTGTATGAGCGAGCAATAAACCGTGAAAGCTGCAGTGGTCTGAATGGAAAAAAAGTGGCCGGTCCTTAAGGGGTAGAAAGCCCTAGGTCCTCAAGTAGTTAACGTTCCTGTTTAAGCTGGCCGTACACTACTTGATGAATGGCTAGATTAAACACTGCACAGCAATTTTCATTATATTTCAGCATAAAATCTATTGGGAATTCTACTACTACTGCTGCTGCTGCTCCCCCCTTCTCCCTTCCTCACAGCGAGTGACCGGCACCAGGCACATGTAGTTGTGATATCACGTGCCTGCCTGGCGCAACATGGTACAGGTGCTCACAGAGATACTGGATACCTGAGGAGGTCAGGATTTGGGCAGCAAACAAAAGCCAAAAATCTTAACATCGATCAGCCAGCAATATTGAGAAATTAATGTGCATCCTTAGGGCCTAAGACTAGTTCTGCATCAGTTTACCTGGATCCACATTTCTGATGTGGCTTTTTTACTGCACCTTTTTGTATCAGGTTATGAACTTCAAAAACATAGGAGCACCGCAAATGAAAATTGTGGCATTTAATCACCTCCCTATTAGCACATCTTTTGTATGCAGCCAAGGGTCCCTTCAATAGGATTCAGTTCTTTTTTTTGTTTACTTTCAAGCGGCTCATGGCGTATTTTTAGATTTTCTTATTTTAGAACCCATCCTTTTTTCAGCTTGAGCTTCCTGGCTGAATGTTCAAAATTTTGTGGCCAGAATTTGCTAATGTTTTGTGGCATCCATTCCTACCTGTACCTGTAATTGGTTTCCTACCCGCACAACCCTAATGTATCATGGATTTACTGCCAAGTTTAACACTTAGTGAGGCATTTATTCTATCAAACTATGTTATTTTTTTTCTAAAGAAACCTTCGGTGATTGTGGGCAAAGATTTATTTCATCAGTTTCGACCTCTTGTTTTCAACAGGCTCCTGGTGTTTTTTACACCTCAGAGATTTACTTGTGTGAAGGAAAGGCTCCCTACTGATGACTCTTCCATACAGATTATGTTTGGGCAAGCGATTCTGTACTTGAAATGGTGCCCCATCGTTCCTCTGCCCGCCAAACCTTCCAGCAGGTCCTTTTAATATTTATCGTGACAAAACGTCAAGGATGCCTCCCTCTCCGATCCTCTTTGTATTAGCAATTGAGCCCCTAGCACTGGTAATCAGTAGTAATCCTAGGCTATCTGGTATTAAAATTGCCTGCATGCATCACAAATTACGGTAAGCCTTTTCATGGATGATTTGACTTTCTTTCCGACCCCTTGAACTCTATCCCAGAACCATTTACGGTTTTGGAAACCTCTAGGTTGGGAATTAATCTTGGCAAATCAGAGGCTCTCAATGATCCACTGAGCAACACTATCCAGTTGGCTCTACAACAGAGCAACCTGGAAGGCGTCCTCTATTGAGTATTTAGGATTTCACCTTACTGCTTCTTTGACGCTATTTCAGGCTAACTATTATCCCTTAATGAGACAAATGATTAGTTCCCCCCCACTTTGAGGACTCTCCAGAACAAGTTACTTGCTTTTGTCTGGGAGAAGTCCCGCTCCCACTTACCTTGGGCTACCCTTAATATTTACAAACAGGAAGGAGGACTTAGGATTCCAAACTTGCAGCGGTGCTATGAAGCAGTGCAGATTGAGCATTTTACAGCTTTATATAAAGTTTTGGCATAGCTGAGACGAGATTCTGGCCTCAAATATACAGGCTTATTAGACAACTTACAGGTAAGACAGTTTCAAAAGACTCTTAGGCTGCTCTTTTGTATTTTAAAATATAAGATTTCAGTAGACAGCAGCAGAAACTTGTAAACTTAGCTGCTACGCAAACAATTGCCAGATCCTGGAAAAATCAGTTTGTTTCCTTTGAGGAAGTTAAACTGAACTTAAACCAAAACTGGAAAAAAAAAAAAAAGTTTAACTTACCTGGGGGCTTCTACCACCCCCTGCAGCCATCCTGTGCCCATGCCGATCCTCAGCGATCCTCCATTCCCGTGCCATGGCTTAGTTTCGTTTTCTGGGACATTGCACCTGCACAGCCCTGGCCATGCGCATCCTTGTTCGCGCTCCCGTCGGTATGAGCGTCCTGCACAGGCGCAGTACGAGAAAAACCTCGTACTGCGCTTGCGCAGGACGATCTTGCAGATGGGAGCGTGAACAAGGATGCGCATTACCAGGGCTGTGCGGGCGCAGTGGCCCAGAAAACGAAACTAAGCCATGGCGGGGGAACGGAGGATCGTTGAAGACCGGCATGGGCACAGGATGGCTGCAGGCGGCTGGTAGATGCCCCAGGTAAGTGAAACTCTTTTTCTTGGTTTAGGTTCACTTTAATGGTGGCCATACATGGTACAATTTTTTTCATACAATCTTACCATTTCTATGTAGTATAAGGGTAAATGAAATGAATATACTAAAAGGATAATTCAGGCAGTTCCCTTATATTACATAGAAATGGTAAAATTGTATGAAAAAATTGTACCATGTATGGCCACCATAAAGAGGAACTTTGCCAAAAAGTAGTAGCAGGGGAAAAAAATAAATCAATGTATTACAAAGTGAGAAGTTAAAAAATGAGAGAGATCAAGAAATGATTCATATTCGCCATGTGCTGGTTATTAATTTATATTGTTTGATCCACAATTAGCCTGCAGGTCATCATTTTTACTACTGGCAGACATGAAAAAAAAATAAAATAAAAAGAGAGACAGCACCAACTGCCATTATCTATAACCACAACACACAATGCAATGGGCTAAAAGGTTGTTGTTTAGATATACATATGCACACTGTGGGAGTGGTTTCACCACAATATCAGCCACACAGACCCCTTCCCCACCCCCGATTATCTATTCTCATGGTCAGTGGCGTAGCTATGGAGCTCGGGGCCCCGGTGCGAGTTTTACATTGGGCCCCCCCAAGCACTCTATACGTAACACTTGATACACCTGCCAAGATCATCTACAGTATTAGAGGTGCAAGAAGGGGATGGGGAACAGTGTGTTAATAATTACTACCATTCAAAGTATCTATAGAAGTGATTATTACCACCACAGGACCAATGAACAGCTAATACTTTGGTTTAGGAAGGGCCCCATGGGGCCCCTCTGGCCTAAGGGCCCCGATGCGGTCGCTACCTCTGCAACCCCTATTGCTACGCCCCCGCTCATGGGAAAGGGGGCATCAGCTATTGATTGGGATGAAGTTTAATCCTTGGTTACAGTTTCTCAAAGGTTTCGGGGAACATGGTGTAGGAACAGTTAGCAAGCATTCCTGAAGACAAATGAGTACAACTCGATAGGAGTATGGAGCCCATGGCATAGGATGATTGGAGACAACTAGGGAGTGGTCTGGGGTTTTGGAGCTTCTTGAGAGCTTGACGACACCACAACAGATGGTGTATTCAGATATGTGTCAGGAGCGGAGTTATTGGAGGCAGGGCCGGATTTAGGCCAAGGCCATCCTAGGCCATGGCCTAGGGCACCACAGAAGCAAGGGCACCAAAGCATTGGAGATGGGAAAATTTGGACAGAGGCGCCAGGAAGGTTAAAATGATCTAAAAACAAAAAGGAGTACAGGTGGACTTACCTCCTGAAATGATGGACAATTGAGATTATTCAAATCACAGATAATTTATTTTGGCACTCCGCAACGTGTTTCGCAGGTATAACCCGCTTCATCAGGCAAGGAGTGCAAGCTCAAAAAGGTCCAATAGTGACATGCGTATTAGAGGCAAGTCCACCTGTACTCCTCCTTTTTAGTTGTTTTTAGATCATTTTAACCTGCCTGGCGTCTCTGTCCAAATTTGCACAGTATATAGTCCACCTTGGGTGGAGGGGACTGTCCCCTTCTTTCTATCTACAGAGAGCGACTTCTTAAACCTGAGTGGGGTCAGGTTCTAATGCTCCCCACCTGCATTTCAAGTGGTTGCCTATGTGGTAACCCGTGTTTGTGAGTATATCCACATCTGTTAATTATTTCGCCAACAATTGTTAGACTTATTGCACTATATTGGGCTCTCGGTTTTCCTTTTTGTTCCAAGTGCATTGGAGATGGGAAGGAAGAGGAAGCTTCTCCACTAGAGACGAGTGGAGAAATAAGTGACACTGATGGCTGCTGCAGTGTGAAGGTGAGCTGGCTACCTATACTGAAAGGGGGATGGGAAAAGGTGGGATTAAGGGAGTCATCTGGCTACCTATACTGGAGGGAAAGGGGGAGGAGTCATCTGGCTACCTATACTGAGGGAGGTCATTAGGCTACTTACACTAGAGGAAAGAGGGGGAGGGGTCATATGACTACCTATACTGGGGGGGGGGGGGGGAGAGTTATCAGGTTACCTATACTGGAGGGAAGGGGGAGGGGTCATCTGGCTAACTATACTGGAGGGGCGACTGGTGACAGTGGCCTTGGGCGGTAAAAAGTACAAATCCAGACCTGACTGGTGGCTGACCAGCTGTCAAATCAGCCAATTAGCTTTTAGGTCGATGGGCTAATACGGAAGTACCCTATCTTTTTACATGGTATGTACAAACATGGGTGCATAACAAAAAATAGTTATATTATTACCCGGTAAGCTCATACTGAAACCTTTTCAGAACTCCTAGGAGTGTGTAAGGGGCTGAAAAGCCTCCCTACTAAAATGCTATGTAAAACATAATCAAAGTAACAAACCACATAAATGTGAATGAATGATCATCAACAGTTGTCTAACCAAACATATGTCAGCAGCAAGAAACAATAGGGGAGTGAGTCCTTTCCTTAAAAGCTTACTATCAAAAAAAAAAAAAAGAGAAAAATAATGAAGTGGACTTCAGTTTACTGAATTGTTGTACAGGTTAGTAGCGGGCTAAAGTCTCAGCAACTAGTGATCTGTAGCTTGCTAGAGTTGCTGCTGTAGCAATGATTCAAGGCTACGGATTGCTCTCAGGAAATAACAGAACGGAGCATTGCTGAAAGCAATGTCGCCATCACAGACCGCTGCGGATTCGCACTTGTTAGTGATTCAGTGGAGAACGGCTAGCGAGGTGGACAGCTAATAACCTACATTTAAATGAATTAAGAATGCTGTGGCAATCTGTCACCACGACACACATAGCAACAAATTGCTACAACATTGTCGACTTTGCCACAGCACTAATGAAGATAAGGATGTGCTGGCTGTACCGAGCAAACAGTATAGAGAAACTCCATTTTTCATGGTTAGGTCATAAACAATCACGAAACATTTTCAAATCGATTATCTCCAGTAGGACCCAAACAACATAAGCTTGTCTCAGATCAGTACATAGTGATGTGTACAGGAGGGAAAGGTTATTTGATAAATAGACTAAACAGGTGGTTTTTCAGTTTTCATTTAAACATGTCCAGGGTTGGAGCTGTCTTGATTAAGTTTGGCAGGGAATTCCACAGGGTAGGGGCAGCATGACAGAAAGTTCTGGCTCCAAAAGGTTTTTAGTTGGACTCTGGGGGGTGGTCAAGTTATTGGATCATTGTGATCTGAGGTTGTGGGAGGTGTGACACAGTTGCAACAAACACTTCAGATCTCCAGGGCCTAGTGTCGTGTAGGGATTTGAATGCATTTATGGGTAGCCAGTGGAGTAAGCAGAGGATCAGTGTTACGTGTCAATGCCGGGGTTGGCTTGTTAACAGTCTTGCGATAGCATTCTATACTAGTTGCAGGTGGTGTAGGCCTTTATTTGGAAAGCCTGCATAGTGTGCATTGCAATAGTCCAGCCTTGACATGATGAAGGCGCAAACTAGGCTTGCATGCGCAGGTGAGTTGGGCGAGGGTGAGCCAAATGATGGCTCACCCTGCTGCCGCTCAAATTCCAGGCAAAATACTATTTCCCCTCCGAGTCATAGCAACTCAGAGGGAGAAGTAATTTGGGGTCTGGCCATCACCGGAACCCCAAATTATGCATGCGCAGGGAGCACACTATAGCACTACTGCTAAAGCGGGGCCCAAGTCAGGCGCTGTGCACCTGAAGCACCTTCTTCGGAATTAAATTACCTTCTGGATATAGTGTCCTTATCTGAAATGGGAAGTTTCTGTTTTTTTTTTTTCATTCAAGATAAGCTTGTTACTGTAGCAAAAAACAAACAAAAAAAACCCCGTCCCAAAATCTTGTATAGAGAACTATATGTACAGTAGACCGGGAGTATTAGAACACCTGATCTGCATACTCATTCCAGAGAGGTCATTTAGACCTTGCTGACAAAAGAACCACATTACAGCCTTTTCCCTCAGAAGGTAGTGAGCAGTGGCCAGGGTCGCATCTCTCTCATGACAGGTGTACTTTAATTGTTAAAGGGAAGGTCCAAGCAAAAAAAAAAAAAATGAGTTTCACTTACCTGGGGCTTCTACCAGCCCCATGCAGCCATCCTGTGCCCTCGTAGTCACTCACTGCTGCTCCAGTCCCCCGCTGGGAGCTTTCTGACCTCGGAG
Source organism: Hyperolius riggenbachi (assembly GCF_040937935.1). Lineage (NCBI taxonomy): Eukaryota > Metazoa > Chordata > Amphibia > Anura > Hyperoliidae > Hyperolius > Hyperolius riggenbachi. Next base: position 255,126,990 of record NC_090654.1, read on the forward strand.
GTCAGGGCCGAATTGCGTACATTTTTACACATTCCCGCTAGTGCAGGAACATTAACGCATACATTTTTACGCGTTAGTGGTGCAACGCGTAAATTTTTGTTCCTGCACTAGCTGGAATGCGTAAAAATGTATGCAATGTGGCCCTGACCTCCGAGGTCAGAAAGCTGCCAGCGGGGGACTGGAGCAGCAGTGAGTGACTACAAGGGCACAGGATGGCTACATGGGGCTGGTAGAAGCCCCAGGTAAGTAAAACTCATTTTTTTTTTTTTGCTTGAACCTTCCCTTTAACCACCATATAAAGCCTGAATAAGCCTGAAGTAGTAGGAATAATTCCCAGAGGGTCTGTGCGCCTCTGTTACGGTTCAGCGGGTGAAAAGGTTAGGACATCTGCTCTGGAGATTTACCTCAACGTTGGTGCAGATGTCCAGTATATCTATATTTTTGCATGCAAAACTATGATGGAAGCTAAAATTTCTCCATAGACCAGTATTGCATTGTTTGGATGCGGGCGTACATTTTAGTCCAGGGGGGGCGGTGTGCGCCACAGCGATTAACCATTCAATTGTACAGTATTGGGTCAGGGATGCGCAGCCTTTTACCTATATTTTGTATCCACAGTTCTGTAACTACCAGGCTAGCAGCACCCATTGTGCTATCCTGTTTTGCATGGTAAGTATTTAGTTTAGTTTTGCATATGTTTTGCATCTGTCTGATTGCTGAGTGTGTATTTGAGCTATTTAAGCGGTGCATATGAGGTGGTGAGTCATTCAGATGCGGCCCATATTGGTGAGCGCTTGCTTTGTTTCCTGCTGTCTGTATTGAATGTAAGTTACACATTTTAGCATAGCAGCTGCCAGGGTAAAGACATTTGCTTTTAACTTAGGTCAGTTTAGTGTTAGGACATCTGCTCTGGAGATTTACCTCAACGTTGGTGCAGATGTCCAGTATATCTATATTTTTGCATGCAAAACTATGATGGAAGCTAAAATTTCTCCATAGACCAGTATTGCATTGTTTGGATGCGGGCGTACATTTTAGTCCAGGGGGGGCGGTGTGCGCCACAGCGATTAACCATTCAATTGTACAGTATTGGGTCAGGGATGCGCAGCCTTTTACCTATATTTTGGGTGAAAAGGTTAACCCGGTAAAGAGAAGCAGCATATGCTGGGTAATGTAATCAAACCCCCATCCAGCCATCATTCATCCCTGGCATGGAGATTATAATATCCTGTATTTCGGCATGAACAAGGTCTGCACGGCTTAACGTGCAGCTTCATGCTTGAAGAAGAAGTTAAAGTGATCCTTAAAGGGACTCCGAGCAGTGCAGAAACTACGGAAAGATGCATATCATTTTAACCTTCCTGGCGGTAACACCGAACGTAGTTCGGGGTAAGCCGCGCAGGAGGTTCTCTCAGGCCCTGTCGGGGCGATTCGCGTAATTTTTTTTTGCTGAACGCAGCTAGCACTTTGCTAGCTGCGTCAGCACACCGATCGCCGCCGCCCCGCCGCTATCCGCAGACCCCTTCCCCCCCTTAGACCACTGCGCTGCCTGGCCTATCAGCGCCAGGCAGCGCTAAGGGGTGGATCGGGACTCCCTTAGATGTCACGACGTCCATGACGGGATTTCCTGATCGCCTATCGTCGGAGGCGATCGGAGGGGCTGGGGGGATGCCGCTGAGCAGCGGCTATCATGTAGCGAGCCCTAGGCTCGCTACATGATTTAAAAAAAAAAACCAAAAAAAACGGCAGCGCTGCCCCCTGGCGGTTTTTAATATACAGCCAGGGAGGTTAAAGCACTCTTTCTCCTCTTTCCAATGATATATAAACCGCCGCCCTACGCCTTTTAGTTGTCACTATTTTTGATTGAAATTGATGCGGCCGCGATTTACGTCGCGCCAGAAGCTTCCGAACCACTGCCGAGCCAACGCAAAATCTACAGTCCACTATCTTATGATTTCCGCGGCGGTGGACGTCATTGGAGTGAATGGGTGACGCAGGAATATGATCGACAGGCGCACGGTGCTTCAAATAGCACATGCGTGGACCAATGGGAATCCCAGTGACTTACTTTACTCTTTTTGCGTTGCGGTGCAAAGTGGCTGGAGCATCCCCACCGCAACAAATAAAATAAGTGTAAAACTGCCTTAAAACATTCAGTATTGGTGCCATTACTTTTAACAATAGCCTGAATAGATAAGAATACTGAAAAGACACCAACATAGCCAAACAGAACACAACCACCCGTCAACTACTGGATATCCACCCCAGAACATGAGGGTGTTCCAAGAGCACCATTGTCCATCTGTCATAGTATAGATGTGATGTCTAACAGTTTCCTTCCACCATGTGAGGCTTTGCTTTTGCCCTTCTGGTAATCCAAGACGCTTTGTAAAAAAAATTTTCGAAGCAAAAGAAAAAAAAGAGAAAAAAAAATTACCAGAGTAGAACATTTTTGCAAAATGTGAATAGAAAAACTAAAAAGGACTTTTTTTTTTTTAATGAGAATTTTTGGAATGTGAAAATGACCACATTGGCTAATAATGAATGAGAACACTCCCAGAATCCCTTTCCTGCTCTAAGTGGCTTTATGCTAGGTAACGTAAGCTGGATCTCCAAAGGCCAGAAGGAGTGGACAGTGTTGTCAGTAGAGAAGAATAGCAGCGCTTATTAAACCAGGCTGCATTTGAATGAGTGACTATCAGCATAGGTGTACAGAGCCTCATAATGCCACAACTACACCCATTTCATCTGAAATAGGTGCTACCAATTTACACCAGTGGATGTGTACATTGTACAATGTACATCCAGATGGATGCTAGCTTCCAAAACAGTTTGCATGCAGACAATTTTGTACTAGACCCTTCCACCGCACTGGAGGTCATCTTCGCAGAAGGGACCCTAATGACCCTAATCTCTATTCAAAATATACCAAAATATGACATGCAAACATACGTGGGACATTGTGGACAGTGTAGTGTCCGCTCCGATGATGCATTGTGGTCCGGTTTGAGACTGGAGCAGATATGCTTCCACCATACGCTTCTATGGGAAATGCATCCTCTGTCCAGGAGAAATCTTGCAGGTTGCAAATTTGCGTTCCATTTAATGCAACAAATCCGATGGGTTATTTGTGGACTGACAAGTGTCCTGTCGACTTTCAGTTTCTCCATTGTAGCAAAACGGACACAAAAAAGGTGCGTTTTGCAGTATAGTGGGAACCGAGCCTCGGTATTCCCCCTCCTTACAGCAGTAATTTGGTTTTCCCTGCTTTACAGTTTTCAGGCCCCGCAGTGTTTTATTTAAAGCTGTAAGTGCCTGAAATTAATCTGTATTGGGACTTGGATGACTCATTGTAATCTAATGTATTCCCTTAATGGATTCTGCTGGTGGAGAGGAAAGTAGATTTCAGCATTGCTGGAAATGGCACTTATAAAGAAAAAAAAAAACAGATTATGTCTCTGGGATTCGTGAAAACGCAGAGCGAAGCTCACAGCTTAAAGATTCGTATTACTTTGGATTAGCTTAACCTTGAATGGGCTGCTTCTGATAACAGTTGGCCACACACAGGTCTGTGTAGAATCCGCTACTACTCTATCAGTTTCCGTGTTGCTTCTGGATGTTATCTGTACAGTGTGAGTCAGACGTGTCGTTAGGGGTAAATATTTGGGGCCGGGTGGATCACTAGATGACCAGGGAATACTATTGGGGGGAGGGGCACTAGACTAAATCAGAGAACCCTTGCTGATGCCTGTAATCATTTGTTGCAGACACTTTGATTGGCTTTGGGAACACATGTTCCTATTCACTGATCACGGGCCAGCGGGATGGAGGCAAGCGGGATGGTTCCCACGATTGTGCACGGCGACGGTAAAAAAAGCAGAGACTAATATCTAGGCTCCTGATTCACAAGTGAAGTTTTCAGGGGCATAGATATGCATCGCCATGATCAGAAGTGGTTAAAACTAGGCTGGGTTCCTTTTTTATTAATGGATAGAATCCGTCGATAGATCCATTTTTGCCATGTACTCTGATATGCAAAACAAGACAAAAATAAATAAATAAATAAAAATAAAAAGTCTTTTTTCCCATGTAGTGTGAAGAGAGAGTCTGAGGCAATGACTATGGTGGGGACTATACTGTGAGCTCCTCTCAGGGACATTTAATAACATAACTTTGCACTGGGTAAATCGCTGTGGAAGATGTCAATGCGATATAAATACAAAGTAATAGTAACCATTTAATGTTCCTGACATTTCCTCTCCAGCGCAGCTTACAGTAAGCTATCATTTTCTAGGCCTGCTGAATTATGCAGCCATGGCAACTATTTGCAGTTAGGTAGATGTAATACCTGTTCACAGCTCCCGTGCAGCCGCATCCAATTCAGTTCCCTTCCAGTACACCTGGAGCTGCCATGGCGACACGATGCAAGGAAAGCCAAGCTTCAATCTCTCCAACCCTACGTCCGACTATGTACTTTATTGGAATTTTCCTTCATAGGACCGATGTTGGACACATACCAATATAGGGAAACCAGCTACCACTAGATAGCCCTGTTGCCAGATAAAATCCGTCAGTGTCAGCCCCTTCAGATTAAAGTGTCGGACTAATGGTGCCCATACACGGTACAATTAAAAAACATTCAATTTTCACGTTTGACCAAAACGACCAAATAGAGAAAATCAGAAATACTCTTTTTTTCGATTGTGGAAAAACAAAAACACAATGACTGAATTTTTCAATAAACATCTGATCAGACATGTTGGAAAAATCTGGGCAATTTGTTTGTGAATTCGTATAGTGTATGGTAGGTTGTGTAAGAAAATACTATTCGATAATAAAAAAAAAAAAAAAAAAAAAAAAAAAAAAAAAACTTTGCTTCAAATTCTATTGTTTTTCTCTGATTTTCAGAAAAATCGAACGTTCCTATATGGTACCTGAAAAAGAATTATAAAAACTATTCATCCAAATGGATTAAAGGCGCTTTTCTTACCCGTACTACTGAGAATAAAGACACGGAGTTATTAACCCGAAGAAGCGGGAGAAACTAGAGAAACGCATTATTTGTTTTTGGTGTCCAGTCAATTACTCTTTAACCTTCATTTCAAGACTGTTCCTTATTACCTCCCAAATTGGTAGTTTACACTCACACTGGGGCACCTTCCCCCACCTTGTAAAATGGAATAATCAATTTAATTTCTCTATGATGCCGATATAAGTTCACAGCACACTGGAGAAACTTAAAGGGGCACTACAGCGAAAAACTGCGAAATTTAAAATATGTGCGAACATATTATTATTATTTTATTATTATTATTTAGTATTTATATAGCGCCGACATATTACGCAGCGCTGTACAGTATATATATATATATATATATATATATATATATATATATATATATATATATATATATATATATATATATATATATATATATATATATATATATATATATATATATATATATATATATATATATATATATATATATATATATATCTTGTCACTAACTGTCCCTCAAAGGAGCTCACAATCTAATCCCTACTATTACCATATGTCTATATTATGTAGTGTAAGTACTGTAGTCTAGGGCCAATTTTAGGGGAGCCAATTAACTTATCCGTATGTTTTTTTGGGAATGTGGGAGGAAACCGGAGTGCCCGGGGGAAACCCATGCAGACACGGAGAGAACATACAAACTCTTTGCAGATAGTGCCCTGGCTGGGATTTGAACCAGGGACCCAGCGCTGCAAGGCGAGAGAGCTAACCACTACGCCACCGTGCGGCCCCCAACATATACAAATAAGTACATTTTCCCCAGAGTAAAATGAGCCATAAATCGACTTTTCTCCTATGTTGCTGTCACTTACAGTAGGTAGTAGAAATCTGACAGAAGTGACAGGTTGTGGACTAGTCCATCTCTATATAGGGAATTCTCAGGGATGTATTTCTTTTCAAAAGCACTTAGTGAATGGCAGTTGCTCTGTCCAACTGCCAAAAAACTGTGTAGGGAGCAGGGAAGCTGGCCAGCATCATTGTTTAAATCCTTTTTCGGGAATATCTTTATAAAGAATAAAAGCCTTGCTGAGAGTCCCCTATGAAGAGATGGACTAGTCCAAAACCTGTCACTTCTGTCAGATTTCTACTGCCTACTGTAAGTGACAGCAACATGGGAGAAAAGGAATTTATGGCTCATTTTACTCTGGAAAAAACATACTTCTTATTTGTATATGTTTGCACATATTTTACATTTTACAGTTTTTCGCTGTAGTGCCCCTTTAAGTGCTGGGAGGGATGTGGATGATCAGGAAAATGGATTGGAAGGGGTGAAGTAATGTTTGCGAAAATCACTGAATCGCATAAACTTCTCCAGCAAAGCTACACTTTAGAGGAACTGCCCAGAAATCCAAATGCTGCATCTCTTTCTGGCTTCATTGGTGTCCAGAACAGAAAAAAATGAGGCGAGGTGTGGTATAAATGTCACTGTGCCTTATTGCTAGACCAGCCATGGGCCAGGGCAGTGGAGTCGGTACAAAAATCATGCAACTCCAACTCCTCAGTTTATGAAACCACCAACTCCAGGTACCCAAAATGGCTCCCACTCCTCGACTCCACAGCAGTGCCATGGGCATTACTCACACTAAGATAAAATCACTTTTTTAAAACAAAAATAAAACCAAAGATGTATGCTTGTTTCTGAAAAATATCCAGGTGATGTTCACTGCAACAAACCACAAAGGAAACTTTGATCCATTTATATACAAGGAGTCACTCAGTATCATGTGATCTACACTGTACATATATCTTGTGAATCACAGTAACCAGGGCAGTGGGATTCCCTGCTCTGCCGTTCTGGGAATCCCCAGTATAGTGGCAGCTGACACCCCTCCCACAAAGCCCTATTTTAAAGGAAAACTGAAGCGAGAGGGATATGGAGGCTGCCATATTTATCTACTTTTAAGAAATACTAGTTGCCTGGCTATCCTGCTGATCCTCTGCTTCTAATACTTTTAGTTATAGACCCTGAACAAGCATGCAGCAGATCAGGTGTTTCTGACATTCGGTCCTAATGAGCCTTCCCCCTCCTCTCCCGGTGCCCGGTCCCGCGCAGGATCCCCCGTGACAGTATTCGACCAGTTCGGTCAAATACTGCCACTTCCGCATGCCGAAGGGAGCTTTCGGAAGCCTTCGGGAGCACTCGGGCTCCCGAAGACGGGCTGCTCCATACTACGCATGCGCGAGTGCCCTCTATGACGCACTCATAGAGGGCGAAGTCCCTGCGGCGGCGGACGCGAACGGGGGAGCCAGCGCAACACCAAGGGCACCGGGAGAGGAGAGGGAAGGCTCATTAGGACCGAGCCGTTCCTCTCCTTAGGTGAGTATCTGACTTTTTTATTTTTAAATAGGTAACCACTGGCTTTAAGACTCTACTGCAGCCAAAGAGATCAGCAGCACAGCAAGGCAATTGGCATTATTTGAAAGGAAATAAATATGGCAGCCTCCATATTCTTCTCACTTCAGATGTCCTTTAACTCCTTTATCAGATTGCTTAAAGGACAATTGAAGTGAGAGGGATATGGAGGCTGATTTATTTCCTTTTAAACAATACTAATTGCCTGGCTGTTCTGCTGATCCTCTGCCTCTCATACTTTTAGCCATAGACCCTGAACAAGCATGCAGATCATAGGTTTGACTTAAGTTGGACTGCATTTGCCACATGCTTGTTTCAGGTGGGTGATTCAGACACCACTGATGCATGAGATCAGCAGGAGGCCAGGCGACTGATAGTGTTTAAAAGGAAATAAATATGGCAGCTTCCAAATCCCACTCACTTCAGGTCAGGTGACTGCTGCAGCCCTCTGATCCCTTCTGCCTGGTGATCCCAGCCAAGATCAAAGTGGAAGAGAGCCCTATACCTTTGAGAATAGAGTTTAGGTACAAACAAACTTTTTATCAATGGTATTAGGAACTTGATAATTTACTGTGTTTTTTCAGAATCAATTGCCCTATAATGCAAACACCTGTTGGCAGGCCCAGATTTACATCACTGCAGCTTATAGGCACAGATGTCCTGGCACTCTAGATATCACTCTCCATGAACCCACAAATTCCTGCAGAATCGCACCGCAAGGGTGCTGGCTGTCCCAGCTGTCACTCCTCCCTTACTTTCCTTTCTCGGCATAGGCAAGCTACGTGTGTCCCTTAGGATTAGGTAGCCAAAGGTAACCTCAGTGTTAAGTAGCAAGTGGTGCCCCTGACTGAAGGGAGATTTCGTCAGATGAATGCCGAGAGTAAACTCATTTATGCTTTCCTTCGGACTCTGCATATGGAAGGAGGGAGGAACTGCATTTTCACCAGGTGCCTTTAGGCATGTGCCTACAGAGCCTTATGGTAAATCCTGCCCTGTCTGTTGGACATGAGCAACTTCTTCATACATCCTCCACTCATGTTTATTCATCCTACCTTCAATCTTCAGAGCATCCTTGGCATGACCAATGGCCTCCCATGGTGACGGGATATCCAGAAACACGGCATCTGCCACATGAGACACGCCAAAGCCGTTCTTACACACATCCTGGTTCTTCACCGTGACCAGATGGTCCACTTTGTGCTGCCGGAACTCCTCCATGGCTTTCTCGGCCCTCTGCTGATGGAACTCCACAGTGTACAGGTGGCCTGTGGGTGCCACTGTCCGTATGATGGCGTGTGAGAGAGAGCCACTTCCTGTACCTAAACAGAAAGAACAGAAGATGTAACAAAGGCAACTCTAACATGTCATGCAGCTTTTACACACAGGAGACTCTATACCCAGCTGACCTCCAGACAGACATTACAGTTAGCTGCTTATCAGCCTCTCACTAAACTGCACTGGCCGACACCACAAATCTAAGTTTGTCACAAGATTTCTAAAACAAGTACCGTATATACTCGAATACAAGTCGATCTTGTGTATAAGTCGACTCCAATATTCATCCCTCTTCAGCTGGAATTACTGACTCAGGTATAAGTCTACCCAGAAAAGTTACTGGCTGCACTTGGGGCTCAAGAGGGGTTAATGACTGCACTGCATACAGTATTGCAGCCATTAACTGTTCTTTAAGTGCAGCCAATACCTCCTCCAAGCCCCCAAGTGCTGCAATTATTCACTCCCTTTTATGCAGCCCAGTATTTCCCCCCGCCCCTTTACTTGTTAATTGTTGTTGGCAGGACTTTCACACCTGGGTTTTCTTGGCATTTCCTTTCCTCAAAGTATCACTTACCACAGGGTACATTGCTGCAAATGAGAATGTCACGATTAGTACACACATCACTCAGTGTGCTCAGTGTTGCATGTGACTCGTGTATAAGTTGACCCCTATACTTTTATGAAGTGAATCAGACCTACATTTCTAGACTTATACTCGAGTATATACAGTATGGGGTAGAAGTATTTTAAAAAAGGTAATTCAAAAAAAAAACTAAGTAGAACCATCACATAACTTAATCAGTGGGCATCTCATCTTGTGTAGTTAGCGACGGAGATCCCGAACAGCTCATTCACTGGTGGGGACCAACAAAAGCAACTGCCATTTTTCAAACATTTCTCTCCCTACAAGGATGTACCAGGAACAGTGGTATGTTCCTTCCTTCCACAGCTCTTTGCACTGCTGTTGGAGTTCCTACCTAGCTACACTGCTTTTACTACTTTGAGAACAGGAAGAACAGAAGGGCGAACCACACAGTAAGGGGAGAAAAGGTAGGAGGAAGCTGACAGGAAACACTAGCAACAGGGTCTGGAGGGTAGGATGGAAAACGGACAGCACTGACTGGCGGTCTGACAACTGACAGCACTGACTGGCGGTCTGACAACTGACAGCACTGACTGGCGGTCTGACAACTGACAGCACTGACTGGCGGTCTGACAACTGACAGCACTGACTGGCGGTCTGACAACTGACAGCACTGACTGGCGGTCTGACAACTGACAGCACTCACTGGCGGTCTGACAACTGACAGCACTGACTGGCGGTCTGACAACTGACAGCACTCACTGGCGGTCTGACAACTGACAGCACTCACTGGCGGTCTGACAACTGACAGCACTCACTGGCGGTCTGACAACTGACAGCACTCACTGGCGGTCTGACAACTGACAGCACTCACTGGCGGTCTGACAACTGACAGCACTCACTGGCGGTCTGACAACTGACAGCACTCACTGGCGGTCTGACAACTGACAGGACTGACTGGCGGTCTGACAACTGACAGGACTGACTGGCGGTCTGACAACTGACAGGACTGACCGGCGGTCTGACAACTGACAGAACTGACCGACAAACTGGCAAATGCTGACTAGACTGACAGAACACAACAGTGTTGCAACACGCTGTGACTGTTTGAAATGACAAAACATTGCTGAGCTCTGTTTGACTAGGTTTTAGATAACCCTGGCCTTCTGCCCAGTTCTGAAGCTCCGACCCCCTGCTGCGTGCACAAAGGAGTGTAGGAGGCTTGTGCTTTGACAAAGGAGGAAGAAGACAGCGGTCTGCACTGTGCTCCAGGAACAGCAGACCCTGGGACAGATCAGTGTGACACCTTAATACTTTATTAGCAAGAATTCTGAACATAAATATTCTCCTTCTAGGTCACAGGTCAGGTTTAGTACACTTCTCATTTATAGATTCAGGTAGCATATGTTCATATTTGGTTCTTATAGCGGTTTTATATTTTTTTGGTTTGTTATGCATGCATACGCAGATATGGTACATTGACGCTGTATAGGTGTAACGTTTGTCATGGTGGTTTTCTAGTCAATAACCTGCTGACTTATTATTATTATTGTGATACCATTTTGGTACTTTTTCCTTTGGGGTTTCTAAATATGCTGCGTTATGTATCTCATGCAATAAACGTTATTGGTACACTAAAAAAAAATAAATAATAATAATAGAAGCAAGCCAACTGGGACCCGGGAGGGAATAGCAGAGAATGAGGCCACTCTACTGGAGTCTTAGAGCCGTGTGTGAGAAATAGGTCACTGCAGGAGAGGAGAGGACAGTTAGGGGTGTGTTTGTGTAAAAGGTTACAAATGTTAGAGAATATAAAAAGGTACACTGCAAGAATAAGCGCAACAACACTTTCAAGTGGAATTACTCTCAAATTTCAGCTATGGTCTAAAGCGTTAGAACATTAACAGCTAAAAGCATTTGAGTGGTTTCCAAGGTACTGGAAGGGTTAATACTCAAGCTTGACATCACACCAGTCTAATAGTGTTGCATATTATGTTTTTTTCTGGAGTTTAAAGAACAACTGTAGTGAAAATAACATTGAATTAAAATGTTTATTTTTACAATAATAATTTTAAGATAGTGTTTGCCCATTGTAAAATCTTTCCTCTCCCTGATCTACATTCTGAAATGTATCGCTGGTGCTGTCATCTTCAGTCCTGCCAGTTGATCTGTACAGAATGTCCATTACTGAGAGTTTTATGCACAGAGATACGGCTTGCTTGGCAGTTGGAAAAAGCCATTATTTCCCACAATGCAACAATTTTCACAGAAAGCAAACTGTCAGGACCATGGTCATGACATCACACTGTGGGAGGGGTTTTACCACAATATCAGCCATACAGGCCCCCCTGATAATCTATTTGAGAAAAAGTAAAGGTTTCTGGTAGGGAAAGGAGTATCAGCTACTGATAGGAATGAAGTACAATCCTTGGTTAAAGTTCCTCTTTAACTGTTACAGTCAATAGATTCCTTCACTGCCCAGAAGCAGGCACAGCAGTTCCAAGGATCCAAGGACAGAGAAGAGCATATTAGAGGTCTCTGTAATATTAATGTTTGCTCTGGGGCTGAGTTATTTAACATAATGTTATATTGATGGGTGTAGCTGCAGTTTAATACCCTTTATAAAAGCAGGACTGAGAGGAGGACCGGCATCGCTAGTTAACCCCCCCGCTCTATTCATCAGCCAGGAATGCATAATTTATACACTCACCACGGTTTCTTCAGAGATATGCAGGCCTGCAGTAAATTTGCTTTGGCAAGGCCGGGGGAAGAAATGAATCAATATATAGATGGCCAAATTAATGGAACTAAACGATCTGTTTACTGGCTAAACAAAAAGACAGTTTGTGTGTCAACGGCCAAGCCTGCCTGAATGGCTCTGCATACACACACGCGTGGCTCAGATACAGGCCGGCCCTTGTTCTCAGGACAATAACTGGAGGAACACAAAACATCATGCTGAAGCCTTTCAGAATGCCTAGCAATGTCTGATGTGACTCCTGAGATGTCACGCTAGAAGATTGCAAATAGCATGTAAAGATCCAGACTAAGGGCTGGGCCACACTTGAGTGCTTTTCAAGTTAGCGTTTTCCCCAGTATTTTTTTCCAGCCTGGTGCCATGAAAAAGTAGCCAGGTGGAGTGCGATGGGGGGGATGGGGGATGCAGGGCCAGTGCATCTCTGCATACAGCATTAGAGGATGAGGGGACGAGTTGCTGGCAGCCGGGTGCTTACCAAAATTAGCTAGGTGGATCCTGGGAGAACACTGCAGTGCTTTGCTGATCGTCGGTGATCAGCAAAGTGCTGCCACTAATGTATCACTATAGGATCGTTCTCACCGTAGCATTTGTGATTTGTATCAATCGCAAACGCGCGGCATGCATTGCTTCGGGGGGCGATTGCGTTGTAATTCTCATTCTGTTAAACAGGAATTAAAATGAAAAATCATCGCAATTTGCTTTCTGTCCGGGAGTAAACCAGCACTCACGGCGGAACAATAAATGACCTGAGTAAAGCTGGACATACGCATTTGATAATTGGCAGTGGATGAGTGCAGACAGTACGATTTCCACATCCTCTCCTTTGCACAATGCAAATAGTACATATGGTACTTCCAAAGTTATAGCTCAACTAAATCCAGAACTAAACAAGGCCAATTCTACCAGCAACCGAGAAAATTGAATATAAAAACAGGTCATATCTCACATATAAACAGCGCATAAGTCGATCTTTTCAGCGCCTACAGTTAGGGATAGTTTTGAGGGAGCGTTTAGATTATTTTTACACTTACTGGGTTTTGTAGCCGTCGCAGCTCTTCGTGAGGGCAATTGAGTGAAATGTGGTCGGTTGTTAGTCCAGGAGCAGAAATGCAGACATCAAGCCAATCAACGTGAGAGCAATGTAAGTCTATAGAGATTTACATATTATGGCAATACAGGAAGCAGCAAAACTGACGCAAGGCCACCACAAACTCTGCAGTGCGTTGCTGCATGGTCTGTGCCTACTGCACAGATTATGCAGCAGTGCAAGTCTATGGTGACACAATAAGTGTGAAAGAGTGACCGCGGTAACGGCGTTGCAAAGCGACAAAACTTAAGTGACCTACTTCCTGTCCAGCAGGGAGCATATCACTGAGCGTGTGTGTGTGTGTGTGTGTGTGTGCGCGTGTGACCACGCATATCACCCTGCCGCAGGGAACTATGCACCAGAGAATGGTGCGGTGCGCATGTGCTGCCCTGGGCTCCGCACAGGACGATTACACCGCTACAAGTGTACAAACTATAAATATAGCAGAGAAGTGCGCTCCTTAAAGGATACCACAACTGAAATGTGACATAAAGAGATAGACATGTGTATGTACAGTGCCTAGCACACAGATAACTATGCTGTGTTCTTTTTTTTCTTTCTCTGCCTGAAAGAGTTAAATATCAGGTATGTAAGTGGCTGACTCAGTCCTGACTCAGACAGGAAGTGACTACAGTGTGACCCTCACTGATAAGAAATTACCCTTTTTTACCTCTTTCTTGCTCTCAGAAGCCATTTTCTGCCAGGAAAGTGTTTTATAGTTGAAATTTCTTATCAGTGAGGGTCACACTGTAGTCACTTCCTGTCTGAGTCAGGACTGAGTCAGCCACTTACATACCTGATATTTAACTCTTTCAGGCAGAGAAAGAAAAAAAGGAACACAGCATAGTTATCTGTGTGCTAGGCACTGTACATACACATGTCTATCTCATTATGTCACATTTCAGTTGTGGTATCCTTTAAAGAAAACCTGTAACGTCAAAAAGCTCCCCTGGGGGGTATTCACCTCGGGAGGGGGAAGCCTCAGGGTCCCAATGAGGCTTCCCACACAGTCCTCTGTCCCTCGGGGGTCTCGCTGCAGCCCTCCGAACAGCGGCGCTGTAAATATTTACCTTCCCAGCTCCTGCGCAGGCGCTCTGGCGGCTGTAGGCTCCGAAGTAGGTGGAAATACCCGATCGCCGTCGGGTCTGCCCTACTGCGCAGGCGCAAGTCTCCGGCGCCTACGCAGTAGAGCGGACCCGACTGAGATCGGGTATTTCCACCTACTTCGAAGCCGAAAGCTGCAACAGCGCCACTGCTGGAGCCTGGAAAGGTAAATATTGAACAGGCTGTCGGATCTGTCGGCCGCTGTTCGGAGGGCTGCAGCGAGACCCCCGTGGGACAGAGGACAGCGTGGGAAGCCTCATTAGGATCCTGAGGCTTCCCCTCGAGGTTAGTACCCCCCCAGGGGAACTTTTTGATCTTACAGAGTCTCCTTAATCAAATTTTACACCAACAAACTGCAATTGCAGCACACTATAAACTTCAGAATTGCAGGAATGCGGCCCACAGCATGTGGCCTGGGCAGCTCAAAGTTTGTTCAGCCCTGGCCTGGGCTAAACATCACTGCAAGGGCAGTTACATACCAATATATAGATAGAGGCTTTCTGATACTGAAAACCAGGAAAATTACCATAAAAGTGGGTACCCAGAATAATTTAGTGCATTCTACTATAAGTCATTACAGGGCCTCTTTAATGTTATTTGATGCAGTAGGCTAAAAACTACCTATTAATCCCATGTAAAGCAAAAAGCCATTAGCAAGTTCTGCTATTCACGAATGCAGTGTTTGGAGTAAACATGATGGTTTGTATGAGGCTTAGGAGACTGGTCTTTGCCAGCATTGTGTGTTTTTGTGCTGTGGACACCTCAGCTTGCGATTGGCTCCTTGTAAGCACTGATGCAGAGCAGCCAAGGTTTACAATCACGCATACGTATTGTATATCTTCCAGCATTGCTTTGCGTTTAATCCCCTTTGGTCAGTAACTAAGTATTTATAAAACTCCAATTATATTTGTAAGACGGGATTATGGCCACACTAGCTTGCTACATCCCCCGCTGTCCGATAGTTTACATGTAAGCTAAGGATGAACTAAAGCCAAGAAAAGAAAGACTCCTATGGAAGGCGACAGAACTGCATCTTCCCATAATCAGTTGCGTCATCACATGGTGAAAAGGTGCTGCGGTATATAAGGATTTAAAAATGTATTTGTAGCTATGCCAAGACGTTGGTTTGAGTAAATGTTCATTGCTCCACCTTCCATAACGGCTCTTTTCCAATCATTGTTCTTGTACCTTCCTGGCGCTGGATTAAAGGGACACCGAAGCGAACAAAAAAAGTATGATATTATGAATTGCATGTGTAAGTACCGATAATTAATAGAAAATTAGTGGCAAAGAAAACAGTCGTTTTATTTTCAGGTATATACTGTATACTTGCATATAAGCCTAATTTTTCAGCATAAAAATGTGCAGAAAATCCACCCCCCCCCCCCCCCCCCGGCTTATATGCGAGTCAGTTGAGAAAAACAGATGGTGGAGCAGGTTTTGCTACTGGCAGAGGAGCGTAAGAATTGTGCACTAGTGATCCTGCTCTTACCCGCTTGCGCCCTGCTGTGTCATTGCCCCTTGCAACATGGTGCGCGGCGTGTGCTGCTTAAGACTACCTGTGTCACTGGCTTGTGTAGCGGAGCATGCAAGCAATGTGTCAGCGGTGCAATGATCGGGATTCTTCCTGTGTGGCAATTGATGTGCCTCATATCTATGACACCATCTAGTGGCTTCTTCAGACACAGCTGTATGATCCTGGGGGACATCTGGCTATGGGGTGAAGGGACGACTTGTAATGGGGGCACATCTAGCTATTGTGTGTAGGGGAGCTATGGTGGGGCAGGGGCTTATATGCGAGTCAATAACTTTTTCGTGGTTTCTGAGAGAAAAGAGGGTACCCCTCTGCTTATACATGGGTCAGCTTATATGCAAGTATATACAGGCAGCTTTTTTTATTTATTTTTTTCATAATATTGCATCATTCTCTAATATTTGCAGTTTACAAAACACTCTGCATTTTAAAATCTGATACAGAGCAGAGCCAATGACCCTTTGAACTTCTCTGCAGTAATATCTTATCTAAAGTGGTCTTTCACTGTTTCTTTGATGTATTAGTGCTTCAGAAAATAGCACTGCTCTCTGACTAAATTAGTCAGAGAGCTCAGAGAAGCTCTTTTGCACAGATAATAAGTGACGTTTCTTAACTGTTCCTGTACTGGAAACAATATGAGATGCTATCTGTGCGACTAATGTTTTATTTATTAGCTGCACTACACATACAATTCATTATTTCAGAAGTTTATTTTCACTTCAGATTCCCTTTAACTTGCTTTGTTGTGACATTGCCTTCTGACTCTTTAGCTGCAGGGCTTGCATACATGGGGGTTTGTAGCTTTCTTCTTACAGTTAGGTCCATTAATATTTGGAGAGACAACTTTTTTTTTCCAATTTTGTTTCTGTACATTACCACATTGAATTTTAAATAACACAACCCAGATGCAGTTGAAGTGCAGACTTTCAGCTTTTAGTGGAATAAACAAAGCGATTGCATAAAAAAGCGAGGCAACTGTAGCATTTTTTTTTTAAACACAATCCTTTCATTTCAGGGGCTCAAAAGTAAATGGACAACTGACTCAAAGGCATACTGTCTGTTTTCATGCACTCCTGGTGACTTTAAAAGGTACCCAAGGTGAGAGACATATGGAGGCTGACATATTTTTTTAGAGCCGGTTCACACGGACGGCAGGAAGCCGGAAGCCGCCTCGTCCTGTGACATCTTGTTCGGGGGGTGGGCGGTGCTATGGAGATCATCGGCGTCCTGATCTGCGTTTTTTGTCTCTGCAAGGGGACATGAAGACGTGGCGGTAAATTAACCCTCGTGATGTAGCATCCAGGGTTGCCTGAAACTACGGGGAAAATCGGGATCGGAACGCCGGGTTTGTGCAATCGACCGTAGAAGACTGTGACCGCGCGATGCTAAATGATCCCATTTCCTTGAATTTTCTTGTGAAAAAAATGCCAGTCAATTTCGCATATAAAATGTTATTTGCGATTTCGAGAAAATACTAAAATAAATTGTATTTTTGCAAAATGGTCAAAGGAAATGAACTTGCGAAAAATCTTTATGTTTACCGCCAAAAACTGCAAAAAGCGCAAAATCGTCTATTTTTAGCAAAAAATAAAAAATTTGCGAACAATCACAAACTCATAACAAAATGATTTTCTATGGCATTTTGGCTTGAAGGTCGAAATTAACATTTTAGAAAATATTAATGCGAAAATATCGGCATTTTTTACTTACCACTGATCTGAGGGTTTCAAAACTTTACCACCTAACGGCAAAATATTTGAAATACATTTTTAATAACTCTGGGTCAGTTCTGCTGCATCACTTATATTTTCAGGACCAGGATAACCTTCGAAAATCAGACGCACTGTGGCTAAACATGGAGCCCACATTTACCTCAGCATGCATGCTTCTCCTATGCAATCATGCACAGATAACGGTTATACACATTGCACTTTGACTCAACGGTTATTGCTTCCTCCTCCCCGCCACATCTCACTGACAAATTGCACGTAATTAAGAATAAGCGCTCAGCTGTGAAGAACTTACACTGCGCATTCGCTCATCACTACATTAAAAAAGAAGAAATACCAGCACATAACCTACACTCAACCACGATTTTTAAAGTGGACCCAAATTAAAAATACAAGATTTCAGAAATACTATTTTCTAAATTATAATAATAAATAGCAGCCTTTTTTCAGCTGCATGATGACAAATATAAAATATTTTACATTTATTGGAGAAACCCCTCCCTTCCTTTCATATTGCCGGGAAATAATCCAGCAAACTGGTGGAGTAGGTGGTGTCCAGCAAAGGAGGAATTGCTAATGGCTGCCACTTGTATAACCCTAGTTATGCAAAGAGAAGGGTGAAAAGGATTCACTGAAATGCTCATAGGCTTGAAGGAGTGTTTATTTATCATTGTATGTGTCAGAGTGGTGCAACTAAATATTTTGAATTAAAAAAAATTTGGTTTGGGTCCGCTTTAAAGAGAATCTGTACTGTAAAATTCTTACAATAAAAAGCATACCATTCTATTCATTATGTTCTCCTGGGCCCTTCTGTGCTGTTTCTGCCACTCCCTGCTGTGATCCTGGCTTGCAATTGCCATTTTTATGCAGGGTTTACAAACAAAAGACATAGCAAGTGATAGGCTGAGAGTAGCTCAGTGGGTGAGTCATACAGAGGCAATATGCAATTCACTTTTTCACCTGACTTTTCTCCCAGGAGATAATTTTTCATCTGATTTAAAATAGCTTTTCAGCACTTTTCAACTAAAAAAAGTACCAAAAAGTATGTGAAATAGTACTATCAAAATTATTTTGAGCATTTTCTTGCTTACTAGTGGCTTAAAAGGCATTTTATTGTCAAGTTTCAAAATGTCACCTAGGAGAAAACTCGGGTGAAAACGTGAATTGCATATGGCCCAGAGTGTGCAGAGGCCTGGAGAGGGTGTGTATAACTTCTATCCAATCACAAGCAGCACAGCACATTCCAGTCTGGCTGCCTGAGCCCGACAGAGGAGAGAAGATTAGATTATTTAACAGAGATAATACAGCCACTGTGCAACTAGGAAAGGCTGCAGTAAGACAGAGCACATTACAACAGCTATAGGAACTTATAGGATAGAAAAAATAAGGCTCAAAATTTTGTTAGAGTCTCTTTAAAAGCCCTGAAAGATGTAGTAACTAACAGATTGCCTAGTTACTGTGGCACTTGCCGCATATGAGGCTGTGTAAACGCAGTCCAGTCAGACTGCCCATGTCCCCTCCATGGCTCACTACCATCCACCACCGAAAGCATCAACAATAATTATTATTATTTATTGTATTTATAAAGTGCCAACATATTACTAGTGCTGCACAATAGATACATGGGTGTTTAACATACAAGGTAGGACATGCAAGGAGCTCACAACAAAACAAGATCATGCAAATTATTTGATAACAGTAGTTCAGTGTCTTCAGTCAAAATAGAGACTGTTGTAGTCCTCAAGAGGGGTGATAGACAGTAAGCTTGCATAATCAAGCTGGAGACTGGGCCCTGCCAGAGGCTTACAATCTAAAGGTTGGGGGTATAGACAATCTGTTGAGAGGGTGCCCAGTAGGGATGATCACAGATATGCAAATTGTTCAGAGTTGATGCAAATTTTTATGCAAAATGTATGCAGCTTGAAAATGGACCAATCAATTTAAACCTGGGTTTAAACTGATTGGTCCATTTTTAAACTGCATACATTTGCTTAATTTCAGAACAATTTGCATCTCATTGATCTCACCCCTCTAGTGCCCAGCAGAACGTATTATGGTGCTGATGTATGGGGGTAGGTGAGCATGAAAAGGTGAGTCTTGAGGGCTCATTTGAAGGACAGGTGAGCATCAGAACCAGGGTTGTGGAGTCAAGGAATCGGAGCAATTTTTGGGTACCTGGAGTCAGTGGTTTCATATTGATTGGTTCCAAGTTGAATGATTTCCTACTCCATAGCCCTGCAAGTAGCGAAATTGCTGCAAGACCGATGGAAACCCAGCAGTGCATTCCCACATGATCCACGCCTACTGCACGGGTTATGCAGCAATGCAAGTCTATGGTGACGCGTTATGTGTGAACAAGCAATCGCGGTTGTGGTGAGGAATAGCAGGCACATAGTGATGAAAGTTCAGTGATGTACTTCCTGTCCAGCTGAGAGTAGGTTACTGAGCGGGGGCGGAGCTACGCATATTACCCCATCAGCGCACTCTGCCTCAGGGTAATATGCAAACGTCCTGCCCCGGGCTCTGCTGCAGTAGGACACTCGCACCGCATCTTTTGTTACTGCGCAAAATGACTGCATGCTGCACTTCGATGTGTTTTACTGCTTCCATTCTAAACCATGAAAGTCGATAAAAAAAAAAAAAAAAAAAAAAGCATTAAATTGTGCTAAGACGCAATCACTGTGAAATTCTCATTATCTCCCCCACAGAAGTGTGGATGGAAATGCAGTGGGTATAAAAAAAAAATGAATACAAATGCAATCTATGGTGAGAATAAGCTCTAAATCATCCCCATAGTCTGTGGAGTATGAACACCGGCCTGCTGCTGTGACAGCCCAGTTCTGAAGGTCCTCTATTTGAATTTGCTGCTGGTAAATCAGATAATAGCCCTCGTCTTCCTGGGTGTTTACTACTTACATGCAGGGTTCAGATGATTGAGTGAGAAGAAAATGTTTGTAATTTCAAGGGATATTTAAAATGGAGTCATTTGACCCTTGGACTCCCGCGGACATCAATGGGCTTCCATATGCTACAGACGTCTTTAGGCGTTTCTTTTTTTACCTTCACCTGCCGCCAATGTCTTTCGGTGTTTTTGTTTCCCCATATCCCCTTGCCACAGACGTTTAAAGGCATTTTAGTACAATGTTTTGGCTCAGCGTCAACTTTCTATGAGAATTAAAGAGAAGCATGCATTTTGCTGCCCAGGGGAGGAAGAGCTTTGCGCTGTAGCTCTGCCTCAGCTTGCATCAATCTCCCCGCCCCTCTATGTGAAAGAAGACAGAGGGGTGGGAGGAGGCAGAGATGTGAAGATTGACGTGAGTAGAGGCAGAGCTACAGCACAAAGCTCTGCCTCTTCCCGGAAGGAGCCCCGAATTTTGCCCTGGGGATTTTGGGGTGATGAAATCCTCGTTCTGTCGTGGGGATGTGGCGTTTCAGCTAAGGCAATGCTGAAGAGGACTGGCTATTAAAAACAGGTAACTTTTTAGGCTTTAGACTGTGTTTAAAAAAGGGAACCTGAACCAAGTCAAATGATTTAAAATACACACATGATGTACCTGCAAATGAATATTACAAACTTACACCACCGTCAGGTCCCCTCAGAAGATCACCATTTTCTTCTTACAACACTTCCTTCCAGTTCTGACAAGATTTTGTCAGAACCGAAATATATCAGTTGCTGTCAGCTATATATTCAGTTGCTACCAGTAATAACTGAAAGGACAACTGATGTGCAAGGCAATGTTCATGTTTTCCTATGGCTCAAATGGATGATGTAACACTTTAACTGTTAGCTGACCAGGAAGCTGTTACAAGGTCATTGCCATTTATAAAACGGAGGACAGAGAATTCCATTGATCACAGTGGACAAACAGGAAGTATGAGAGGAGAAAGATATTGATGAGTAGACTATGCAGAACGTACGTATGACGTGTGTATGTTTAGTTTGGCTTTTCATTTTCCGTTCAGGTTTTCTTTAAGGTATGAAAATAATTTCAAACTGATGTGGAGTAGAGATGGCCTGAACGGTCCGCCGGCGAACTTCGGTGGTTCCGGAAGTTCGATTCGCCCCCATAGTACATCATTAGGGTCAACTTTGACCCTCTACATCACAGTCAGCAGGCACATTGTAGCCAATCAGGCTACACTCCCTCCTGGAGGCCCTCCCCCCCCCCCTTATAAAAGGCAGGCAGCGTCAGGCTTTTCACTCACTCGTGTGCCTGCAGTAATTAGAGAAGGGAAAGTTGCTGTTCAGAGACCTATAGGGAAAGCTTAGTTAGGCTCTTGTAGGCTTGTTAGCTTGCTCCTTGCTGATTCCTATTGCTAAAAAAAAAAAAAAAAAAAAGCACCCCTCAACAGCTCTTTTGAGAGCTAATCTTGTTCTTGTGATCCGTGTGTGTGTGTGTGTGTGTGTGTGTGTGTGTGTGTGTGTGTGTGTGTGTGTGTGTGTGTGTGTGTGTGTGTGTGTCCCACAGACACTTGTGTTGCACAGACCGCCTTGGTAATTCCTACTGTGTGTGCCACTGCCAGGCCCAGCACATTCAGTGACTACCTGTGAGTGTGACAGGTGCACATTGTAATACCCATCACTGCATATACCTACCTGTTCACAGTGCACCCACCTACCTACGTGAGCGCACACAGTGTCACCGTGCCTGTCCGGAACCTGTCTGTGTGTGACAGGTGCACATTGTAATACCCATCACTGCATATACCTACCTGTGGTTCACTTCAGTGCACCCACCTACCTACGTGAGTGCACGTGTGATATTTAATACCACCAGTCACTGTACCTGTTCACAGTACGTGTGTGTGACAGGTGCACATTTGTAATACACATCACTGCATATACCTACCTGATGTGTTCAGTGCACCCACCTACCTACGTGAGTGCACGCAGTGCGATATACCACTCCGTGCATACCTATTAACTGCACATTGTATTATTCAAGTCAGTGCATACCTTTCACTTCATCCCCCCCCCCCCCCCCCCGATTTGGACAAAATAGGTAGAAGCAGAGGTAGACCCAGAGGAAGGCCACCCCGGCAGGTCTGTGCGAGGTCGTGCTGATGTGATTTCGTGATTTCGTGCGGCCCTGGACCAAAGTACAGTGCTCAAAAGAAGGCACGTCCCATCAGACTCCCAAGATTGTCAGGACGTGGTTGACTATTTAACACAGAACACCTCATCTTCCGCAGCCACCAGCGCTACTACAAAGCACCACATCCGCTGCATTTGACAGTTCGCAGGAGTTATTTGGTGGGGAAATCACTGATGCACAGCCATTATTGTTACAACCAGATGAAGGCGCTAAGCAAGTTACACCACCTCATATATCTGAGTTAGGCGACACTACGGACGTAACTTGTGAGAGGAGGATGATGAAGTATCTGCTGTTGGTGCAGTTTTGGAGGTGTCTGAGGCAAGCAAAGCTGGGCAGGATGATGATGATGATGATACGGATGCCACGTGTGTTCCCAATAGAGGAGATGAACAGGGGGACAGTTCAGAGGGGGAGTCAGAGAGGAGTAGGAGGAGACGAGTTGCTGAAAAAAGCAGGGGGAGCTCGTCCTCAGAAACAGCTGGTGGCAGTGTCTGGCGCCATGTATCTCCACCTATGGACAGCCAGCCAACTTGCCCTTCAACGTCAACTGCTGATGCCACCATAGTGCCATCACCCCAGGGGGGCTTAGCGGTTTGGAAATTTTTTAATGCGTCTGCCTCAGATCAGAGCAATGCCATCTGTTCTCTCTGCCTCCAAAAATTGAGCTGTGGAAAGGCCAACACCCACGTAGGGATAACTGCCTTACGAAGGCACATGCAGAAAAAGCACAAACTGCAATGGGAAGAGCACCTGAGGAAAAGCAGCACACAAAAGAAAAGCCACCCTCCTTCTCCTCTTCCTCCTTCAGGTGCAGCATCCTCAGCCGCTTTCTCCCTTGCACCTTCACAGCCACCCTCCTCCACTCCGCCTCTGACCTTGAGCGGTTCCTGCTCCTCTGCCCACAGCAGCAGTCAGGTGTCCGTGAGGGAAATCTTTGAGCAGCCAATGTCTGCCAGTCACCTCCTTGCCCAGCGTCTGACAGCTGGCTTGGTGGAACTTTTAGCTCGCCAGCTGTTACCATACCAGCTGGTGGACGCTGAGGCCTTCCGTAAATTTTTGCCCATTGGGACACCGCAGTGGAAGATAGCAGGCCGCAATTATTTCTCTAAAAAAGCGATACCCAGACTGTACCATGAAGTTGAGAGGCAAGTGGTGTCATCTCTGGCACACAGCATTGGGTCAAGGGTCCACCTGACCACGGATGCCTGGTCTGCCAAGCACAGTCAGGGCAAGTACATTACTTACACAGCCCCTTGGGTCACCCTGGTGACCGATGGCAAGCAGGCAGTACGTGGCTGTGCAGCGGACCAACTTGTGACACCTCCACGGCTTGCACCTCCTCTCCTCCTGCTACATCCTCTTCGCTGTCGTCGTCGATCTCCTCTCCAGCTACACAGCCACAGCTCCCCAGGGCCTATGCTGCATGCCAGGTACGACGGTGTCACGCCATCTTAGACATGTCTTGCCTCAAAGCGGAGAGTCGCACTGGAGCAGCTATCCTGGCTGCTCTGAACAAACAGGTGGATCAGTGGCTGACCACGCACCAGCTGGAGATTGGCAACGCGGTGTAGGACAACAGCAGCAATCTCATTTCCGCTTTGAATTTGGGAAAGCTGACACATGTACGGTGTACCCTGCATGGCACGTGCTGAATCTAGTCAAAGATTTGTGTCAAAGCACCCAGGCTTAGAGGACGTCCTGAAGCAGGCCAGGAAGTTGTGTGGGCATTTCAGGCAGTCTTACACGGCCATGGCACGCTTTGCCAATATTCAGCGGAGAAACAAGTTGCCGGTGAGACACCTGATTTGCGATAGCCTGACTCACTGGAATTCGACCCTCCTTATGTTCTCTCGCCTGCTAGAACAGGAGAAAGCCGTCACCCAGCACCTCTACAACTACAGTAGAATGACACACTCTGGGGAGATGGGGGATGTTCTGGCCCAACAACTGGACACTCAAGCGAAATGCATGCAGGCTCATGCGGCCGTTTGAGGTGACCAACCTGGTGAGTCACAGTGAAGGCACCATCAGCGACTTGATCCCGTAACGCTTACTTTCTGGAGCGTGCCATGCGTAGAGTGGTGGATCAAGCTGTGGAGGAGCGTGAAAAGGAACAGTTACGGGAGGAAGCGATGTAGGATCAATTCTCATCAGAACCAGATGTTTCCTCAACACCTGCGGCAGCACAGAGGAAGGGGGAGGAGGAAGAGTCGTGTGGGGAGGAGGAGTCAGACTCGGATGATGAGGAAGGTCTTTATTTGGAAGAGGAGGAGGCGGCAAAAGAACAACCGCAGCAGGCGTCGCAGGGGGCTTCTGCTGCTCATCGTTCCCATGGTATTGTTCGTGGCTGGGGAGGGGGGGGGAGAAGGAGGAGGGGGACTTACCTAACGTCACTGAGGAAGAGCAAGAGGAGATGGATAGTACGTCTGCATCCAACTTTGTGCAGATGTTGTCTTTCATGCTGTCCAGCCTGTTGAGGGACCCCCATATAAAAAAACTCAAGGGGAATGACAATTACTGGGTGGCCATGCTAATAGACCCTGGGTATAGGCACAAAGTGTCGGAGATGTTTCCAAATCAGCAGAAGGCAGAAAAGATGCAGCACAAGCTGGCAACTATGCTTTACAATGCATTTAAGGGTGATGTCACAGCACAACGCAATAAATGTACCACTGCCAGTAATCCTTCTCCCATGTCCACGCAGGCAAGGACAGGACACTCCAGCGATCTCATGGTGATGTCAGACATGCGGACATTCTTTAGTCCAACGCCTCGCCTTAGCCCTTCCGGATCCATCCTCCACCAACGCCTGTACCGGCAGGTAGCCGACTGCCTGGCCTTAAGTGTGGATGTAGACACTGTGAGCAGCGATGAACCCTTGAACTACTGGTTGCGCAGGCTTGACCTGTGGCCAGAGCTGTCACAATTTGCCATCCAACTTCTGTCTTGCCCTGCCTCAAGCATCCTGTCAGAAAGGACCTTCAGCGCAGCTAGGGGCATTGTCACTGAGAAGAGAAGTCGCCTAAGTCACAAAAGTGTTCAGTACCTTATCTTTATCAAAATGAATGAGGCTACTGCCCACTCGAAGACTAAGTCAGTCCCCGCACACAGCATCTCTGCCTGCAGGCCGCTTGACTGCCTTCTCCGCCACCACCTACAGGGTCCAGGACACCAGGAAGATTCCTGAATTTTTAAGGCCGCTATAATACATTTTTCAGGTGCGTGTACATGTCTGCCTAATTTTTCTGTCTGTACTGCACCTGCAACGACAAAACAAAAAGGCATGTACATGTGCCAATTGCCCTTTGTTATTACCTTGCCGCGGTGAAGGGGCTTGCATATCACAATGAAGCAATGACCGACGGTGATAGGAGTGTCTCGGGGAAGGGGGGGGGGGGGGGGGCACACCCAAGATAAGAAGGTCGTTGCTTTATTGTGGACAGACCAAATTTGATCAGCTGGACAGTCACGGTTGTTCTATCACTGAGCTACCACAGCTCGGCGACCATATGGGCTTGAAAACCATCACGGCCTGCACTCTCACCATGGTGCACACCAGTGCAGCACGGCCGTCACTACACAAACAGCTGTTTGCGGTGCATTACACAGTGAGTTTGGTGTGTCAGTGTGAAGCAGTACTCTAATTACACTCCCTGATTGATGTATACACATGCAAGATGTTTTAAAGCACTTTAGGCCTGCAATTTAGCATGCAATGTGATTTTTGCCCTTAAAACGCTGCTTTGTGTCAAATCCAGATTTTTCCCCAGGACTTTTGCCATCTATCCCACTCATCCATGCAAAAACTCAGATGTTAGACCCCTTGAAACATCTTTTCCATCACTTTTGTGGTCAGCATAAGTGTTTCTAGTTTTCAAAGTTCGCCTCCCCATTGAAGTCTATTGCGCTTTGCAAATGTTCGCGCGAACCGGACTTTTGCAGAAGTACGCGAATCGAAAATTGGAGGTTAGGGCCAAACTAATGTGGAGTTATGTAAAGGTTTCTGCCAATTTGTGCAGCTTGAAAATTGACCACTGAAAAATGTGATTAGTCCACTAACATTTTAGATTTTCCTAATTACTATTATCCTGTATCATAATTTATAGCAGTTCTCGAACATCTTGAATTCATTTAAACCTTAGTGACAATCCTACCGGCTAATGTGGACTTTGGTACATGTAGAGGGTACATGATATTTAATACACACAATTAATACAAAGCTGGCACTGTCATGTAGCCTTTAAAAAAAAAAAAAAAAGAATATCTGGCAGTTGGTTAAAAAGAGTCTACAAAAGATGCAACTCAGGGGAACCTGCCATTTACTGGGCCTCCTTTCTCATCCAGTGTTGGTTTTCTTTTCGGTATTTCGCTTTACCGATTAGGTTTCTAATGTTTTGTACAAAAGACCACAAAAAAAGTGAAACTCCCATAATGCCTTGTGGTCAGAAGGTAAAAATCAATGCATCATTCACACTACAAGGGTTGACTAACTGGCGGAATTTTCCACAGAGAGCCGTGACATTGACACAGCTGACGAGGCCTTTGCAAATAACGTCTAACAGGATTTCATATCAGACCTAATCAGCCACTGCCGCAGCTCCAGAAGCTCGGGGGTTAAGAGGTCTGCACAGCTGAAGGAGCAAAGCGAGGGATGGAGAATCTGCTCATAAAATGTTCTTTTTCTGCTGCTGCTGAGATACCATCTGTGACCTCCAGCCGAGCTCAGATCACATGTCCTGACTAAGCTTTCCGAACAGCAGCTTACCAAGAGGCTTGCAAGCGGCAGACCATTATCAAAATGAAATATGCAGAGGTGCATTATGGTACGCTCAGAGCGGATCTAAGAAGGCTGGGGATAGACGGGAGGGACATTACAAAACCCAGATTCACGCATCAAACGCACAGGAACAAAAAACACAAGGTGACAACGGTGTAGTTGTAACCTAGAGTTTATACATTATACATTAAAATGGAAGATATTTCACTGGAAAAACTAACCTACAGGTCTATTCATTATAGGACCATTCTTGCGAACTAACTGAAAACTGTAGTTGAGATGAATGCTACTAAAACCCCTATGATTAGAGATACTGCTCTTAAAACTAGAAACCAGATGGTACAGAACGACTTTGAAACTTAAAGGGACTCCGAGCAGTGCAGAAACTATGGAAAGATGCACATCATTTTAAAGCCCTCTTTCTCCTCTTTCCAATGATATATAAACCACCACCCTACGCCTTTTAGTTTTCGCTATTTTCGCGATTGAAATTGCCGCGGCCGCGATTTCGATCGCAAAAATAGAGAAAACTAAAAGGCGTGGGGCAACGATTTAGGTGTCGTCAGAAAGCTGCATTCAGCAGCAGCTGCATTCAGCAAAATGGAGCTGCTGACACTGGGGAAAGTGTCGTCCTGTGTAATACAATATAACTATGGCTTGATGGATATCATTTTAAAGCTCTCTTTCTCCTCTTTCTGACGACACCTAAATCGTTGCCCTACACCTTTTAGTTTTCTCTATTTTCGTGATCGAAATCGCGGCCGCGGCAATTTCAATCGCGAAAATAGCGAAAACTAAAAGACGTAGGGTGGTGGTTTATATATCATTGGAAAGAGGAGAAAGAGAGCTTTAAAATGATATGCATCTTTCCATAGTTTCTGCACTGCTCGGAGTCCCTTTAACAAAATATTTTCTGGTGCCTCACCCCCCCCCCTCATTTTTGGGGGTTTGTCCAATAATTAAATCGATCTGGGATCGATTTAGGAGTGATTTGAGCAATCTCTCATCCACCACCTTTCAGTTAGAGGCCCATCATGTCCTTCTATTGACTCCTAATGAGAGTGTACCTGGTAATAATAGAGGAGACTTTACAATGTGTTTATATGCTCTATTTTATGGGCAATTGCTCATAACTGGAAGCAGTCTGATTTCTTTGGAGCAATTTCATACCCTGCATGATTCGATCCCTACGTTTCATGGCAAT
This sequence comes from Hyperolius riggenbachi, assembly GCF_040937935.1. NCBI lineage: Eukaryota > Metazoa > Chordata > Amphibia > Anura > Hyperoliidae > Hyperolius > Hyperolius riggenbachi. Next base: position 255,155,556 of record NC_090654.1, read on the forward strand.
TGGGAAATGTGGTCTAAAGGGGGCCTATACACTGGTCGATTTCAGCCATCAAACGATTGATTCTATAGAATAGCAATACGAAATCGCAGTCTTAATCTTTTCAATGGTGATATGCGCGTTCATTCAGAAATCAATTCTATGAAATTCCCCATTAGGTTAATTTTCAGCCGATTCGATTCTGATGGATTTGATCTATCTGACAGGATGGAAAATCTAGGTCGATCTCCTGCTGGCAGCAGATCGATGGCCCATAGAGTTGCATTGGATCTAATGGTCCAATAATGCATTTAGATCGATTTCCAATAGATTTAATTCTGAAATCTATTGGAAATCTGTTCCTAGTGTGTGGCACACATCAGATAGCTTCCTGTCAGGCACCTGCCAGAAATCTATCTGATGGTCGAATCTGCTGGAAATCTATAAGTGTATGGCATCCTTAACTCTGGGATTCTTGGTATACAATCAAGTACGACATAGTGGCCTGGAGACATGGATACTGTAGATAGCTTTGTGGATTTACCTTTTCTGATATTCTGATAGCTATGGACGTGACAATAGGACTTGAAAATAATCAGCACAGAACTGAAAATGAGCAATATTCACATTGCTTACTGCCACTATACTTACATACTGTCATTGACTTGTAATATACATACCGCCTGTCCTTGTGTTGTTTTTGTTTGTTAAAGAGAACCTGAACTGAAAATAAAAAATCTAAATAACCTTACACAGGTAATACTTACCACCTGTGTAGTCTACTACTCAATCTCTTTTTCCTCTTCTGTGTCCCATTTGTTCACTGATCAATGGAATTGTCCTTCCTCCATTTAAAAAAATGGCCATTACCCCATAACAGCTTCCTGGTCAGCACACTGTTAAACTGTCACATCGCCCACTTGAGCCATAGGGAAACATGGACAATGCATTGCACATTCAGTTGTAACAGCTGCTGATATATAACTGACAGCAACTGGTATATTTTAGTTCTGACAAAATATTGTCAAAACTGGAAGGGATCATTGTCAGAAGAAAATGGTGAGCTTCTGAGCGAAACTGATGGTGAGGTAAGTATGCAATATCCATTTGCAGCTACGTTATGTGTTTAATTTAAATTATTTTACTTGCTTCAGGTTCCCTTTAAAGAACAAGCGACACCCGTGCTAACCTAGAAATAAAAAACACATATATAAGTAGATAAATACTACTTCTACTTACATAACAGATGTATTGTGCTATTCACGTAATGATTCCTGCGAATTTTAAAAAGGAAAAGCAGAAAATCCTATTCTAGGCAGTGGCCATCTTGCTAAGCTAACACTGACTTCATACCCTCCCTGACTCTTGTGCCCCCCCCCCCCCCCTTCTCTTGCTCATTGGGCTCTATTCATAAAACATTTGTGGGGAAAAAATCTTGGAGGGAAAACATTGCATCTGTATTTTAGACTTTTGTGTGCCAATTCATAAAAAAGTTTACACTTGCGATGAAAGGTCGGGGAATTCCCACACTAAACTAGCGGTACTGCCAGAGTTGATACATTTTCTCTGTGCAGAGAGAGTTACTATAAAGGAGGCAGCCCCAGCATCCCTTTACATGTGCATTTTTTTTTTTAAACTGCCTCTCCTTGCCCTGAATCTGCGCTGAATCTGTCTAATAGTCTTTTCTAAACAATCTAATTGCTTCAGCTTAGAATAACTTCAAGAAATGTTACACATGCAGGCTTCCTGATGTGAAATTTATCTGAAAACAGGTACCCAAGGGGTTAAAAAGAACCCACAGCCTTGGTATTCTGGGACGCCTTGTTTGCTTTGCTCTTACTGCTGCTGCCTGGGAGGTCTGTCTCCATTAGCGTGTGCCTGTTATCGTTGGCTTATCTCCTTTTCTAAAAAGTCGGTGTTCTCCGTTACCATTCCGCTTGCTCTAATCTTTATGAATTGACATGTAGTGACGTGTTGTGATAATCACCGCACAAGGCAGTACTTTCCCGCACTGCTCAGGAATTTCAGCTTTTCATTCGGAAACAGCTTTTATGAATGGACACTTTGCTAAATGGTAGGTAAAGTCAGCTGTTTTGAGCATTGCTGCATGCGGGAATGCTTTATGAATAGAGGCCATTGTGTATTTATTAGCTGCCCTCCTCCCAGAGTCTTCAGACACTCCCACTGAGGTGTATACTAGGAACTGCACTGCCTTATCCTCCAGTCACCTCAGCCTTGCTTGTAAACACAAGTGAGCAAAAGGATAATGTTTCAGCTAGGCAAGGAAATAAATGGAAGAGGAGGAATATACAGGATCTTCTTAAAAAAATTAGCATATTGTGATAAAGTTCATTATTTTCTGTAATATACTGATAAACATTAGACTTTCATATATTTTAGATTCATTACACATAACTGAAGTGGTTTTTGTTGTTTTAATATTGATGATTTTGGCATACAGCTCATGAAAAGCCCAAATTCCTATCTAAAAAAAATTAGCATATTTCATCCGACCAATAAAAGAAAAGTGTTTTTAAAACAAAAAAGTCAACCTTCAAATAATTATGTTCAGTTATGCACTCAATACTTGGTCGGGAATCCTTTTGCAGAAATGACTGCTTCAATGCGGCGTGGCATGGAGGCAATCAGCCTGTGGCACTGCTCAGGTGTTATGGAGGCCCAGGATGCTTCGATAGCGGCCTTAAGCTCATCCAGAGTGTTGGGTCTTGCGTCTCTCAACTTTCTCTTCACAATATCCCACAGATTCTCTATGGGGTTCAGGTCAGGAGAGTTGGCAGGCCAATTGAGCACAGTAATACCATGGCCAGTAAACCATTTACCAGTGGTTTTGGCACTGTGAGCAAGTGCCAGGCCGTGCTGAAAAATGAAATCATCTCCAAAAAGCTTTTCAGCAGATGGAAGCATGAACCCACTTTTGAACCAGAAACAGCGGCAGATGCGTCTGACCTGGGCTACAGAGAAGCAGCACTGGACTGTTGCTCAGTGGTCCAAAAGTACTTTTTTCGGATGAAAGCAACTTTTACATGTCATTCGGAATCAAGGTGCTAGAGTCTGGAGGAAGACTGGGGAGAGGGAAATGCCAAAATGCCTGAAGTCCAGTGTCAAGTACCCACAGTCAGTGATGGTCTGGGGTGCCATGTCAGCTGCTGGTGTTGGTGCACTGTGTTTTATCAAGAGCAGGGTCAATGCAGCTAGCTATCAGGAGATTTTGGAGCACTTCATGCTTCCATCTGCTGAAAAGCTTTATGGAGATGAAGATTTCATTTTTCAGCATGACCTGGCACCTGCTCACAGCGCCAAAACCACCGGAAAATGGTTTACTGACCATGGTATTACTGTGCTCAATTGGCCTGCCAACTCTCCTGACCTGAACCCCATAGAGAATCTGTGGGATATTGTGAAGAGAAAGTTGAGAGACGCAAGACCCAACACGAAGCATCCTGGGCCTCCATAACACCTGAGCAGTGCCACAGGCTGATTGCCTCCATGTCACGCCGCATTGAAGCAGTAATTTCTACAAAAGGATTCCCGACCAAGTATTGAGTGCATAACTGAACATAATTATTTGAAGATTGACTTTTTTTGTTTTAAAAACACTTTTCTTTTATTAGTCGGATGAAATATGCTAATTTTTTGAGATAGGAATTTTGGGTTTTCATGAGCTGCATGTCAAAATCATCAAATATTAAAACAATAAAAGGCTTGAACTACTTCAGTTGCGTGTAATGAATCTAAAATATATGAAAGTCTAATGTTTATCAGTACATTACAGAAAATAATGAACTTTATCACAATATGCTAATTTTTTTAGAAGATCCTGTAATAAAACAGCCTGGTTATTAATATGTTTTGTACTGTACATACACATCATGTCAGATGTCGCCACTGGTACACTTTAATCAGCAGAAGCCTTTTTTGACTCACAACATTTGGACACTCAACTTATCAAGCTGTAGGATGTTATATTTAGAATGTTGCCGGGCTTTAATAACAAGCATTAACTTCCAAGGACAGCTCTATTATGTCCATTATCTCCGGTAAGAGCTCAGAAAATATAGCAATGTTTGTAATGGAACAGACAAAGTAACCTTCCTATATGCACTGCAATAAAACACAATTACCTGATTCGCAGACCACGGAGCCTGGCTTCAGTTCCAGCATCATGGTGATCATGGAAATGTCAGTGGAATAAAGGATTTGAGTGCGATGAGGCAGATTCATGGTCCATAGCTCAGGGGTTGGATACAGGATGTACACCCAGCCTCCTTTGCTGCAGGTCACCTTGGAGCCGTACTTTTTCCCTATGAGGTCAGTAGAGTGTCTGAGGACTCCGTATTTGGTCTGCGTCTGTCCTCCTTGCTGGATGGTCACAGGGAACATGGACTCGTGACCCAGGAAGACAATGGCCGTGTCGCCATCTTGTATCAGCTCTCTGTACTCCGCAAAACTCATGCCTGGGGATCCTTGGAAGAGGGGAAAACAGGAGAGATTATTACAAGAAAGTGATCAGTAAATAATATTTTTAAAGGGAGTCTGCGGCGAAATGAAAAACAAAACAAAAACAGTAACTCACCTAAGTAGAAGGAAGACTCTGGGTCCTATAGAGCCTTCCAGCTCCTCTCACAGTCGGCTCGTTCCAGGGCTGGCTCTCCCATTCAAATACCCCACTGCGGGGAGCTTCTGGAGTTTTTTGGAGCCCGAGTGCTCCCAAAGGTGGGTGGTTCCGTAATAGGCATGCGCAGTATGGAGCCACCCGTCTTCGGGAGCACTCGGGCTTCCAAAGACTTCCGAAGCCTCCTGCAGAGAGCAGTCTCTGACGCATCGGTCAAACACTGCTAGCGGAGGAGCCAGTGCTGGAACGAGGGGACTAGGAGAAGAACGGGAAGGCTCTATAGGACCCAGGGGGAGATTTAACAACACATTACCAACCGTTTTTTCTTCTTAATCTGCTCTAACCAGCAGGGAGAACAGTTCTGCATAATAATTAGAACCTTCTTAAATCCTAGGTAATAGTGGCAATTTAGCGTGGATTTCTAGAGCTGCACTACAGTTTAGAAAAGTGCAAATCCATCCCTAAACTGGCGCAGATTAAGGGCTGGTTCAGACGGAGGCTTGCAGAGCGTTTACTGCCAGCGTTCAGGGCTTGGCGTTAAACGCTCCCATTCAAGTGAATGGGAGCGTTTGTACCAAGCTTTTACACGCGTTTGCACGAACGCGGCGTTTGGGTCCCGATTTTCACTGGCGTTCAAGGAGCCCCTGGAAGCTACATGTTGCTTCCAGGGGCGGTTAACCGCGACGAGTAATGTCCCCCTAGGGGAAGAAAAAACGCGACCGCATCCAAACGCTGCTGAAAGCCTGAACGCATTGCCGCCGCGACGCCAACGAACGCGACTCCTCCAAACGTCCGTCTGAACCAGCCCTAAGAAGTGCTTGATAGCACTACTACAGATGTAGAACTGCAGGCTAGACATGATTGCAGAGTGCAGGATAGACATGATTTGTGATGTGCCCCTCCCCCCTGCTGAATTCCTCCTCAGAGCCTGCTGCTATCAATACAGCAGGTGTGTTGGTTACCTCAGCAACAGCAATTCCCCTCACACACTGCACTGTCTGACTTTCCTAGCTCCTCCTATTTTACAACAGTTTTAGAAGGAATCTGCTGTCTAATGATTTCTTAAGATGCCTGAGACAGTTCTGCATGCATTTCTAAAAACCTACTAATATGTTGTCTCAGAAACTCTAGATACTTCAATAAAGTTTTAGGCTAGCACACCTGCTTCAAAGTGCAATTGTTCTCCTTTATTGCTCCTTCAACACAAGAATTGACAATTGTTTTGGAGCCACGGCAGGTCTCCTCCTTCAGAATGTGCAGACAAGCCTAGATAAATCTAGATAAATCTGACCCCCAGAGCCTTCCCTCTCCTTAGGCGATTATCTTTTTTTTATATCGCTTCAGACTCACTTTAAGCATTATATTTTCTAGTTTAAAATGTACCTTACGTGACATATAACATAAGATAAATGTGTATGTGCAGTCTCAAGGTTCACACTACTCCAAAAACGCAGCATATGTGTAAATGGCGCGGTAAGTGCACCTGCTAAGGACCTGACGGGATGCACTGGCACCATTTACACTGGCCACTTCTACTACTGATGGACTATAAAAACAACTTTAAAAAAAAACAAAAACACAAAATAAGACTTGGATTCCTGGTGCTATTTGGGATTAAAAACGGTATCTCAATCATAGGCTACAGGCAATTGCAGGGCTGGTTTTTATTTCTGTAGAAGCTCCTTGCTTAGCTGACTTCAAGAGAATCGCTTTTAAACTACCTGATCAGGAGCTCAAACACTGTCCACATCTTACATAACTGACCATCTGTGCGATTGGCTGCAATTTCAGAGAGATTCAGTCTGTGCCCAACCCACAGCAGACTGCTTAGCAGGATGAGACAATCCAAGCAGCAGCTCTGCCCAGAGTCTGAAAGGAAGTTTCTCAGCTTGCCTGCTTAAGGTCATCGTAACATTTTACAGTGGAAAATTAATATTAGCAGCAGAAGCCTTGTTTCACATCAAAGAAAAGGTAATATTTGAGCACCCGCTTATTAAGAAATTAGATGGTATTTTAGGGTTTTTGCCTTGAGATGTTTTTAAAGGAAACCATTGCATTTTCAGATAGAGTCTCTAGAAAATGCTGACTGATACTAGGAGTAAAGGATGACACTGTGACATGACAAGTTCAGGATAATATACAGTAGTATAATACAAATCCACAGGCCCCAGTGCAAATGTTATACATTGAGGGCCCCCAGAAGCTACGAGCCAAGGAACCATAGGAAAAGATGACTGGGCAGAGAGTGGAAAAAAAAAAATCACTTGATGAATAAAATGTATAGATTATTTAGCCCGTGTTTGCACATTGTAAAACCTTTTCTCACTCTGATATTTATCACAGGTGGTGACAGCTTTAGTCCTGTCAGGTAGATCTCTGCTTGGGATGGGCGGGCCTGCATAATAAACAGCCTAGGCTAAAGGCTCATACACACATCAGACTATAGTCTTTGGAAAATGAAAGATCACAGACCAATCTTACCACCCTTCATGTAGTATGAGAGCCATACTCTACACAGTCTTTTCTATGGAGCTGAACTCCACATCAGAAAAAAATCTTTGCAAGATGCTGCACACACAGATGCTGTACAGACACAAAAGATCAGTATCTGCAAAAGATCTGTTCCTGCAAATTGCAATGATAGTCTATGAGATCTGCAGATCATCATACACACATGATTTAACTGACATTCATCTGCAGATCAAGCAATCATCCGCAGATCTGAAAATCCATCCTGGTGGATCTGATCTGCAGATGAATGTCAGTTAAATCATGTGTGTATGATGATCTGCAGATCTCATAGACTATCATTGCAATTTGCAGGAACAGATCTTTTGCAGATACTGATCTTTTGTGTCTGTACAGCATCTGTGTGTGCAGCATCTTGCAAAGATATTTTTCTGATGGGGAGTTCAGCTCCATAGAATAGACTGTGTAGGTATGGCTCTCATACTACATGAAGGGTGGTAAGATTGGTCTGTGATCTTTCATTTTCCAAAGACTATAGTCTGATGTGTGTATGAGCCTTAAGTCTCAGATTTTAGTGGTAAGCACTAGCAGGTAGTGATACTTAAAACGAACCTAAACTGAGAAGGATATGGATTTTTCCTTTTAAAATAATACCAGTTGCCTGACTCTCCTGCTGATCCTGTGTCTCTAATACTTTTAGCCACAGCCCCTCAACAAGCATGCAGATCAGGTGCTCTGACTGAAGTCACACTGGATTAGCTGCATGCTTCTTTCAGGTGTGAGATTCAGCCACTACTGCAGACAAAGATCAGCAGGACTGCCAGGCAACTGGTATTGTTTAAAAGGAAACATCCATATCCCTTCTCTGTTAAGGTTTCATTTAAGCTGGCAGCAGGAGACAGATGAAAGCAGTAGGTAATTGCTGACAAGAAGTGGGTGACAGATTGATATATGGTACACTATGGCAGGGAATAAACTGTGATTTTCTCTAAGGACAGTCAGTGACTTGACTGTGTACTCTAAAGTGCTGCAGAAGGCGTCAGTCCTATATAAATACATAATAATATGGTGGGACATTAGACTATGATTAGAGTGTGAGCTCCTCTGAGCCAGAATTTGTGACAAGACCATGTACTCTGTAAAGTGCTGCAGAAGATGACAGTGCTTTATACAGTTAATACATAATATGGTAGGACATTATACTAGGACTATGGTCGAATTAGATTGTGAGCTCCTCTGAGGACAGTCAATTACATGACTATATACTCTTAAGTGTTGCGGAAAATTTCAGTGCTTTATAAAATAAATAAATGTGACCTCTCCCAATAGCAGTTTTTCGATACCAATGTGAGGCAAGATTACCCCACATTCAATATGCTTTTTGCACACCCTCCCACGCTTAAGAATTTGCCCTTCTTGATCGCATCCCCCATATTTGCACATGCACTAACCGTTTCGCAGAGCCTGGTAGGAGGTATGAACAGCCAGCCCTCCTCAGGAGCATGGGCTGCGACTGTTGTGACAGCGGTCCTTTAACCAGTCACCCCTCGATAGGTATCGGGGGTGACTCCCGGGCAGAAGCTGTGTGGTCCACACCCACCTCACAACGCCACTGGTGACTGGGAAAGGCCGGTCTTTTGTGTGCCACCCTGTACCAGTTCATTCAAAGAGCGCAAGCAGGGCTATTTTGAGGAGCAGCCAGGGTGGGTCACTAGGGTTGGTGTCAGCACACTTTTTAGTCTGCCACCGGTGAGTTGGGCCTGCCCCTAAATATGATCCCCCCTCCAAGTCATAGCAACTCAGGAGGAGAAGTAATTTGGGGTCTGACGAGTGTCATCACCCAAATTATCCTGTGCGCATACCGTAGACTATAGCAGTGCTCAACTCATTCGCTACGTGCCTGGTTCTGAGATAACTTGCTTCGTGGTGTCACTCCTCTCTTCCCCCATGTTCTTACACCCACACCAGATGTAACAAAACCCTGTGCGACTATGGGAGGGGTGGGTGGTCAGGATGGCTAATGGGAACCCACTTCTGTGATTATATTAAAGGGGAGGGTGGGGGTTTACTGGTAATGCTCTACATGGGGTGAAGGAAGGTGCTACACTGTCCATGAGTATATTTGAAATTGGCGCCGGTAGATTTGGGTGCAGGATACAGCCGGTATATGGCTGATCCTGCATCTGCACAAGTCCGGGCATGTTAATTACTATTCCCCCTCTAGGCCACCATGGATAGTGGGGGAATGATATAATTCGGCTTCCAGCTATTCTGATGGCGCCAGCGTTACTCACTGAGCGCCGCTATAGACTGATACCCATTACAGTCTATGGCGGCGCTGGCTGCGCCCAAATCTAGCAGCGCCGCAAAGCATTGCTCCGACGGTCCATATCTGCATGCACATCACAAAAACTAAGATACTCCATACATTTACACACCTCCTCTATATACAGATCATACGTTGGTTGACTGTACACAGATACTCTTCACATACAGCACACAATGCATACAAGCAGTATTTTGAACTCACAGCACTCTGTCACGCTGTTTCCTGTGCACTCGTGTCTGTTTCTCTCTCCTCTTCTCCCCCTGTCGTCCTGTGGGAGGGGGTTGCTGCAGTTCCTCTCTCCTCTGTTATCAGCTCAGCAGCCCGCAGAGCTGGAGCTGTAAATTCGGAGCAGGAGGGAAATGTAGATCAGCCTCCAGTCTAATCCAAGTATATTGATTTTTTGCTGCACCCCCTTCTTGTAAAAGGCTAATAATGGCAATAAAATTGATGAATGTATACACAGGGTGCTGTCAACAAAGCAGCAGCCGCTTCAGCTTCCTCTCAGATACACGTGGAGTCGCTTCCGGGTCGCTGCTTGATGACATAAGAGTTCTCTCTACTGTCAAGATGCTGCAGCTCTATTCTGCTTGTGCTTATAAAAGCTCACACCGCATGTACAGATCAGAAAGAGGTATAACTGTGCTTTTTATGTATAAAAAAAGACAATCTGGCTTTTTGGCTGAAATGTAAACGGTTTGCCAAAGCAGCTGTACAGAAATTGATACAACTTTAAATAATAATGCTATTTTCTGTACCACATACTTTTCTGTTTTAGCTTTTTATTGGCACTGTAATGATCACTTGAGTAGTGGAAATAATTGTTACCAAACCATTCATTTTCATCTATTTACACCTCTTGCTTACCACCGGTGTGGTGAACATTTTTGCAACTTTATAATATTTTACAACCGGTTGCAATCATTTATACTTATAGCTATCATGCCCCATTCACACTAGAGCGCTTTTCAGGCGATTTCAGCATCGCTGGAAATCGCTAGCATTTTGAAAAACTTATGTACAATGAAAGTATATTGAAATGTTCTCATCTAAGCGATTTGCGATTTGCTGAAACGCAAACTCGTAGCCTGCAGCATTTTCTGAACGATTCTGGAGCGATTCTGCAGGCTTATATTGAACTAGAAATCTCAAAATGCTAATCACTGGAAAAACGCTCTCTATACAGTGAAAAATCGCTAGGAAATTGCTAGGGAAAAAAACGCTAGAAAATTGCTCAGCGTTTGCGTTAGCGTTTAGCGATTTGTAGTGTGAATGGGGCCTCAGAAAGTGCAACCTAACCATTGATTTCAATGTATTTGTATCAGAAAAAGCAACCCAACCTAACCCTATTCTCACACAGAACCCTCTTCTAGTGGGCAACTAATAACCCCCCCTGGAGGGAACTAAACAGCGGCAGTTGCAATTAATGACAGCCGGGAAAATGTGAAAGAAAGTGCGCATGCGCAGTTAAGCACAGTCCATTCAGGTTGCAAAATATTACAGGTTACAATATTTTTCATTACACCTGTTTGAAGGTGAAAAATAAGTTTCATTATCTATATTCACAAAACTTTTCTCCTGAGTTTTCGCCCAGGAAAGGTCTACAAAATAACTTTATTTCTGGTTACCTGAAAATGTACTAAAAAAAATTAGTAACAAAGTTATTTTAAGTATTTCCTTGCTTACTTGGGGACTAACAATGTATTTTATTGACAAGGGTAAAAACATCCATGAGGGTAGGTGCACACATAACATAACATGAAAGGCTGCATTTTATGTCAAGTTTAATTTTATGTTGTGTGCGTTTGCGTTAACGTTTTTTTTTTTTTTTTTTTACAGCAGATGCGTTTTTAAAGTGTTTTTTTCCCCAAAAAACGCATAGAAAACGTATACCATTGCGGTTTCCATTGCTTTTCGTTATGTGCTTTTTTTGATGCCCCCCCCCCTTCTCACACAGGTGTACACTTGGTGTGTGGGTGTTGGCACTTTTTAATTTATTTCAATTTATGTGTATCACTACCTCTGGTCTGGACCTAGGTGAGTAGGTCCCAGACTAGTGGGATTAGTGTCCATGTGTTCACATTTTGGTGATCATTTGTTTACCCACATTTGTAACAGATTTGGGATAAAGTAGTATGCTCCTAATCCTTTCTCGCACTTATTGGTTACGAATCCAGGAATAAAGAGAAACTCTGAGTGATCCATTTTTCATCACGGGACTCAAGTTGGCCTTCTGAGGATATTATGGACTGTGCCTACTCGTTTTCTGCTGCCCTTTGGTACTTCACAGACTCTCCCTATTCAACTGTACCAGATGTCTACAAGATTTTCATGTAACGTCTTACTATTAAGGGGACTACCTTTGGAAAGCATCATATTATGGATATGGACGCTAACTTATATAGTGCCCCTTGCTCGATGCATGGACACTGCCTTCGTGCCCCCCTTGGCATGCATAACAGCTGATTGTAGTTATATCTTTAATGATCTCTATATATATTAATGCTTTATTTTGCTTTTGTCTTAGACTCTCATCTAGGTTTCCAATTTGTATTCCTTTATGTATTTCTTTATTATAACCTCGATTTATGTTTAATTAATTTTTTGTAACAATAGGTTAATTGTGTTGAACTCAGCTTTTTCTGGCCACCGCACCTAATTTATGCGCTCCACTGTGTAAGTTTACACAGTGGTAGCGCTATGTCTGCATTTTTGATCGCTCCGGATTAATTTTACCTTAGGGCTACCGTAGTTCCCTTTATTATGCGCTCCAGCGGGGTTTCCGCGCTGTGAAGCGCATCCACATATGCGCACTGGCGGCTCCCACACACCTGGCCACCGTAGCTCAGTTGTTCGTGCACCGGCCGGGCATTTCCGGCCTGTAGTGACGTACATCCGCTCTTCGTGCGCCTCATTGACAGGAAGCATTTGCCGGAGCGCTCCACAGCAGACAGGTAATCACTAATAGGCTGCGGCTGATGATGCCATTCAATTTTAGATATATTTGCATCCCATATCCCATAATCCTCAGCTCCTGATGAAGTGATCATAGAGATCACGCCACGCTTGGAGTATCACATGCCTCCACCTGAGATCATCACCCTTCATTCCGTGGAGTCCCTGGTCGGTACAGTATGCCATACCATTTGGTATTCACATGTTAGCCAGCTGTATACCTGCTCACCATCATCTCATTGTTTGCATCACGTTATTTGCTAGCATGTCTATGAGCATATGCCTTATTGCACTTTAGGTGATTGATTTTTTTCAACCATCCAATTTTCCTTTTATTTACACTTTATTAGCAACTGTTTCCAGTGTATGACCCGGGTCTCCATTCTTTACCTGGGGCTCTTATCTTGAGCCTCAGGTTAAAGTGTATTGTTCTTTCAGGCTACATTCATTTCATTGAGGTGAAGCATTATTTATCATGGCATTATCATGTGTCTTTATAATGGGTTTTTGACTTAGTGGGTTTTAGGCTTTTTGCACACCAAGACGTTGTGTTAGGTGCCACGTTAAGGTCGCATAACGTGCACCTAACACAACGTATGGTGCTGCAAAAGCCGACGGTAGAGTGAGCCGCGTTCGGCGGCTCGATTCCTATAATGTCTCCCAGAGTGGCGCTGATTGGCCAGCGGGGCCACGTGATGCGGAGCAAGACACTCCGCATCACGTGGTCCCGCCGGCCAATCAGCTGCCGCCAGTGCAGTGAATATTAAGTAGCCATGTGCGCGGCTACTGTAGCTGGCTTTCCCCGCCTCCTCTCCGCCCCCCACTGCGCATGTGCAAACAGTCTAACGCGGCTATAGCCGCTCCAACGCCGTAGCATGCTGCACTTTGCACCGAACGTGCAGCATTACATGTAACGCAACGTGGGCTGTGTGAACAGCCCACTTGTGTTACATTGCTGTGCGTTGGGGGAGCGTTACAGGCGCACTAACGTGCGCCTGTAACGTCTTGGTGTGTAAGCAGCCTTAGGACCCCTTTTTATGTGTTTTTATGGTTTTTTGATGTTCAATAAAATTTGTATTTTTCTGATTATTGGTTTGGTGGTGCAGTTGTGTACAGCCTTGCTCCTTTGTTCACATTACTCTCATTTCTGTACCTTGCACACCATTCTGTATATATGGGTGTGCAAATGCGTCAACTTATTTAAGTGCTTTTTTTGATGCGTGAGAATTTAAGATTATGCAACACAACCAGTGTTTTTAAAAACGCACACAGTGAAAACGCATATGCGTTTTTGATATGCGTATTTCTCCTGCGGCCCATAGACTTCCATTAGCGGCAAAGACGCAGCATTTTGCGCAATGCTAGGGTTTCTGCTAAGTGTGCACCGAGCCTGAGAAAATGCAGAAGAAAATTTAAAGGACACCTGAAGTGAGAGAGATGTGGAGGCTGCTCTATTTATTTCCTTTTAAGCAATACCAGTTGCCTGGCTGTCCTGCTGATCCTCTGCCTCTAATACTATTAGCCATAGACCCTGAACAAGCATGCAGCAGATCAGGTATTTCTGACATTTTTGGCAAATCTGAGAGATTAGATTAGAAAGATTAGCTGCATGCTTGTTTCTGGTGTGATTCAGATACATACAGGGTGCATTACCTCTTGCAAGAGGTACGGGCTTCTGCGGGCTCTCCTTAGGCTTCTTGCACACAGGGACGTTACAGGCGCACGTTGGTGCAGCCTGTAACGCTCCCCCAACGCACAGCAATGTAACACAAGTGGGCTGTTCACACTGCCCACGTTGCGTTACATTGTAACGCAGCAAAGTGCTGTATGTTCTACGCGGCTAAGCCGCGTTAGACTGTTTGCACATGCTCAGTCATGTTGGGGAGGAGGGGAGAGCGGCCAGGCACATGGCTAATTAATATTCACTGCACTCAGTGACGTGCAGTGTTTGCTTCCTGGAGCGGCCGCTCTGTACGGCGATTGGCCGGACGGGACCACGTGATGCCGCATGCGTCCAAGAGTACGCATCACGGCATCACGGACCCCAGAGTGAGCTGCACAACGCGGCTCACTCCGACGTCCACACCAGAGAGCACCAGACGTTGCGTTAGGGGCACGTCATGTGCCCTATAACGTCCCCTAAACGCAAAGTCCTGGTGTGTAACTAGCCTTAAGGGATCTTTTGCACTCTATTTTTCAACTCCTCACTTTGGTTTCTCCCCGCTGTGGGACCTATTCATTGTATATTGCTGGGTTCATGCACTCGGTGTGTTGACGGTCTCTGTTCTATATTTCAGCACAGCACTTTATCTTTGCGACTTTTTACAACACGGTTGTGGTGTACTTTACCTGTAATTTAAGATTGATTGTTTGCACACCTATTTTTTCAGTATTACTGTTTACAGATTGATTGCACAATGTACTTTGTATCATCAACACCTTTTTCCCCTCTTAGAGGGCTCTGCATTTATTTCTGACATTTGATGGTATTAAAGAGACTCCGTAACAAAAATTGCATCCTGTTTTTTATCATCCTACAAGTTCCAAAAGCTATTCTAATGTGTTCTGGCTTACTGCAGCACTTTGTACTATCACAGTCTCTGTAATAAATCAATGTATCTTTCCCTTGTCAGACTTGTCAGCCTGTGTCTGGAAGGCTGCCAAGTTCTTCAGTGTTGTGGTTCTGCTTTGCACTCCCCCCTCAGGGGGGAAAGAAACACACAAATGATCTCTTGAGATTCAAAAGGAAGGCTGTATACAGCCTGCTTGTGTATGGATGTATTTTCTATGTGTGGACATACTGTACATCAACCTACTTCCTGTTTTGGTGGCCATTTTGTTTGTTTATAAACAAACTTTTTAAAACTGTTTTTAACCACTTTTAATGCGGCAGGGAGCGGCGTAATTGTGACAGAGGGTAATAGGAGATGTCCCCTAACGCACTGGTATGTTTACTTTTGTGCGATTTTAACAATACAGATTCTCTTTAAGGTATTTTGCCATACCTCCTACATTTTGTATTTTAAGTGTTTTTATGTGATGTCTCAATAAAGGATGTATATGTTACGGCCAGAACCTGAAGTTTGGCCACTTCTAGTTCTGGCCGGCCACTTCGGGTTCTGGCCGGCCAATGTGCGAAGTGGCCCCTGCGCTGCGGCCAATGTGAGAAATGGATTGATTCCTGTGACATTAAGGACTGACAGGCCTGACGTAACGGGACTGAACTGACAGGGCTGACGTGGCAGGACTGACGTGGCAGGACTGAACTGACAGGCGTGACGTAACAGGACTGAACTGACAGGCCTGACGTGACAGGACTGAACTGACAGGGCTAGTGTGACAAGACTGGACTGAACTGGGAGGACTGACATGACAGGACTGAACTGGGAGGACTGACATGACAGGACTGAACTGACAGGGCGGACGTAACAGGACTGAGCTGACAGGCCTAGCGTGACAGGACTGAACTGACAGGGCTGACGTGACAGGACTTAACTAACTGGACTGAGCTGACAAGACTGACGTGGCAGGGCTGAACTGACAGGGCTGAACTGAAAGGACTGACGTGACAGGACTGAGGACGGCGTGACATGCACACTTCGGTTGGCACAAAGAGGCAACAGCACTGAGCACTGATTGCGCCAGTGCAGAAGCCACGCCCCCCGGCATTGGAATAAAAGAACTAAGGGCGCATGCATGCCTTGTGAGACAAGGCCGAGGACGCCAATCCCGGAAGTCTGCCAGGACAGCGTCCTCCGGTGAATGAGCAGACGGTGTTGGGCCTCGGGGGCGGTACGTGTGAGAGCTGCTATAGACATAATAACATTACGTCTATGGCAGCGCCTAGGTCAGGCGCTATGCGCACTCCCAAATGACCTGCTTCGGTGGTATCTGGTAACTAATGAGGAGATAGTTCATGTGTGATGTCTGAAGCATCTGACTGCATTGCATTCTAAAAGTACTTCTGTTTTTTATCCCCTGTAAGTACAAACAAGGGCCTATTTGCTTGTAGTTAGAGCACAGAACTATGCCGGTTAGTTATACGATGAGAAGAAAACACATCAAAAATATGTACAAGTGCATATTACTGAGATTGATTTCACTGATTTTGGCAACAGATTCATTATTTAATTGGTCCCAATGGGAAAAGTTTTTATAGAAGGTTCTGCTAAGCAGAAGCTTTATAAAAGTCAGTCCTAGAACAAGTAATAAACTGTAGCAACAAACATTCTTTACGTAGGAGTCAGACCAGCACAGTACAGGCTGGATCAGGCTTGGGTTGCCTGTTCAGTTTGAAGTGTACTTGAGGTGAGTAAAAAAAATAAAATATATATATATATATACATACCTGGGGCTTCCTTTCAGCCCCCTTCAGGCTGATTGGTCCCTCGTCGTCTTCCCACACCGCTTGCATCCTCCACTAGTTGGCCTGGCAATTATGCCAGTCTGCACAGACGCAGTCCGGTATCGCGTGCTCCCCAGTCATGCTCCCATGGCTAGGAGCGTTTTGCACCTGCACAGTAGTACTCCATAGTCTCAGAATTCTCCCGGAAATGGGAGTGCGACGGGTGCGCGCAACTGTGCTGCGCATGTCCAGTATTCCCCAACTGGTGGAATTAATGGGCCACCCAGGGTCAGTTCTAGACTTTTTGCTGCCTGAGGCAAACATGTGAGGATGCGCCTCCCCCCCTCCCCGATTTGGGATGATCGCACAGCACCCAACAATTTACTCTTCTTGATTTAAAATCTAAAAATCTACTCCGCAGCACTGAAAAGGCTTGTTGTTTCTTTAACAGTTTCACAGCATTAGAACTTTGTCTTTCTTACCCAAGCCTCATTTTTAGCTGCACATAAGCTAAGCTCCGCCCTATCAAAGAAATCTGCCCAGGCGGTTTTCCCGATGCTGTGCAAAGCATGATGTTGCTGATCTTGTTGCCTAGCAACTGGGAGAGGGGATCAGGACACAGTACAGTTGGAACAGTGTCTCATGCTCCCTGTCACCTCCTTTCAACCAAAAAGATGGCTGCCCCCATGAAATCACAAACATTTGCCTGTTCTTTTAAAACAGGGTGGGTAAGTGATTATATTTCCTATCTATTTTAATTAACATAACTAATGTAACTTAATGACAGTATGTTTGTTTAGGCTGAAGTTCTTCTTAAATGTTCTCACTCGACATGTTGCAGCTCAACACAATAGTACACTGGCTTGCTGTGTCTGTGACAAACACACTGCTCACCCTCATTCCTCTTCAGTCCGGACAGCAGTGCCACCTCCTCCCTTCTGCTGTGCAAGTCAAATGAAACACTGCTGCTCTCCTGCGTCCCCCCTCCTCACTCACTGTCAGACTCCTCACACAGCACAACAAGCTGCTTCTCCCCAATGATGGCCTCTTCACCTTGCTCTCTTCTCGCTTCGCCTCCAACTCTGACTGATAGCTGTTAGTGTAAACACATTACAAACATGCTGCCTCTGTAATCTCTGCGCCTGATGCAAGTGTTTCACCTTGCTTCATGAGAGAACCGGCCCTGGGGCCACCTAACGGAAGATCCAGGCTGCGTGGGAAGACTTGATATATATAAAAGTTTCTTATTTTCAAATGTTAAAATGGAGAAAAACTAATGATGATAGGAATTGTGGTTGAAGGAATGACATGGTTTGAATGATAAACAACATGTTTTGGTTCTGAATTCTTTGTGCTATGCATGGCCAGGGGTGTGTGGTGGGGGCGTGGTTACAGGTGTGGCAGAGGCGTGTCTTTAAGTATCCCTCTTTCTTATGTGAAAAAGTTGGGAGGTGTGATAGCAGTTTACATTTCGTGAATGGTGATGATCCTGTATGCAAAAACTGAATTGCATGCCTGTTCCTAGAAACGACCCTGCCATGACCTGAGGACCTGCTGTATTGCATCATGAGGTTAGTGAGGACTGGTCTGCGGTATATTTTGTCATTACTTGTAGTCAGTAAACACAGTTTTGTTTTCAAGTAGGATTTAACCAGTTCCTTGAAAATGTCCTATTATTATCACTGGAAAAGATGAAGGTCTCTTCTGAGCAGTCTGCTGGTTTCCTGTAATACCGTATCTGCATTAGGGAACTATAGTCTGTAGAACACCACAGCCCTACGTTTCCTTTATACATGCTGCACAGAACTTCTGTTTCCTGTAATGCTCATTACTAGAGCATACCGCATTTTTAAAGTTATGTTATTTTCTGTTGAAATTTGTGGCCCTCATACTAAAAAATCCACCCTACACAATAGGATAGTGAAATCTCCACTTTATGACAGTGGCCTGCAAGACAGCCTGTAAATCCAGTAGAAACTTCACATAACATGAACACTTCCCATTATAACCGAAACCAAGGGCATCACAGCAATAGCCATAGCAGCTGCTATGGGGCCCTGGGGCAGAGGGGACCCGGGTGGTACTTGATGTCTTCACCATTAACTTTGTGTTCCTCCACCCTCTGCATTCCTCTAAGTGCCTATGGACTATATGCAGTGTAGATCGCATAACAATTTAAATTGCCCAATTAACTCATATCCATAGGGTAGGGGCATGTGGCACTGCTCAAGAATGCCTACATCTTATGGCCCCATGAAAGTTTTGCTAACCTGCAAGACATCGCTGGAGGCTCAGCGAGTATTGGGGTGGGGTTGTGCTTTTCGTCCAGTTGTCTAAGCAACCGGCAAGCACATGAACCCGGGATCAGGCGTTCCCCGCTGATGGTGGATACTAGCGGCTTTGCTGTACATAGACACAGAAACAGGTTAAAAAAAATCTTTAAAAAGCATACAAGACAAATACTCTATGGGCTCGATTCACAAAGCGGTGCTAAACCAGTTAGAGACTTTAGGCGTGATAATCATTGCACCACGCTGGTGAAAAGCCAGTTTAGGCGTGATAAGTTTAGATCGCAAGTTCCGCACGCAAAGCAGCGCCATTAAACTCTATGCGAAGTGCACCAGACTTTGCTAGTGCAAAACTTTTGATCATCTGTGCACTGCGGTGCTAACCAAGTTGGTGCTATAGTTATCACGCCTAAACTTATCACGCCTAAACTTATCATGCCTAAACTGACTGAGTTTAGGCGTGATAAAGGGCTTTTCCCCAGTGTGCTAACTGTTAGCACCGCTTTGTGAATCAGGCCCAATATGTGCTTGCAAATAAAATACCTAACATCAAGATAATTCATGTATCCTATAATACCCAACCACCAGTCAAGATAAAACAAACCGATTGCATAGTGCAATAAAGTACTGATAATCTCAGGAAATTACTCAATAAAGAGGCAGTTGCCAACATGCATGATTACACAGTGACAAATTCATCCATGGTTCCATAATGCAGTAACTGTGGTTGCCTCCGTTACCAAATAAAGTGCAAAGGGCTATATTGGTGTAAAAGTTAGCTACTAAGGCCAGACACCTGCAACTACTACTAACAATGTTTCCTCTTCAATATCTAAGCTAAAGGTGTCCATACATGGTACAATTTTTTCATTTTTTTTCAATTAGATCATTTAGTTTGATTATTTCGTTAGATCGAATATAAAGAATTTTCCAATATATCTGATTTTTATAGAAAATGGGATAATCGTTTGTTTTCCTGATCGAAAAAATAAGATTCTTTTCAACTTTCATTTGATTAGATCGTTTTGGTCAAAAACCGGGAAAATCAAACATTTTTATTGTACCGTGGGTGGGTACCAGAAGAGCTTATTTCAAGTGGACCTGGACAATACCCAGGGAACTATAACATATGAATCATAATATGTATGTACTGGTGTTTTTTGTGTTTAATTAATGTTGGCAAATGTGGTAGATTCATTATTTCATGTTTCTGTAATGGAATGAATCAGGTTATTAGTGTTTGATATCCGCAGGTGTGGAAATATGAGGTCATCATTTTTCTAAAATAAGTCTGGTGAATCTAATTCAGTGGAAATGATACCCATATTTTATAAGACTGTACACCTGATCCAATTCACGATTTCTTCTAGCAGGGAATTTTTATTCTTCTGGTTAACATAACTGTTCAGCACTCTGCAATTGAAAAAGTACAAACAAAGTAGGTGAAAATGTGCTGTAAAAATGATGGCTGGATTGTGTAATGGTTAAAGAGAACCAGAGGTGGATCTTAGGAAGGCAGATGGGACACAGAGACATGTTCTCTGCCTAATGACATGTCTCTGTGTCCCCACACCGCCGCTCTCTCGGAGGTAAACAGGGGAGAGGAATTCCCTGTTTAAAACGCCCGCCAGGGGCGTTCCTAAAGGGTTTTCTGAGCTGCCATTGGGCAGCTCTCTCCCCCTGGCCACGCCTCCTGCCGCACCCCCGTCTCACTGCACGCTATGAGACACACACAGTCTCTCAGTGCAGCATCGTGACCTAGGGTTCACGCAAGTGAAAGTGGGCCATTGCGGCCCACAGGAGCGGCGGGGAGTGGCAGTTTTTGTGGCTACCTGATCTGCTCAGCTCTGCGTATCCGCAGGTAGTTCTTCATTAATCCAATCCTGTTTTTCTGGATGATTATTTTTATGACATCCCAACTGCAGATACCTGGGGTAGGGGGATCCCTGGAGTTGTCCTTATTAACCACTTCAGGACCACAGGCTTTACCCCCCCCCCCCCCCCCCCCCTAAAGACCAGGCAATTTTTCTCAAAAATTGCCACTACAGCTTTAAGGTCTCGCTGCAGGGCTGTACAAATCAGCACACAAGTGATTCCCCCCCCCCCCCTTTTCTCCCCACTAACAGAGCTCTCTGTTGGTGGGGTCTGATCGCTCCCCCAATGGTTGTGGTTTTTTTCTCACAAGTATTCATTGTAATATTTTTATAATAAATGTCATTATTTTTTTTTGTGTTCTTTAAAACCCGCCCTCCCCCCCCCGCCAGTCAATCACCCCTGATCTCCTGGAGGGGATTAGATTGCTGCCTTAGATCGCAGCGCTGTACAGGCATAAATGACGGCGGTTTTGCTGTCTAACAGTCTCCTAGTGGCGATCGCCGCTGGGAGACTAAAGGCGGAGCTCCAGCGGAGATGTGCGCGCGATCGCCTGCAAAAGCCAGCCCCAGGACTTTACGGATCGGCGTTAGGCGGTCCTAGGGCTGCCGCCGCGGTCACGCCCCTCGGCATGATGTGGTCCTTACCACACTCAGTGTGTTTCCAGAATGGGAATTAAAGGACAACTGAAGTGAGAGGGATAAGGAGGCTGACATTTATTTTCATTCAACAATACCAGTTGCCTGGCTATCCTGCTGTTGTTATGCCTCTAAAGGTGGCCATACATGGTACAATTTTTGATAGATAATTAGATAATTTAGTTTGATTATTTCGTTAGATCGAATATAAAGATTTTTCCAGCATGTCCGATCAGATTTTTCTTGAAAAAACGGGATAATCGTTCAAATTTCTTGATTGAATAAAAAATATTTTCAACTTTCATTCAATTCGATCATTTAGATCGAATAAACGGGAAAATCAAACGTTTTTATTGTATGGTGTATGGGCACCATAATACTTTTAGCCATCGACCCTGAACAAGCATCTGCAGATCAGGTTTTTCTGACATTATTGGCAGATCTGACAAGATTAGCTGCATGCTTGTTTCTGGTGTGATTCAGACACTACTGCTGCCAAATAGATCAGAGGGCTGCCAGGCAACTGGTATTGTTTAAAAGGAAATAAATGTAGCAGCCTCCATATTCTTCTCACTACAGTTGTCCTTTAAAGTGACTGGGCTGATGTTCTCACCCTAAGCCTCTGTATCCTAAGTTTAAGAAAATGTCAGGATGCGTCTTTTTCATTGTTAAGTATGCGGTGATAGAGTTCCTCCCATGTGTATTGAGTCATTCCTGAAATTCTTCTCTCAGTTGTAAAAAGAAGCATTTCAATTATGCATTGGGTAAATTTCTACACTAAGCTGAAGAGCTATACAAACGTTGGAATGCTATCCAATCTAAAGACTGTCTTTCCCATTGCTGTGATACGGGAGTAACTGTGAGTCACTGAGACATATGGTATATATTTGTGAAAGATCCCTCCTCCCCAGCCTTAATGAATCCCACCCCAACCTCGCCCCTTAATGTAACGTCAAGCCCTGGGGCCATAGAGGTGCTGTACTACCGTAATACTCTTTAGTCCTTCTGACACTTTTGATCATTCTCTGTTCTTCAGACCCTCTTGTTACTAGGAATCAAGGGCTTAGTGCAATCCGAGATCCACTCTTACCTGTCTGGACGTTCTTTCAATCTATTCCAATACTAATCCTCTCCATGCCTGCTGTCTGTTCGTGTACTACAAGGCTCTGTCCTTGGACCTCTTCTCTTCTCCATTTATCACACATGGCCTGGGACAATCAATAAGCTCTTTTGCTTTTCAATATCACCTCTCTGCTGACGACACTTAAATCTATTTCCCAGCCTCTGACCCCTCTACACTATTATCTCGAGTCCCTAACTATCTATCTGCTGTCTCTACTGTATAATTCATGACATCCCATTTCCTTAAACTTAAAGAAAACCTGTAACCAAATCAAAGCTCCCCTGGTGGGTACTCACCTCGGGTGGGGGAAGCCTCCGGATCCTATCGAGGCTTCCCCGTCCTCCTGTGTCCCACGGCGGTTTCGCTGTGCCCCTCCAAACAGCAGGGATGTAAATGTGTACCTTCCCGGCTCCAGCGCAGGCGCAGTATCGGCTCTCCACTCGGAGATAGGCGGAAATTGACGATCGCTGTCGGCCCGCTCTACTGCGTAGGCGCAAGTCTCCTGTGCCTGCGTAGTATAGCGGACCCGACAGAGATCGGCTATTTCAGCCTATCTCCGTGCTGATAGCCGCAACAGCGCCCCCGCTGGAGTAAGGGTAGGTAAAAATATCAAGCCTTGTCAGGCTTGTCGAGCCAGGATTGCGGGACGCTTCGGGGGAGCCAGCGATGGATTGCCTGCAGCTACAGGGGAGAGGGAAGCCTCATTGGGACCCTGAAGCTTCCCTCTCCCGAGGTGAGTATCTCCCAGGGGAAAGTTTTTTTATGTTACAGAGTCTCTTTAACATGAAAAAACCGAGATTGTGTTATTTCCACCTTCTCTGTCCACCACCTATAGTTACCATCAATGTACTCCGCTGCCCGTGTCATCCACCTCCCCAATTGGCTACCAATTACCCCAAATATCCAGTTTATCTATTATATATTATTATTCATTTTTATTGATATAGCACCAACGTCTTCTGTAGCGCTTTACATAGCTCAAAACAGACAACAGTGAGGGAGCATAGATACATAGGCAATTCAACACATAGTACAAATACGTTTAGTTTGAAAACAGCACCGATACTAGTACATGTTCATTTGATAAAATACACTGAAACAGGAAACACTAGAGGGAGGACCCTGCTCATACGAGCTTACAATCTATTCTAGAGGGTTGTTGGGTGGATAGTCTAGGGGAGGAGACAAAGGGGTTAGCGGATGAGGCAGTGAGCCTCAAAATCTAGCTATAACAAATCATAGGCTTGTTTGACGAAGTATGTTTTCTGGATGCATTTGAAGATTTCCAGGCTTGGAAGCATGACGGACAGGTTGCGGGAGAGAGTTCCAAAGGAGAGGTGACACTCATGAGAAGTCCTGGATGCAAGATTGAGAGGAGGTGACCAAGCTAAACAACAATAATGTTCCGTGGGAGAAGTATAGGTTCCAGGAGGGATGGTATCTGGAGATTAGTGAGGAAATGTACGGAGTTGACAGATCATGTAGAGATTTGTGTGATAGTGTTAGGCGTTTAAACTGGATCCTTTGTATGTAGAATAGGCAGCCAGTTTTTATTTTTTTAAGTATATTACAGTAGATTTGCTTTGAGTTGTTTTTTTCCCTTTAGGGTTGTTAATGAAACCAATATTGAAGTATCTGTAAGTGGCCTGTATTTGGCTTGGAGTGCCTTTGGTTATGGCCTTCATTTGTATTGATTTCAAGCCCTAAATCACTAATTAGTGATTTCCCATTAGTCATGGCCTGGGTGGCCTTTGCAAAAATCCATCCTTGGCTGCATTAAATAGAGAAGCTTCATTTAGACATTTGCTGGAATTGTGCGTATTTTGCCAGACGGCAAAACCTGCATGGCTGCACTGGCCATTGATCAGGTCAATGGCTCCTCTCGGGAAATGCGCGTCAGTGTTCATTTGCGTTTGGCATTCGCATTTTCCCACAACTTTCTGCTTTTTGCATGATGCACATGTTCATAAGTAAAATGAATTCCACTGCATCGACCATCCCCCCCAAAAAAACAAACAAACAAAAAAAAACGCAGAACGAATACAAGGCAGGAAACGCGATCGCAAAACGCACTATGATGGAAAGCAGGGAATCACAGGGAAAACACTGCCAATAGTGTGTTCCCTGCCTGTGTAAGGGCCCTTTTCCACTGTCATAGAAAAGGGAAACCGAGAGCCCAATATAGTGTAGTAAGTACTGTAATAAATGTAACAATGAAAAGAGTACAGTAGTTATACTCAGAAAGCAGGGTTACCTCCAAGGCAACCACTGTGTAGGCAGGTGAGGAGATTAGCCTGTCCTTACTCAGGATTAAGAAGTCGCTCTCTGTAGACAGGAGAAAAGGGGTATCCCCCTCCACCAAAGGTAGATAATATTTGCTAGTATAGAAAACAGAGGCGCCAACAGGATAAAAACAATAAATAAAATGTTTAAAAGTGCTTAGGAGGCAGTGGTGGACTTACCTCCTGCAAGCAGACGCACCAGGTGTTACCCGGACCAAATACTGTTGTATGCTCCTATTTTCATTGCCTGAAGAAGCGGGTTCAAACCTGTGAAACGCGTTACAGCCCCCCCCCATTTTTGAAGTATGCCAATCATAATTTGTTTGAATAGACAGTTTCTAGTGTTTGCTTTTAAACATTTTATTTATTGTTTTTATCCTGTTGGCGCCTCTGTTTCCTATACTAGCTTTACCACTACCAGCTTTTTGCCATCTGATCCCAATCGCTAGCGGATCTCAAAAAGCTGGTATAGGTAAACCGAATGGAAACCGCTGTGACTGTTTTCATTAGTGCAATCCGTTTGCGGGGCGATTTTCACCCAAGCCCTATCGTCGTCCTGCTGTGTTTTTTATTTGATAGAGCTCCTATACTTTCCATATACTTTATAGGAGCGCAAGAAAATTGCATAGCAATTGCAACGATATACGATTTTCACCACAATATGGCAACTTCCAGCTCATTGTTTTTCTCAAACATAAATGTACCACAATCGCCCCATACACCTTATGGATCGCAGCCCAATTACGTCAGAATCACAATAGGGAAAATTAGGAGGAAACGCAAATGCTTCGCAGCGCGATTGGTATTGTGTTTCTGTGTAAAAAAAATGAGCCCTCAAGGCTCATACCTACCTGAAGATTTTTGCGTTGAATCGTCAGTGATGAATGACCGTTTTCGTGATATCACGTAACATCCTTTAACAAAGGTTTGTTAAACGATGTTCAATGATGGGTGTTTACACGAGATAATCATTCGTTTGGAACGACCGTCGTGACGGATCCAATCGTGGATGGTCGTTCCGATCTCCATTGACCCCCGCGCTAATTACTGTTCCCAAGGTACGTGATTGCGGAAGATGGATTGGGGAACAATCGTTTGTCACATCGTTCATCGCCGCGTATCCCCCGATCCATCTTCCACAATCTTTGTGGTGGGCATTTAGTTTCCATAGATCTGCGAAAAGACTGACAGACTCTGTGCTGCACTTGAGAGTGCACAGGAAGCTTGCAGCAAGGCAGATGAAATGTGGAAGAGAGTTCCAAAGGAGGCATGTGATTCATGAGAAGTCCTGGATGCGGGAGTGAAGTGAGTGTAGATTATTTTAACATGAAAAAACCTTATGAGAAATGCAATTCTCCGAATGAAAAGTAGAAGTTTACTTCATTATATTTGGTCATACTCAAGCATATAAAGTATAGTACTGGATTTTAAATCAGTCAATAATTGGGAGTCATTTTTTGTCTTCAATGCTTAACCACTTGAGGGCCACAGTGTTAACCCTCCCCCCCCCCCCCCCCCCTAAAGACCAGGCCATTTTTTGTTAAATTGGCCACTGCAGCTTTAAGGCCTCGCTGCAGGGCTGTACAACTCAGCACACAAGTGATTCCCCCTCTTTTCTCCCCACCAACAGAGCTTTCTGCTGGTGGGGTCTGATTGCCCCCAGTGTTTATTTTTATTTTTTTATAAATATTTATGTTCTTTTTTTGTAAATAAATGTTACGATTTATTTATTTTTTAAAAAGTTGTGCTGTACTGTGTTTATAGATGGCCATCTAACAGTCTCCTAGCGGCGATCGCCACTGGGAGACTGAAGGTGGAACTCCGCCATCCAAGCAGGGATGCGCGCGCATCGGCGTGCGCGATCTCTTGCAAAACAGGCCCGCAGGACCTTACGCCAATTGGTGCTAGGCGGTCCTGGGGATGATGCTGCGGCCACGCCCATCAGCGTTACGCGGTCAGCAAGTAGTTAAGCAAGCGAGCACAGTCAGTGTTTAAGCTGGATTTGCATGCAATAATCATGCAAAAGCTTGCAGCTTGCACAGGAAGCAAAGGTCTCACCAGTTAATAGAGATACAGCACTGATAGTGTGCTCTTTTGTCCGCATGTCTGTGCAGCTTGAATGACACAGTAGTGTGCAGATAGCAAGCAGGCTACAGGTGGATGCCAGCCTGCCCACTGACCACAGCACATGAGTCTCCAACTGACGCATGTGTCCGCCCACTTTCCACTATAACCGGATACAGAATACTGCAGGGGCCAAAAAAACAGGTGAAACGGTGAAAAGGTGACTGCTGGTACAACAATGTGTGGTTACACAGGTGCAGTGAACAGGCTGCAGTGACTGCTGGTACAACAATGTGTGGTTACACAGGTGCAGTGAACAGGTATGCAGTGACTAGTATTACAAATGTGCAGCTGTCACACACACAGGTACTGTGAACAGGTATGCAGTGACTGGTATTACAAATGTGCAGCTGTCACACACACAGGTACAGTGAACAGGTATGCAGTGACTGGTATATAATATAACACTGCATGCTGTCACGCAGGTGCACTGAACAGATATGCAGTGACTGGTATCAATACAATGTGCAGCTGTCACACACACAGGTACCGTGAACCAGAGCAGTGCTTTTCAGCGCTGCTAGATTTGTGCGCAGCCGGCGCCTCCATAGACTACAATAGGAATCATTCCTATTGCAGCGCTCAGTGAGTAACGTTAGCGCCGTCAGAAGACGGAGCCGAGGTTGCTTAAAAAACACAATAATTTGGCCTCCAGCAATCGCTGGAAGCCGAATTATTTCATTCCCCCACTATCCATGGCGGCCTGGAGGGGGAATAGTTATTGAAACGGTCCCGACTTGTGCAGCAGCAGGATCAGCCATATACCGGCTGTATCCTGCGCCCAAGTCTACCATCGCCGATTTCAAATGTACTCCCGTGAACAGATATGCATGACTGATATTACAAATATGCAGCTGTCACACACACAGATACCTTGAACAAGTATGCAGTGACTGGTATATAATATAACACTGCGTGCTGTCACGCAGGTGCACTGAACAGGTATGCAGTGACTGGTATCAATACAATGTGCAGCTGTCACACACACAGGTACCGTGAACAGGTATGCAGTGACTGGTATATAATGTAACACTGCATGCTGTCACGCAGGTGCACTGAGCAGGTATGCAGTGACTGGTATCAATACAATGTGCAGCTGCCTGCCAAACACACAGGTACCATGAACAGGTATGCAGTGACTGGTATTACAAATGTGCAGCTGTCACAAACGTGCAGTGAAAAGGTAGGCACTGAATGTGCTGGGCCTGGCAGGAGCACAGTAGGAATTGGCAAGGGCCAGCTGCGACTGACTGACAGGGCTGTATATGCAAGTGTCAGTGGGCCACACAAAAAAACAGATCACAAGAACATTAGCTCTCAAAAGAGCTGTTGAGGGGTGCTTTTTAGCAATAAGTATCAGCAAAGAGCAAGCTAACAAGCCTAACAAAGCTTTCCCTAATCTGTGCAGCAACCTCTCTCCCTTCTCTAATTACTGCAGCCACACCGAGTGAGATAATGGCTGACGCAGCTGCCTTATATTAGGGGGGGGGGGGGGGGGCTCCAGGAAGGAGTGTAGCCTGGCTGCCCTATGTCTGCGGACTGTGATGTAGAGGGTCAAAGTTGAGCCTAATGATGTAGTATAGGGGGCGGGTCGAACTCACTTATAGTTCGCAGTTCACCGCGAACGTGAATCAGTGATGTTGGCACAAATTGGTTCGATGAACCGTTCGGGCCATCTCTATTTACAATACCTTCCTCCTTTGTGCTTGGGCAGTAAGTAAAAACTGATACTGCGCATGCGCAGAGCGCTCCTAGTTACAGGAGCGTGATGGAACAGGCACACAGTGTCCAGCGCAGTGCTACAGAGGGGGGCACTGGGGGGAAATAGCAGCGTGGAATGATGGCACTGGGAGCAGTCTGGAGCCGTGGGAGGGTGGGGTACTTATACTGGTCCCACTTGGTATAGAAATGTGGAGTGCTTATACTGGCTACACCTGCTATGGGAGGGTGGGGTGCTTATATGGGTGGATGGAAAGCTTATACTGGCCACACATGCTATGTGAGGGTGAGGTGTATATACTGGCTACGCCTGCTATGGGATGGTGGGGTACTAATACTGGCCGCACTTGGCATGGGAGGGTGGGATGCTTATTATACTGGCCCCACTTGGTATTGGAGGGTGGAATGCTTAAGGTGGGTGCACACATCAGATAAAAGTCTTTGGAAAATGAAAGATCACAGACCAATTTTACCCCCTTCCATGTAGTATGAGAGCCATACTCTACACAGTCCATTCTATGGAGCTGAACTCCCCATCAGATACAAATCTTTGCAAGATGCTGTACACATGCAACACAGATCAGTATCTGCAAAAGTTCCGTTCCTGCAAAAGATCCGTTCCTGCAAAATGCATTGATAGTCTATGATATCTGCAGATCTCATACACACCTTGTTTAACGGACATTCATCTGCAGATCAGACAATTATCTGCCGATCTGAAGATCCATCCTGGGGATCTGATCTGCACAGTGGCGGACATACGGCCGTGCAGGCCGTGCCGCCGCACGAGGGCCCCTGAAGTTCCGCTGCTTCAGGGGCCCATTAAGTATTGCAGGTTTTTTTTTTAAATTTTACCTTTTATTTTAACCTGGGGGGCCCCGACTCCTGTCCTCCCCCCTCACATCGCCCCCCCCCCTCCCCCTCATGCGATGCGGCGGGAGAGCAGAAAATACAGGAAGTCTCCGCCGGGGCTGCAGCAGACACTAGAGGCTGCTGCCGCTTGGTCTCCCGTGTCTCCAACTTTGTACACTGCTCGCTACTTCCTGGTTTAGTAGCGAGCAGTGTACAAAGTTGGAGACATGGGAGACCAAGCGGCAGCAGCCTCTAGTGTCTGCTGCAGCCCCGGCGGAGACTTCCTGGATTTTCTGCTCTCCCGCCCGCTGCCGCCGCCGCCGCGCATACCGGGAGGGGGGCCCCGAGGTGAGTGAGGGAGGATAGGAGTCGGGCCCCCCACCCGGATAGCTACACACCCATCCACCCGGCTACCTTACCCACCCGGCTAACTACCCACCCGGATACCCACACACTCACCCGGCTACCTACCCACCCGGATACCCACACACCCACCCGGCTACCTAACCACCCACCCAGCTACCTACCCGGCTACCTAACCACCCTGCCGGCTACCTACCCACCCGGATACCCACACACCCACCCGGCTACCTAACCACCCACCCGGCTACCTACCCACCCACCCACCCGGCTACCTACCCGGCTACCTAACCACCCTGCCGGCTACCTACCCACCCACCCGGCTACCTACCCACCCGGCTACCTAACCACCCACCCGGCTACCTACCCACCCGGCTACCTAACCACCCACCCGACTACCTACCCACCCAGCTACCTACCCGGCTACCTAACCACCCACCCGGCTACCCACCCGGCTACCTAACCACCCACACATCTACCCACCCACCCGGCTACCTAACCACCCACCCACCCGGCTACCTACCCACCCGGCTACCTAACCACCCACCCGTCTACCTACCCACCCAGCTACCTAACCACCCACCCGGCTACCTACCTACCCACCCGGCTACCTACCTACCCACCCGGCTACCTACCCACCCGGCTACCTACCCACCTGGCTACCCACCCACCCAGCTACCCAACCACTCACCCGGCTACCTAACCACCCACCCGGCTACCTACCCGGCTACCTAACCACCCACCCGGCTACCTACACACCCACCCGGCTACCTACCCACCCACCAGGCTACCTACCTACCTACCCACCCGGCTACCTACCAACCCACCAGGCTACCTACCTAAAGACCCACCAGGCTACCTACCCACCCACCCAGCTACCTAACCACCCACCTACCCACCCACCAGGCTACCTACCCACCAGGCTACCCACCCACCCGGCTACCCAGCCACCCACCAGGCTACTTACCCACCCGGCTAAGGGCTGCCTACCTACCTACCCACCAGGCTACCTATCCACCCAACCACCCATGGGAGCTGCGCGCTGGATGGAGGCTGGGACAGGAGGTCTGCTGCTGCAGGTGAGTAAATGGTTTTTTTTATTATTTATTTTAGCAGGTGTATGTTCTGGGCAGGTCTGCCACATGATTGCATGTATGTTCTGGGCAAATTTGCTACATGATTGCATGTGTTTTCTGGGCAAATCTGCCGACATGATTGCACGTATTTTCTGGGCATATCTGCCGACATGATTGCACGTATTTTCTGGGCATACCTGCCGACATGATTGCACGTATTTTCTGGGCATATCTGCCGACATGATTGCGCGTATTTTCTGGGCATATCTGCCGACATGATTGCACGTATTTTCTGGGCATATCTGCCGACATGATTGCACGTATTTTCTGGGCATATCTGCCGACATGATTGCACGTATTTTCTGGGCATATCTGCCGACATGATTGCACGTATTTTCTGGGCATATCTGCCGACATGATTGCACGTATTTTCTGGGCATATCTGCCGACATGATTGCACGTATTTTCTGGGCATATCTGCCGACATCATTGCACGTATTTTCTGGGCAAATCTGCTCACATTATGTGTATTTTCATGAGAAAACCTGCACAATTATGTGAATTTTCTGGGGAAAGGGTCACCAAAACCTGGGCCCACTGTCTTTGCGTTGCACTTTTCAAGGGAACCTGAGGTGAGAATAATATTGAGGCTGCCATATTTCTCTCCTTTTAAGCAATACCAGTTGCCTGGTTGCCGTTCTGGTCCTCTGCCTCTTATTCTTTCAACCATAGACCCTGAACAAGCATGCAGCAGGTCAGGGGTTTCTGACAATATTGTCAGAACTGAGAAGATTAAGCTGCATGCTTGTTGCTGGTGTAATTCAGTTTATTACTGCAGCCAAATAGATCAGCAGGGCCGCCAGGCAACTAGTATTGTTTAAAAGGAAATAAATATGGCAGCCTCCATATCACTCTCACCCCGGGATCACTTTAAATTACATTTAGCTCCGCCCTTATCCGGTCATTGCCACGCCCATTTTTTGCCGCGGCGCTGCGCGCCGCAGGTTCTATCCACGCCCATTTTTTGCTGCGGCGTGCTTCGCGCGTCGTAGGTTATAGCCACGCCCATTTTTTGCTATTGCTATTTTGCACAGGGGCCCACTGCTGCCTGTGTCCGCCACTGGATCTGCAGATAATTGTCCGTTAAACAAAGTGTGTAGGAGATCTGCAGATATAGACTATGAATGCATTTTGCAGGAACGGATCTTTTGCAGGAACTGATCTTTTGCACATACTGATCTGTTGCATGTGTACAGCATCTTCGTGTACAGCATCTTGCAAACAGTTTTATCTGATGAGGAGTTAAGCTGCATAGAATAGACTGTGTAGAGTATGGCCCTCATACTACATGGAAGGGGGTAAAATTGGTCTGCGATCTTTCATTTTCCAAAGACTTTTATCTGATGTGTGTACCCACCTTTATACTGGCCCCATGGGGAGGGTGGGTGTTTATACTGGCCACACTTGGTATGGGAGGGTGGGATGCTTATTATATTGGCCCCACTTGGTACTGGAGGGTGGAATGCTTATACTGGCCCCATGGGGAGGGTGGGTGTTTATACTGGCCCCACATGCAGTAGGAGGGTGGGATGCTTATACTGGCCACACTTGTTTATGGATGTGGGGTGGAAATTAAACTGGCTACACTTGTTTGGAGATAAATATTGGGGTAAAGTTATGTTGGGCAAACTTGTGGGTCTAGCGACGGTTAGGGTTAAGCACCAGGTACGGTGTTTTTGCGGAGGTGGTAGGGCCGGTTAAGCAGCAAGTAGGGTATTTGTGCGGGAATGGGTGTATGATTAGGCGTCAGGTAAGGTGTTTGTGCAAAGGGGGGCTGGTTAGGCGTCGGGAAGGGTGTTTGTGTCTGTGTGTGGTGGTGGTGGGCGGTTAGGCGTCAGGCGGGAGGGTTCTGTGAGCGAGTAAGGTTAGGTTTAGCAACAGTAAAATATTGGTATATAATACACTTTGATAGGAAATCGGTAAATTTACCAATATTCTACTGTCGGCTTCCTGGGTGCCCTTTTCTCACGCATGCACAAGTGCCCAATGAAATTTTCACTGGGGGCCATATTTTTATAGCCACAGGGGTAAACCCAGGATTTTCAAAGGGGGGGATTCCTGAAAGGTCTCCCTCAGCAATGCACAATACAGTATATTAATATGGTAGGACATCATGCTGGGCACACATAATGCAATTTCCCATCTGACCGACAACAGGATCCATCCGGAGCCGTTTGGTTACAGATAATAATGAAGACAGCCAACACTGGTAATGAAGGGGAAAGTGAAGCGTTCACACAGCAGGACTCAGTATTGTGTTCATACCCAGGGCCGGATTTGTACTTTTTAGCGCCCAAGGCCCACTATCACCAGCTGCCCCTGGCCAATTGCATCCAGGACCATTTAGATTCCAGCTTCCAATTCTTCCTTCATCCACAGTCAAACACATGGGCATATCACGTGGTGGGAAGCCAGCCTCACACAGAGATACATAATCCTGGATCTACTGTTTACTAAAAGAGCCTTTTCATCCCCTGATTGAGTGTCAGACCCGGCCACCCCCTGCTATATACAAGCTAAGCAGGGTGGCCACAGACTGGGTCTGGCTGCTACTGCTAAAGGCTAGTGTCTATCTTTGCTTGTGCAGGGTGCAGAAATGGGACGTCCGGCTCCCGAGTCCCCACCGCTGTGAATGTTTGGCAGGTTAACTGCCAATAAAGACTGCTGCCCACAGCCCGCCCCTTGCATCCTGGTGCCCTAGGCCATGGCCTAGGTGGCCTTGCCAGAAATCCAGCCATGTTCATACCTGACTCTAAGTTCTCCAGGGCTGCTCCATGCTCTGTACACACACTGCTGCTCCATGCTCTGCACACACACTGCTGCTCCATGCTCTGCACACACGCTGCTGATCCATGCTCTGCACACACGCTGCTGATCCATGCTCTGTACACACGCTTCTGCTCCATGCTCTGCACACACGCTGCTGCTCCATGCTCTGCACACACGCTGCTGCTCCATGCTCTGCACACACGCTGCTGCTCCATGCTCTGCACACACGCTGCTGCTCCATGCTCTGTACACATGCTGCTGCTCCATGCTCTGTACACCTGCTGCTGCTCCATGCTCTGTACACCTGCTGCTGCTCCATGCTCTGTACACAAGCTGCTGCTCCATGCTCTGTACACCTGCTGCTGCTCCATGCTCTGTACACCTGCTGCTGCTCCATGCTCTGTACACCTGCTGCTGCTCCATGCTCTGTACACACACTGCTGCTCCATGCTCTGCACACACGCTGCTGCTCCATGCTCTGCACACACGCTGTAATCCCCCCCTGCGTTTGCCTATGAGCTACCCCCCTGAAATGGCTCCAATATTTTATGGGTTGTGTTTTTCTAAATCCGCCTGCTACAACGCTGCTACTAAACATAAAGGATATTGATAAAAGAGATGCGGTGACTATATTGAAAAATAATTTAAAGATGAGAAATATGCTCTTATTTAGAAAAAAAAATCAACATAAATACATCTTTGCAATATAGCAAGTCCATCCAGGCAAAATGAAACAATAGCAACATAGAAGAACTCAGAAGCAGATGTGGTGTGTGAGGAAAGGGGGGGGGGGGGGGTCTCTCCATGTGACATGACAGGTCCTCAGCAGTGCAGCCAGTGTCCCCCTGCTGTCATCCCATCGCCCCGCGCACAGTGCAGCGCTGGTAAAATGGAAGCGCATTGATTTAGAGGAGGCTTCTCGCTCTCTCCCCCGACCAATCCAATGAATGGAATATTAATAGCAGCCAATGGCCGGGTTGGCAGAGGGCGCTATATAAGCGCGATGGCAGCTCCATCTCACACACATCCCTCCAAGGTCTGGGGAAGAGTTGGCTCTGGAGTCATTCAGGGTCCTGATAGCAAATTGCCTCCAGTAACATAAATAAGCAGGTAAGTGGCCATCAGTGGGGTGGGGGGAGGCGAGCTCCTTGCATGGCATCAGGCAGGGGATGGGGGGGGCTGTCTGTCCATGTCAGCACTGGGGGGCTGTGGCTGCAGATAAGGCGTTGTGCAGATACACTGCAGAGGCTTGCATTGCAGGCTGTGCTCTTCCTGTATGGAGGCGGTGATGGGAAGTTTAGGGGCTACCCGATAGGGGGGTGCAGAGCAGCCTTCTGCCCTTGGGATGCCTCTCTGTCCTGCTGGGCGTTCCAGATCTCCGATCTGCCTGCAAGAAATGAAAATGCACACTCATCTCAATGCCACATGCTTCGGATCCGCACGGAGAGATGTGAATTATTAAACGCCCCTCTGATGTTTGCTCTGCTGCTTCACGCAGGAGGGAAGGGGAGCCCTGCGCCAATGCTGTCACACCGGCAGGAAAGGGTTAATCAACTGGACTGAAGTTGGACTGTCCTGGCTCAGCACTGCCCCCTACTGCCTATTCTGCTGTCACTGCAGCAGCCTTTTGGGATGGGGCCAGCAACTTTGAGATGAAATATGGCTGCAGCATAATGGGGGAAACCAATACAGTACTAAGAAATATGGAGGCTGATTTTTGCTGAGGCATGTGGAGGCTGTCCTATTGATCTCCTTTAAAACAGTACACATTGCTTGGCTGCCCTGCTGACCATATGCCTCCAATAGCTATAGACCCTGCACAAGCATGCAGATCAGAGATGTGTCTGACTGCATTTGCTGCATTCTTGTATCAGGTGTGTGATTCGGATACCACTGATGCATGGAAGTTCAGCAGGATTGACCAAAACACCTGGTATTGCTAAGGAAATGTATATGGCAGCCTCCATATCCCTCTCACTTCAGGTGTCCTTGAAGTCTGACTACACTACAGTAGCCATAGAGGTCAGCAGGGCTGCCAGGCAACCAGCATTGCTTTAAAAAGGAAAAACATTTGGCAACTTTCATATCCCTCTATTCACTTGCACTCTTTTTTTTTTTTTTTTTTTTTTCCCCTTCCTGGCTGTTATGCTGGTCCTCCTTCTTTTTAAAGGGAAACTCAAATTTGATTATATAAATGCCCTAAACGTACGTTGGTGACACATACGTTCTTTCAGCATTTATTATAATCTCTCTCCTTTTTTGTTTGGAGTACTGTTGACCTGAGGCTGCTTCCCTGCTGCTGAGGCCTGGAACCCACTGCTAATCGCAATCGCTAGCGATTTGTATGATCGATTTCATGAGCGTTTTCTAGCGATTTTAAAGTGTAAGCATTTTGCAGTAGTACTGTGCCTGCGCAGTCCGCTCCGGCCCACGTGGCGGTGATTGACAGTGCCGCTCGCACAGGTGCAGTACAGAGCGACCTGGAGGTCGCTCTGACGTCATCTCCGGGGACGGACCTGCGGCGAACGGCTGAAGGCAGAGCTGCGGAGAGGGACGTCCTGGGAGCTTGGAGCTGGAGGAAGCCCCTGGTAAGTAGCACTTATTTTCTTAATTATCCCCTGATGACTCCTTTAACTCTTGTCCTTTCAGTTAAGTTCACTTTTTTTTTTTTTTTTTTTTTTTTTTTTTGTTCTTAGTGTGCAGTCATTTCAAAACGCTAGCAAAATTGCTCTGTGCAGGTTTTAATGAGCAATTTACGCCAGCGTTTATATACTTTACATTGCAGCAATGCTAAACGTGGAAAATGCTGCATGTCCTGCGATTTGGTAACCTCTCCAGTGGAATTTGGCCCATCCATTAACATTAGCTGAGCGTTTAGGGAACTCGCTAGCGGTTTGAATCGCTCCCTAAACTCTCAGAAGCTCGCTCTAGTGGGTTTGAGCCCTAACTGATTGCATAGAGCAGTAGCCAGTGTTCAATGGTTTCAACACCTCGGCTAATTTAAAGGAACACTATTGTGAAAAAAGTAGGCAGTTAAAATATAACACATCTGACAGGTTTTGGGCCAGTCCATATCCTCATGGGGGATTCTCTGGGTTTTCTTTGTTTTCCACAGCATCTCCTGAACACAAGTTGCAAAGTCTAACTGAAAAAAATAGTGTGCAAGTGAGTAGGGAGGCTGGCTGGTATCCTACTATTTTCGCAGTTAAACTGTTGTTCAGGAAATGCTGTTGAAAACAAAGAAAATCTTGAAAATCCCCCATGAGGAGATGGACTGGCCCAAAACCTGTCCCATGAGCACGGATGCTTCCTACGCCGTCCTCCGTCTGTCTGCCATTCAGCCGCAATCAATAATCAACCCGATAATCTGGCTCAGTCATGCCAGTCGGCTCTTCTGGGCATGCGCTGAACCTCCGGACATAGTCACGCTATTTAATTTTGCATTAAGGCTGGGTTCACAGTAGTCAGCTGCTTAATGCATGCGTTGAGTATGAAATGCAATGGAGACTGGACATAAACTTTAATACAAAGCCTGCATGCAGCGAGTTAGAATAACACAATCAGTTACAGCACAGTACTGTGAACAGCCCCATAGAGTTGTACTGGCAGTGAGTTGACATGCAGACTTATTCTGCAATGCAACTGAGCACTGTGAACAGGGTCTCAATGTTTGATGCATTTTTTTTCCCACTCAGTGTACTAGAATAAGCAGTTTGCATGGCTGAACAGAGTGGTTAATACTAATTTTGCCGAATAGCAGCCGCCTTCAGTCATGCCAATGTGAGCGAGTGACTGTGTACACCTACCGTGTTTCCCCAAAAGCAGGACATCCCCCTTAAAATAAGACCTATCCCTTATTTTGAGCATGCTCGAAATAAGACCTACCCCTAAAACAAGCCCTAGTGGCTGTGCAAGTCCTGTCTGTCTGCCTGCCCCCCCCCCCCCCCCCGCCACTTTACCTCCTGCTGACCCTCTCCTCCTCCATAAAGACGCATCACAGTTCTTCACTGCCTGCCGACACACCATAATTCAAACCGCAGGACAGCGGTAAACTGGTGTGTATTTTTTTTTTTTTTTTTTTTTTTATATTTTCCCCCCCCCCCACCGTTGTTTTATTTCTTGCTGGCCCCGTTCTCCATTGCTCGCCGTCATTATTCAAATGATCAGCGGTAAACTGTGGTTAAGGCAGCTAGTTACACTGTAACAGCACTTCCATGAACAGGAAGTGACATCTGTTTACTTCCTGTTCATGGAAGTGCTGTTACAGTGTAACTAGCTGCCTTAACCTCAGTTTACCGCTAATACAGCGGTTTGAATTAGGACGGCGGGCAATAGAAAACGGGGCTACCAGGAAATAAAGCAGGGGCGGGGCAATCACCAGTTTACCGCTGTCCTGCGGTTTGAATTACTGGTATGTCGGGCAGTGGAGAGCGGGGATGCGTCTTTATGGAGGAGGGTGTCATCAGGAGGTAACGTGGGGGAATGGGGATCTTGCTAACAATATATAAGACCTAGCACATCTTTTGAAGGAAAAAAAATATAAGACTATCTTATTTTCGGGGAAACGCGGTAGGTGGCTGATCTGTGTGGTTGTTGAGCATTCGCTTGCTGGGCAGTTGAAAACCATCCCATGGGCAACTCAACTGCTCGCCTAATCTGATCAATCTGTTCGAATACAACCTGTACACACAACAGTGACTGTAAGGGCTACAAGAGACAAGGGATTCCTGGCACAAGCTGCTGCTGTCCATTACTCTTTAGAGTTGAAAAGTACACAGCATGCCTAGCAAAGGCTCCAGACATCCACTAATGCTCAGCATACATCCTGTACCTGTATGGAGACAAATGTGAGGCTATAGGAAGTGTTTGACTGGCCAACTTCCGGACTCAAGCAATGCAAAGAGGACTTGTGGCCAAAGTGCAGGAATTAGTGGCTCCCACTATATATTGTTCATGTAAGATGACTTTTGATTGGCTGATAGGAGCTACGAGACTTGGTTCATAACTGGTCTTTGTACTGTGTGGCTGAGCAAGTCCTTCATCTGCTGAACTTTAGCATCTTAGCTTATTAGGTGGACCTTCTGTGTGATCTTTTTCTTGCTGAGAAACCTTTACATTAATGCTGGTAGAGACTACTATGGCCCACAATCGGACCATCACATAGAATCCAACGTCTGTTGGGCTGCATCACGATGTCATTAAAGTGGACCCCTACCCTGGAACTGAATCTTACCTATATCACTAGCAGACAGCTGCAGTTGTTACCTGGCTTGTGGTGTGTGGGTTTTTTCTCTTTTAGAGGACCGTTAACCAAGGATGAACTTTATTCCAACCAGCAGCTGATAAACCAGTTGCTTGTCAGTCCGCTGATCTCTTTGGCTGCAGTAGTGGCTGATCACAAACCTGAAACAAGCATGCAGCTAATCCAGTCTGACTTCAGTCAGAGCACCTGATCTGCATGCTTGCTGAAGGGCTGTGGCTAAAAGTATTAGATACAGGATCAGCAGGAGAGTCAGGCAGTATTTAAAGGAAAAAATCCATATCCTTCTCAGTTTAGGTTTCCTTTAAGGCCTCTTTCACAGTGGGACGTTAGTCGCACGTTAGAAAATTTTATAACGCAGACTAACACACAGCAATACAACGCAGACTAACACACAGCAATACAAAGTCTGTGTGACATTCACAGTGCACATGTTACGTTGTGTGTAACGTGTAGCAATATTTAGACAGTGTTGCATGCTGTGCGTTTAGCAATACGTTTGCTGCGTTGTGTTGCACATGCTCAGTAAGGTTTGTAATGTAACGCATGCACCGTTTTCGTTCCATCACTGTGCGACGAAACCAGCGCACCAAACGCAGGGCTAAAGATTGTACTATAATGTCCAAGTTAGTCTTTCAATGCGTTGCATTAGGGGCACATTATGCGACCTTAAAGAGAACCTGTACTGAGTAAAAATATTTAACACCTGAGGTAACTTCAAATGAACATTACATAGTTACCTTGCCATCAGTACCTCTCAGAAGCTCACCATTTTCTTCTGACAATCCCTTTCAGATCTGACAAAATATTGTCAGAACTGGAATATATCAGTTGCTGTCAGTTATAGCTGAGATGAAAACTGATGTACCAGGTAATGTCCATGTTTCCCTATGGCTCAAGTGGGCGATGTTACAGTTTAGCTGTGTGCTGACCAGAAAGCTGTTATGGTTAATGGCCATTTTCAAAATGGAGGACAGAAAATTCCCTTGATCACAGTGAACAAACAGGACGCGGGACAGGAGAAAGACACTGAGGAGTAGACTACATGGAAGGTAAGTATGACTTGTGTATGCTTATTTTGACTTTAAATTTTCAGTTCAGGTTTTCTTTAACGTTGCAACGTCCCACTGTGAAAGAGGCCTAAAGGACAACTGTAATGAGAGGGTTATTGAGGCTGCCATATTTATTTCCTTTTACACAATACCAGTTGTCTGGCGGCCCTGCTGATCTATTTGTCTGCAGTAGTGTCTGAATCGCACCAAAAACAAGCATGCAGATAATCTTGTCAGATCTGACAATGTCAAACACCTGATCTGCTGCATGCTTGTTCAGGGTCTATGGATAAAAGCGTTAGACAGAGGTTCGGCAGAATAGCCACGCAGTTGCTATTGCTTAAAAGGAAATAAATATGGCAGCCTCCATATCAATTTTCATTACAGTTGTTCTTTAACGAAAGCGTTTTGGACATAGCTGCTATGTTCAAAAATGCTACGCTAGCTACTGCCGTGCCCGGAGATCAATGAATGGGAACACCGTTCTCATTCATTGATCAAAGTCATTGATCGAAGTCCCTGTATGAAAGACCGACACCGTCTATAAGACGGCTCTGTCATTTATAGAGCCCGTCCACGCATTAGTTTCATTTTGTGTAGTAATACTATGCATATGAAAGATAGGTGTGAGGACATCTTGTGGCCAAATAGTAAAACTACATCTGGATTTTTTTTATTTTTTTTTTTAACACAATTTTCCAGTCAACCTTGTAGTAACACTAAAAATGTGTGTGTGTGTGGTGTGTTTTTTTTTTTTTTTTTTTTTTTTTTTTTTTTTTTTCTTTACTAAGGGCTGGTGCACACCAAAACCCGCTAGCAGATCCGCAAAACGCTAGCAGATTTTTAAACGTTTTTTTTTATTTTTATGAGGCGTTTTGCTAGCGTTTTGCGGATTGCTGCTGCGGTTTTCAGTATAGTAGATTTCATATATTGTTACAGTAAAGCTGTTACTGAACAGCTTCTGTAACAAAAAACGCCTGCAAAACCGCTCTGAACAGGCGTTTTTCAGAGCGGTTTGCGTTTTTTCTATACTTAACATTGGGGCAGAAACGCATCCGAAATCCAAAAAAATGCCTCACCCAGGCATTTTTCGTTTCTGCAAAACGCCTGCCGCTCTGGTGTGCACCACCCCATTGAGATACATTGACCAAGCAGATCCGCAGCCGCAAGCGGATCTGAAAATGCGGAAAAAGCCGCTCGGTGTGCACCAGCCCTAAATGAAAGTAAAACAAGTGTGTGGCTAGGTTCACACCATGAGATTTTCTGGCAGATTTCCTGTCAGATCGATTATTTCTAACATGTCCGATCTGATTTTTTTCGATCGATTTCTGACCATTTTCCGTTCACTTCAATAGAAAATCGATTGGAAAATGCTCGGAAATTGATCGGACGTGTTGAAAATAATGGATCTGACAGTAAATCTGCAAGAAAATCTCAGTGTGTACCTAGCATAAAAAATGACTACATTGATTTAGCATAGTACTGGAGGGAGTTTATCTCTTGATTCCTGAGCTTCAGTATTGCCAGCCATGCTTGAGCCAGTCCCCTTGCTAGTGGCTGCAATCTTTCATGGGACTGTGGGAGACTAATTACTAATCTATTAGCTCTGTGCACTTTTCAGCATGAACTGCCTTCAAAGTCACCTTTTTGAGGGTTCTCTTCTATGTTAACCGTTTTTTTGTTTTTCCGTCTTCTCTCCCTAATCTTGCAGTGAAGTTCAATCATGCCTTTCGGTAACACCCACAACAAACTGAAGATGAAGTACAGTGTGGATGATGAGTATCCAGACCTGAGTACCCACAACAACCATATGGCCAAAGTGCTGACCAAGGAACTGTATGGAAAACTGAGGGACAGAGAGACGCCAAGTGGATTTACTGTGGATGATGTCATTCAAACCGGAGTTGACAACCCAGGTAAAAGGCAGATTGCGTTTCACTTCATCCACTCTGCCATCTGTTCTCCTTCATTACTCGAAGTGCTCAAATGCTAAACGTGACCCAAGAACTAGTTGTGTTATTAGGCTTGTGGCTTAAGAACTTGACCTTCCTTCCTGGTTATTTTGATATAAAGACGTAGAAAATTGGTCCTTGCAAGAAGTTTGTCTTTTTATGGTAAAGGTCACCAATGAGGTTTATATCGCTTTTGTTCTGACTTGCAAGGATGCA
The DNA here is from genome assembly GCF_040937935.1 of Hyperolius riggenbachi. NCBI lineage: Eukaryota > Metazoa > Chordata > Amphibia > Anura > Hyperoliidae > Hyperolius > Hyperolius riggenbachi. The sequence continues at coordinate 255,197,903 of NC_090654.1, forward strand.
GGGACTTTTTTTTTTTTTTTTTTTTTTAGGTGAGGCCTTTTGCCTTCTCATACTGTAATGACCCTAAACCTATGACCTACAGTTCCTGACTTTTGGTGCCCTCAAGGAGCTTGGGTTCCTGGGCAATTACCCAGTTTAACAGTAAAAAACTGGCCCCACAAGAAGGGCTTAGCAGTGGAAGCAGGTCTGTACAGTAATATCAGTGTGGTTCTGATACAACCTGGACTCTGAGGAACTTTACTCCGGAGTTTCTCATGGGAGAACTTTCTTTTTTTCCACATCTTATTACAATATAATCTTGTTATGATAAACTATAGTTAGTATTTGGGTCCTAGCCTATAGATCCATTTGCAAAGTGAACACCGCTCCACTCCACCGCTTCCACTGCAGTGCTCAACCCAGGTTGGCAAGACAGAAGGGATGGTCCGCACTTGTCAGATTGAAGTCATCTTTATTAAGGACATATCCAGATTAAAATTCGACAGGCATCATAGCTGACATGTTTCGGACTCAAGCGTCCTTAATCATAGCTCAAACACAAATGGCAGTTTGGACACATAAATAGTAGTGTAAATGTGTAGTACCCGCCCCAGAACCTACCCAATTGGGGAGTGGTTACTTGTCAAGGGGAATGTGTCTGCAAGATGTCATAAACCGCCCACACATACAGATCAATACATCAAAAACATTAAAATGCATATATGAAAAACTTATGTATATACAAACTAAAAACTAGAGACCAGGAGCAGGTAGCCTGAAAAGCTCCCAAAGGAGAAAGAAGCAACCAATGACCGCCAGGACAGCTGGAAGGACAGTAGGGGGGAGCAAGACCAGTAACTTGATCATCATGAGTCTGGGGGTTAAAGAGCAGAATTCTATTTAGGTAATGGTGGCCAAATCCCATCTGGCATTTAGGCCATGCGGGACCCTAGTATTGAGCTTAAAGATCCACTCTGCCTCTTTTCTCAAAAAGTCTTTTATACAGATCTCCTCCCCTCTTAGACGGTGTTACTTTTTCTATCCCACAAAAAGAGAAGCTGGTCATGCTCCCTCCATGGATCTCACGAAAATGCCTGGCGACGTTGGTAATATGTGTGGTGTGCCAATGTGCTCCCAAGTAGTGTTCTGCCACCCTCTGCCTCAAGGGCCTGGTAGAGCACCCCACATACTGCAGGGAACATGCTCCACAGGAAATAAGGTACACCACATATCTGGTTCCGCAATTAATAAACTGTGAGATAGGAAAACTTCTGCCACTGGAGGCAGAGACGGCAGTTTTTAAATTTTGCATGGACGTGGCAATATTTACAAGTCGCCAAACCACACCTGTGGGAGCCAACCGTGGTTAGCCACGTTTTGCCTGTGACCCCTGTATTAAAAAGGCTGGGGGACAAAGCTTGTCCCAAAGTTGGAGCACGTCTGCTTGCATATCTCACTCCATCGCTGAGGATATTGGAAAGATCCATATCAGCTCGAAGCATGGGAAGATATTTTGCAATAATTCCATTCACCTGTTTGTATTCATTTTGAATATGTAGTGAAAAAGGTAGGTTTCCGGGGTTCGGGATTCTGTGGTACCCGAGGATTAACCAAATCTGTTCTAGACTTCATGGCCACTCTGTCCCTTCCCCTCTTGATGCACCACCCTGGATACCCTCTCGCTCTCAAACGGAGTTCGGCTGTGTTCAGCTCCTGTTCCATGTGGTCAACATCAGAGCAGTTACGTTTTACCCTCGTAAACTCACCCACAGGAATACCACGAATAGTGTGTATGGGGTGGCAACTGTCTGCTCTTAGGACTGTGTTACCACTAGATGGTTTGTCACTACATATTCAAATGAATACAAACAGGTGAATGGAATTATTGCAAAATATCTTCCCATGCTTCAAGCTGATATGGATCTTTCCAATATCCTCAGCGATGGAGTGAGATATGCAAGCAGACGTGCTCCAACTTTGGGACAAGCTTTGTCCCCCAGCCTTTTTAATACAGGGGTCACAGGCAAAACGTGGCTAACCACGGTTGGCTCCCACAGGTGTGGTTTGGCGACTTGTAAATATTGCCACGTCCATGCAAAATCAAAAACTGCCGTCTCTGCCTCCAGTGGCAGAAGTTTTCCTATCTCACGGTTTATTAATTGCGGAACCTGATATGTGGTGTACCTTATTTCCTGTGGAGCATGTTCCCTGCAGTATGTGGGGTGCACTACCAGGCCCTTGAGGCAGAGGGTGGCAGAACACTACTTGGGAGCACATTGGCACACCACACATATTACCAACGTCGCCAGGCATTTTCGTGAGATCCATGGAGGGAGCATGACCAGCTTCTCTTTTTTTGGGATAGAAAAAGTAACACCGTCTAAGAGGGGAGGAGATCTGTATAAAAGACTTTTTGAGAAAAGAGGCAGAGTGGATCTTTAAGCTCAATACTAGGGTCCCGCATGGCCTAAATGCCAGATGTGATTTGGCCACCATTACCTAAATAGAATTCTGCTCTTTAACCCCCAGACTCATGATGATCAAGTTACTGGTCTTGCTCCCCCCTACTGTCCTTCTTCCAGCTGTCCTGGCGGTCATTGGTTGCTTCTTTCTCCTTTGAGAGCTTTTCAGGCTACCTGCTCCTGGTCTCTAGGTTTTTAGTTTGTATATACATAAGTTTTTTTTTTTTTTTTTTTTTTTTTTTTTTTTTTTCATATATGCATTTTAAGGTTTTTGATGTATTGATCTGTATGTGTGGGCGGTTTATGACATCTTGCAGACACATTCCCCTTGACAAGTAACCACTCCCCAATTGGGAAGGTTCTGGGGCGGGTACTACACATTTACACTACTATTTATGTGTCCAAACTGCCATTTGTGTTTGAGCTATGATTAAGGACGCTTGAGTCCGAAACATGTCAGCTATGATGCCTGTCGAATTTTAATCTGGATATGTCCTTAATAAAGGTGACTTCAATCTGACAAGTGCGGACCATCCCTTCTGTATACTATCTCCATTATAGGAGCAAACCCTGATATAATAAAACTTCTGTTATAGTAAACAATTTTTTTCTGGCCACTGTTTGATGCTGACTCTGGATATAGTAAACAGTGGGCGGTGTATGCGTCATGTCAGTGTGACACCCATGGTCTGCTGCTTTCTTCAGGCTTGTTGCAAGTGAATTGATGCCTGATAACTTTTGTAAGACAAGAATGGCACCAGCGCTGGATATACAGTACTGTACAAATAAGCAGCCTGAGGAACAATGGTAACGTAAACAAGAGGATGCAACATTACCACTTCCACGTCAAAGTCCTCCAACGGGATTGTATGCACTACCAGGTACCTCCTTCCCTTAGTAGCGATGACGCTCCTGGTAGTGCGTGGAGCGCAGTACAGGCTACTTTCACTTGTAGAGCAGACAAGAGCGGGCCTACTCGCTGCAAAACGGAAGGCCCTTTTCCACAGGCAGCTGAACTGCATGACCGTGTACAATTACTAAGCAGCAGTAATTGCCAGGCAACAGCAGGCAGTTAGAGTTTGACAGTCTTTTCACTGCCTAGCAACTGCTCTTGGAAAAGGGCCCTAAGGAGAGTTCTAAGTTCTGCCCACGGAGGTATCAAAGCCACTCGCATTACAGATGTGAGTGGCTTATCATGATTGGCTTCATTTTGAAGAGAAACTTCATCATTGGCTGTGGTGTGAGCATAAAGTTTTGCAGGACACATGCTGCAAGTCCCGCCCACGGAGGGATTGAAGCCACTCACAGGAAGCCAGTGGCTGCCTTCATTCAGTAACAGCACCAATTTTTTTAGGAGCCCTGTTAACTGTCCAAGCAATTTGTCCAGCCTGGCTATACAGCCCTAAGGTATACTTAATCTTGAAGTCCACCAAATGTGCAAGTGCTTGTACTGTACCACCAATGGGAGGACAAAGTTGGTCCTTTGCAGCAGATAATGTACCAGGGCATGCGGGGCTATTTTTAGGACCATTTCTATTATAGTAAACTTTGATATACTAAACCACTTTTCCTGGTCCCTAGGAGTTTACTATAACAAGATTATGCTGTAATTTAAAAAACAAAAAAAATTCTCAGCCATCAAAGAATTTTCGAATGGGTTGTCTCAAAATGTCCTATTTAGTCGTAATCTAAACAAATCTTTCTGAAGACCTTTTTAGCAGGAAGGCATTATTTTTATTTATTAATCAAGGGGTTAGAGTTTAACTTGTACAGTTTCTCATTTTTATCCCTCTAGCACCATGGCCTTTCCAGTCATTAGAGGTCTGAGGACAGTTCTTGATATGCACATCAACCACATGGTAAAAGTCTTAACCTGTTGATACACCTAGAAGACTGGGAATGACACCAAGTGGCTTCATGCTGGCTGATGTGGTGCACACTGGGGTGGATAATCCTGGTAAACCAAAAGCATGCTGGAATTGGTTACTTTAACTGTACCAGTTGCTTGCATAAAGTAGATGGAGGCGGCCATCTTTTGAACTGAAGTGTGTGGTGTGTTTTTTGTGTTGAGAAAATTTTGGGAAATATTAGTTCTACATGAAAATCGCCAAAAAAACAAATTGGCAAATATCAGAGTGCACACAAGTTACAACATGCAGGCCCTTATGCAGTTATCATTTTCTCCTAGGAGATAATTTTTCATCTACTATTTAAAATAACTTTTAAGCACTTTGCGACTGAAAGTAGGTGAAAACGTACTATTGTAATTTTCAGTATTTTCTTGCTTGCTGGGGACTTAAAAGGCATTTTATTGACAAAATATCACCTAGGAGAAAAAATGAATTGCATATGGGCCACAGTGTGCCACGCAAGAGTGCAGCTGAAAGTCATATCCTGGTAACAAGACTGTAAAGCAACATGGTCTAAACCGTAAGACTTAACATACACATAATCCTTTAAAGCCCTAAAGCAAGATTTCCAACATTTTCCACATGGTGCCAATGGGGGAGTCGCAGCTCTGACCAGGGAGACAAGATCTTGAGAAAATGGTCCTCCTTTTATTGAGGCAAAAGGTGATCTTTTCCAGCAAGAATATTTCCTGGACCTTATTTTTGAGGGTACCGCACTGGGAAGGTGGGACTTCCATTATTTGGCTATAATGGCCTTAAGCCCAATCTACACGATACGATTCTTTATACGATTCGATTACGTTTCTATTTACGATCCAAATAAATCCGACATGTCCGATCGGGATTCGATTTGCCATCGTTTTGCAATGGTGAATTGAATCCCGATCGGACGTATCGGATTGTAAATAGAATCATAATTTGAATCGTATAAAGTATCGTGTAGATTGGGCTTTAGAGACATTGCAGAATTGGACCAATAGGGTGTTCTGGTATTTGTCTAATGAAGGGTAACCCGAGGATCCGGGGATAACCTTTCTGAAGCCAGTGAAAAAGCACTCTTCCCAGAACCGTTGGACAGTAGATCTGAATTATTTTTAATGCAACCAGTCCGTTAACTTGCATCATTACACATTTGTTTAAAGGACCACGATCGTGAACAAAGTAGGCAGTTAAAATCTGACAGAACCATCAGGTTGTGGGCCAGTCCATCTCCTCATGGGGATTCTCATGGTTTTCTTTATTTTCAACAGCATTTGCTGAACAGCAGTTGCAAAGTCTTACTGACAAAATAATGTGCAAGCGAGTAGAGGGGCTGGCTGGTATCTTACTATTTTAAAATCACAAACACTGGTCCACATGACAGCCCGGGGGCCCCAGGTCTCTCTCACTCGCTGGGGCCCCCAAACCATCATGCGACACCTAGAAGGAAGTGTGGGCAAGCCCTGGACCTCTCACCTCCAGGGAACTCACCCCACCACCTCTAAACTGAATGCCAACTGCAACAAACACAATTGCTAACTTCCAGCTAGAGCAATATCCTGCCTCTATCTTGCCAGCAGACGCCAGTCAGCCAATCTGGTGTACTGTCATCATACACCCTTTGCCTGCTGTACCAAATCTAGCAGGAATTACATAAATTAGCATTCAGGTGGGAGGCTTCGGTTGGACGCGTCGGGAAGGTTAAAGAGGTGTTTAGGAAATGCTGTTGAAAGCAAAAACAAAACAAAAAAACCCAGAGAATTCCCCCATGAGGAGATGCTGGCCCAAAACCTGTCGGTTCTGTCAGATTTTAACTGCCTACTCTTGTTTTTGTGTTTTTTGTTTTGCTTTTTGCACTAGTGGTCCTTTAAAGACAACTGACCATTAGGCCATTTTTTTTTTTACCTCTTCCTCATGCTTATTGCCTTGACTAGCTTTTTGTTCCTGATGCAGCTCTCTATCTACGCTGGTTGGGCTCTTCCCGCTCATACTGGTTCTATTCATCTACATGAAATGAATGAGGCTGCTGTTCATGCTGTGTAGGCATACACAGATTAAGACTGTGGGCTTTTTAGTATGTATGTATTCTTGGGAAGGTCATACGTGGTTACCTGTGCTTAGACTGACATCTCTGTCCCTTGGTGTTGAGGAATAAAGCTTGTTTGTGTAGGAAGTTCCACCTACTGTTGTGTGTCGAGATGATTGGTTAGATACAGTTGAAGGCTCGCCTACAGCTACATACTGAACCTGCTAGATTACCGTTGACCGTTTTGGAGTAGTCACTCCGCTGCTGCTAGGGTGAGCAGAAGACCTCTTAACTGAGGTCACTGTAATGCCAGTTGCTCAAGGTCAGTCCAATTCTGCACATTGCCCAAACTAAGGCAGAACAATTAGAATTATGCAAGATTTCAACCGGCGACTATATAGTTATCAGTACAAGCAAGGAAGATCTGTCACCATAGCAATTTATTGAAGCTCACAAAATGGCAGCCTCCACTCTGCTTAGACTACAGATGCATCTGAATTATTTTTTCCAGAGTGTCTAACATTTTGGTAATGCTTCTCTGCATTGTGAATTGATTAGGACTACCATGCATGTTCTAGCTGTAAAGCAAACCTTGATATAAAATTGTTTTTTGCTGTTCTAACATTTGTGTGTTGTCTTATAAAGATAAGTGTATGTGCTGGCTATTTGCATTTTTAGTCCTAAACTAGCCTCTGGGCAAGGTGAAATTTTCCCTTTCAAATATCACTTTAGGGTTAGGGGTTACTTGAGGCCCACTAGGACATGTTTGCCAGTAGCATCCATTGGTTATCAATTTGCAAAGCCAGGTTTTGGCAGAAAAGTTTGATTATTTTTAAAGTGCCAACATATTATGCAGGGCTGCACAACTACTGATGGGTGGGAGTGAGACTGATGGCTGGTGGGAGCGAGTTCCAGAGAGTGGGGGCAGGCATTGTGAAGTCCTGCAATCATGCGTGGGAGTGAGAAGTGCGCTGTGCAGGCCAGTATGTGCCTTTAGACAAGATCAGAGATGAAGGTTGGGCATGTACTGTACAAGGAGTTATAGGCCAAGCACAGAATTTTGAAGTCTATCCTAAGCGGATGGGGAGCCAATGGAGGGCTTTACAGAGGGGAGTTGTGGAGTCATTGCGATGGGAGGAGTTGTTGATTAATCTGGTTGCTGCATTCATTACGGATTGAAGGGAGGCCTGATAAAAGGGTCAAGGTGGGAGATAACCGGTGCATTAGTCAAGGTGAGAGATGACAAGGGGATGCATTAGGAGTTTGGTGTCAAGGGACAGGTAGGAGTGGATCCTGGAGTTGTTGCAAAATCGGTAATACTTTGGATGTACGGTATACAGTTTGTCTATCTCTATTGTAAAGCTTTATTTGGAGATCATAGCTAATGTACTCATAAGTGTTGTCCCTTAATTTTTTGTAATTTTTTTTTTTTTTAAATTTTTTTTTTTTTTTTTTTTTTTTTTTTTTTTTTTGTGTGTGTTCCTTCAGCTAGTAAAAAATGCTGATTTTGTTTTGGTGAGCTGGTCTGAAGATTGCCTAGAGCTGTACATGATTCGAACAAGAGACAGATCTTTCTGACCAGAGAAGAGATCTGTTGACTGCCCATACACTGCAGGCTCATTCACGATTGGTTTCAGCATGACATTTTTCAGGAATCTGCCACATGACGCTGCCCTTGTCCACTGTACTTCTGCGTTGGCGCTCTCCTATGTGGGTTGTGTGTGTGATGTCAAACATGTGCCCCATGTGCTATATGCCAGAAGTCATGTGGGTTGCAGTGGCTGATGGTGTGATTGGTAAAGTATCTTAATGCACAAGCACCAGGGGGCACATAAAACATTTTGGGAGGACAATGGCCCGGGGATTCCATCATGTTCGTCCACAATTATCACACGCCTTTACTACTGCACATCCGATCTACCACATCAGCCCGAGATTTCCCAGCCTGTCCGATCGTTACATTCAACCATTCAGCTTGAAATTAGTTGACTCGTCCAAGCGTGCTTGTGGCGGCACAGATTTTCTAATCTGATGGGCGATCGGCCTCCAAGTGGCTATATGTATGTCCCTGGTAAGTCTGCAAGCCTCTCTCTCCCTCTTTATGACCAAGCTATGATGTGTCCCTGCAGGCCACCCCTACATTATGACCGTGGGAGCTGTTGCTGGAGATGAAGAAACTTACACCACGTTTTGTGAACTACTTGACCCCATCATTGAAGACCGACATGGAGGCTACAAGCCAACAGACCAACACAAGACTGACTTGAATCATGAGCACTTGAAGGTGACTTTTGCCATTTTTGTCTGTCCATTGTGAGCAAATGCCTAGATTTCCCAGTTGCTTCTAAAGCCAAGATTCCATAGCAAGCACTTGAAGGATACCTGAAGTGAGGGATATGAAGGCTGCCATATTTATTTCCTTTCGGACAGCAGCCGTACAGCCAGGCAACTGGTATTATATCATGCATCAGTAGTGTCTGAATCGCACACCTGAAACAAGCATGCAGCTAATCTTTTCAGTCAGCGCACCTTCTCTCCAAACGTGTTCAGGGTCTATGGTTAAAATTAGAGGCAGAGAATCAGCAGGACAGCCAGGCAATCTGCATTGTTTAAAAAAAAATATGGCAACCTTCATAACGTCTCTCATGTCAGGTGTCATAGATGTAGAGGTTTGTTTTTTTGATTTTCCTTTTCTACAGTATCCTCTTGCCCAGCTCCAGGTAACTTGTTGCTTTATGAACTATATGAGCTACATTTATAACCTCTTGCATACCTTCATGCATAAAGCAAAGTGGTACTACACGTATTAACGGGAATCTGAAGTTAAAATAAACGTATGACATAATGAATTGTATTTGAACAGTGGGATGTGAAAAGTTTGGGCAACCTTGTTAGTTGTCATGATTTTCCTGTATAAACCATTGGTTGTTACGATAAAAACACACACACTGTTTTTTGGGGGGATTTACAGAAAGTGTGCAATAGTTGCACACTAATAAACTTGTGATTTAACAGGAAACAGATGTTTTCTGCCAAACCACTTGAAGGCATAAGCTGCTTTACCCTGTGTATACACTTATACCACAGCTTAGTGCGCACTTAATTTAGTAAAATGTGTGTAAACTGGTGCATCATCACTATGCACTGATTGCTGCTGCTGTCTGAACATCCTGTCTAAGCTAAGCTATCACAGCACACAAAGCTTTCCCCGGTGCTGAATATACAGCTCTATAGTAAGCATGAAAAAACAAGCCATACCGTTTTCTGGCTATATGGTAACCATCAGAGAAACCCTTTGAGGGTGAGGGAGGCCCCCCTCAGCTCTGGTTTCCAGCTCTTATTGCTGAGCGCAAGGAGTGGTGTGCTATGTCTCCTTTCTCTGCAATGCACCCTTTCCCACTGATGGGTACCACACCCCCATGAGTTCTTCTGGTGCTTGGTGGGTTCCCAGTAATGAGGGAACGGAGATTTGTGGTGCCATCTGATCAGCATCCCAGCAGGTGTGAAAATGGCCTCAGGGAACCCCTGCACACATTTGCTGAAGATTGTAAGGGTCATGTCACTGATAACTGAGTTATTATATAACCTATGACTAGATTTCAATACAGTTTAATGAGGTTGATTAGCATCTAGTTACTAAGACCAGTTGCCCATGTAATATGGCCCCAAAAGTTGGCATATTAAAACTATGTACCGTAGTTTGACTGTCTATAACTTGCAAGAAGGTGTCTGTTTTTCTTATGGGACCTCTTTGTACCGCTGTTTGCAGTTTGGCACATTTTGGGCTTGATTCACAAAAGGGTGCTAACTTAGTACGCCTAGAATACCCTTAGCACGCCTAAAGCCCTCTAGGACGCGCAAAGTTTCACGGTGCGTGCGAAACATTGCATCGGGTGCGCCCATAACTTCGCACTATGCAACTTTTCGGCCGCACCCGGTGCGCCATTTTCGGTGCGCCCAGTGCGATGGTTTAGTCGCACCCAGTGTGCCGTTTCCCCCGCGCAGCACAAAACTTTGTGTGCAATCAGTAAAAGCTTTTAGGTGTGCTAAGTGAGTTAGCACCCTTTTGTGAATCAAGCCCTCTGTGTTTTATTGCAGGTTTATACCCTGTGTAACAGAGTGCAAACCAACTGTGATTGTAAAAGTCATATTTAGAAGTGTGTGTGTATGTACAGGTAGTCAATGCCCGACTTACAAATGACATGAAAAAATTAAAACTCAATTTTTTTTCTTTGAAACTCTGTAAAATAATAATTTGCTGTTGCGCTATCTAGTTAGTGTATGTGTGTGTGTGTGTATATATATGTTTGTTTGTGGTGTGTGTGTGTGTGTGTGTGTTTTTAGTAAACCTCACAAACAAGCAAATTACAGCCTTGAAAGGTGTGTGTTGTTTTTTTGTTTTTTTTTTCTCTGAGAGCAGAGGGAAAGCTAGAAAAAGGTCAATTCCTATATGAACTTTGGGGCACCTAATAGACTGCCATTGAGCAGAAACAATAAAACTTTTTCAATCTACTTTGTAAATGTGTTAAAATAAAACAATGGGATGTCTAAAGTCATATTTTTTGGGAGCATGAGGATAAATAGTTTGTCTCAAGATTATTATTATATTTTTTTTTTTTTTTTTTTTTTCACCTCGGGTTCACTTTAAGAACGGATTCACGTTAAGTAAGGACAAACCTACAGTCTGTCGTTAACTGGGGCCTCTCTGTATACAGTTATTGCAATACAATGCCTCTGGAAGCTCCACTGTGGTGCAATGATGGAAGGCAACATGTCCTGCAGCCTGGATAACTGCATATGCTGCTGCGCAACACGATTGTGCAGTAGCCGCCAAATAGGATCCATCCCTTATTGGTGGGTGGAGAGGCTGGCTGCCCAGACTAAGGGTCCATTGTCACTCAGGCCATTAGCGGGTGATTCCGGCTAATCGACTATGCGCTAGCTCGCAAAGCTAATGGCAGTGATTTCACTGTTGCGATTTGCCGCTTGCAGCATTTTTCCGCAGTTCTGGAGTGATCACGATACAGTGCTTAGCGCTAGTGTTTTGCATGGGTGATTTTTATCTGCGATTAGCGTAGTAAAATCACTGTAAAAAAGCGCTGTTCGCTCGGGAGGCGTGAGTGTACAGTGGTTTTACTGCTCTAATCGTGGTAAAATCACCCACGCAAAACAATAGGGCTAAGCGCTAGCGTTTTGCGATTGCAAGTGTGAATGGGCCCTGAAGCCCCTCTTGATGATTGAGATGTATTGCCCTGACGAAGGGACCTGTGAGTGGCGAAACATTGGCTGGGTGTCAGCAACAATAAATACCAACATTTGATTTGCCAGCCTGTCTGTTTACCTTCTGGATTAAAGGGTGTGTCCTGAATATCTGGCTTGAGCACTGCTACTGTTTAGGTAATATCAGGGGTGTGCAGGGTAAACAGTTGCCTGGTACATACAAAGTGAAAAACTACTTCTGTGGTACTGTTAACCGCTTCAGATCTCAGGCTTGGGTGGCAATGCTCAGAGGTGCATAATGACTAAAGGTGCGTACACGCATGCGACTATAGTCGTTTGAAACGATCGTTCCCCGATCCTTTCAAACGACGATCGTTTGAAAAAAAGCAGCCAACGACCATGTAGTCTAACGACGGATGAGCTAGATCGTTCAAAACGAATGATCTAGCTTGGCGGATTTTTCCCAACGACGATCGTTTGCAAAAGTAGTACATTGTTGGAAACTATCGTTCATACTAGGCTTGACATGCGCATTTCACTATTTCTCCATGGAACTTTTCATTTTTATGCGCAGTAGTTACTTTTACGTGATGTAACGTTCGTTCTAACGATCTGATCGTTACACACCTTTTTTAAAACTGACTTTACTTAGGTCGTTCTTTCATCAATTAAAAGTTCATTCACAACAAACGATCGTGGTCGCGTGTGTACGTAGCTTTAGACAGCAGGTCCCCAACAGACAGCAGAAACCAAATCTGGGAAAGTACAGTTTGACTATGATGCTACCCCACTAATGGGCATTGTGCTATACCTCTCTGGATGTGTCCTCTCATTACTGTAATCACTTCAGCATTGATCAGGAACCTCCTGAATGCTTTCGAAACAAAACCTTGTTAAAGGACACCGAGGTGAAAATAAATGATTGTATCTATCTTCCTTCTCTTCCTAAAAGACTTTTTAAGACATTTTTGTTTAAATCTACTTAAGTTTTTATTCTTAATGTTTTTGCTCAATGGACCATTCATAAGTATGCCAGAGTTACATGTATGAACTATTGACCCTTTTTATCTCTTTCCTGCTCAGAAGCCATTTTCTGCTAGGAAAGTGGTTTATAGTTTGAATTTATCAGTGAGGGTCACACTGTAGTCACTTCCTGTCTGAGTCAGCCACTTACATACCTGATATTTAACTCTTTCAGAGAAAGAAAAAAGGAACACCGCATAGTTATTTGTGTGCTAGGCACTGTACATACCCGTGTCTATTTCATCAAGTCACATGTCACCTCAGGTATCCTTTAAAAAATGAGGGCTTGGACTGTAACAGATTGCTAGAACCATGGTGGTGTATTTATACCAGGTACTGAGTTTTTATTCCTAAGGATTGAAGTCCTTATAGATAATGTGGGAGGAAAGTTGTGTTAGATGAAAGACCATCCTCGCAGCATAGTTTTCTCATTCCTAGTGTTTAAGATAGTAACCCTTTAGGCTGGTTTCACACTACGGATTGACGGTAGCGGTGGGGGCCGCACCACCAAAACCAGCCTTTGGGGAATACCACACTAGTACGCGGTAATCCCTGTCTGGGAGTCAGCTAAGGAGGAATTGACCCTCATTTCCCGTGGCCGAAGTGATCACATGCACTGAAGCGTATTGCTAAAATACACTTCCACTAATGCGCAAAGCGTAAAACTTGTGCCTGTCGTTTTGAAACTCGTGCATCGCAATCGCGTCGGGTGTGGCAAAAACGTTGCATCAGGTTGGTATGAAAGGACCCATAGACTAACATTGCCCTGAATACCGCGCCAGTGTGAATGGGCCCTAAAGGACAACTGAAGCGAGAGGGATACAGAGGCTGCCACATTTATTACCTTCTAAGCAATACCAGTTACCTGGTGGCTGTCCTGCTGATCCTCTGCCTCGAATACTTTTAGCCATAGCCCCTGAACAAGCATGCAGCAGATCAGGTGTTTCTGACATTACTGACAGAGCTGACAAGACTAGCTGCATGCCTGTTTCTGGTCATTCAGACACTTCTGCAGCCAAATAGATCAGCAGCGCTGCCAGGCAACTGGTATTAAGAGGAAATAATTATGGCAGCCTCCATATTCTCCTCACTTCAGTTGTCCTTTAAGTTTTGAGGCTCCATATCAAGTGTTTCGGACCCTAAGGCACTGCAGGCAGTGAACGAGCCACTAACCCCCCTGACATGCTGCTAATGTTGTTTTATTTTTACTCTTGTGTATGACTTTTTTTTTTTTTTTTTTCATATATTTAGGGCGGTGATGACCTTGACCCCAATTACGTCATTAGCTCCCGTGTCAGAACTGGCCGGAGTATCCGCGGCTTCTGCCTCCCTCCTCACTGCAGCCGTGGGGAAAGACGAGCCATTGAAACTCTTTCCACTAAAGGTAATTTACTTGTATAAATCAGTAATGAGGCCTGAATAGAATGCGGTGTTTTTTCCTGAGCTCTCTGACTTTCCATGAGAGAAATCTGTAAATAAGAGCGGCTTGGATGTCCTGTGATGGGAGAGCTGCAGGTCTAGCGGCAGTGACTTTCACACCAGTCTAGGAAATTCTACTTCACTGTGCCTAACGCCATAGGAGCTGTTGTTGCGCTCTAATTGTGGGTGTGGCAGCAGAACTTGTGGTTTTTGTTTTTTTTTTTTTATGCTGTCTTGTGCTTGCTTACCTAGCAACTGTAGTTTCTTTTTACCATCTTTTGGGGGGGGAAGGGAGGGGTAGGGGGTCTGATTTGCAAGTAATCAGTTCTTGCGCATCATTACATTATGGAAAGACAGACTTGAAGCAAACCTGAAGTAAGATTTAGTGCTGGGACTTGGTAGAGCAGTGGTGTCAAACTTAAATACAAAGTGGGCTGAAATTGTACACTGGGACCTAACTGTGGGCCAACCTCAATGTCTAGTGGCCACCCTCCTTCCTTGTATAGTTCCCAGGTGTCTAATAGCTCCCCTCCAACCCCTATACAGTTCCCTGGTGTCTAGAGGCCCAGACCCTCCCCTTATACAGTTCCCTGGTGTCTAGTGACCCTTCTGCCTCCCCTATACAGTTCCCTGGTGTTTAGTCCTTCTCCCCCCTCCCTCCCCATATGGCTTCCTTGGTGATCAAGGGCTTCACCTCCAGTGTAGCTTCCCTGGTGGTCTAGAGTGGGCAAAATTTGAGGGCTAGATGTGGGCCGGCGTTTGACTTTTTTTTTTTTTTTTTTGCTTTCCCAATAGATTTAAATGGTAGGAAACCCACTAGTGCATTTTACGATTAGGGTCAATTGCAGGACATGCAGCGTTTCGGGCACGTTTGCTCTAAGTACTATGTATAGAATGTTTGAAAAAGCAATTTTGCAGTGATTTCGGGCCCAAGCATTTTGACTTTGAATAAAGTTAATTATACTTGCTGAGTGTGCCGATGTCCGGCTTCCGCCCGTAGCCCCGACCCCCTAGCAAATGAAGTCACAGGGGCTCCTCTGGTCCTAGAGAAGCACCTATAACCTTTTTCCATTAGGGGGCAGGGCTACAGACGGGAAGCTGGACATCGGGACACCTGGTTAGTTAAATAAGGTTCATTTAATAAAAAAAAAACAATATACAGCTTATGTACAGCACTTCAAATCAGAAGGAAACATGATCACAAGCAGCCTAGAAATCACTGCACACAGTGCTTGCATGAATTAAAAGCGATTCAGCGATTCTTAGTGGGTTCCAGCCCTTCTCGGTCCTCTTAATTCCCCCTCTGTTCAAATCCCCCGCTTTCAGGACTCCTTGGCATCCTACGGAAGTAATCCTCGTACTTGTGAGCACACACTTGCAGTACAGATCCATTTGTGAAAGCTTCCTGGGGGGAGGTGTGGGGGGAAATAATCCCCATCTCCTTGACCTATTTGCCATTTTGGCAATTGTTCTAGAGAGGGTACATGAAGAAGCATCACCGCACGGCTGCAATACAAGTCAGTATGGCTCTGATTGCCACTGTTCATAATAAGTCGCAGGTGGAAGTTGTGCATCTCTCATGTAAGTCAGTCAGGCTTCTGTTTTTAAAGGATACCAGTGAGGGTCACACTGTAGTCACTTCCTGTCTGAGTCAGCCACTTACATACCTGATGATTAACTCTTTCAGACAGAGAAAGGGAAAAAAAGGGAACACAGCATTGTTTGTGTGCTAGGCACTGTACATACCCAAGACATCATGTTACTTCTGATATCCTTTAAGAAGGCAAACTTTTTTGTTTTGCATAACCTATAGTGCTTTTTGGTCCTTTTGTTAGCCCTTTACACACTCCTAGGAGTTCTGGTTCACCATCAGCTTGCTGGGTAATCTGTAAATAGTATCAGGCTTCTGATGACGGCACTGCCGTTCTCTGCTTTTTCAATACCATGTTGCCAGGGAACAAAAAATGTTCTTTTTATTAGAATTTCAGCTTCCTTACTACACATTATGGGGTTTATTTTTAGATTCGTTTGGCATCTTCTTATACGACGTACCGGTACATGTAATAAGACTATTCAGAAATTGCACTTCTGATTGCCACATGTCTGGCCAGCATTGTGTGTTACAGGGATCCAAGCCGTACATCTGGAGTCAATCCCTTTATCTGTACATAGTCCTTATAAGGGAGAGGCTTCCTTGCGGCAGACCTATTGAATACCTGTCTGTATATGGGCATGCTGCATAGTGCATCTTGGCTTATGGTACAGAAACATTCTTTCCTTCTTATAATATGGTCTATAATCTGCTCCTGACAAGCAGCCAGATATAGTAAAGTCAATCTTGACGTCCATATTTGTATCCTCTTGTGCGCATTTAATGTCCTAATAGGAAAAGCTCCATTCTGTGATTCTCTAGGTGTGTGTTTTTTGTTTTTGTTTTTTTTAAATTCTGTCTGATTTACTAATGATCACCTTGGCTACGGAACAGCAGTGAACGTGTAAAGCTCACCTGACTTTAAAGGGGTTCTTTGGTGGTAAAAAAAACAAAAACCGACACTTACCTGGGGGGGCTTCTATCGGCGCCCTGCAGATGTCATGTCCCACGACATCCTCCGTTCCCCGCCGCCGGTCCAATAACACTTCTAATTAGGCTGCGCAGCCGTGGCGGGAGCGACCAAGCGCGTCATCGGGAGCTTACTGCGCAGGCAGCTCCCAATGCCGCGAGTGGGAGCGACCATTATTCATCTAGTTAGATGAATATTGGACTGGCGGCGGGGAACCAAGGATCGTAGGACAGTGCGGGACATGACAGCTGCAGGGGGCTGATAGAAGCCCCAGGAAAGTGTAGTGTTTTGTGTGTGTTTGTTTGTTTTTGTTTCGTCTTTTACCACCACCAGAGAACCTCTGTCAACCTGTGTGCAACCCTTTGCCTTATTGCACAATCATTAACTTCTGTCCTGACTTTTGCGGTCGTCTGTCGTGCTGCCCCTACACTCTGGAACTCCCAGCCCCACCCAATCAGGACATCTACTGCCAGTCTAGCATTTATGAACACCTGCCTAGTTCCTTTGGAACACAGTCCAGCCTGTATTGATCTGAGACCTATCGATGTGCTTTAAGTCCTATGGGAGAAAAGCCCTTCACAAATGTTGTTGTGTTGTATATTGATGATGTGTCAACAATAGCACACAAGTGATTCAGTAAGGCTGGATTCACACTGTGCACGTTGCAAAACACATTAGCAGTGTGAACTGCCGTGCACACTTAACATAGACTTTACTACAACGCCTGCATGCAGCGAGTTAGAATAACGTGATCCATTACAACACAGAAGTGTGAACAGGCTCATAGAGTTGTACAGGCAGCGAGTTGGCGAGCAGAATTATTCTGCGTGTGAAAAGGTGGTCCTTTCCTTCGGTCCCTTATGACCTTAGCAAGGGTTGCAATCTCTTGCTTCCTACTGGCAAGCAATAAGTCATGCAGGGCAGGTTTTCTGGATGACATGTTCTCCAGCTCAGAACATTAGCAAATCGTACCTGGTTCATTAAAGGAAGGGGTGTTTGCAATGAGTGAATGCAGGAACTTTAATGAGTCTTACGCCCTGTTCATACTGTCAGCGTTTACAGAACGCATAGAAATTCAAAGAAACGCAAGTTGAAAAACGCGTGTTTGTATGCTGTTTTCTTTCGTTCAAATGCTTTTTCTATTGCGTTTTGCACACACGTCACACAGGAAACAGAAAAGAATTATGCGAAATGCAGAGGGCTAACGTATGCTAAAAACCGCAATAGTAAGCGTTTTTGATACGCATCTATAGACTTTCATTGCATCCGTTTCTGTGCGTGACGTACAGAACTGCGTGCAGCAATGCGGATGAGAAACGTATGTGTCTGATATGCATACATGTGAACAAGGCTATTAGAAAACATTTAGTAGCCGTTTCTATGCGCAAAGTCTACCCATACGCGTTCTGTAAAAACCGGCTAGGAACGCACATAGGCCTTAAAAAATGACCTTTTTTATTTCAGAATGCTCTTCAGCCTTAAAGGGAAGGTCCAAGCAAAATAAAAAAATGAGTTTCACTTACCTGGGGCTTCTACCAGCCCCATGCAGCCATCCTGTGCCCTCGTATTCACTCACTGCTGCTCCAGTCCCCCGCTGGCAGCTTTCCGACCTCGGAGGTCGGCGGGACGCATTGCGTACATTTTTACGCATTCCCGCTAGTGCAGGAACATGAACACATACATTTTTACGCATTACTGGTTCAATGCGTAAAAATGTACGCATTGAACCAGTAACGCGTAAAAATATATATGTTAATGTTCCTGCACTAGCGGGAATGCGTAAACGTACACAATGCGGCCCACCGACCTCCGAGGTCGGAAAGCTGCCAGCGGGGGACTGGAGCAGCAGTGAGTGACTACGAGGGCACAGGATGGCTGCATGGGGCTGGTAGAAGCCCCAGGTAAGTGAAACTCATTTTTTTAATTTTGCTTGACCCTTCCCTTTAAGAGCAGAGATTCGCCGCGGCCGTACAAGGTCTTTATAGCTGCCCCGCCCCTTCCCTCAATCCTGTGGTACTTCCTGGAGGAGGCAGAGCTTTGTGCTGTAGCTCTGCCTCCAGTCCAATCAATCGCCGCAATGGACTGGAGGCAGAGCTTAAGCGCACAGCTCTGCCTCCTCCAGGCAGTAAAATGTGCGACTTGAAAGTCATAGAATTTGACCCCGGGATTTGGGGGGGGGGGGGGGGGGGGGAATAAAGACCTTGTACAGCCACAGGGAAGCTGCAAGCATTTAGTCTTGCAAGGTGACTTTGTCCTCCAAATCTTATACTTTTGTAATTGTTTTTTTGCATCATTAGGCTGAATTTCCTTTTGTGCGATTCCTGTCCATTTTCCCGACCGTGAATTCGGATGTGGAATTGCAGCCTGTGGAAATCAATAGGCTGCTTCCAGAATCGCGTTGAGGGTGGAAAAAAAAAAAAAAATCAGCGTGCCTGCTGCACGTTTTTTTTTTTTCTCATCGTGGCGATTAGGCAATCCTACTGTTGATCAGAGCAGATCTGTGCGCTGTTCCAAAACAAACCTGATAGCGTCAATGGGACTCTTGTCCTATAGGATAACCTCACTCTGTTCATAACGTGTGTGTGTGTGTGTGTGTGTGTGTGTGTGTCTATTGTGTTTAAGAATTTCTGGAATTTGATACGCGCAACAAATTCTAATGCAGGATATTGAATGTACATTTGGCTAAAATGTATTTGGAGATCTTCACATTCAGCTTCTGAGAAAGCAGCTAGTAGGCAGCAAAACGTGTGTCAGGCAACACAGTGGTGCATTCACCTAACTGTGTAGCCAAACTATGTAAATACATTACACAATGTAAATGAAAAGAGAATTTATTTTACACAGTAAGGATGGATCAGCTTACATTAATGTGAAATCTTTGTACAGTAGAGCCCTGGTGATCTGGAACTACACCAACCAGTCTCAAGCAATCGTAAAGCACCCTTATCCAGCATCAGCCAATCCCTGTCGCTGCCGGATAGCCCAAGACTCTACTGTATTTTAAAATGACAAAACTTAAAGGACCACTTTCGCGAAAATTGTAATATATATATATATATATATATATATATATATATATATATATATATATATATATATATATATATATATATATATATATATATATATATATATATATATATATATATATATATATATATATATATATATATATATACTCATACAAATAAGTATATTTCTTCCAGAGTAAAATGAGTCATAAATTACTTATCTCCTATGTTGCTGTCACTTACAGTAGGTAGTAGAAATCTGACAGAACTGACAGATTTTTCAACTAGCCCATCCCCTTATGGGAGATTCTGAAGGTTTTGTTTATTTTCAAAAGCACTTAGGCCTAGTGCACACCAAGCGGTTTTGGTTGCGTTTTTAGAACTGCTTGCGGATGTGGAAACGCTTGGGTAATGTATTTCAATGCGCTGGTGCACACCAGAGCGGTAGGCGTTTTGCAGAAACGCATACCCCCGGGCTGCAGCATTTTTTGGATTACGGAGGAGTTTCTGCCTCCAATGTTAAGTATAGGAAAAAAATGCAAAACTCTTGATATCAGAGCGGTTTTCCAGGCGCTTTTGTTACAGTAGCTGTTCAGTAACAGCTTTACAGTAACCATATCTGTTATCTGCTACACAAAAAAAGCTACGCAAAACGCTAGCAGATCGCTTCATAATAAGAAAAAAACTCTTTAAAAACCGCCAGCGTTTTGCGGATCTGCTAGCGGTTTTTGGTGTGCACTAGGCCATTAATGAATGGCAGTTGCTCTATACAGCTTCTAAAAAAAAAAATAAAATAAAAAAAAAAGTGTGCAGCAAGCAAGGAGGCTGGCCAGCATCTTTGTATAAATCCTTTTCAGGGAGGGTCTTACTAAAGAATAAAAGCCTTGCTGAGAATCCCCCTTGAAGGGATGGACTAGTCCAAAACCTGTTGGTTCTGTCAGATTTCTACTACCTACTGTAAGTGAAATTAACATAGGAGAAAAGTCATTTATGACTCATATTTTACTCTGGAACAAACCTACTAATTTGTAAATGTTTATCTTACAATTATTTGCGATAGTGGCCCTATAAAGGGAACCTGAAGCGATGGGTATTTAGAGGCTGCCATAGGGCTGCAGGGCTGGGCACAATCTCCTCTTTCAGGGCTCGTTCACACCTAGGGTTTTTGCGTTTTATTTATTTTTAGCGCCGGCAATTAAAAAAAACACCCTAAAATCGCAATGAATCCTTATGGGATAGTTTATATCCACTAGTTTTGTCTGCTTTCTGCTCATCAAAGCACTGCCTGTGATTTTTTTTTTTTTTTTTTTTTTTTTTTTTTTTTTTTTTTTGCTACAATGGAAGGTATAGGAAAAGCGCAAAACGCTCACAATCAATTGTGCGGCGATTGCGTTGTATGTATTCTTTTCAGGGTCAAAGAGTTAATTTCCTGGCTTGCGTCAGGAAGTGAAAAAACAAATCGCTCTGCTCTGCTTTGAAAAGCGCTTTACACAAAATCGAAGCGTACAGGTAAGCAGCGGGAGGGGGCCAAAAAAGTGCAAAAAAAAAAACCAAACTGCTGCCGTCATCGATTTCGATGTGAACTAAGCCTCAGGGCTCTTCTCCATAGTAGAGATGCGAAGTTCGGATCTTTTCAATGATCCAGATGATTCGAATTGGATCATTGAAAAGATCCGGATCTTTGATCCGAATCTCGGATCATTTTACAAGGGAAGCATTCGGGGGTGAAATGACTAGCAGGACAGGAGAAGAGGGGGGTGGACACACAGAGAAGGGGAGAAGATGGACAGAGGGCAGGGAGTGGACAGAGAAGGGAGGTGGGACGAGCGGAGAGCAGAAATGTTTGTTTGCACACAATACCCACATGCTGCAATCGTATACTTTACATATATTTCACCTATATGTCCATCTGTATACTTCCAACTCCCATTCCCCGAAGCATTCCCAGAAGTAAAGTGCAGCTGTTTAGAGCAGTGCAGGAGGATCACATTGCACAGCAATCAGTGTCTGCCCTGTCCTAGCCCAGCATGCTGCCTGTAACATTACTGAGCTGTGCCAAAAGTTTCCAATGTGTTCACTGTGCACAACTACGGAACAGACAGCCTATAATGATCAGCGCATTGCAGCCAGTATGTGTGCTCTACACACATCTGGCAGTGGCACCAATGCCCCCCCTCTCTCTCATCTACCTGTGACTGTGCAAGGCTGCCTCCCCTTCAACAGAGCCATCCATCTCTGCTCTGCTTCCAGGACCCCGCTGCCCGCTGAGAGGGGGTGTGTGGCTCCTGGCCCCGCCCCCCTTTTGCAATCCGAATCACTCATTTTGATGATTCGACTCACAAAATAGATTCGGATCAAAGATCTGAATCGTTCATGATCCGGACAACACTACTCCATAGGCAGCTGACCTGCATGCGCTCAGTGAGCAGTTGCCAGGCAGCAGCAAGCAGTTGTGAGAGTTGGACAACCTTTTTGCTGACTATCAACTGCTTGTGGAAAAGGGCCCTCAGTTTATCCAAAATGCAGAAATGGTTCTTGCATGGGTTGCTTTTATTTGCACTGCATAGAACATTTTAAAAGGGAATATATGTCACATTACCTTGTTGCTTGCTCAATAATCATAGTTCTGTATGTGTTGAATCCCCTTTTTTTTTTTAATTCAGTGAGTACCATGCCTTCTGCTAAATAACATTCTTTTGAATCTTTCTTCATCCTTGTGTTTACCAGGAAGAGGGTGTAGCGTGTAAATTGCTAGCTAAGGACATCAGAAATGAATTGGGCTATGTCTTGTAATGCTCATACATGGGGAGGGGGCAAGAAACCAGCAACAGACTTGTCATTCACTAGCTAGAGCTAGAATTAGTATGGTTTGGATGTGAGATGAATATTTCTCCTCATGAACACTGGCTTTTCTATTCTCAGCACTTTCCAGCTTGGATGGCGACCTTAAAGGAAAGTACTATGCTCTGAAGAACATGACAGATGCTGAGCAGCAGCAGCTCATTGATGACCACTTCCTGTTTGACAAGCCAGTGTCTCCTCTTCTGCTGGCTTCAGGGATGGCCCGGGATTGGCCTGATGCCCGAGGAATCTGGTAGGTATCCTCCTGTTTCCTGTGGCAGCTTGAAGTATGATGACCTTTCTGCACAGGAAATACTTTCTTAGCAAACAGAATAGGAGTCCACCAGGACTATAGCAACCTTAGCCAATCACTAATCTGCTGAAAGGAAGCTTTGACTGTCTGTCCAATGCTTGTTCAAGTTTACGTCCTGTCAGCAGCACATGGTTTGCAGCTTTCTCAGTGTATATGTTACGGCCAGAACCCGAAGTCTGGCCACTTCGGGTTCTGGCCGGTCAGAATGCGAAGTGGCCGGCTCATGCGGCCAAAGTAAGAAATGTGTGTGATTATCGGACTTTGGCCGGCCAGAACGCGTTGTGATTTCACCCGGCCGGCCAAGTCCCGAAGTCCCCCTTACTGCCGGCCAGCTGCTCTCCTCTCCCCACCGCCAGAAATCTCAGCTCCCCTCTCCTCCCCCGCTACTCAGACCTCCGATCAGGGCGACCGCACCAGCGAGGCAGAGAGAGGCAGAGCAGCTGCCAGCTCACGCGAGACCCGCAGGACCCGAACACTTCAATGCAGAAGTGTCATTGAACACTTCCGCATATGAAGTGTATGGGTCCGGGCGGGTAGCGAGTGCGCTGCGCTGCTCTGCCTTTCTCCACCTCTCTGGTCGCCCTGATTGGAGGTCTGCAGCAAAGCTCCCCCAGCCCAGCAAATCACCCCCAGCTATGCAAGGCACCCAGCAAAGCCCATAGCCCCCCCCCCCCCCGACCATGCATTTCCAGCCATCAAATACCCCCCAGCCATGCATAGCCCCCCAGCAAAGCACCCACAGCCATGCATAGCCCCCCAGCAAAGCACCCACAGCCATGCATAGCCCCCCAGCAAAGCACCCACAGCCATGCACAGCCCCCCAGCAAAGCACCCCTAGCCACGCACAGCCCCCCAGAAAAGCACCCACAGCCATGCACAGCCCCCCAGAAAAGCACCCACAGCCACGCACAGCCCCCCAGAAAAGCACCCACAGCCACCCACAGCCCCCCAGAAAAGCACCTGCATTTATGCATAGCCCCCCAGCAAAGACACCTCCCCGAAGCCATGCACAGCCCCCCAGCAAAGCACCCCCAGCCATGCATAGCCCCCCAGCAAAGCACCCACAGCCACGCACAGCCCCCCAGAAAAGCACCTGCATTTATGCAAAGCACCCAGCAAAGACACCTCCCCGAAGCCATGCACAGCCCCCCAGCAAAGCACCCCCAGCCATGCACAGCCCCCGAGCAAAGCACCCCCAGCCATGCACAGCCCCCCAGCAAAGCACCCACAGCCATGCAAAGTGCCCAGCAAAGCACCCAGAAAAGCCCCCTTCATCTATGACTAATCACCACTGTAATTTGATCTCTCCCCTGTGTCACCTGACTGCCACAGCAGAGCAGCTAATTTAAAAGCACAGGATGTTATCAATATGTCTGCTCCCAAGAAAGCAGGATGTAGACACACTGCCGATTTATTGCAGGATTTGTATCAGCTGTAACTAAGAAATGCTTTTCTTTAAAAAGATTATTATGCTGCATCTTTCAGAGCAGAGAGGAAGTTCCGAGTGCCATTCACGGTGCTGGACAGGACCCAGGATGTTCTGGGATTTGTGCGTTTTGGACTTTGGCCGACTGACTTTGGCCGTTTCTAGAACTGGCCGGCCAATGTCAGAAATTCCCAGCATTTTGGACTTTGGCCGACGTCAAATCGGCCAGTTCTAGAAACGGCCGGCCAATTCTAGAATTGGCCGATTTCTGGTTTTGGCCATAACATATACACAGATGAGGTAATGAGTTGGCAATGTGAGATTTTGTAATCTACACAGAAGGCTTGTTCTGCTGACGGGGCTTGGAGCCCCATTCACACTTGTGTGCTTTTACAAGCGATTACACCATCGCTGAAAATCACTAGCATTTTGAAAAACTCTTGTACAATGAAAAGTGTATGGAACTGTTCTCATCTAAGCGATTTGCTGAAATGCAAACACGTTGCCTGCAGCATGATTAGCGTTTCAATGTTAAGTATAAGAGCGCTGGTAAAATGCTCTGGAAGCGCTGGCCTGTTAACAATCAACAGTTTTTCCAGCGACTTTACCCATCAAACCTTGCAGTTTACCCACAAACCGCCTCTTTCCTGTGCAGATGTCATTTCCTGTTTATGGTAGACAGACACAGCTTATTGAACTAGAAATCGCAAAACGCTAGTCGCTGAAAAAGCGCTTTCTGTACAGTGGAGAATCTCTAGGAAAAAACGATGGAAAACTCCAGAGGAAAACTCAGCGTTTGCGATTTCTTTTATTTTTTTTTTTTTTCTAGTGTGAATGAGCCCTAAGGCGATTTCTTAGCATACGAGTTGATAAACCACTGAAGGCAACCCTTGAAACAAATAACCTCATGTAATCTTCCGGAATGATACCTGGATGTTATGCAGGCAAATTACTTATGTTTAAACATCAGGAGTAAAACGTCATGGGGGAAGTATAATGAGGATAATTGTATCCTAAAAATGCCAGAGTTTTTTAGAATCCTGGAGTCTATTTTTCTTTTATAGTTAAAGGTTTTGTGTAGTACTGTCACATCTGACAAATATAGTTTTTCAGTGTTCCCAGAAGCTAAAATATATGAACTCTTGACCTCTTCTATTCATCCCCTGCATTCAGAAGCTGTTCTCTGGCAGGAAAGTTTTATGGCTGTGATTTCTAATCAATGCGAATTGTGCTATAGTTTGACTAGATCCTGACTGGATAGAAGTTGTCACTTACATACCTAAAGGACACCTAAACTGAGGGGATATGGAGGCTGTCATATTTTTTTCCTTTTAAACCATACCAGTTGCCCGGCTATTCTGCTGATCCTCTGCCTCTAAAACATTTAGCCATACATCCTGAACAAGCCTGCAGATCAGATTCTGACTGAATGCCGACTTAAAGTATTCCTGTCCCATACTTTTAAGCCCTGGGTGAAAAAACTAAAAACACTACAGATAACTCCCCTACTCCAGCTCCAGGTTCCCTTCACTGTCCTTGTCAGCACTGGAAAAATGTACCCAAAGTAGGTGAGTTATGCTGGGGTGGTTTTTTTTTTTTTCCCCTAGGCCTTAGTCGTAGATTTCGTCTGACTAGACTTTACTTTTAACGGGGAGCACTGGACTGAGAGAATGGTGTTGTGACATATGTCACAGCACCGGGCACACTGGAAGGACACACAGGCAGGTCATTGTGTACAGAACATGCCTCTGTATTAATATATGATTTGACAAGCCCACCTCGGGTTTTCTTTAACCCCCTTGCCGTTACAATTCCTGCGGCAAGGGGGAAGCGCAGGTTTTTTTTTTTTTTTTTTTTTTTTTTTTTTTTTAAATCATGTAGCAAGCCCAGGGCTCGCTACATGATAGCCGCTGACAAGCGGCATCTTCCTATCCACTCTGATCGCTTTCGGCGGCGATCAGAGTAAGCAGGAAATCCCGTTCAGAACTTTTTTCTTCTAAAAATCGGCCCAGCGGGGCCTGAGAAATCCTCCTACGCAGGATAACCGGCAAGGAGGTTAAGTTGCAAGCTGCATGCTAGTTTTAGGTTTATAATCCCAGATACTACTGAAGCCAAAGAGATCAGCAGGACTGCTGGACAACTGGTATGGTTTAAAAAGGACACAAATATGGCAGCCTCCATATACCTCTCAGTTCAGGTGTCCATTGTTTCAGGCAGAAAAAGGAAAAGCGAACACAGCCTAGTTATCTGAATGCTTGCAACACCATTACTGCCGAAAGGACTGACATTGTAGTGTGGCACCGCCCTCTAATTCTCAGTACATACAGTAGTTCTGTTTGTAGCAGGATGTGCATGTCTGACCATAGATCACTCCCTTTGCCCTATCTATCCACTACCAGGTTGTCACATGCATTTTGTTTCCTGACATGCATTTAGGCTTCCTGCGTGATGACTGTAAATTTTATGAACTGTCATTTTAATAAGTTCTGGATCGTATGGTGAGAAGCATTTTACTCTCTAATGCTGGATACACACGTTGCGTTTCCGCGTCGATGCAGCGTTCGATTCGATTATTTCCGACATGTCCGATTCGCGGGTCGATGGATCGTTAGGTCGATTTGCCATACTTTACATTGCATTCGACCTAAAAATAATCGAAATGCTCGGAAATAATCGAATCGACGCGAATCGAACGCGGAAACGCAACGTGTGTATCAAGCATAAGGGCCCTTTCACACGAGCAATTGAGAGACAGTGAAAGGTCTGTCAACTCTCACAACTCCTTGTTGCTGCTTGGTAACTGCTCGCTGCTGCTTGGTTAACTGCTCATTGCTGTTTGGTAACTGCTTGCTTAACACACAGTTCAACTGCCCGTGTGAAAGGGCCTTAATACTGACTTCTAACAAGTCAGACTTTCACCAAGGCCTCTTTTCCACAGACAGTTGATAGGCAGTGAAATGCCTCTCAAACTCTCGGAACTTCCCGCTGCGGCCTGGTAACTGCTTACTGCGGCCTGGTAACTGCTTGCTGAGCACACCGTTCAACTGTTTGTGGAAAAGAGGCCTGAAACGAGCCAAACAGTCCTCATAATATTAATGTTAATATGTGCCAGTCTCTATGGTCCGCATGTGTTTACCAAGAGCCACTATGCAAAGCAGTTTCTGCCGGTGCTTAAAGGACCAATACAGCGAAAACCTTCAGCATTTTAAATTTGACGAACAGATTTTGGACTAGTCAATCACCTCATTTGATTTAGCAAATGCGATTCTAAAAATGCTCCCAAACTACCAAAATAGAGAAGGGAGACTGGCTGGTATCTTACTATTTTGGCAGTTCGCCGTAGCAATTGCCATTCAGGAAATGCTTTTGAAAACCATGAAAATCCCCCATGAGGCGATAGACTAGTCCAAAACCTGTCAGATTTTAACTGTTTACTTTTTTGCTTCAATGGTCCTTTTTTAAAGCCCAGAAAATGACTGGTTGGAGAGTCTTCAAATAGTGTAACAGTTGTCTGAGGTCTTAGTCTCGTTTGCTTGAACTAAGCTGGTTAACCCCGGATAAAGCTTTAATCTGGGCTTCTGCTCACAACAAATGCACCTTGACCCGTGCAGAAGCTCTCTGCTTCTGTGTCATCCTGATAATGGCTAAGAGACTCAGATGAGTCAAGTGGGTTTTTTTTTTTTTTTTTTTTTTTCTTACCAGGGCTTCCTCCAGCTATATATATATATATATATATATATATGTATGTATGTATGTATGTATGTATGTATGTATGTATGTATGTATGTATGTATGTATGTATGTATGTATGTATGTATGTATGTATGTATGTATGTATGTATGTATGTATGTATGTATGTATGTATGTATGTATGTATGTATGGATGTGTCCCTCTCCGCCCTGAGTGCCTCCGTTAAGCTGCAATCGTCTTCAGTATACGACTCAGTGACGTCATCGGGGGGGGGGCCTTCTGCGTGTGTGCAGAAGACTTCGGCTGCCGTCACTCAGTCAGACTGAGCCGTGTACTGGGGGTTGATTGCGGCTGAATGGAGGATTCCGAGAGGACAACGAGGGACGCATCCATGCATATGTGGCTGGAGGAAGCCCCGAGTAAGTAAAGAAGAAGAAAAAAATATTTATTTTATATATTTTTTATAGCGCCAACATATTCCACAGCGCTTTACAAAGCACAATAAGACCAGGGGAACATAGATACAACTAACAAATGTACAGCAGAGTTCCATCTCCGAGTCTCTTTAACCAACCCCCCCCCCCCCCCCCCAAAAAAAATAGCTTTACTTACCTGGGGCTTCTACCAGCCCCCTGTGCCAGCACTGTCCTGGAATGATGCTCTAGTCTTCCGCCACAGCTAAAAAAAATTTTTTTTTTTTTGACTGGCCAGTAGCCAAGCCACTGCACCTGCATGGCCCTGGCCATGCACGTCCTCGCTCACGTCACTGTCCTGCACATGCACAGGAAGGGAGATATGTTCCAGCACAGGAGGGTGACGAGAGCGAGGACGCGCGCAGGCAGGGCAGGCGAAGTGAAAATGAAACTTTGCTGCGGTGGGGGGATCGGAGCATCGTTCCAGAATGGCTGCAGGCGGCTGCTAGAAGCTCCAGTTTTTTTTTTTTTGTTTTTTTTTGTTTTTTTTTTGCCCCCCCCCCCCACTCCCCATTTAGTTAAGGTTCACTTAAAGCTCTGTGGAGGACAGAACTAGTGTTAGTGTTCAGAATCGGCATATCCAATTCGGAACACCTGAATATTCCCTGGAACCCCAAACTTCAGCACCATTTCAATACCAGACAAGGTCAGGGAGTTCACTTGTGTACTACGTGACTCCCGATACTTCCTCCGCCATTCAAATAAAAAAAAAAAGTCCAAGGTCGGCTAGCACACCAATGTTAGTATTCAAGGATATTTATTCCTTATTGCATGTGTCAACATAACATGTTGTATTGACACATGCAATAAGGAATCAATATCCTTGAATACGAACATTGGTGTGCTAGCCGACCTTGGACTTTCTTGTTCGGTACTGAGGTGTGGTGTTCCAGAGTATTCTAGTGTTGGTGGTTCAAACTTAGCATATCGAATCAGAACCACAAGGAGGCACATCCACCATCCAGAGCTGCAGGATAACAGGACCAGCTGGACTTGGTTTACTCCACTGCAGAGAGATCTTTGGAGTAGATGCCTTAGGCCTCTTTCCCACCAGGACGTTGCGTTTCAGGGGACGTTATGGTCGCATAATGTGCCCCTAACGCAACACCTAGTGGTGTTGGAGGAGGACACCAGAGTGAGCCGCGTTGTGCGGCTGTTGGTGCGCCTCTTTTGTCTCCTACCTTGCGGGGACGACGTGATCAGAACACTCCGCATCACGTGGTCCCGCCAGCCAATCAGCGGCCGCTCCAGGAAGAAAACACAGCAGAAGTGATGGGAAGTCCGGCTCTTTTCAATGAATTGATTGATTGAATCAATTCTGAACAGTAGAGATAGGAAGTCCGGCTCTTTTCAGAGAAGCTGGACTGAACCTAGTGATGGGAAATCCGGCTCTTTTTAATGAATCGATTCAATGAATCGAGCCAAACTTCCCATCACTACACGGCAGTGCAGTGAATATTAATTAGCCATGTGGCTAACGAGACTCTCCCCTCCTCCTCCTCCTCTCCAAAATAAAAAAAAACACTATACTGAGCATGTGCAAACTTGCTGCACTTTTAAATAACGTGCAGCGTTACACTGTAACGCAACGTGGGCACTGTGAACAGCCAATTGATTTTTCATTACTGTGAGTTGGGCTGCTTTACAGGCTGCTCTAAAGTGCGCCTGTAACGTCCCACTGTGAAAGCAGCCTTAAAGTGAACCTCCGGACTAAAAATCGACTCAGCAGCACTGAAAAGGCCTGGTGTTTCTTTAACCATTTACCGCCATCCTAACGTATTAAAACGTCATGCTTACCGCTATTAACAGCAACATGACGTTTTAATACGTCGCGCATTCCCGCCGCTGCTACCGCCGTGTGTCCGCCGCTACCGCCGCCATTACCGTCGGGATCCCGTGCTGGGCGATTGGGGAAGAGGACTGAACAGTCCTCTACCCAATCGCAGTGCCTGGAGTGAATGGACGTGACCGCGAACAGCGGCTACGTCCATTCACATAAACAGGAAATGTAACAGTTTAATAAAGTGTGTAAAAAAAAAAAAAAAAAAAAAAACAAAAAGTGAACACGTCCTATGAGTGTTCACCAGCGCCATCTTGTGGCCAAAAAGTATATTACACTTACAAAATACATACATTTTCAAGTATATACACATCATTAATAAAATTACACTTCCAACCCTCCCCCCCCCCAAAAAAACACTTGTAAAAAAAAAATCAGCTTAAAAAAAATAAAAAAATAGTTGCCTTAGGGACTCAGCTTTTTTTATTCTATATTTTATGGGGGAAAATTAATTTTAATTTATTACATAGGGGCTTGTAATTATGGCCAGAACAAACAGAAAAATAACCACTTATATTTCAAAATAATATACTGTCGCCATACATTGTGGTAGGGACATAATCTAAACGGTTTAATTATCGGGACCACTGGGCAAATACAACGTGTTTGTTTTATCCACAGGAGAATGTTTAATTTTAAAACTATAAAGGCTGAACACTGAGAAATAATGATTTTTTTTCTTTTTTTTTTCTGTTTTTCTCATTAAAATGCATTTAGAATAAAAAAATTCTTAGCAAAATGTACTATCCACAGAAAGCCTAATTGGTGGCGAAAAAAACGAGGTATAGATCATTTTCTTGTGATAAGTAGTAATAAAGTTATTAGGGAATAAAAGGGAGGAGCGCTGACAACTGAAAATTGCTCTGGTCCGTTAGGATAAAAACCCTTGGGGGTGAACTGGTTAACAGTTTGACAGCATCAGAACTTTGTTTCTCTTATACAAGCCTCATTTTTAGCTGCACAGAAGAAATCTGCCCGGGCTTTTTTCCCCTGATGCTGTGCAAAGCATGATGGGATTTCTGATGATGTTGTTCTCGTTCTGCTGTTTTGGTGCAATTTTTTTTTTT
Organism: Hyperolius riggenbachi; assembly: GCF_040937935.1. Lineage (NCBI taxonomy): Eukaryota > Metazoa > Chordata > Amphibia > Anura > Hyperoliidae > Hyperolius > Hyperolius riggenbachi. Next base: position 255,229,145 of record NC_090654.1, read on the forward strand.
TTTTTTTTTTTTTTTTTTTTTTTACATTTTGAATTTGACATTTGAAGCCTAGCCTGTGCAGCTGGGAGGGGTTATCAGGGCACAGGACAGTTGGAACTGTGTCTCCTGCTCCTTGTCACCTCCTTTCAACCAAAAAGATGGCTTCCCCCATGACAAAGATGGCAGCCCCCATGAATCACAAACATTTGCCTGTTCTTTTAAAACAGGGTGGGTAAAAGATTACATTACCTATCTATTCTAATTAACATAACTAATGTAACTTGATGACAGTATGTTTGTTTAGGCTAAAGTTCCCCTTTAAGCAGAGTCCACAGGAGTCGCTTGGGATTCCAGGAGTAGTGCAGGACCAAGTAGTGGAGGGCACCGCCACTATTCTATTGCTAACACTGTGGGGGGAGGTTTACTCTATATATTTTTTCCACTGCAGATTTTTCTTCATACTTGGACAGGTTTCCGCTTCAAAGCACTGTCTGAGTTGGTCCTATTTTCTGATTACACTGAGGCCTTGTTTACATAATTGAAGCGGTTTGCAATTTTTTTTTTTTTTTTTTTTTTTTTCTGCTTTTTTTTCTTCTCCTCCCACTCCCCTGCACTTGAAAAAAAAAAGCCCAAAACACCCTAGATGTGAACAAGCCCTAAAAGGGTACACTTAGAATTTTGCCTGACTGCTGCTCATCCAGACAGGATATAACTTGACTCCAATCATGCACCTGTGAGTCTCACCTGGCTATCCTTGACTAGATAGCGACAGCTGGTGCTCCTCTCCTGCAGGTACACCACTCCTGCAAACCAACACAATCCAATATGTAGAAGACGGCACTCCACAGGCTCCAAACTTGCGTTTGACTTGTTTATTGAGCAACAGCACACACTACATGTTACATCTGATGAAGGGTCAGAGGACCCGTAACATGTAGTGTGTGCTGTTGCTCAATAAACAAGTCAAACGCAAGTTTGGAGCCTGTGGCGTGCCTATAACTTCTGAATGTAGTCTTCAGTGTGAAGAAGCTCCTGTACCTTGGAAAAGGACCTACACGTTGAAAAAAACTGTAAAGTTCTGAGTTGTTAAACATATATAAGCCTTTAAAAAAGAAATCTTAAAATTTACTGTTGCCAGCAGTATTTTGTCTGTAGGTTGGACAAGGGACTAATGCATACAATGGCTTTGTTTCCCAAGGCACAATGACAACAAGACTTTCCTTGTTTGGATCAATGAAGAGGATCACCTGCGTGTCATCTCCATGCAGAAAGGTGGCAACATGAAGGAAGTCTTCAAGAGGTTCTGTGTTGGCCTGACAAAGGTAGGTGATGAGACTTCACACAAGGGGCTTGATTCACTTAACCGTGATAACTCCTATCACGGCTGCGCTAGCATTTTCGCGCTGAAATGTTTGCGAAGATTCGCGATTGCGCATGGAAATTCACGATTGCACGCGAAAACGCAAAAAGCTAGCACAGCCATGATATGAGTTATCATGGTTTAGTGAATCGAGCCCCTTGTGTGACTAGAATATCTCTTAAAAGCGCTATAACTTTCTAATGAAATACACATTGCCTTGTATGTGGCAGGTATCTTTAGAGTGTTTCTGTCTGACTAGATTTAGACATAGCTCTTTACTTTCTAAGGTTTTCCAAAGCTGCAGAACATAAGTAATGTAACTTGGACTTTTTTTTTTTATGGGTCTAATGACTATTTCCCAGGGCTGTGGAGTCGGAGCAATTTTGGGTACCTGGAGTCGGAGCACATTTGGGTACCTGGAGTCGGAGTTGGTGGTTTCATAAATGAGGAGTCTGAGTCAGATGGGGTGGTGTGTGTGTGTGTGTTTTTTTTTGTTTTTTTTTTTTTTCCCCCCAAACCCATAACCCTGGTAAGAATTAGACGGAGTCGAGGATACGGAACCATTTTGGGTACCTGGAGTTGGGAGTCTGTGGTTTCATAAACGTCGGAGTCTGATGATTTTTGTACGGACTCCACAGCCCTGCTATTTCTACCCCTCACCTCCCTGTCTGCAGATCATAGCAAGGATTGTTTAACCCTTTAGCAGTAAATGTCTGTAGAGGCTTGCAAGTGCTTCAGGCCAATTTACTTTAGCAAATATTTATATTTTGTACTTTGTTTTATTTCCTTTCTTCTAATTAGTACTGCTGTAATGTGTATTTATTGCCAATTGTCACTAGGGGGCAGTCTGAGACAATTGCAGAGGACTTCTGCTTTCAGTTTCTATATTTTCTGCTAGCCGAGAGCGAGATCAAAGCATTCCAAGCACACGTTCTGCACAATGCATCACTGCAAATTTCAGTTATGCATAGCATTTTAGTAAGGGCTCAGCCACACTGTAAGCGCTATTCTGACCGCTTGTGATTGATTAGCGCTTTCTGAACACTTTTTTTTTAAAAATCGCTCCCATTCACTTGAAATCGTGGCAAAAATTGCAGTTGTGTGGTTTTTTTTTTGTTGTTTTTTTTTTTTTTTTGTTTCCCGCAATTTTAACCTATCTTGGTTCCTAGATGTAGAATCTACGTCCAGGAACCATGCGCGCTACCGCGGCCGATCGCGCGCGTGCACGCGCACTCCCGGCCGCAGATTCGGTAGCCAGGCAATCAGTGAATCGGGCTATGGTGCCCGATCACTGATTGCTCTCCCCCGCTGAAAAAGCGACAGCTTCTCTCGGAAGCTGTGCTTTTTCTGGCTGTCACCTTCCCCATGCGTCGCTCCTAAGCGTGTGTTACGCTTAGAGTGACGTCATGTAAACAAACTCATGGCCGCCATCTTGTGGCCAAAAAGTAATACTAAAACTGAAAGAAAAAAAAAAAAAAAAATTAACACACATTTACATTATAAATCTATTGTTTACCTCCCACCCTGTTTACTATATAAAAAAAACCAAAAAAAAAAAAACCATGTAAATATTTACCTAAGGGTCTAAACTTTTTAAATATCAATGTAAAGATGAAATGTTTTTTTATTTCAAACTTGTAAATAGTGATAGATGCAAAATGGAAAAATGCACCTTATTTCCAAATTTCCAAATAAAATATTGTCACCATACATTGTGATAGGGACATAATTTTAACGGTGTAATAACCGGGACATATGGGCAAATACAATACGTGAGTTTTAATTATGGAGGCATGTATTATTTTAAAACGAATGGCTGAAAACTGAGAAATAACGAATTTTTCCATTTTTTTTTTTTCTTCCTGTTAAAATGCATTTACAGTAAAGTGGCTCTTAGCAAAATGTACCTCCCGAAGAAAGCCTAATTGGTGGCGGAAAAAACAAGATATAGATCAGTTCATTGTGATAAAGTTATAGGCTAATGACTGGGAGGTGAACATTTCTCACGTGAAAACGACGGAACGCGAATGGGTTAATGAAAGTGAATGGGAACCATTTTTAAAAAGCGAGAATCAATTATAAGCACTCAGAAAAGTGTGCTTATAGTGTGGCTGAGCCCAAAGCGGGCTTTTTTGGTCCTTTTACTTACACACTCCTAGGAGTTCTTGTTCACCGTGAGCTTGCTGGGCAATCTGTGGCAGTGGTTTGGGGGTCATCCCTACTAAAGTACTGCATTGGCACTCATATATCCTAGGTTCTGTTCTGGAGCACACTCCACAATAGATGTGCCAAATGCTTTACTGAACCTCTTCCAGACGTCTGTGCTTGCAAGTCTTGCCATTTCACTTGAAATAAGTACTTGTATGAGATGTGTTTTTCTGCCTACACACAATCTACAGCACTTAACATCTCTCTCACCGCTGCCAATAACTAAACTAACAGGAAGTTCTGTTTTTTCTCTGCTAGATTGAATCTTTGTTCAAGGAAAAAGGCTACCAGTTCATGTGGAATCAGCATCTGGGCTACGTCCTCACTTGCCCATCCAACCTTGGAACTGGTCTACGTGCCGGTGTTCACGTCAAGCTTCCAAATCTCAGCAAGCATGAGAAGTTTGGAGAAATCTTGAAGCGGCTCAGGCTGCAGAAGAGAGGAACAGGTAACTGTCAGTGCAATGCTTTCCAGGTCCTGGTGCGGCGGTCTGTCTTGATGTTGGCAAAAGGGGAATTTGCAATACCTGCTATCTTGATAATCTTTTTCAGCCAAACCATCTTCCACAAGAGCAAGTTAGACATCCAATGGGATCCTTCTCCTGAATCCGTTCTTAAGTCAGGACACTGACTTCTCTGTCCACTGTGCCTCCTCTGTGCCCACTTCTGCCTTCAGTGTCCCCTTCTGTGCCACCTCTGCCCCTGTGCTTCCACTGTGTCCTTTGTGCCGCCCTGCACTTTCTGAGTATATTGAAGCTGGAAGCTACTCTCCTCACTACCAAAGTCCAGCACTGTGTGACCTTCCTTATAGCTCACTCTAGTGCCGCTATTTCCTTTTGCATGAAAAAACCCTACAGGCTCTGGGGCCCTAGGGCAATTGCCCCCTTTCCCTCTATGGTAGCACCGACCCTGGTAGTAGGGATTTGATTGTAAAGCGTGTTACACACATCCAATTTTACCACCTTCATGTAGTAGAAGGGCCAACAGACTTTGCAGTGCAAGCCTCAGCGTGAGCATAAAACGTTCTTTCCTTGATGATCTGTAGCAATCTCTGGTGCTCAAACAAACGAGGTGACCGTCACCACATATGATGAGAACGCTGTTTGTGTCTAATCCACGCAGAAGCTATTGAGTAAAACCAATCACACAACCATAAAAACAGTCACGTCGTGCGTCCTGTGCAACGGTGATCCAGAATAAATTAAATGAAATTGCCTTAAGGCACTGCAAGTGCCAGCATACCAATAGGTGAAGTCATTGGGCATCTCGAAAAGATTTCACCGATTGGTATACTGGCCCTTCTAGTGACTTAAAGGGATACTGTAGGGGGTCGGGGGAAAATGAGTTGGTTAGTCGGGGCTTCTAATTGTCCCCCGCAAACATCCTGTGCCCCTGCAGCCACTCACCGATGCTCCAGCCCCACCTCCGGTTCACTTCTGGAATTTCAGACTTTATAGTCTGAAAACCACTGCGCCTGCGTTGCCGTGTCCTCGCTTCCCCTGATGTCACCAGGTGCACACGGCGCAGGCACAGACCATACTGGACCTGCGCAGTACACTCCTGGTGCCATCAGCGGGAGCGAGGACACGGCAACGCAGGCGCAGTGGTTTTCTGACTTTAAAGTCTGAAATTCCAGAAATCGACCGGAGGCGGGGCTGGAGCATCGGTGAGTGGCTGCGCCAACACAGGATGTCTGCGGGGGACCATTAGAAGCCCCGGGTAAGTTCAACTCATTTTCCCCCGACCCCCCTACAGTATCCCTTTAAGGCAATTTTATTCTGGGTGTCTGCAGGAGATTTATCTTTTTTCATCAAGGAGAGCATTTTTTTATTTTACATTTTTAAAACCAGGAAAAAGTGAAATCAAGACAATCCACATTGGATAACATACATGCATAGTGGAAAAAAAAAAAATGGTTACAATAAAGGTGTCCCAACTAGTGCCACCTTGAGGTCTACTAATTCGATCAGTCCATGGTATGTAGCCAATAACATTGGCTTCAATTATCGAACACTTTTTTTTTTTTTTTTTTTTTTTTTATTGAATGTTTGATTTACCTCATGAGTAAAATCTATCTATAACACCTTAGTGAATTCAAAATTAGATTTTACTCATGAGGTAAATCATCAAACATTCGATTTGAGGCAATTGTGTCCAGAGGGACTACTTGAATGGGAGACTGGATATTGCAGCACATCTAGAGTAATAGAAGGCCCTCCAGTTGCTTCCCAATGCGATGATACGGACCGCTCAGTAGGACGAGTCTGTTTCAACCTGACGCAGTAGAATAAATTAGTATCCTCAGGCCCATCCAGGATGAACAATCAGTCTCGCCAAAGAGGAGCGTAGGCGCCTATCCTGCCGAAAAACACACCTTCACTGTGTGGCCATAACAGAGTATTGTGCCGTTTCCTTAAATTTGAACCAGCCAAACAAGGAAAGACCTTTTTTATGCTCATGTTGAGGCTTGCCCTGGAAATGTGACCATTCTATTTGTGGAATAGGATACTTTGGCTGCAGCAGTGTTTGTGGAATAGGGTGCCTTGGCTGCAGCAGTGTTTATGCATGCTCATTACTCTGGAAGCCATTGTACCTGACTTTACTATGCCAACAGATTTTGAATAGTATGGAAAGATTGTGTAAGTAAGCTTTCATACCAAAAGCCATCAAACTGGGATGTGTGTACCAGGCTCAAGGCCAGTTCTGGGGGGAGGGGGGACTTTGACTTCCACATCCCCAGAAACACACCTAAAATAGCAAAGTGGTGAAAAGAGTCAGTCACAGACTCCATGCAAATGCCGTTCTTGCCCAGATATGAACTATGGAACTTCACTGAAAAGGAGTGATACTCCAGAAATGTACGGACCCTTTTCCACTAGAGCGTTTTGCGATTCAGCAATCACAATCGCTAGCTATTGAAAAATCGCTACGGTTTGCTAAATAACATAGGAATTACAGTAGGTAATCTCCACTACCACAATTTTTTACTAAATCGTGATTGCACCGCGGAACAATTTTTTTTTGCAGCGATTTTGCTATGCAGTGCATAGCAAAATCACGATCGCAAACGTCAGGAAATCGCCGGGAAATTAACTTTTGCTGAATTGCTAGCATTTAGCATTAACGCTAGCGATTGCTAGTGGAAAAGGGCCCTTAAAGAGAACCAGAGAAGTAGAGTAGAGCTTTTATACATACCTGGGGCTTCCTCCAGCCCCATACGCACGGATCGCTCCCACGCCGCCGTCCTCCGCTGCCTGTATCCGCCGGTACAGGGTCCTGTAGTTTCGGCGAGTTGGCATCAGCACGCGGCCAATTGTTCGCATCACAGGGGCTCCTTCCATACCCGTACGCGTGCGGCTCCATACTGCGCAGCCGCATGCGTAAGGGTATGGAGGGAGCCCCTGTGCATGTGGACAATTGGCCGCGTCCGCCGGAAGTGACGGGACCCAGTACCGCCGATACAGGAAGCGGAGGATGGCGGTGTGGGAGCGATCCAGGCTTATGGGGCTGGAATAAGCCCCAGGTATGTATAAAAGCGGTTTTCATTTTCCCTCTCTGGCCATCTCTGGTTCCCTTTTAATGTTATAGAACATACTCCTTCATAAAGGTTTGTAATATTGGATTACTAATGCTCTATTCTGGACCACAGCATCTCGTGTACCCCTTTTGTACTATGCATAGTGTGATATTCTGGGGGAAGTTGTGATGTTTAGCTCATGTTGGTGGAGGGCAAAGTATACCAGCCAGTGAGTCTTTTAGAGTTAAGAATAAAATAACCCCACTTTATTGGTCAGTCAAACAATGTCCATAACAAATTAAAATAAACCACACATTGTTCAGCGGGGGTGTAATCGCAACACAAGACATACAGCCGCCTTCTTCTGTACCAACCCTACCTTGGGTTATCTTCAGGGTCACTGCAGACCTGTGTTCCTTACAATATACTGTATAATTACAAAGTTGCAATAGAGTATATTTAACATTACAAAAAAACTGCAGAAAACCGTTCAGAACTCATCATTCCCAAATTGGTTTTTATATGCTCTGTTCTATATGAATACAAATGACTGTACCACTTATTCTTTACATAAATTAATTTCCTCAAGGTCCAAAAGAGCTTAAAGAGTCTGAAGCCAAATTAACTTCCTGTTTTTATTGCCCACTTATGTTAAGCAATAAGACCATAGCTGATTTGCTGCAACAGTGCGGCAGAACAAGATATTTATCCCCCCAAAATCCTGGGGCAAAATTCCACGACTTTCCAGGTTTATCAGGAATTGGCGTGTGGCACTTAGAGATCAGACCTCCGCGATGGAACACATAGTGCTGCTGCTGCCACCTATTAATGCAGGAGGGGGAGAGCCCGGGGAGAGGGGCCCCCGCTGATGTAGGTGGCCATGCTCTCCCCTCATGCTGTGACCCCTCCTGCCCCCCAAAGCAGACCTGAGCGGGTGGGACCAACCAAATTTTCGCATGGGGGCCCAGTGATTTCTAGTGGCATCCCCAGATGTTGTACCTTTTTATCTATCTCTCAAGTAGTCTGTGTGCATATAGCTGAAACAACACAGCAATAATAACTACTCTTTTCTCCCTCTAGGTGGAGTTGACACTGCTGCTGTTGGGGGAGTGTTTGATGTATCGAATGCAGATCGTCTAGGCTTCTCTGAGGTGGAACTGGTTCAGATGGTGGTTGATGGTGTGAAGCTGCTTGTCGACATGGAGAAACGCCTAGAGAAGGGCCAGTCTATCGATGACATCATCCCAGCACAGAAATAAATGCACTTTAACGGCCATGCTTTCTAATTTATTGGATCAATAGCCTCACTGAGACCTTGGGACCCAACTCCTGCTTAGTCATGTAGAAATGTCTTCCATCTGTTCATGTTTGGTTTTTTTATTTTATTTTCTCTTGATGGCTGCAATGTTGTAAAACTAGAAATAAAACATTGGTCTTGCCTCGATATGAATTTTTATTTTTATTTTTTTTTGCTACATTTTTCTAAATTGCACCAGCGATGCCCAGCTTGAGCTTTGGGCTTGGTGCAGAGAACTTCTGTCTCAGCGTTATGGAGGCTGCTATCCTTAAATCTGAAGTGAAATCTTCTTAAAAACGAAAAGTTTCACCTGGAAAATGTATGGAGCTAGAGAATTCCTGATCTCTAGACATGCTATAGGTGTCATGGATGGAGGGGGGGGGGGGGGATTACTGGTGCCCAGAATCCCCTATCAGTCTGTTCTGTGTATGTCTCTGTCTCCCCCATTCCTGTCATTCTACCCCTCTCCTCTTAATTTTTATATAGCAGTGACGCCTTCCAGCAGCACTTTACAGAGTACATAGTCATGTCACTGAATGTCCTCAGAGGAGCTCACAATCAGGCATGGGCTCACGAGTATTTGCGAGTCCCTAAGGACTCGGATTTGTGATTTAAATGAGGCTTGATTGCCTCAGCTGTGCGGCTGGATGACTAGGGGTTAGTTACCCATAAGTCTGTCATCCACCCTGCGCTCCAAACAGCTTGCACGCGTCCTATTGGACGCGTTGCAAGCCTCACTACACGCCCTTCCTCCTTCAACGAGGTAGTGCGCAGTGGTAAGGCTTGCAACGCCTCCAATAGGACACTTGCAAGCTGTTTGGAGTGCAGGGAGGACGACGGCCTTATGGATAACTAACGCCTTCAGATCCAGCCATACAGCTGAGGCAATTAAGCCTCATTTAAATCACAAATTCGAGTCCTTAGGGATCACTGCTCACAATATACTGTAATTTTACCATAGTCCTACTCTAATGTCTGAGTGAGTGGCTGAGAGAGACCCCTGAGTGTGTGGTGGAGATGGAATCCTATTAATTATCCTTTGTAGAAGCTGGTTAAGATGGCAGAGTCTTAAACGTGTACATTCAAAGGAAATTAATTACTGCCATAAATATAGATTGGTGCTGCACAAGTATCTTTGAAAAAAGATAGGTTCTGAATTTCAAAGTTAAATTAAAAAAAAAAAAGTTATGAAGGCAAACTGCAGACCAAGCTCTTTCTCCTCTTTCCAATGATATATAAACCGCCGCCCTACGCCTTTTTAGTTTTCGCGATTTCGATTGCGAAAATAGAGAAAACTAAAAGGCGCGTAGGGCGACAATTTAGGTGTCGTCAGAAAGGGGAGAAAGAGAGCTTTAAAATGATATCCATCTTTCCATAGTTACATTGTATTACACAGGACGACTTTTTTACTGCTGAATTGAGCTGCTGACTTTGAGAAAAAGTCGCCCTGTGTAATAAAATGTAACTATGGAAAGATGGGATATCCTTTTTAAAGCTTTCTCCTCTTTCTGGCGACCCCTAAATCGTCGCCCTACGCCTTTTAGCTCTCTCTATTTTCGCAATCGAAGCCGCGGCAATTTCAATCTCAAATAGCGAAAACTAAAAGGCGTAGGGCGGCGGTTTATATATCATTGGAAAGAGGAGAAAGGGAGCCTTAAAATGATATGCATCTTTCCATAGTTTCTGCACTGCTCGGAGTCCCTTTAAAGAGAAACCATAACCAAGAATTGAACTTCATCCCAATCAGTAGCTGATACCACCTTTCCCATGAGAAATCTATTCCTTTTCTCAAACGGATCATCAGTGGACTCAGTTTGTGTTTTATTTTGTTTTTTTGTGAAACCCCTCCCACGTGATGTCAGCGCCTCACAACACTGAGGTACTGACATCACACTGGGAGTCTTGTTGCATTGTGGGGAAAAACAGCGGTTTCCAACTGCCAAAAAAAGCAAGCAGCATCTCCTTCCAGTGACATTACCTGCCAGCAGTAAGAATGTCACCATGTGATAAATGTCAGAATGTAAATCAGGGAGAGGAAAGATTTTACAAACCCTGACTACATCATTTACCGTATACATAATTGTTGTAAAAATTAAGCACTTTTTTTATTTTCACTGGAGTTCCTCTTTAACATAAAGAGTGAACTTGCAAACCAGGTACATAACAACATAAAAAGAGCAAACTGCTAAAGTACTAGGTATTAACCTCAACTAAGTTATTAGGTATTGCCTAAACTGACACTTTTTGCAAAAAAAACCCATTTACAGTATTCCCAACCATAAAAATAGGAATATAAACTTACATTTAAGCCTGGTCCACACTGCCAATTGGGTGTGTATATCAGGCTATAGGGTCCAGCGGATGGAACGTAATGGCACACAGTGCTCCGTTACGTGTAAAATATAACATTGCCTTTTATTTGCTTGACTGGTTTACTTACCTTTTTATTAGTTAGCCTGACTGGTTTTAACTTATCTTTTAACCAAGTGCAGTGCTGTATCTACACAACCAATGGCCTCCAAACAAATCGCCCAGCAATGCATGTATGATAGAAAGCAGGTTGAAGTGCCGGGAGGGGAAAAAATGCAGCCCACCCAGCCTTTTCTGGTGGCCCCAAAGCTCTCGGCAGCTGGTATTTTCATGCGGCCTGTAGGCCATAGCTGTAGAACCAAGTGCAGGGGCTACCTTGTATAGTCGCCTATATGTAATCAGTCACCACTGCCGCATTAGTAGCCACTAAAAAACAGTAGAGCACCCTGTACTGGTTAAACTTCCCCCAACAGGAAGTAAAGTGAAGTCAGAGCGGAGAAGAGACAGCGGAGACCAGGGGACTCGCATCGGCCGGATCAAGTAATGTGTGCTGGCAGCAGCAGCTCCACAGAGCTTTGCCTCGGGTCAAGTGTCCTTTCAGTAAAAGCCGGAAAATTTGTACTTACCTCTGTAATTTTCCTTTCCTGATACTACTCCACGTCGACATACTTCCTGGGTTAGCTCCTCCCCTCTAACCCCTATAGGACCCATGTAAAACTATAAATAAAGGTCATGACCCCCTATCCCCCATTCTTGTATATAGTACTCAGACACCACAAAAATAGGGAGGGTCGTATGTCGACGTGGAGTAGTATCAGGAAAGGAAAATTACAGAGGTAAGTACAAATTTTCCGGCTTTCCTGATACCTCCACGTCTCCATACTTCCTGGGATCTAACTAGTACACAATAAACCAGACGGGTGGGTATAATGCCAAATATTTATATAAAGATAGATAACAATTATTTATCAACAGATGCCAAAACCTTTCTTCCAAAATTAACAGAAGTTAACACAGAAGGATCTATTCTGTAATGTCTGATAAATGTGTTTGATGAGGACCAATTTGCTGCTTTACATATAGTTGTAAGCGAAACACCGGACGAAGCTGCCCAAGAGGCCGATACACTTCTAGTTGAATGAGCTGAAGTCGAGGGCATTTCCTCTGAACTCTTACTTCTGTAAGCTGACTTTATTAGTCTAACTACCCAAGTAGCTATTGTTCTTGCCGACACCTTGCCTTTTCTGGGACCTGCGGGACAAATGAACAGATGATCTGAGTCTCTAAAGGTTTCTGTAGCGCTAATATAGGCTCTCAGAATCCTAGCAATGTCCAAATATCTAGATGATGATCCTTCCTCTGAGTCAGGAAAAGCCGGCAAAGTCCATTCCTGGTTCAAATGCTTATATGAAACCACCTTTGGAAGAAAACTGATTACTGGCCTCAAAACTACCCTATCTGGGAAAAAAGTAATATAAGGATCATTTACTCCCAAGGCTTGAATCTCTGAGACTCTCCTACCAGATGATATTGCTATCAAAAATGTTGCTTTTAAAGTTAAGTTCCAAATAGAGCAAAGCTCAATAGGTTCGAATGGAGTCCCCGAAAGATATTCCAACACCAGCGGCAGATCCCATGAGGGAAGTATCTTCTTAATGGGAGGTCTGATTTTCATTAAAGCTTGGCAGAATAATTGGATCAATCTCTCTGATGATAATCTTCTGCCTATCAGGCTTGATAAGGCCGAAATTTGACCCCTTATGGTACTGACACTTAAGCCGATGTCTACCCCTGATTGAAGAAAATCCAAAATATGTGGAATAGAAGGAGCCATAAAATCGATTCCCTTCAACGATGAAAAGTCAATGAACTTTTTCCATATTCTATGGTATGATTTGTTCGTTGATATTTTTCTCGCCTGTAGTAAGGTGTTTACTACAGCCTGGGAGAATCCTGCTTCTGTTAGAATCTGCCTCTCAATCTCCATGCCGCAAGCGACAATATCTCTGGATTCTGATGGTTCATTCCGTTCTGTGTCAATATGTCTTGTGTCACCTGAAGTCTCAGGGGAGGGCAAAGGGACATCTTGACTAGGAGTGTGAACCACGGCCTCTTTGGCCAGTATGGTGCAATCACTATTGCATCCACTTGTTCTATCATCAGCCTCCTGAGGAATCTCAGTAGCAAGGGAACCGGAGGGAAGGCATATACCAGGGATGCTTTCCACGGACATGTCAAGGCATCCACTCCACTCGTTCCTGGAACCCACTGTCTGGATAGAAAAGTTGGTAATTGATTGTTGTGATCTGATGCAAAGAGGTCTATTTGAGGAAGTCCCCATAAGAGCACTATCTGCCTGAAGATTAATGAGCTCAATTTCCACTCGTTGTTTTTGATCATATTCCGTGATAGGAAGTCCGCTTGCAGATTCGATTTCCCCGGAAGGTAAACTGCTCTGATTGCTTTCAGATTCTCTTCGGCCCAAATCATCAGTGGAGTAAGCTCCCTCATCAGGGTTAAGCTCCTGGTGCCACCCTGCTTCTGAACGTACGCTACTGCTGCTCGATTGTCCATCTGTAAGCATAAGGCTGTATTCTTCACAATGTGAGCGAATGCTTTTGTTGCCTGGACTGCCGCCCTGAGTTCTAGTATATTGGAGACAACTTTCCTTTGAACCTTCGGCCATTGACCCTGTGCCCAGTGATGGAGACAGTGTGCTCCCCAACCTTCTTGACTCGCATCCGAAGTAATTATGCTCCATTCGTGGGGAATAAGTGAGAAGCCCCGCTTTAAGTTGTCCTGGTTGGTCCACCATAGGAGGGAAATCTTGCAAGACATTGATAACTTGATCCTCTGTTTCATTGATGACTGATTCCATTGACTTATGAAATTCAATTGGAAAGTCCTCATGTGCCACCTGGACCATTTCACCATCGGAATCACTGATGACATTACACCTAATATCTGGAGACATTGTCTTGCGGAAACATTGGGCTGGCACATCGCCCAATACATCAGTTTCTGGACACTCTGTACCTTCTCCTCCGGAAGAAAAACTATATTGTTCATTGTGTCGAATGTTGCTCCAAGATAAGTCAATTTTCTGGTTGGAATCATCTGGCTTTTCTTTTGGTTGATGATCCAACCTAATTTCTCTAGAAACTTGATGGTAAAGTCTCTGTGCTGAATAAGCTTCTGTTCCGAATCTGCAAGTATTAGGATATCGTCTAGATAATGGTGTACTCTGACGCCCTTGAGTCTCAACTCCGCTATTGCAGATACTAATACCTTCGTAAAAGTCCGAGGAGCTGTGGAGAGTCCGAAGGGCAGCGAATTGAATTGCAGATGTGTATTGTCTATACAAAATCTTAGGTATCTTTGTAGCTTGTGTTGTACCGGTATGTGAAGGTATGCGTCCTGAAGGTCGATGGACAGCATCCAGTCCTTGGGCATGATTACCAGAATTATTGATTGTAGAGATTCCATCTTGAATTTTGGTATTGATATTGATTTGTTGAGATACTTTAAGTCTATCACAGGCCGATATCCTCCGCTTTTTTTCTCCACAAGAAATAGTTGAGAGTAAACACCTCTTCCCTCTTCCGTCGGGGGCACTGCACATACAGCGTTCTGTTCCTGCAATAAACTCACATAGTCTCTCAATGTGCTTGCTTTCTCGTGGTTCCTTGAAAGATGAGTATGAATGAATCTGTCTTTTGGAGTCCAACGAAACCTCCATTTGTGTCCTGTTGAAACTGTTGAAATCACCCATTGGTCTTTTACTGTTTCCACCCAGACATCCTTGAAGACCATCAGACGTGATCCTACTTTGGATGTTAGGGTGGGCGTAATTTCAAAAGGACTGCTTGCTTTGTCCAGGAGCTGCTATATTAGATTTGAGCGATCTTGCCAAGGAAGCCTGGGAACTTTTCCAGTTGCCTCTAAACTGTTTCCCTGGTCTGTATGTTCTTGCATCTCTAAAACGAGTATTCTGCTTTCTGTTAGTTGGGAAACTTCTCCTCTGTGGCCTGTCTTGAGGAATGAGTCCCGACTTTCCTCCCGTCACTCGCGAAATTGCCTTGTCCATTTCGCTTCCAAATAGTGATACGCCATCATATGGTATCTTCACCCAATTCTGTTTGGAGCCCAAGTCTGCCTTCCATGATTTTAACCACATTGCTCTCTTCGCGGTAACAGAATTTAACATGATCCTGGAGAGAGATCTAAGAATATCCATCGATGCTTCCCCAACAAAATCAGCCGAGATTTTTAAATCTTCTATAGCTGATAATATTTCAGACTTATCTGCGTCTTCTCTAACTGCCTGTTCTATATTAAATGTCCATATTTTCAGCGCCTTTGCTACAGAAGTAAGTGCAATAGCTGGTTTGCATGTAGCACCGGCTCCTATATATGATTTTTTTAAGTCATTATCTATTCTTCTTTCCAGCACATCTTTAAAGATTGCTGAATCCTCTTTAGGCAATGTGACGTGTTTAACTAGTCTTGATAGGGAAGCATCTATCGTTGGTGAATTTAACAAGAACGGTATTTCTTCTTCTTTTAAAGGATATAGCTTGGCGAAACGATTATGAACTGAGACCTTGCTTTCTACTTTTTTCCACTCTTCCAAAATTATGTTTTTTATCTCTTTCATTATCGGGAAAGTATTCACTTTCTTTGATAAATGGGAATAATATTCCTTGTTTTGTTCTTCCTCTCCTGGAGGATCTGACCATTCCAGTGCCTCTTTTATAGCTGTGATAAAAGGGCTGGTTAATTTAAAGTCAAACAAACAGGGTGAGTCATCATCTTCCCCCCTGTCTGATTCCATTATATCCTGGTCCTCTTCCGGCTGCTGAGAGGTTGATGAATGTGCCATCACCTCTTCTCTTACTACCTTCCTTATGATATCCGATATATTTTCCTCTTTGTTTTCTTGCGTTTTAGCAAGCTGACCAAAGCATGTTTCACATACTGTCTTGTCCGGCATTGCCGGCTTTGGACATGCCCAGCACTGATTTTTTTCTGGTAACTGTCTATGAGCAGGAGATGGAGATCTGTATCTGTAACTGTGATAACGATAGCTTGATCTAGATGAATGTCTTCTCCTTCTGGAGCGTGACCTTGATCTTGATCTGGATCTAGAAGATTTATGACTCTTCTTTGATTTATGTTTCTTTGTCTTTGATTTTGATCTCGAATGTGCTCGGCCGGATCTTGCTTCAGATCCTCTGGCACTGCTTGTTCTACAAGACATAAGCAATATTTAATTGCTTTAATTTTGGAGCTCGTAGTGTATAGCATAAACAAGTTGTATGTTTATAATCCTATACTAGTCTTACCCCGAAGATGCAGGTACAGCATTATCTACTTGCTGGACAGTAGATCGTGGTCTGTTAGATCTTGAATCTGTTTTTTCCACATTTTGTGCTCTATAAAATATAAGCAATAATTTAATTGCTATTAAATATTACCTCTTTTTTTTTTTTTTTTTAAAGGTCCCTTTAAATCAAAGAAAAACCTTACCCGGATGGACCTGGATCAGTGTTTGTGGCAGGATTCACTGTGGGGAAGATATGATTCCAATCAATGATTGCCCAAATGAGGTATATATCAATATACATACATAAATATATATATATATGCCAAACATTCACTAAAACATCAACTTACTATTTAAATTACAAGTTCCTCACGACAGTCGGACCTACACCTCCTCTCTCTGTGAGGAAGCGAGGCCGACTGACTTAAATAGAGCGCCCCTGAGCGTACACCACGTACGTACGCAAGTAAGGGCACGCATGCCCACAACCAAGATGTCCGCCGTCAGACTCCTCCGAGTCCTGTTGACGGCGGGGGCATGCGCATGCGCACAGCCTACTTCCGGACGCTCCGAGCGGCTGACCGGAAGCCGCCGCCGCCATTGCCGACACTGCTACTGAGCACTACACGGAAGACCCGCAGACAAACAAGAAAGAGCCCACAGGTAGGCAAAGCGCGCCCCCAAAGGAGCACACAGTGAATCCCCTGCAAGCCTTTAGCCTGATAATATGCCTCACTGATCCTATGGAGTCTATATGCGGTGCATTTAGCAACCATAGAACTTCCCATATCTCCAGGAAAAAAGAACCTATATAGGTAATATGAAAAAAACCTGGTCTTTATAGGTAAGGCGCTCAATGAGCTGGGAATAAAGATATAAACAGGAATTATAGATAACCTACAGTAATATACATCAATAAAGAAATACAGTAACTATACCACTCCATGGATCCTATAGTGTCTGAGGACAAAAAAGAGAATGGGGGATAGGGGGTCATGACCTTTATTTATAGTTTTACATGGGTCCTATAGGGGTTAGAGGGGAGGAGCTAACCCAGGAAGTATGGAGACGTGGAGGTATCAGGAAAGGTGTTGCTCTGCTACACTGATTTAGAGCGGACTTTAACACGGAACTTCCTATCTGCCCTAAAAGATATGCAATCTAGCATAATAACCTTTACAGAAAAACTTCCACTGTATGGAGTCTCCCAGCTCTTTGAGCATCAGGATCTGCAACCAGCTCTAATAAAAAATAGCATGCATGCACAGTTTCCTAATGATAACATTGCCTTGACTGTAGACCAGTTGCATAACTTAATTTCCCACCTTGCTGCCAAGGATTTCTTATGAGCCTTTCTGTTGGTCCATTAATTTTGACCAATGAAAAGACTCATTGCTAATTTAGGGCCTGTTCCCACTACACGCAAATTGGATGCAGAAAAACTGACTCCAATGAATGCCTATGGGCCTGTTTCCACTAAACGCGATTTTTCTGATGCAGATTTTCCCATAGGCATTCATTGGAGTCAGTTTTTCTGCATCCATTCTGCATGTAGTGGAAACAGGCCCTAAAATATGGCTTTCTGTGCATTCCTCAATCAAGCGAGACTGACCGATGAAGAAAAGATGAAGAAGGTACGTTTCCACTAACGCGAATTTGCATGCTTTCCCCGCATGCAAATTCGCATAACCAATAAAAGTTAATGAGCCTGTGTCCACTTGTGAGGAAAACGGAGCGTTTTCTTGTGCAGGAAAAATCTGCACAGCAGAGGCATCTGAATTCGGACACCGCATGCGATTCGCATAGGTTTTTATGCGAATAACTATTTCTCATGGAATCAATGAAAAAGCACACAGGCACTGATGGTTAAATTCGCACACCGCATCATCCATGCGAATTCGCAGTAAAATTCGCATACAACCGCATGCGATTTCGCTCCTGCATGCAAATTCGTCCGCGGAGAATCCGCTGCGATTCCCCACCGCACTAGTGGAAACGCACCCTTACAAACATAGAAAACCACAAACGGTATTGGGACATAGACGAGGCTTAAAGGATTCATTATATGGGCTGGTTTTAGCCATTCTGAAGCATCCAGTGAAAAATCACGCCGGTTAAATAATGGCGTACGCTTCCGCCCAATATTTGTTTAAAACAATATTTATTGTTTTAAAGATTAAAATGGCGCAGACCTTGTGAACGTTATTTATCTGTTTAAATCCTTTTTGTCCTGCCTGAATGTTATGTATTGTTTTAAGCAAATTTGGTTTCTAGCTCTTAAGGGGGCTTTGCTATTAAACCTTAGGGCCCGTTTCCACTATCGCGAATCCGCATGCGGATTCGCACAGTCAGTACAAGTGGATGGGACTGTTTCCACTTGTGCATTTTCCTGCACGTTTTTCTGTGCAGAAAAAATCTGCAGGGTAGGGCCCTCAGAATTCGCCTGCGTGTGGAATGCAGGCGAATCGCACGCAATGTATTTAATAGGGAAATCGTATGCGTTTTCCCCATGCGTTTTTGCCGCGATTTCGCATAGGTACCCATGTTAATTCACACAGGCAGTGACATGGTTAAAATCACCCTAACCTATGCGAAATCGCATGCGAAATCGCGGCAAAAAATGCATGCAGATTCGCACCCGCATGCGATTTTCCTGCGGTGATTCGCTGGCGATTCCGCAACGCTATAGTGGAAACGGGCCCTAAGTTGGTGGGCAGACATATTTTCAAACGGCAGCAAAGCAGGGCTTAAAACGATAAAGAACGTTCAGGCAGGACAAAAAGCAGGATTTAAAACTATAAATAACGTTCACAATGTCTGCGCCATTTTTTAACATTTAAAACGATAAGTATTGTTTGATAATGAAAGTGAATGCGGCACCATTTGTATCACATCGGAGCTGTGCGCCATTTTTCACTGCTCCGATGCTGAAGCCCTAGGCAGGATATCCACGTTCAGCTCACCCCCATACTACTAGGTCACCATCCTGATGCTAGGTACACATGATGCAATTTTCTGACAGATTTACTGTCAGATCGATTATTTCCAACACGTCCAATCTGATTTGAGATAGATTTTTCCATAGAAGTGAATGGAAAATCGATGGGAAATCAGATTGGACATGTTGGAAATAATCGATCTGACAGTAAAATTGCATCGTGTGTACCTAGCATAAAGCATTAGCACGCCAATAGTTCCTGGAAGACTATTAGTGTGCCATTTAACCACTTATGTACCACGGGTCTCTGGCCCCTCAAAGACCAGAGCCTTTTTTATTTCTAAATTCCTGACCGAGATACAGAGCTCTGCTGTCACCACGACAGCAGAGCGAGTGGGTGCAGCGGCGACCGTGCAGTGCAAATGCGAGAGCGGCACTGCACCCAGGCAGGAAAAATAGGGCACAAACAGTAAAGATTTCAATCACTGCCGTCCGGAAGCGGTTAAATTATTTTGGGGCTGACTGGGGGCCTGTGCTAGGTGCTAACAAATTACTGGGAATGGGAATGACTGTTAGAGTGCGCTATGTGAACTGTGTAGCGCAAAATTACACTACGGTTACATCTCATGCCTTCCATTGTGTAACCAGCTGGTGTATTTAACAACAATATTGTCCTGGGTTCTTTAGTGCTCCTTCAAATAAGTGGTTCCCCAGGCAACTGCCTGCTTTGCCTATACCTAAAAATAGCCCTGGGTGGGGGAAATGAAACTATTCATACAAGGGCCCATTCCAGATTTCAGCTCACCTGTCTTCACCAAAGTTTTGAGGATCTAAAAGCAATCCTATCTGGTGAATAAATATAACTAACCAGATACTAAGTTTCCAAGTTGATGCAAATTGTTATATGCAGTGTGGAATTGGGCAATAACAGACCCAAGCTGCATGCAGTTTGCACCAAAAACGTGCATTAGGTGGGGAAAACAAGCCTCTTACTGACAGGGCTTTGTGTTCCCCTCCTATTCCATGTGCAGCCCCATCTTTCCCCCTCCTTAAGTATCTGTTTTTTTGTATTCAATTTCTGTTCAGACTCTCTTTAAAGGGAATCTGAAGTGAAAATAAACATGTGATTTGTATGTGTAGTACAGCTAAGAAATAAAACATTGGCAGCAGAGACATGTGTCTAATATTGTTTCCAGTACAGGAAGAGTTAAGAAACTCCAGTTGTTATTTGTGCAAAAGAGCTTATCTGAGCTACACTACTTTCAAAGTCACAGAGAGCTCTGTCTTCTGAAGCTTATTATCTCATGGGTCTGTCACTGTATTTTGTTTTTTCTGCAGAGTAAAGTTCAAAAGTTCAGTAGCCTGCTCTGTAAAATAATTTAGAATGTTGCGTGTAGTGTGTAAACTGCAAACATTAAAGAATGACACAATGTTATTAAGAAAAACTAACTGAAAATAAAAATATGAGACTAATTTCTTTGCTACTAATGTTCTTTTAATTATCCGTACTACAGATACAATTCATTATATGAGAATTTTTATTTTTTTTTGCTTCAGTGTCACTTTAATAATCACTTTAATCTAAATTATCTGTAATAGACTATAATTTACCTAATAGTGATAATCTCATAAGAACAGATATCATTGACTGTCAAACACTTAATTAATGCCGTTAATATGTTATCTGCAACCCTCATGCCTCGACTTGTCCTGTGTCATCCGACCGCGCTCCTCGCTGGAACAGCTCCCTTGTAGTTGGTCAAGGCTCATAATTTACATCACGCTCCGAGAACCATTAAGACGTGTTCGACACTAATTCTGATTGAAGTTTACAAAGTCATAATAAAATTCCTCTTTTAAAAACCCACACAGTTAATTACACAACATTTCCTCAGTTACACACCCCCAGGGCCTGCGAGCTGCAGGAGGAAAAAAAACCTGTTCCATAAATGAATTTCCATGCTAACGAGGCTGTGTTGTTGCTGTGGAAACCATGGTAATGTCCTCAAGGTTAACCAGCCCTCTGAATATGAATCTGTACACCTATTAATGTTTAACTACCTTGGTTGATGTAGTCTGTTCATTGTATGTGGGGCTTAGCATGCCAAAGTCTATACAGGAATGTTTGTAAAGGAGTCCCCTGCTTAAGTCAGGGCCGGGTCTAGACTTTTTGTTGTCTGAGGCAAACTTATGAGGATGCCCCCCCTCCTGATTTGGAATGATCGCACAGCACCGAAAAACGTATTCGGCTTCATTTAATGTTCTTAGTCAGCAAGGGAGCATATGCAACAACTCGAGACATGACATGCTGCAGCTCAACACAGCTGGCTGTGAGTCTGTGACAAACAAACTGCTCATCCTCAGCCAGTCGGTTGTCCTCCATTCCTCCGCGGTCAGGACAGGGGTGCCACCTCCTCCCTTCTGCTGTGCAAGTCAAATGAAACACTGCTGCTCTCCTGCCTCCCCCCTCCTCACTCACTGTCAGACTCCCCACACAGCACAACAAGCTGCTTTTCCCCAATGATGACCTCTTCAACTCACTCGCTCTCCTCTCGCTTCTCCACCTACTCTCACTGCATGCTGTTAGTGTAAACACAGTACAAACATGCTGCCCCTGTAATTTCTGCGCCTGATGCAATTGTTTCATCTTACTTCATGAGAAAACCGGCCCTGCGTAAAGTCTAGCTGTAGACCTGTGCAGGCATGGGAATGCATGTACACTCTCTATAATGCAAATAACAGCACTTAAAGTGTACCAGAACTGGATTATATGAAACGATTTATACATACCTGGGGCTTCCTCCAGCCCCATGCGCACGGATCGCTCCCACGCTGCTGTCCTTAGTCATCTCCGTCTTCTGTACCAGGTCCTGTGACTTCAGCCAGTCACGGCCAGTCTGACGCAAGAGAAGTGCGCTCTTTGCGTATCTCTCCAGCAGTCCCATATCTCTCCCACGCCATCCTCCTCCGTTTGTACTACTGCGGGGGGATTTTGACATCAGGATTAGCTCCTCTGCCTGATTTGCCCGCTCTTTGTTGGCCAATCAGAGAGTAACAGAGGTGTGGAAGGGGAGGTAAACAGGAGGGAAAGAGGCTTCAGCCAATTAGGCTGCATTAATTAAGTCTGATGGGAAGTAGAGAAGCAAAAAAGGACAACCCAGCATGCCCTGCAACTTCCTTTTTGTGTACCAAATTTTATGTGTACCAAATAAGAGTCAGGTAAACTGGAGAATGATCATTTATCAACAAAAAAATTAATAGTAATTTTAACTTTTGGATTGCCTGGTTAGCATCCTTATTACTTGTTTACCAGATAAAAATAAAGAATTGATTTTTGATTTTATACCCGACAGTTACACTTTAACTACTCCATCATGTCATGAAAGCTGTCATGCTATAAACTTTCTAACTGGATGATATTTTTGTACCATAGAAAAGGCGCCCAGGTGTAGATAACTTCAAATGTGGGTTTTGGAGGTCTGGCATTGAGAGAGGATCATTGTTAAAGAGACTCCGTAACAAAAATTGCATCCTGTTTTTTATCATCCTACAAGTTCCAAAAGCTAGTCTAATGTGTTCTGGCTTACTGCAGCACTTTGTACTATCACAGTCTCTGTAATAAATCAACTTATCTATCTCTTGTCAGACTTGTCAGCCTGTGTCTGGAAGGCTGCCAAGTTCTTCAGTGTTGTGGTTCTGCTATGAACTTCCCCTTCCAGGCCCCTCTATGCACACTGCCTGTGTATTATTTAGATTAGAGCAGCTTCTCTCTTCTCTCTTATCTTTTACAAGCTGGATAAATCGTCCTCTGAGCTGGCTGGGCTTTCACATAGTGAGGAATTACAGACAAGGGCAAAGCTGTTTGCAGGAAGAAAAGAGCAGCCTGAAACTTCAGTGCATGAGAGATGCAGGGGGAAAGAAACACACAAATGATCTCTTGAGATTCAAAAGGAAGGCTGTATACAGCCTGCTTGTGTATGGATGTATTTTCTATGTGTGGACATACTGTACATCAACCTACTTCCTGTTTTGGTGGCCATTTTGTTTGTTTATAAACAAACTTTTTAAAACTGTTTTTAACCACTTTTAATGCGGCGGGGAGCGGAGAAATTGTGACAGAGGGTAATAGGAGATGTCCCCTAACGCACTGGTATGTTTACTTTTGTGTGATTTTAACAATACAGATTCTCTTTAAGCTTTCTGTCATGCTGCCCCTACCCTTTGGAATGCCTTGCCAAACTTAATCAAGACAGCTCCAACCCTGGACACATTTAAATAAAAAATGAAAACCCACCTGTGTAGTTTGACATTTACGATCACATAACTTTTTCCCATGCACACATCACTACGTGATGATCTGAGACAAGCTTATGCCTTTTGGGTCCTCAGGGAGAAAAGCGCTTTACAAATGTTACTTGCTGTTGTTAAACATCTGGTGATCTATATCACTGGCATTTTTTGGACATCTTCCAAATCTTTCTTAACTGCAAAATAATGAATGACTGTGGACAGAAGTGGTATGCACTAGAAGGTCAGATGCTAAGAGATTAGATTACACAAAAGAGGCCATTCTTTGAGATTGAGGAAGTATTAGCTATAGGAACAGCTAGATCTCATCTTTCAAGCAAGAAGGAGGTCTGGCTCAGTGCGCTCTAAAAAAGAGAGCCTAATTTCAATGGATATTGACCTCAGTAGAGGGAAGCCACTGGATAATCTTGGGGCTTGTTGGATTCTTCTCCCACCTGTGTACAAGCGCAGCCGCACTGCACAGACGCAATAACGGGCAACGCCTGCTCAGTAGCACGGAGCCACTCGTGTACGGAGAAAAAATCCATCTTAGGGTCCATTTCCACTAGCGAATGGGAGACAGATGGATGCAATGCAGCTACGAATCACTTTCGCTCCCATTCGCGTCACTTGTCACAAGTTTATAGGAGAAGACGGCAGGCGGATGCGGCCGTGCAAGTTCTCTCATCGCTCCGCATAACCAGCACGCAATGGAAACTGTTCCATAGCCGTGCATTGGTTACAGTACAGCCACAGTGCGATGTATCTATGTAGCCGCATCGCACCACGTGTAATGGAAACGGGCCCTTAGCGTCTGCGCATTGTGGCCACCCTTGTACACACATGGGAGTGTGGCGGTGGAATATATTCAGAGGGTCCCAGTGCTGGATCGGTGGGGTAACTATTCAGGGGCTTCTCTCTACTGAGATTAGTATCTATCTTTTGCATTACTTATCTTTTTCCTCACAGGTAGTCAGGTACACTTTAAAGTGTCTGGATAGTGTAATGGTTAAGGGCTCTGAAACAGGCAACCTGGGTTCAAATCTTGACTCTTCCTGTGCAGTCAGCCAGCACCTATTCAGCAAGGAGTCTGTGGGCTAGACTCCCTAACACTGCTACTGCCTACTGAGCATGCCCTAGTGGCTGAAGCTTATATTGCATTTGCCAGGAGACGAGCACAATATAAATGTTATTTGTCTTGTCTAAAGTGAACCTGAAGTGAGAGAGATATGGAGGCTGACATATTTATTTAATCGTAAATACTAGTTGCCTGTCAGTCGTGCTAAGCTGCTTTCTCTAGTACCGTAAGTGACTGCATAGTGTACTGGTTAAAGGGACACTTAAGGCTAGATAAAAAAATGAGTTTTACTCACCTGGGGCTTCCACCAGCCCCCTGCAGCTGTCTGGTGCCCTCACAGTCGCGCTCCGATCCTCCTGTCCCCGCCGGTGGCTACTTTCGGTTTCGGCGACAGCCGCCGACAGGCTGGGAACGCGAGTGATTCTTTGCATTCCTGGCCACAATAGCAGTATAGAGGGCGCTATTGTGGCAAGGAACGCAAAGAATCACTCGCGTTCCCAGCCTGTTGTCGCCTGTCGCCGAAACCGGAAGTAGCCGCAGGCAGGAACAGGAGGATCCGAGCGAAACTGCGTGGGCACCAGACAGCTGCAGGGGGCTGGTGGAAGCCCCAGGTGAGTAAAACTCATTTTTTTAGGTAACCTTAAATGACCCTTTAAGGGCACTGCCTTTAACATGGGAGACCAGGGTTTGAATCCTGGCAGGGTCGGTACCTATTCACTCAGTAAGGAGTTCCAGGCAAGACTCCCTAACACTACAGGGTGGCCTCTTGAGCGTGTCCCACTGGTTGCAGCTCCTTTGAGTCTGATAAGAGAAAATCACTATACAAATGTTTGGATAATTATTATAGTACTCCAGGGGCGCCTCTAGCCTTCTTGTCACTCCAGGCAAGAAATCCTGTGGCGCCCCCCCCCCCCCCATAAAAATAAAACAAAAATCATATACATTATAGAACACTTCACACATGATATAAGCCATCAGAGAAGGATAACTATGAAATGGGGCCCTGAGCAAGATAACACTTTGCCCTCCACTGATGGTCACCTGGCTCATTTAGTTAGATTTGGTGGGGGCTAGCAACCACCAGGCCCCTAAACTCTCTCTAGACCCTAGGCAGCTGCCTAAGTTTACCTTGTAGATGATCAGCATTGTATGCCATACAGCACATGCTGCCAGTATGCACCTCAAATAAATACAACACCCACACTACAAGTTCCAATGTCAGACACATTGCAAGATTGGATTATCAAGCAAGACATTCTTCCTTTCAGAATAATTTTTCACAAACATTATGAGATATGCAGATATGTTACCACCTGTTGGGGTAGGACTGGAATGGGTATATCATGACATTGAAGGGCTGATATGGTAAGGTGGTTTAAGGCACAGTGTACACCGAGCGGTTTTAGCAGCGATCCGCCAACCACATCTGTCTGTGAAAACGCTTGGCTAATGTATTTCAATGGGATGATGCACACAAGCGGTTTGAGGTTTTTAGCAAACCGCAAACGTGCCTCCTGCTGCACATTTGCTGTTTGCAGAAGCGATTCTGCCTCAATGTAAAGTATAGGAAAAATGCTGACCGCTCTGAAAAAACGCTAGATCAGAGCAGTTTTCCAGGCGTTTTTGCTACAGAAGCTGTTCAGTAACAGCTTTTACTGTAACAAGATTTGTAATCTGCTTCACATAAACGCTCAGCATGTTTAGAAAATGTCTCTAAACATGCCTAGAATCGCTCTGAAATCTGCTCCAAAAACCGCTAGCGTTTTGAGGATCTGCTAGCGGTTTTGGTGTGCACTGGGCCTAAGAGTTTGATTCATAATCCATTCTGGAGATAAGCACAGTGTGTTTGTAGTGTAAGTGATACAAGAGAAGAGAAGTAGAATGGAGGGAGGAAGGGTAGTAGAGGGTCAGAATTGATGACATGGATGAGCAGATATCTATGAGTAGAATAGAGGCTCAGTGGGTAGCACTACTGCATTTTAGTGCTGAGTCCTAGGCTTGAACATTGGCCAGGGCAAAATCTGCATGGAGTTTCTGTCTTCAGACACTTCAGACATTTCCTGCATCCTAAAAAACATACTAATAAGTCAACTGGTTTACCCCAAAACAATCCTATATTGAAAATATTAGACTATAACTGTGGTAGGGATTAGATTGTGAGCTCCTCTGAGGACAGTCAGTGACATGACTATGTACTCTGTAAAGTGCTGCAGAATGTCAGTGCTATATGAATACAAATCCACAATCGTCACCGCACCAATGGATTTTTGCAAGATGTGCTGGAATCGTCTTTGGAGTAACAAGACACTGTTAGGTAGTTTCTTCAGATTTGCACCATCTAAAATTCTTTATTAAGTAATGCTCATTAAAAAGTTACATGATAAAACGTGGGTATCTGTAAGGATGATGACGCACAGGCGTTTCGGGCTGCCTCAGTCCTTTCTCAAATCATGACAGACCCACAATCTGTCATGTGTCATGTGGGTCTGTCATGATTTGAGAAAGGACTGAGGCAGCCCGAAATGCCTGTGCGTCATCATCCTTACAGAGATACCCACATGTTTTATCATGTAACTTTTTAATGAGCATTACTTAATAAAGAATTTTAGACAGTGCTATATGAATACATAATAATAATATGGTAGGACATTACAGTTTGACTATAGTAGGGATTAA
Source organism: Hyperolius riggenbachi (assembly GCF_040937935.1). NCBI lineage: Eukaryota > Metazoa > Chordata > Amphibia > Anura > Hyperoliidae > Hyperolius > Hyperolius riggenbachi. The sequence goes on from NC_090654.1 coordinate 255,256,120, forward strand.
ATTGTAAGCTCCAGTGAGCAGTCAGTGACATGACTATGTACTCTGTAAAGTGCTGAAGATGTCAGTGCTACATAAATACACAATAATAGTTCCAAATGCTACTGGCTCCCCTGAAGAGTGCTCATACTAGTGTACATAGTTGTGCACATTGTTCCCCAAGTAGCAGTTGTTTGGTCAGAGAGACAGTGGGAGAGGGAGCATGAGCAGAGGGTGAGGGCGAGCAAAGTTAAGCTCCACACTCACCACAGTGACTGCAACAACACAGGAAGATGGATCCAGCGAGGTGTCCCCTCATGACAAGCGTCCAGCGATTCATCTTTCTGCCAGCGGGTATGCGAGATGTCACGTGACATTACAGGACGGGCGCGAACGAGAAGCCAAGCGACCGCAGTACTTTATAAGGTGTCGTCAAGGATCTCAAAGATCCGGTCCTCAGTGACGGTCACTTTTCACCACACAACGCTAAGGGATGTCACGACATCGTGTAAATGACTACTTGTCGCTCAAAAAAAAAAAATGAATGGACATCGGGAAAATCGTTGGAAAAATCGTGAGGTGGGTACATAGCATTAGAGAGAGGGCAAACAGACAGCATTAATGGAAATACATTATTATGCCATCTTCAATTATAAGTAGTGATGGATCTAATTACACACATTGCTTACATGTCCATTATCATTGTTTGAGCTTTAGATGCTGCCCTCCTATTCACTCTCTCACAATGAAAGACAAAACCTGCAACCCCCACTGTGTCCATTACACACTTCAAACACTGTCCTTGGGAACTCAGGGAGAAGTGCAGGCTGTGTGTGTCCCAGTCAGCGGGAGAGAGCATCAGATGATCCTACTGCTCCATAGCTAGTCATGGCTGGAGAGCGTCCTGACATCTAGACATGCAGGACATTCTAGCAGAGCACACAGGCTGTCTGCAGAGTTTACTGTTTGTTTGTTTGTCTTGCTCGCTCTGCAGACTCTTTGGGGGTAACATTTGGGGGTAGGGCGCTGTCACCTCTGTACACTGAATAGTGAGGGACTGTCTCCAATCTTTCTATGAATCCTTATTAGATGCATTCCTAAAAACACTTGTGAGAGTAGAACAGAGTAACCAAGCAGCTCAGGGTGACCCAAACTACTAGGAATGTATAGGGGGATAAAAGGAACCAAAAAGCCCTCCTACTAAAAAAGCAAAGCTAGGTGTAATTGCCTTCTTAAAACAGAGAGTAGAAAACTTTCTCTACATACCCTTAAATGGCAGTCAGTCACTCAGGCTCAGAAAGGTGGGGGCAGAGAACAGTTATAAACCAGACACCTTCTTCTTAGGGAGTATCTATAAATCTGAACTCTGAATGATTCTTTATCCCTGACTTAGCAGAATGCTATTTGTGAAAAGAGCAGAGTATCCAAGATGCGCAGGGTGACCCAAGCTACTAGGAATGTATAGGGAGATAAAAGTTACCAAAATGCCCTCTTACTAAAAAAGCAAAGCTTGGTGTAATTTGCCTTCTTAAAACAGAAGGAAATCTATTTCTCTCCAGTCCCTTACAACGGTGTTTCAGGACAGGAATTTTTATTTCCCCTTGGACTGACAGTAATTTATTGCGCCTTCCCCATCAAAGCCGCTCCAAGCCGCTGCCTGGGTGGTCAGTAGGTTAAGGCGCCCCTGTAGTACTCTTATGCTGGGTCACTATGAGATTTTATGGTCGATTTACTGTCAGATCGATTATTTCCAACATGCCCGATTTGCTTTCCGAGCATTTTACGATCTATTTCCTATTCAAGTTAACGGAAATCGATCAGAAAGCAAATCGGACATGTTGGAAATAATTGATCTGACAGTAAGTCGACCATAAAATCTCATAGTGTGTACCCAGCATTAGACCCTGAACAAACATGCAGATTGGATGTTTGTGACTAAAGTCTGACTAGATTAGCCATAGCCACATGCTTATTTCAGGTGTGTGATTCAGATATTACTGAAGCCAAAGAGATCAGTAGGACTGTCAGGGAACTGACGTTGTTTAAAAGGAAATAAATATGGCAGCCTTCATATCCCTCTCACTTCAGGAAGTCATCCATTACTTGCTTTAATTTGACATTGTTGTATCATTGAGAATGAACAGGAAATTACTTATGACCTACAGTGTCCTAGCCTTTGCGGGGGTGATATATGATATGAACTTATCACACTATGGTTTGCTCAGGCAGTGTTTGATTCCTAATCGGTCTGTTTCCTAGCAGCCTATCTAAAAAATGTTCTGCACCACTGAAGAGTCTAGCACAGCGGACAGGAATGAAGGATTGCTTCCCAGAAGGAACACTTACTTAGGACTGCTTCTTGCCAGTTCTGTTAAAGGGACCTTGTAGTGATGATACAGTAATGAAACTCAACACAGTCCCACCTAGGAATGTACACAGAGATGGATTAAGGAGAACCATAGACGACCTAAAAAAGAAAAATTATTCATACCTGGGGCTTCCTTCAGCCCCCTGCTGGCTGATCAGTCTCTTGCTGTCCTCCCCCGCTGTCTCCATGCTGTCTCCGCTGTCTCCATGCTCCACTATGGCTTCCGGTAAGTCAGTGAGTCAATGCTCGCGCGCCCCATTGCACTCCTGTTGCCGGGAGCTTTCTGTGCCTGCGTAGTACTACTGCGCAGGTGCAGAATGCTCTCAGTCACTGGAGCGTGACCGGGGAGCCCGCCTGGGCGAACTGCGCCTGCGCTGACTGCCACCGACTGGCTCGCTTACTGGAACCCATAGCGGAGAAGGGAGACAGCGGAGCACTGCAGGACTAGGGACTGATCAGCCTGCAGAAGGCTGGAGGAGGCCAAAGGTATGAATACATTTTCTTTTGTAGGTCATACACGGCTATGGGATTCACTGCCTCCTGCACAAAAAAATGCTGCAATGTCGGCCGAATCACTAAGGCAAGCGATTCGGACGGTGGCAGCATTATCCCCGTGGCAGAGTTTCCCTGTGCGATTTGCTTGCGGGGAAACTCTGCGGATTCGGCCCGATTTCCGAAGCAGTGGAAACGGGCCCTCAATGGACAATTGAGATGAGAAGAATATGGAGACTGAAATATTTATTTCAAGAACAAGAACAAAACAAGAAAAAACAAAAAGCGCTCCTGTGGTGCATTAACCTTATTTACTTATTTTTGCAAGCACAATATATTGCACTTTTAAAAAGTAGTTACAGCGCGTGTTAGAGGCCGCCCACGATCTGTTCTCCTTCGCTCGGTCTGGCCAGGGCCTGGGATCGCTGCAGCTGATTCCGCGTTGTTGTACGGTGGAGCTGGAGATCAGATCTGATGAAGGCGTGGTACACGCTGAAACCGGTAGTGACACACAGAGAGGCAACCAGCGTGACGAGTTGACACCCCCCTCATCTCCAGCTCCACCGCACAACAACGCGGAATCAGCCGCTGCGATCCCAGGTCCTGGCCAGACCGAGGGAAGGAGAACAGATCGTGGGTGGCCTCTAACACGCGCTGTAACTACTTTTCAAATGTAAGTGCAATATATTGTGTTTGCAAAAATAAGTAAATAAGGTTAATGCACCAAAGGAGCGCTTTTTGTTTCTTGTTTTACTCAGTAACTGGTATTGTTTAAAAGGACATAAATATGTCATCCTCCATATTTTTCTCACTTCAGTTGTCCTTTAAGCCAAAAGATTAAGCTGGCCATACATCTGGTGACTTGACGGCCAATCAACCATCCAATTTGATTATTATAATCGAATTGGATGAAAATCAGTGCCGCTAAGTGCATGCCCGACCGATAATGCGACCAATTTTGGTCGCATTCTTGATCGCGCATGCTGCAAGATGTTGCTCGTTCGAGTGTGCGGTGGTAACAGCCCCCCCCCCCATTGCGGTCAGAACCCCGACCTCCTTTCTAATTAATCCGCGCTAACAAATGTATCCTCTAGAGGGGGCCCCAGCAGAATGAAGACAGGCAAGCGGCTCCAGCACAGCAGCCAAGACAGGTAAAGTACAAGTGCTGCTTTCGTGCCCCCGCTACAGGATACATTTGTTAGCGCGGATTAATTAGGAGGGAGGTCGGGGTTCTGCCCACGTGGGGAAAGGGGGTGGCAGTGCGACCACAATGTTAAGGCAAGGGGAGGCTGGGGCCCCAGCAGCGCTCGGGGCCCTGGGGCAATGCTCCCTTGCCTTAATGGAAGCGCCAGGCCCTGTACGTATAGCATGTACTGGGGCCCACAGCTTCTTAGCTACACCACTAGAGAAGTGGATGCGCCCGGAGCAGCGGAGGGACAAGTGGAGTCCGCGGACAGGTAAAGTATACATTTACACTAGGCACTGGGGACACTTACTCATACCTCCCAACTTTTTGAGATGAGAAAAAGGGACACTTAAGCTACACCCCTGGCCACGCCCTCACCATGCCTCTAGTCACGCATAACATAAAGATTTCATAAGAAACATATGTTGTTTTATAATTCAAACCACACTGCTCCTTTCTATCCTGGTTCATTTTCCTTCATAGTAACATTTTTAAATTAGTATTATATCAATTCAATTCAAAGGTTGGGAACAAAGTTTAGAGTCAATCAAACACATTTTTTAGTATATATATATATATATATATATATATATATATATATATATATATATATATATATATATATATATACATAGGAAGAGGGACAAAGTCCTGAAAGAGGGACAAATAAGGGTGAATGAGGGACAGAGGGACAGGCCTCCCAAAGAGGGACTGTCCCTCCGAAAAAAGGACAGTTGGGAGCTATGCTTACTTACTTTACTTTACACTACATTACATTACGCACAGCGTTGGGGAGCGAGGCGGCGGATGCGGCGCACAAGGCCAATTCCGGGTGGATTTCAGCGTGAAATTGATCGGGAATCAACCTATGGTGTATGGGCAGCTGCCAGATCTCTCTCTTATCAAATTAGATTAGAGAGAGCTTTGTCTCTTGGCCGAATCTGTCCATACATCGCTAAATGTGTGGCTACTTTTAAAATTTCAGTCAAGGCGAATCACAACGTTTGGGTTTACGGCACATAACATTATTCAGTACAACATTGCCACCTAGTGGCATTATGCAGTTTTTTTTTTCACAGGCATGATCAAAAAAATGTCTACTAATATGCAAACTCAAGCTTGAGAACCCGAGGTGAGAGGATTTTGGAGGCTGATATGTTTATTTTATTCAAAATTATGCACATTACCTGGCTGTCCTGATGATCCTCTGCCTCTAATACTTTAAGCCATAGACCCTGAACAAGCATGCAGATCATCAGGGCTGAATTAGGCCATGGACTAAGGCTCCACAGGAGCAAGGCCAGGTGGGCAGCAGGGTAAACTGGCGCAAGTGAAGCGAGAGGGATATGGAGGGATATGGAGGCTACCATATTTATTTCCTTTTAAGCAATACCAGATGCCTAGCTGTCCTGCTGATCCTCTGCCTCTGATACTTTTAGCCATAGACTCTGAACAAGCAGGCAGCAGGTCAGGTGTTCCTGACATTATTGTCAGATCTGATAAGATAAGCTGAGTGCTTATTTCTGTGTTATTCAGACACTACTACAGCCAAATCGACCAGCAGGGCTGCCAGGCAAATGGTATTGTTTAAAAGGAATTAAATACGGCAGCCTCCCTATACCTCTTTCTTCAGTTCCCCAGCAGAAAAGAGCTCTTGCGGGACACAATAGTGTGTGTCTGTAATCCCAGTTACTTGGGAGGCTAAAGCTGTTGGATTGCTTGAGTCTGGGAGTTCTGGTCTACCCTGTGCTATGTAGATCGGGTGTCCACACTAAGCTCAGTATCAATATGGTAGTTCCAGAGGAGCTTGGAGTCACCAGGTTGTCTTAAGGAGGGGTGAATCGGCCCAGTTCGGAAACGGAGCAGGTCAAAATCCCTGTGCTGATCAGTAGTGGGATTGCACCTGTGAATAGCTGGTGCAGAGCAGCCTGGCTGACACAGTGAGACATGGCCTTTTATTGGTTGTTGTACTGATGATGCTAACAAAGCATACACAATGAAAACTGCAGCAATGCTACAGTGGCAGCAATACCCTGCTCAGAGGAGCTTACAATACATTTATTATTATCAGATATGTGATGCAGAAAGATCATCTTTTTCTTTGGCTTATTTTACATCCAAGATGTCTCTTTTATAAGTAATCTGATCTTTATGATGACAGAATCGGTTGGTTGGTTGGTTGGTTGGTTGGTTGGTTGATCAGTTGGTTAGTTTGTTAGTTAGTTGGAGAGTTCAAGATTACAGCTTTTACATTGGGTTTTTAAACTTTAGGAAACAGGGTGGTTTCAAGTTTTTCCAGCCATACACAGATAGGTGTGGGCTGTGCACGGGGAGTATGGCTCAGGTTTATGACGCTTTGCTGGCCAAACTCCTTATTACTGTCATTCTCTTTACAATGATACTCCTTAGTGCAGGATACTGTAAATTAACAACACGTGGCTTATGATTCAGCCTAAATGATGCATTACCATGAACCTGAATAGGGCCACACTGAGAATTCTGGTTCTCTAAAATGGTCTAAATGGGATTTCTGGGCACCTGTATGCTATAAGAGAATGTTTACTAGGTCTAGGTCTGAAAGGTCTTTAAGATTCCTCCTTGATCTGACTTAATGCTAAGCTATACTTGGCTCAAAGGCAAAGCTATGCAAACATGGTGTGTAACCTGTCTTTCTAGGTACCATTGGGGTTCGACCCAGGGAACATCCTAGGGTTGTCAGGCGCCTTTCCTGTGATTGGCGACTGCATGTCGGTGTTGTTCTTTGAAACACGGCTACCCTGTGGGGCATGTCATAAGATGTCCGGTTCTCTCATATAGAGTCCTAAGTGTCATCCCTAGGCAGGAGGCCACCTTCACAGCGTTTGACCGTTCTTTCTGTGTTCTGTAGGTTTCTTCCCATATCTTCAAATAGTGGCAATTCAGCTCATCTCTTGGTTAAAGTTAATCTCATGTTGTGTACTTGTAATTAGGAATATGGAAACAAGATGGCAGCAGTGAGTCAGGTACCCATCAAACTTCTGAGCTTCTAGTAATTTAATGCATGAAAGAGCATTTGCTGGACACAGTGGCGTGTGTCTGTAATCTCAGTTACTTGGGAGGCTGAGGCTGTTGGATTGCTTGAGTCTGGGAGTTCTGGTCTACCCTGTGCTATGTTGATTGGGTGTCCACACTAAGCTCAGTATCAATATGGTGGTTCCAGGGGAGCTTGGAGTCACCAGGTTGTCTTAAAGGGAAGGTTCAGGGAACTCTTGAAAAAAATAAAAATCCCTATCCACTTACCTGCGGCTTCCTCCAGCCTGTGGCAGGCAGGAGGTGCCCTCGCCGCCGCTCCAGAGGCTTCCGGTCGTTTTCGGTGGCCCACCCGACCTGGCCAGGCCGGCTGCCAGGTTGGGCTCTTCTGCGCTCCATGGCCAGGCTCTTCTGCGTCCCACGCGGGCGCGCTGACGTCCTCCGGGCTGTACTGCGCAGGCGCAGAACTACTGCGCCTGCGCAGTACAGCCCGGAGGACGTCCGATGACGTCAGCGCGCCGGCGTGGGACGCAGAAGAGCCCGGCCATGGAGCGCAGAAGAGCCCGACCTGGCAGCCGGCCTGGCCAGGTCGGGTCGGCCACCGAAGACGACCGGAAGCCTCTGGAGCGGCGGCGAGGGCACCTCCTGCCTGCCACGGGCTGGAGGAAGCCCCAGGTAAGTGGATAGGGATTTTTTTTTTTTTAAGAGTTCCCTGAACCTTCCCTTTAAGGAGGGGTGAATCGGCCCAGGTCGGAAACGGAGCAGGTCAAAATCCCTGTGCTGATCAGTAGTGGGATTGCACCTGTGAATAGCTGGTGCAGAGCAGCCTGGATGACACAGTGAGACATGGCCTTTTATTGGTTGTTGTACTGATGATGCTAACAAAGCATACACAATGAAAACTGCAGCAATGCTACAGTGGCAGCAATACCCTGCTCAGAGGAGCTTACAATACATTTATTATTATCAGATATGTGATGCAGAAAGATCATCTTTTTCTTTGGCTTATTTTACATCCAAGATGTCTCTTTTATAAGTAATCTGATCTTTATGATGACAGAATCGGTTGGTTGGTTGGTTGGTTGATCAGTTGGATAGTTTGTTAGTTAGTTGGAGAGTTCAAGATTACAGCTTTTACATTGGGTTTTTAAACTTTAGGAAACAGGGTGGTTTCAAGTTTTTCCAGCCATTCACAGATAGGTGTGGGCTGTGCACGGGGAGTATGGCTCAGGTTTATGATGCTTTGCTGGCCAAACTCCTTATTACTGTCATTCTCTTTACAATGATACTCCTTAGTGCAGGATACTGTAAATTAACAACACGTGGCTTATGATTCAGCCTAAATGATGCATTACCATGAACCTGAATAGGGCCACACTGAGAATTCTGGTTCTCTAAAATGGTCTAAATGGGATTTCTGGGCACCTGTATGCTAAAAGAGAATGTTTACTAGGTCTAGGTCTGAAAGGTCTTTATTAAGATTCCTTCTTGATCTGACTTAATGCTAAGCTATACTTGGCTCAAAGGCGAAGCTATGCAAACAAGGTGTGTAACCTGTCTTTCTAGGTACCATTGGGGTTCGACCCAGGGAACATCCTTGGGTTGTCAGGCGCCTTTCCTGTGATTGGCGACTGCATGTCAGTGTTGTTCTTTGAAGCACGGCTACCCTGTGGGGCATGTCATAAGATGTCCGGTTCTCTCATATAGAGTCCTAAGTGTCATCCCTAGGCAGGAGGCCACCTTCACAGCGTTTGACCGTTCTTTCTGTGTTCTGTAGGTTTCTTCCCATATCTTCAAATAGTGGCAATTCAGCTCATCTCTTGGTTAAAGTTAATCTTATGTTGTGTACTTGTAATTAGTAAACAAGATGGCAGCAGTGAGTCAGGTACCCATCAAACTTCTGAGCTTCTAGTAATTTAATGCATGAAAGAGCATTTGCCGGATACAGTGGCGTGTGTCTGTAATCCCAGTTACTTGAGAGACTGAGGCTGTTGGATTGCTTGAGTCTGGGAGTTCTGGTCTACCCTGTGCTATGTTGATTGGGTGTCCACACTAAGCTCAGTTATAGTTTGGCCGAACGGTTCGCCTGCGAACGGTTCCATGCGAACTTCAGTGGTTTGCGTCCCGCAGGTGAACTTTTGCAGAAGTTCGGTTCGCCCCATAATGCACCATGGAGGGTCAACTTTGACCCTCTACATCACAGTCAGCAGGCCCAGTGTAGCCAATTAGGCTACACTAGCCCCTGGAGCCCCACCCCCCTTATATAAGGCAGGCAGCGGCGGCCAATACGGTCACTCGTGTGCCTGCATTAGTGAGAGTAGGGCGAGCTGCTGCAGACTGTCTCTCATAGGGAAAGATTAGTTAGGCTTAGCTTGTTCCTGGCTGCATACCTGTTCTGTTCAGTGAGCCCACTGCATACCTGTTCAGTAAACCTGCCACTGCATACCTGTTCTGTGAACCCACCACTGCATACCTGTTCTGTGAACCCACCACTGCATACCTGTACTGTGAACCCACCACTGCATACCTGTACTGTGAACCCACCACAGCATACTTGTTCAGTGAACCCACCACTGCATACAATACAATAATACAATACAATATAATAACATTTGTAAAGCGCTTTTCTCCCATAGGACTCAAAGCGCATGTTCTGTGAACCCACCACTGCATACCTGTTCAGTGAACCCACCACTGCATACCTGTTCATTGAACCTGCCACTGCATACCTGTTCTGTGAACCCACTGCATACCTGTTCTGTGAACCCACCACTGCATACCTGTTCAGTGAACCTGCCACTGGATACCTGTTCTGTGAACCCACCACTGCATACCTGTTCTGTGAACCCACCACTGCATACCTGTTCTGTGAACCCACCACTGCATACCTGTACTGTAAACCCACCACTGCATACCTGTTCAGTGAACCCACCACTGCATACCTGTTCATTGAACCTGCCACTGCATACCTGTTCTGTGAACCCACCACTGCATACCTGTTCTGTGAACCCACCACTGCATACCTGTTCAGTGAACCTGCCACTGCATACCTGTTCTGTGAACCCACCACTGCATATCTGTTCTGTGAACCCACCACTGCATACCTGTTCTGTGAACCCACCACTGCATACCTGTACTGTGAACCCACCACTGCATACCTGTTCAGTGAACCCACCACTGCATACCTGTTGTGTTCAGTGAACCCGCCACTGCATACCTGTTCTGTTCAGTGGACCCGCCACTGTATACCTGTTCTGTTCAGTGAACCCGCCACTGTATACCTGTTCAGTGAACCCGCCACTGCATACCTGTTGTGTTCAATGAACCCGCCACTGTATACCTGTTCTGTTCAGTGAACCAGCCACTGCATACCTGTTCTGCTCAGTGAACCCGCCACTGTATACCTGTTCTGTTCAGTGAACCCGCCATTGCATACCTGTTCTCGCCATGGTGCGCACCAGTCCAGCACGGCCGTCACTACACAAACAGCTGTTTGCGGTGCGTTACACGGTGAGTTTGGTGTGTCAGTGTGAAGCAGTACCTTAATTACACTTCCTGATTGATGTATACACATGCAAGATGTTTTAAAGCACTTTAGGCCTGTCATTTAGCATTCAATGTGATTTCTGCCCTTAAAACGCTGCTTTGCATCAAATCCAGATTTTTCCCGGGGACTTTTGGCATGTATCCCACTCCGCCATGCCCCCTCCAGGTGTTAGACCCCTTGAAACATCTTTTCCATCACTTTTGTGGCCAGCATAATTTTTTTTTTTCAAAGTTCGCATCCCCATTGAAGTCTATTGCGGTTCGCGAACTTTAACGCGAACCGAACCTTCCGCAGAAGTTCGCGAACCCGGTTTGCGAACCTAAAATCGGAGGTTCGGCCCAACTCTAAGCTCAGTATCAATATGGTGGTTCCAGGGGAGCTTGGAGCCACCAGGTTGTCTTAAGGAGGGGTGAATCGGCCCAGGTCGGAAACGGAGCAGGTCAAAATCCCTGTGCTGATCAGTAGTGGGATTGCACCTGTGAATAGCTGGTGCAGAGCAGCCTGGATGACACAGTGAGACATGGCCTTTTATTGGTTGTTGTACTGATGATGCTAACAAAGCATACACAATGAAAATTGCAGCAATGCTACAGTGGCAGCAATACCCTGCTCAGAGGAGCTTACAATACATTTATTATTATCAGATATGTGATGCAGAAAGATCATCTTTTTCTTTGGCTTATTTTACATCCAAGATGTTTCTTTTATAAGTAATCTGATCTTTATGATGACAGAATCGGTTGGTTGGTTGGTTGGTTGGTTGGTTGATCAGTTGGTTAGTTTGTTAGTTAGTTGGAGAGTTCAAGATTACAGCTTTTACACTGGGTTTTTAAACTTTAGGAAACAGGGTGGTTTCAAGTTTTTCCAGCCATTCACAGATAGGTGTGGGCTGTGCACGGGGAGTATGGCTCAGGTTTATGACGCTTTGCTGGCCAAACTCCTTATTACTGTCATTCTCTTTACAATGATACTCCTTAGTGCAGGATACTGTAAATTAACAACACGTGGCTTATGATTCAGCCTAAATGATGCATTACCATGAACCTGAATAGGGCCACACTGAGAATTCTGGTTCTCTAAAATGGTCTAAATGGGATTTCTGGGCACCTGTATGCTATAAGAGAATGTTTACTAGGTCTAGGTCTGAAAGGTCTTTATTAAGATTCCTTCTTGATCTGACTTAATGCTAAGCTATACTTGGCTCAAAGGCGAAGCTATGCAAACAAGGTGTGTAACCTGTCTTTCTAGGTACCATTGGGGTTCGACCCAGGGAACATCCTAGGGTTGTCAGGCGCCTTTCCTGTGATTGGCGACTGCATGTCGGTGTTGTTCTTTGAAACACGGCTACCCTGTGGGGCATGTCATAAGATGTCCGGTTCTCTCATATAGAGTCCTAAGTGTCATCCCTAGATAGGAGGCCACCTTCACAGCGTTTGACCGTTCTTTCTGTGTTCTGTAGGTTTCTTCCCATATCTTCAAATAGTGGCAATTCAGCTCATCTCTTGGTTAAAGTTAATCTCATGTTGTGTACTTGTAATTAGGAATATGGAAACAAGATGGCAGCAGTGAGTCAGGTACCCATCAAACTTCTGAGCTTCTAGTAATTTAATGCAGGGAAGAGCATTTGCCGGACACAGTGGCGTGTGTCTGTAATCCCAGTTACTTGGGAGGCTGAGGCTGTTGGATTGCTTGAGTCTGGGAGTTCTGGTCTACCCTGTGCTATGTTGATCGGGTGTCCACACTAAGCTCAGTATCAATATGGTGGTTCCAGGGGAGCTTGAAGTCACCAGGTTGTCTTAAGGAGGGGTGAATTGGCCCAGGTCGGAAACGGAGCAGGTCAAAATCCCTGTGCTGATCAGTAGTGGGATTGCACCTCTGAATGGCTGGTGCAGAGCAGCCTGGAAGACACAGTGAGACATGGCCTTTTATTGGTTGTTGTACTGATGATGCTAACAAAGCATACACAATGAAAACTGCAGCAATGCTACAGTGGCAGCAATACCCTGCTCAGAGGAGCTTACAATACATTTATTATTATCAGATATGTGATGCAGAAAGATCATCTTTTTCTTTGGCTTATTTTACATCCAAGATGTTTCTTTTATAAGTAATCTGATCTTTATGATGACAGAATCGGTTGGTTGGTTGGTTGGTTGGTTGGTTGGTTGGTTGGTTGATTGATCAGTTGGTTAGTTTGTTAGTTAGTTGGAGAGTTCAAGATTACAGCTTTTACACTGGGTTTTTAAACTTTAGGAAACAGGGTGGTTTCAAGTTTTTCCAGCCATTCACAGATAGGTGTGGGCTGTGCACGGGGAGTATGGCTCAGGTTTATGACGCTTTGCTGGCCAAACTCCTTATTACTGTCATTCTCTTTACAATGATACTCCTTAGTGCAGGATACTGTAAATTAACAACACGTGGCTTATGATTCAGCCTAAATGATGCATTACCATAAACCTGAATATTGCCACACTGAGAATTCTGGTTCTCTAAAATGGTCTAAATGGGATTTCTGGGCACCTGTATGCTATAAGAGAATGTTTACTAGGTCTAGGTCTGAAAGGTCTTTATTAAGATTCCTTCTTGATCTGACTTAATGCTAAGCTATACTTGGCTCAAAGGCGAAGCTATGCAAACAAGGTGTGTAACCTGTCTTTCTAGGTACCATTGGGGTTCGACCCAGGGAACATCCTTGGGTTGTCAGGCGCCTTTCCTGTGATTGGCGACTGCATGTCGGTGTTGTTCTTTGAAACACGGCTACCCTGTGGGGCATGTCATAAGATGTCCGGTTCTCTCATATAGAGTCCTAAGTGTCATCCCTAGGCAGGAGGCCACCTTCACAGCGTTTGACCGTGCTTTCTGTGTTCTGTAGGTTTCTTACCATATCTTCAAATAGTGGCAAATCAGCTCATCTCTTGGTTAAAGTTAATCTCATGTTGTGTACTTGTAATTAGGAATATGGAAACAAGATGGCAGCAGTGAGTCAGGTACCCATCAAACTTCTGAGCTTCTAGTAATTTAATGCATGAAAGAGCATTTGCCGGACACAGTGGCGTGTGTCTGTAATCCCAGTTACTTGTGAGGCTGAGGCTGTTGGATTGCTTGAGTCTGGGAGTTCTGGTCTACCCTGTGCTATGTTGATTGGGTGTCCACACTAAGCTCAGTATCAATATGGTGGTTCCAGGGGAGCTTGGAGTCACCAGGTTGTCTTAAGGAGGGGTGAATCGGCCCAGGTCGGAAATGGAGCAGGTCAAAATCCCTGTGCTGATCAGTAGTGGGATTGCACCTGTTTGTAGCTGGTGCAGAGCAGCCTGGATGACACAGTGAGACATGGCCTTTTATTGGTTGTTGTACTGATGATGCTAACAAATCATACACAATGAAAACTGCAGCAATGCTACAGTGGCAGCAATACCCTGCTCAGAGGAGCTTACAATACATTTATTATTATCAGATATGTGATGCAGAAAGATCATCTTTTTCTTTGGCTTATTTTACATCCAAGATGTCTCTTTTGTAAGTAATCTGATCTTTATGATGACAGAATCGGTTGGTTGGTTGATCAGTTGGTTAGTTTGTTAGTTAGTTGGAGAGTTAAAGAATACAGCTTTTACACTGGGTTTTTAAACTTTAGGAAACAGGGTGGTTTCAAGTTTTTCCAGCCATTCACAGATAGGTGTGGGCTGTGCACGGGGAGTATGGCTCAGGTTTATGACGCTTTGCTGGCCAAACTCCTTATTACTGTCATTCTCTTTACAATGATACTCCTTAGTGCAGGATACTGTAAATTAACAACACATGGCTTATGATTCAGCCTAAATGATGCATTACCATGAACCTGAATAGGGCCACACTGAGAATTCTGGTTCTCTAAAATGGTCTAAATGGGATTTCTGGGCACCTGTATGCTATAAGAGAATGTTTACTAGGTCTAGGTCTGAAAGGTCTTTATTAAGATTCCTTCTTGATCTGACTTAATGCTAAGCTATACTTGGCTCAAAGGCGAAGCTATGCAAACATGGTGTGTAACCTGTCTTTCTAGGTACCATTGGGGTTCGACCCAGGGAACATCCTTGGGTTGTCAGGCGCCTTTCCTGTGATTGGCGACTGCATGTCGGTGTTGTTCTTTGAAACACGGCTACCCTGTGGGGCATGTCATAATATGTCCGGTTCTCTCATATAGAGTCCTAAGTGTCATCCCTAGGCAGGAGGCCACCTTCACAGCGTTTGACCGTTCTTTCTGTGTTCTGTAGGTTTCTTCCCATATCTTCAAATAGTGGCAATTCAGCTCATCTCTTGGTTAAAGTTAATCTCATGTTGTGTACTTGTAATTAGGAATATGGAAACAAGATGGCAGCAGTGAGTCAGGTACCCATCAAACTTCTGAGCTTCTAGTAATTTAATGCATGAAAGAGCATTTGCTGGACACAGTGGCGTGTGTCTGTAATCCCAGTTACTTCGGAGGCTGAGGCTGTTGGATTGGTTGAGTCTGGGAGTTCTGGTCTACCCTGTGCTATGTTGATCGGGTGTCCACACTAAGCTCAGTATCAATATGGTGGTTCCAGGGGAGCTTGGAGTCACCAGGTTGTCTTAAGGAGGGGTGAATTGGCCCAGGTCGGAAACAGAGCAGGTCAAAATCCCTGTGCTGATCAGTAGTGGGATTGCACCTGTTTGTAGCTGGTGCAGAGCAGCCTGGATGACACAGTGAGACATGGCCTTTTATTGGTTGTTGTACTGATGATGCTAACAAATCATACACAATGAAAACTGCAGCAATGCTACAGTGGCAGCAATACCCTGCTCAGAGGAGCTTACAATACATTTATTATTATTAGATATGTGATGCAGAAAGATCATCTTTTTCTTTGGCTTATTTTACATCCAAGATGTCTCTTTTGTAAGTAATCTGATCTTTATGATGACAGAATCGGTTGGTTGGTTGATCAGTTGGTTAGTTTGTTAGTTAGTTGGAGAGTTAAAGAATACAGCTTTTACACTGGGTTTTTAAACTTTAGGAAACAGGGTGGTTTCAAGTTTTTCCAGCCATTCACAGATAGGTGTGGGCTGTGCACGGGGAGTATGGCTCAGGTTTATGACGCTTTGCTGGCCAAACTCCTTATTACTGTCATCAGGGGCGTAACTAGAAATCACTGGGCCCCCCTGCGAATATTTGGATGCCCCCCCCCCCCCCCATAGGTGCCAAATAATCGTAATGGGGCAGCGTTTCACTGTAAATTAATTGTAAAGTGGGCAGCACCAGTCACCAGAAAATAGTAACGTGAGCAGCAGTCACCAGAAAATTGTAACGTGGGCAGCATTCACCAGAAAATCGTAATGTGGGCAGAGTTCACCAGAAAATTGTAACATGGACAGCATTCACCAGACAATCGTAACTTGGGCAGTGTTCACCAGAAAATCGTAATGTGGGCCAGAAAATCGTAATGTGGGCAGCGTTCACCAGAAAATCGTAACGTGGACAGCATTCACCAGACAATCGTAACGTGGGCAGTGTTCACCAGAAAATCGTAATGTGGGCCAGAAAATCGCAATGTGGGCAGCAGTCACCAGAAAATCGCCATGTGGGCAGCAGTCACCAGAAAATTGCAATGTGGGCATCAGTCACCAGAAAATCCTAATGTGGGCAGCAGTCACCAGAATATCGTAATGTGGGCAGCAGTCACCAGAAAATCCTAATGTGGGCAGCAGTCAGTCACCAGAATGTCGTAATGTGGGCAGCAGACACCAGAAAATCCTAATGTGGGCAGCAGTCACCAGAAAATCCTTATGTGGGCAGCAGTCACCAGAAAATCGCAATGTGGGCAGCAGTCACCAGAAAATCGCAATGTGGGCAGCAGTCACCAGAAAATCCTAATGTGGGCAGCATACACCAGAAAATCGTAATGTGGGCAGCAGACACCAGAAAATCGCAATGTGGGCAGCAGACACCTGAAAATCGCAATGTGGGCAGCAGACACCTGAAAATCGTAATGTGGGCAGCAGACACCAGAAAATCGCAATGTGGGCAGCAGACACCAGAAAATCATAATGTGGGCAGCAGACACCTGAAAATCGTAATGTGGGCAGCAGACACCTGAAAATCGTAATGTGGGCAGCAGACACCTGAAAATCGTAATGTGGGCAGCAGACACCTGAAAATCGTAATGTGGGCAGCAGACACCTGAAAATCGTAATGTGGGCAGCAGTGACCAGAAAATCGCAATGTGGGCAGCAGACACCTGAAAATCGTAATGTGGGCAGCAGACACCAGAAAATCATAATGTGGGCAGCAGACACCAGAAAATCATAATGTGGGCAGCAGACACCTGAAAATCGTAATGTGGGCAGCAGACACCTGAAAATCGTAATGTGGGCAGCAGACACCTGAAAATCGTAATGTGGGCAGCAGACACCTGAAAATCGTAATGTGGGCAGCAGTGACCAGAAAATCGCAATGTGGGCAGCAGACACCTGAAAATCGTAATGTGGGCAGCAGACACCAGAAAATCATAATGTGGGCAGCAGACACCAGAAAATCGCAATGTGGGCAGCAGTGACCAGAAAATCGCAATGTGGGCAGCAGTGACCAGAAAATCGTAATGTGGGCAGCAGACACCAGAAAATCACAATGTAGGCAGCAGACACCAGAAAATCATAATGTGGGCAGCAGACACCTGAAAATCACAATGTGGGCAGCAGTGACCAGAAAATCACAATGTGGGCAGCAGACACTAGAAAAAAAAAATGCACCTGTGAAAAAAAAACAATTCACTTACCTGACAGAAGTCTTCTCCTCTCCCGGCATCTGGCTCGCAGCTCCCCGAGTCCTCCTGCAGCACATCTCCCGTGCTGACAGGCAGAGTGCAGGGCTACGGCAAGATGGCTGCCAAAGCCCTGTACTCAGAGCTGGGACAAGGTCCTCCAGCACCCAAGGCTGAGACACCAAAGTGCGCCCCTCCATCCCGCCCACCCCAGCCGTCACACACTGATTGCTATTAGACTAAGAGGGCCACAGGGCCCACAACCTCCCCAACACCTTAATATCTAGTTATCTGGCTTGCAGTCACTGCTATGTATCCCATTTTCTTATTTCTTTCTGCTTAAAACACAATTAGGAATGACAGCTGAATGAATTGTGCGCCCCCTCCTACACTGCTCCCTGAGGCAGGAGCCTCTCCAGCCTATGCCTCGGCCCGGCCCTGCCTGTACTAGAGACACAAATAGTCTCCAGTGTAGGGCTTCTTCGGCGGCCATCTTGCCGTAGCCCTGCTCTGCCTGCCGGAGACTATGCAGGCTGCTGGAGCGGAGCTGCGGGGAATGAACTGGCGCAGCGTCTATTAGACGCTGCGGCCAGTTGAGCACCTTGCTGGGGGGTTCAGAGCAGCGCTCCCCCCACGCACAGTGAGTGGGCCCCAGAGCAGCCCCGGGCGGCAGGGCCCTCCTGCAGCTGAGAGAGTCGCATCCCCGGTAGGTACGCCGGTGGTGACAGCCTTTCCTCCTCCGGGCCCCTGACTTGCTAGGGGCCCCCCTGCAACTGCAGGGGCTGCAGGGTCTATTCCTACGCCCTGACTGTCATTCTCTTTACAATGATACTCCTTAGTGCAGGATACTGTAAATTAACAACACGTGGCTTATGATTCAGCCTAAATGATGCATTACCATGAACCTGAATAGGGCCACACTGAGAATTCTGGTTCTCTAAAATGGTCTAAATGGGATTTCTGGGTACCTGTATGCTATAAGAGAATGTTTACTAGGTCTAGGTCTGAAAGGTCTTTATTAAGATTCCTTCTTGATCTGACTTAATGCTAAGCTATACTTGGCTCAAAGGCGAAGCTATGCAAACATGGTGTGTAACCTGTCTTTCTAGGTACCATTGGGGTTCGACCCAGGGAACATCCTTGGGTTGTCAGGCGCCTTTCCTGTGATTGGCGACTGCATGTCGGTGTTGTTCTTTGAAACACGGCTACCCTGTGGGGCATGTCATAATATGTCCGGTTCTCTCATATAGAGTCCTAAGTGTCATCCCTAGGCAGGAGGCCACCTTCACAGCGTTTGACCGTGCTTTCTGTGTTCTGTAGGTTTCTTCCCATATCTTCAAATAGTGGCAATTCAGCTCATCTCTTGGTTAAAGTTAATCTCATGTTGTGTACTTGTAATTAGGAATATGGAAACAAGATGGCAGCAGTGAGTCAGGTACCCATCAAACTTCTGAGCTTCTAGTAATTTAATGCATGAAAGAGCATTTGCTGGACACAGTGGCGTGTGTCTGTAATCCCAGTTACTTGGGAGGCTGAGGCTGTTGGATTGCTTGAGTCTGGGAGTTCTGGTCTACCCTGTGCTATGTTGATTGGGTGTCCACACTAAGCTCAGTATCAATATGGTGGTTCCAGGGGAGCTTGGAGTCACCAGGTTATCTTAAGGAGGGGTGAATCGGCCCAGGTCGGAAACGGAGCAGGTCAAAATCCCTGTGCTGATCAGTAGTGGGATTGCACCTGTAAATAGCTGGTGCAGAGCAGCCTGGATGACACAGTGAGACATGGCCTTTTATTGGTTGTTGTACTGATGATGCTAACAAAGCATACACAATGAAAACTGCAGCAATGCTACAGTGGCAGCAATACCCTGCTCAGAGGAGCTTACAATACATTTATTATTATTAGATATGTGATGCAGAAAGATCATCTTTTTCTTTGGCTTATTTTACATCCAAGATGTCTCTTTTATAAGTAATCTGATCTTTATGATGACAGAATCGGTTGGTTGGTTGGTTGGTTAGTTTGTTAGTTATTTGGAGAGTTCAAGAATACAGCTTTTACATTGGGTTTTTAAACTTTAGGAAACAGGGTGGTTTCAAGTTTTTCCAGCCATTCACAGATAGGTGTGGGCTGTGCACGGGGAGTATGGCTCAGGTTTATGACGCTTTGCTGGCCAAACTCCTTATTACTGTCATTCTCTTTACAATGATACTCCTTAGTGCAGGACACTGTAAATTAACAACACATGGCTTATGATTCAGCCTAAATGATGCATTACCATGAACCTGAATAGGGCCACACTGAGAATTCTGGTTCTCTAAAATGGTCTAAATGGGATTTCTGGGCACCTGTATGCTATAAGAGAATGTTTACTAGTTCTAGGTCTGAAAGGTCTTTATTAAGATTCCTTCTTGATCTGACTTAATGCTAAGCTATACTTGGCTCAAAGGCGAAGCTATGCAAACATGGTGTGTAACCTGTCTTTCTAGGTACCATTGGGGTTCGACCCAGGGAACATCCTTGGGTTGTCAGGCGCCTTTCCTGTGATTGGCGACTGCATGTCGGTGTTGTTCTTTGAAACACGGCTACCCTGTGGGGCATGTCATAATATGTCCGGTTCTCTCATATAGAGTCCTAAGTGTCATCCCTAGGCTGGAGGCCACCTTCACAGCGTTTGACCGTTCTTTCTGTGTTCTGTAGGTTTCTTCCCATATCTTCAAATAGTGGCAATTCAGCTCATCTCTTGGTTAAAGTTAATCTCATGTTGTGTACTTGTAATTAGGAATATGGAAACAAGATGGCAGCAGTGAGTCAGGTACCCATCAAACTTCTGAGCTTCTAGTAATTTAATTCATGATAGAGCATTTGCTGGACACAGTGGCGTGTGTCTGTAATCCCAGTTACTTGGGAGGCTAAGGCTGTTGGCTTGGTTGAGTCTGGGAGTTCTGGTCTACCCTGTGCTATGTTGATCGGGTGTCCACACTAAGCTCAGTATCAATATGGTGGTTCCAGGGGAGCTTGGAGTCACCAGGTTGTCTTAAGGAGGGGTGAATCGGCCCAGGTTGGAAACGGAGCAGGTCAAAATCCCTGTGCTGATCAGTAGTGGGATTGCACCTGTTAATAGCTGGTGCAGAGCATCCTGGATGACACAGTGAGACATGGCCTTTTATTGGTTGTTGTACTGATGATGCTAACAAATCATACACAATGAAAACTGCAGCAATGCTACAGTGGCAGCAATACCCTGCTCAGAGGAGCTTACAATACATTTATTATTATCAGATATGTGATGCAGAAAGATCATCTTTTTCTTTGGCTTATTTTACATCCAAGATGTCTCTTTTGTAAGTAATCTGATCTTTATGATGACAGAATCGGTTGGTTGGTTGATCAGTTGGTTAGTTTGTTAGTTAGTTGGAGAGTTAAAGAATACAGCTTTTACACTGGGTTTTTAAACTTTAGGAAACAGGGTGGTTTCAAGTTTTTCCAGCCATTCACAGATAGGTGTGGGCTGTGCACGGGGAGTATGGCTCAGGTTTATAACGCTTTGCTGGCCAAACTCCTTATTACTGTCATTCTCTTTACAATGATACTCCTTAGTGCAGGATACTGTAAATTAACAACACGTGGCTTATGATTCAGCCTAAATGATGCATTACCATGAACCTGAATAGGGCCACACTGAGAATTCTGGTTCTCTAAAATGGTCTAAATGGGATTTCTGGGCACCTGTATGCTATAAGAGAATGTTTACTAGGTCTAGGTCTGAAAGGTCTTTATTAAGATTCCTTCTTGATCTGACTTAATGCTAAGCTATACTTGGCTCAAAGGCGAAGCTATGCAAACATGGTGTGTAACCTGTCTTTCTAGGTACCATTGGGGTTCGACCCAGGGAACATCCTTGGGTTGTCAGGCGCCTTTCCTGTGATTGGCGACTGCATGTCGGTGTTGTTCTTTGAAACACGGCTACCCTGTGGGGCATGTCATAATATGTCCGGTTCTCTCATATAGAGTCCTAAGTGTCATCCCTAGGCAGGAGGCCACCTTCACAGCGTTTGACCGTGCTTTCTGTGTTCTGTAGGTTTCTTCCCATATCTTCAAATAGTGGCAATTCAGCTCATCTCTTGGTTAAAGTTAATCTCATGTTGTGTACTTGTAATTAGGAATATGGAAACAAGATGGCAGCAGTGAGTCAGGTACCCATCAAACTTCTGAGCTTCTAGTAATTTAATGCATGAAAGAGCATTTGCCGGACACAGTGGCGTGTGTCTGTAATCCCAGTTACTTGGGAGGCTGAGGCTGTTGGATTGCTTGAGTCTGGGAGTTCTGGTCTACCCTGTGCTATGTTGATCGGGTGTCCACACTAAGCTCAGTATCAATATGGTGGTTCCAGGGGAGCTTGGAGTCACCAGGTTGTCTTAAGGAGGGGTGAATCGGCCCAGGTCGGTAACGGAGCAGGTCAAAATCCCTGTGCTGATCAGTAGTGGGATTGCACCTGTGAATAGCTGGTGCAGAGCAGCCTGGATGACACAGTGAGACATGGCCTTTTATTGGTTGTTGTACTGATGATGCTAACAAAGCATACACAATGAAAACTGCAGCAATGCTACAGTGGCAGCAATACCCTGCTCAGAGGAGCTTACAATACATTTATTATTATCAGATATGTGATGCAGAAAGATCATCTTTTTCTTTGGCTTATTTTACATGCAAGATGTCTCTTTTATAAGTAATCTGATGTTTGTGATGACAGAATCGGTTGGTTGGTTGGTTGGTTGGTTGGTTGGTTGGTTGGTTAATCAGTTGGTTAGTTTGTTAGTTAGTTGGAGAGTTCAAGATTACAGCTTTTACACTAGGTTTTTAAACTTTAGGAAACAGGGTGGTTTCAAGTTTTTCCAGCCATTCACAGATAGGTGTGGGCTGTGCACGGGGAGTATGGCTCAGGTTTATGACGCTTTGCTGGCCAAACTCCTTATTACTGTCATTCTCTTTACAATAATACTCCTTAGTGCAGGATACTGTAAATTAACAACACGTGGCTTATGATTCAGCCTAAATGATGCATTACCATGAACCTGAATAGGGCCACACTGAGAATTCTGGTTCTCTAAAATGGTCTAAATGGGATTTCTGGGCACCTGTATGCTATAAGAGAATGTTTACTAGGTCTAGGTCTGAAAGGTCTTTATTAAGATTCCTTCTTGATCTGACTTAATGCTAAGCTATACTTGGCTAAAAGGCAAAGCTATGCAAACATGGTGTGTAACCTGTCTATCTAGGTACCATTGGGGTTCGACCCAGGGAACATCCTTGGTTTGTCAGGCGCCTTTCCTGTGATTGGCGACTGCATGTCGGTGTTGTTCTTTGAAACACGGCTACCCTGTGGGGCATGTAATAAGATGTCCGGTTCTCTCATATAGAGTCCTAAGTGTCATCCCTAGGCAGGAGGCCACCTTCACAGCGTTTGACCGTGCTTTCTGTGTTCTGTAGGTTTCTTCCCATATCTTCAAATAGTGGCAATTCAGCTCATCTCTTGGTTAAAGTTAATCTCATGTTGTGTACTTGTAATTAGGAATATGGAAACAAGATGGCAGCAGTGAGTCAGGTACCCATCAAACTTCTGAGCTTCTAGTAATTTAATGCATGAAAGAGCATTTGCCGGACACAGTGGCGTGTGTCTGTAATCCCAGTTACTTGGGAGGCTGAGGCTGTTGGATTGCTTGAGTCTTGGAGTTCTGGACTACCCTGTGCTATTTTGATCGGGTGTCCGCACTAAGCTCAGTATCAATATGGTGGTTCCAGGGGAGCTTGGAGTCACCAGGTTGTCTTAAGGAGGGGTGAATCGGCCCAGGTCGGTAACGGAGCAGGTCAAAAATCCCTGTGCTGATCAGTAGTGGGATTGCACCTGTGAATAGCTGGTGCAGAGCAGCCTGGATGACACAGTGAGACAGTGGAAAATTGAATACTTACGTAACGGTAATTTTCCTTTCCCGATGCATCCATGGCAGCACTACGGTATTGGTTCCACCCCCAATACCCCCCAGGACAATTATCTATAAAAGTGTAACTGCCCCTCCCATCCGTGTCTTGTAACTAGTACCTCACCGAACAGTGGGTGGGTCCCTTGTGCTGCCATGGATGCATCGGGAAAGGAAAATTACCGTTAGGTAAGTATTCAATTTTCCGCTTTCCCTATGCCTCCATGGCAGCACTACGGGATTTAACTAGACAACAAAAAAGACGGGAGGGCAACTGGAGCAGGTGATATAGGTACACATTTAATTATTCATATTTACACAACAGAGGTAGAATTACAGGAAGATAAGACTGCTCTTCCAAACTCTAAACTGGTCAAGGTAGAAGTATCTACTTGATAGTGCCTGATGAAAGTGTTTATAGTACTCCAATTAGCTGCTTGGCATATTTTTGCCGCTGAAACATTGGCGTGTGCTGCCCAAGAGGCTGCTACCCCCCTGGTCGAGTGTGCATTGATGTTTTCTGGAAGATCCTTGTTATTTGCCCTATAATAGAGTGACCAGACGTCCCGGATTGCCCGGGACGCGTCCCGGATTCGGGGTCCGCTGTCCCAGGCTTAATGAGGTCCCGGGAAACGTCCCGCTTTCAGCAGCGGGACGTCCCGGCCTCGGGACTCTGGCCACTCTCTTCTCAATGAAGTGGCAGCGGCGTCTATAGACGCCGTGCAAGTTCATTGCCCGCAGCCCCGCTCCAGCCTCCTCTTCCGGTGTCTGTTTCCGACACCGGCAGGCGAGCAGGGCTACGGCAAGATGGCTGCCGAAGCCCTGTACTGGAGACCTATTTGTGTCACTAGTACAGGGCTTCGGGCGCCATCTTGCCGTAGCCCTGTCAGCGCGGGAGAGAAGAGCAGGAGGAGGAAGACGGTCCCGGGACGGAGCAGCGCGCCAGAGGCCGGACACTTCTGCCAGGTGAGTAAATGCTTTCTTTTCCAGGTGAAATGTTTGCCCGCATTGTTTCTTTTCCAGGTGAAATGTTTGACCGCATTGTTTCTTTTCCAGGTGAAATGTTTGCCCGCATTGTTTCTTTTCCAGGTGAAATGTTTGCCCGCATTGTTTCTTTTCCAGGTGAAATGTTTGCCCGCATTGTTTCTTTTCCAGGTGAAATGTTTGCCCGCATTGTTTCTTTTCCAGGTGAAATGTTTGCCCGCATTGTTTCTTTTCCAGGTGAAATGTTTGCCCGCATTGTTTCTTTTCCAGGTGAAATGTTTGCCCGCATTGTTTCTTTTCCGGTGAAATGTTTGCCCGCATTGTTTCTTTTCCAGGTGAAATGTTTGCCCGCATTGTTTCTTTTCTGGCGAAATGTTTGCCCGCATTGCGTTTCTTTTCTGGAGAAATGTTTGGCCGCAGTGCGTTTCTTTTCTGGTGAAATGTTTGCCCGCAGTGCGTTTCTTTTCTGGTGAAATGTTTGGCCGCAGTGCGTTTCTTTTCTGGTGAAATGTTTGCCCGCAGTGCGTTTATTTTGTACTGACATGTTGCCCGCATTGCGTTTATTTTGTACTGACATGTTTGCCCGCATTGCATTTATTTTATACTGACATGTTGCCTATTGCGTTTATTTTCTGGTGTCCGGGGTAACTGTTACTGCATTTATTATTTAATGGTCATAGATGGCTATGTTTGCTGCTTTGTGGTTACGGTATACTATTAGCATCACACAGTTTCTGCACACCCATGATACAAAGTCTCGTTTGTCCACATCATGGCGTAAACACTGCTTTCTTATGCCTCGCTGTTACATCATTACGTTAGCTCCGCCCATACAATGTCATGGCCACGCCCATTTTTTCGGCGCGGCGCGCTGTGCGCGCCGCAGCCCCCCTCCCCCAGTCTTCGCCGCTGCGTGCTCCTCACTCCTTCCCACTTTTCGCCGCGGCGCGCCGCGCGCGCCGCCCCCCCCCCCCCCCCCCGTCCCAGGTTGGACCCACAAAAATATGGTCACTCTACCTATAAGCATCTCGGATGATTCTTGTAAGCCAGGAGGCAATGGTCCTTGTAGAAGCTGCTTCTCCTTTCCGGTAACCCGCTGGCACTATCAAGAGTTTATCTGATTTCCTGATATCTTCTGTGGCTCTGACATAATCTTTGAGTGCTCTCGACACATCTAGGGGGTGAATTGTTAAGGAGTCTTCTCCGCTGAACGCAGGTAGAGACCATTCTTGGTTGATATGCAGAAAGGTGGGGACTTTTGGTAAAAATCCCTGGACTGGCCGTATCTGAACCCTGTCCGGAAAAAAGGTTAGATAAGGCTCTCTATGACTTAAGGCATGCAGTTCAGATACTCGTCGGGCTGACGTTATGGCCACCAGGAAGACTACTTTCAAGGTCTTTAGCCATAATGAGCACTCCTGGATGGGTTCGAAAGGAGATCCGGATAGATAATCTAGGACCAGTGGTAGGTCCCACTTTGGGAATATGTTTCTTGAGGGTGGTCGTATTCTTATGACTCCCGCCATGAACTGTTTGATTAAAGGATCGTAGGCCCATTTGTGCCCTGACAGGGCGGAAAGTGCCGATATTTGAACCTTGATTGAATGAAAGGAGAGTCCTTTATCTAAACCTGTTTGAAGGAAGGCTAAAACTTGATGCACTGGCGGTTGTGTCGGGTCAAATTCTTCAGAAGTTGCGAAGTTTGTGAAGACCCCCCAGATTCTATGATAAGTTAGATTTGTGGTCACTTTCCTTGATTTGAGCAGTGTTGTAATCACCGAATCTGAGCACCCTAAGTTCTGTAGTCTCCTCCTCTCAACTTCCATGCTGTCAGTTTTAAACGAGAGGGATTGGGATGGAGCACAGGTCCCTGTGACAGCAGTGTGTTGGTTACTGGGATCGATAATGGCTGTTCCGCCGCCATCTGATGTAACATGGCAAACCAAGGTCTCTTGGGCCACCAGGGGAGGATTGCTATTAACGTTACTGT
This sequence comes from Hyperolius riggenbachi, assembly GCF_040937935.1. NCBI lineage: Eukaryota > Metazoa > Chordata > Amphibia > Anura > Hyperoliidae > Hyperolius > Hyperolius riggenbachi. The sequence goes on from NC_090654.1 coordinate 255,282,405, forward strand.
CTCTGTCCTTAGTCTTCTGAGAAGCCTGAGGATTAGGGGAACAGGAGGGAATACATATCCCGTCTGAAAAGTCCACTGGGCCGTTAATGCATCGCATGCCTCTGCCGCTTTCTCCGGATATCGGCTGATGTAGCGTTGACACTTTCGGTTCGCTTTGGTCGCCATTAAGTCCACTTCCGGAACTTCCCACTGTGCACAGATCATCCTGAATGCCGTGTTCTCTAGTTCCCATTCGTTGTTTGAAAGCATTGTTCTGCTGAGATAATCCGGAATGATGTTCATGCAGCCTGGAATGTACACTGCCGCCAAGGATTCTACCGTTGGAATTGCTAGGTTGAAGATTAATTCCGCCTCCTCCATGAGAGATCGACTGTGTGAGCCCCCCTGATTCTGGATGTAAGCCACTGCTGTCCTGTTGTCCATTTTCAAAAGGACAGGTTGTTTCACTATCAGAGTCTGGAAGTGACTGAGTGCGCAGAAGGCGGCTCTCATCTCCAGTTTGTTGGCAGGCCAGTTCCTCATAAATAGGGCCCAAGTTCCCTGTATGATTTGAGTACCACAGACTTCCCCCCAACCCTTCGTGCTGGCATCCGTATTGATTGTTAGTGGGTGCTTCGGTTGTAGTGGGAGACTCTTCTTCAAGTTTTCCGTTCTCAGCCACCAGTGCAGTTGTTTCTTCATAAGAGGAGTCACTGCTATAATCTGGTACAAGTCTTCTCCGTCCCATTGGGCCAGAAATCCGGCTTGTAGGCTCCTGAGATGCCAATGTGCCCATGGCACCATTGGTATTGTGGCAGACATGGTACCCAATATCTGTAGGCAGAACCTTGCACGTGTTCGTGATAAAAGGAGTAGTTGTAAAATTCTTTCTTGTATGATCGGAATTTTTTCCTGGGGGAGACAAACTTCGTTGTTTCTGGTTCGGAATCTTGCGCCCAAATAGACTAAATCCTGTGTTGGTTGGAGATGACTTTTGGCATAGTTTATTAGCCAACCGAATTTCACTAAGGTGTTCAGAAGGATGTCCCTGTGTTGCAGGCATTCCTCGGCCGTATCCGCTAGTAGTAGAACATCGTCTAGATAATGATGTGTCCGGATCTTTTGGAGTCTTATGAGGGCTATTATTTCCAAGAGTAACTTTGAGAATGTCCTCGGGGCCGTACATATGCCGAAAGGCAGACATACGAACTGGAAATGAAGTTCTCCCACTGAGAATCTGAGGTATTTCTGTAAACTTTTCTGTATGGGTACGTGCAGATATGCGTCTTCTAAATCGATAGAGAGCATGAAATCGTGAGGTTTCACTGCCATAATTATGGTGTTTAATGATTCCATTTTGAATTTCTCGAGAAGGATGTACGCATTTAATTTCTTTAAGTCTAAAACCGGGCGCAGATCGCCCGTCTTTTTCTGCACGAAGAAGAGCTTGGAGTAGAAGCCCTGATACCTCTCCGAAGGGGGAACTGAGACGATAGCTTGTTTCGTTAGCAGATCTTGTAGATACTTCCCGAGAACATTTATTTTCTCCTGTGAGGTTGGGATACTTGTTGGTACAAAGTAGTTCTGTGGGGGACCTTCCCTGAATGTCCAAAAGTGCCCCGAGGTAACCGTTCTGAGAATCCAAGGAGACTTTATGTGATGTCTCCATATGTTGCTGAAGGTCCTCAGTCTTCCTCCTACCGGGCCCTCTTGGACATGCGTTCTGTCAAAAGGATTTTTTGCTGCTTTGCGTGGGCTGGACTGCCCTTTGCTTGGACATCTTATTAACTGAAGTTTGTGTTGACTGCCAGTTATTGCGATAGTTCCTTCCGGGCCGATACGATCTGGCGTTTCTGTATCTCGAGTTCTGAGACTTCCCTTGTGAAGAGTTGAACTGTTTCTTGGGGCGTCTGTCCTGAGGTAGCAGACCCGACTTCCCGCCTGTTACTCTGGATATGGCGGACTCCAATTTCTCTCCAAAAAGTGCTTTCCCGTCATATGGGATCTTGCACCATAACTGGCGGGAAGTAGGGTCTGCCGCCCAGGATTTTAACCACAACGCCCTTTTTCCCGTAACTGAATACAGCATGGATCTTGCCGTGCTCCGGACCACATCGATGGCTGCTTCGCCCACAAAATCTGCTGACACCTTAAGGTCTTCCAACTTCAAGATTAGTTCCTCATTGTCCATACCGTCTAGGATGGCTTGTTCGATATTGTCGACCCAGAGTCTAATAGCCTTCCCTACAGCTGTGAGGGCTATGGCAGGCCTGCAGGCACCTCCGGCAGCCGTATACATTTTCTTATAGTCTTGATCCATCTTCCTATCTAATGAATCTATAAAGGTAACCGAATCTTCGATGGGTAGTGTGACATGTTTTGCTAACCTAGTCACGGCCGCGTCCACACAAGGAGCCGTGTCTAAAGCTTTCGTCTGAGCTAGCGGTAGTGGATACAATTTCGTTAATCTGTTTACTAGAGGAGGTTTTTTCTCAACCTTCTGCCACTCTTCATGTATAATATTCATTATTTCCTTCATAACTGGAAAGGTTAATTTTTTCTTGTCCAGATGTTTATAATAAGTTTTCTTGGGCTTTTTGTTGGCCGCTTCTTCTTCATCCTCTGAGTCTTCCCACTCAAGAGCCTCTCGAATGGCTTTTATGAAGGGCTCTACCAATGTGAAGTCGAATCCTAAATCGATATCTTCCGTATTGGCTTTGGTTGCTGAGGTTGATGGCTGGTCTTGCGACTGATGCGCAGGCAGACTAGCGATGTAGCTGTTAACTGATTCTTGCACTGCCTTTTGTATGATGTCTGTGACATCAACTGGGTCTGATGAGGGCTCTTTGCCTATTTCTTTAAAGCATTACCACAGGCCCAACAGAGTTTCTCCTTTCTATGGTATTCTGGAGAATGAGATCTTGATCTGTTCTTTGGCCGGTAGTGAGGCGATCTGCTCCTGGACCGCCTTCTGTAGTAATCACGGGAGGCAGATCGATAGGACCTTTCGTTTCTTCTCCACGTCGGGCTGAAAAACATACAGCAAGAGAATCCCGTGTAAGCACTCCAAAAATGTCATTTGTAGAAGAACTTACCTATTACCCTCCTTACCATGATAAAGATCGCTGGTCTGTGAAGGGCATTGGGGCATCCATAGAGGCGGCGAAATTTTTTGCCACACGCTGGAAAGAGAGGGATAGAGACATTAAGCCCATGTATGTATCCTACACCGTACATAGAAAAGTGTATATATCTATCAACGAGATAAATATATACATAAATATATATATACATTGCATTGTAACTCCTATGCCAAAAATCACTGTAGAAAGTAGCAATAGAAACTTTCATTTAAAAATTATTTACCTAAGGCAACTAGTATTGTGTAATAATCCAGGGGCGGAGAGTGGCCAGGAGCACAAGTGTGCTTCCAGTCTAGCCCGCAATCCACGCGAACTGACAGCCGGCGAGCCAGAGACTACGGTGCTTTAAATAGGGCCAGCGTAAACAGACCACGCCCCCCGACCGCGTCATGCGCTCCAGCGTACCTGGACCAATCTGACGGCTGTGCCAGCGGAAGTAGCAGAGCGGCCATACCTGTTCCTTCCTGTGAGGCGCACAGAGCGTGTCCTGGAGCGCACGCCGACTCCGGTATAGTAGAGGGAGGAAAGGGAGGAAGGGATGCCCACGCCAGCCACACCGAAGAGCGGCATACAGAATTACAAGCTCCCATTACTCCATTGCACAATTTTAGTGCGGATACGCCTGGGAGTAGAGTGGACCCCCAAGACCAGCAGAACGGGGTCCCCACCAGCCGGACTGATTTACAGACCTTGTGAGGTGGCAACGCAGCAGGGGAGGCAACCTGCGCGGAAGGCTACCTGATGCAGCCGGTAAGGGGGAAAAAATAAAGTAATCTGCAGGAATCTCCTGCGACAGTCCTGTGAGGTGAGGGACAGGAAAAAAAGACACGGATGGGAGGGGCAGTTACACTTTTATAGATAATTGTCCTGGGGGGTATTGGGGGTGGAACCAATACCGTAGTGCTGCCATGGAGGCATAGGGAAATGGCCTTTTATTGGTTGTTGTACTGATGATGCTAACAAAGCATACACAATGAAAACTGCAGCAATGCTACAGTGGCAGCAATACCCTGCTCAGAGGAGCTTACAATACATTTATTATTATCAGATATGTGATGCAGAAAGATCATCTTTTTCTTTGGCTTATTTTACATCCAAGATGTCTCTTTTATAAGTAATCTGATCTTTATGATGACAGAATCGGTTGGTTGGTTGGTTGGTTGGTTAGTTTGTTAGTTATTTGGAGAGTTCAAGAATACAGCTTTTACACTGGGTTTTTAAACTTTAGGAAACAGGGTGGTTTCAAGTTTTTCCAGCCATTCACAGATAGGTGTGGGCTCTGCACGGGGAGTATGGCTCAGGTTTATGACGCTTTGCTGGCCAAACTCCTTATTACTGTCATTCTCTTTACAATGATACTCCTTAGTGCAGGACAGGGCCGGATTTACAGCTCAGGAGCCTATAGGCACAGAAGCTCTGGCGCCCTAAGCCCCGCCCATCAGCACAAAGCCACACCCCCAAGTAACGCCCCCTTTTTACACAAGCTAATGTAGATACTACCCCAAGACAAGTGGAGAATACCAACAATATGCAGATTTTGCCAATGGCATGCAGAATTTTACCAAAGATAGGCTACTACCAGCAACAAGCAGATACCTGTAATACAAATCAGAAGTAATACTAATAACACACAGTTTCTAATTACAGGCAGGCACTGAGTAGATAGTGAGACAAATCAAAATCAGCTGCAGTGGGATTTGATTGGTTAAATTTAAATCAGTGAGGTCTCTTTCAGACGGGAGGCTGAACAGCACGCTTGCGAGGGTGGTACTAGTGATAGGTCAGTCCAAGCGACAGGCAGGCAGTACATTGGTGCATTGATCCCCTTCTCTCAGCCAGTGGGAAACTGCTCCGTCGTGTCTCCTCCCCACTTTATAAAAAACAGCACACTGTTCGGGTGTACCCATGTGATGTTACAGTAAGGATTGAGCTTGATCCTTACAGGTGACACTTATTATAATATGCACAGATTTTAAAGTGGCACACCTTTACCCGTATGTTGGGTGCTAGACCTGGGTGCCAAGCCACGTTACCCCAAAGTCTATAGTCACATGTAAGATCAGGTCAGCACACCATTGTCACAATGCAGTGTGCTGTTTGCATTTGTCTTTGTCAACTTCTACAATAAACAGAACACTGCATTGTGATAACAGTGTTCTGACCTGATCTTACTTGTGACATATTATAATAAGAGTCTCATCAGTCCTTAAAACGGACCTGAACTCAGAACTTCCTCTCTGCTCTAAATGAAAAAAAAAAAAAAAAAAAAACGCATAATAACCTTTAAAGAAAAACATTTTTTGTAACAGCTGATACAAATCCTGCAATAAATCTGCAGTGTGTCTACTTCCATGAAAGCAGGCATTTTGTTAACATGCTGTGCTTTCAAATTAGCTTATTCGCCATGGCGGAGGACACAGCTGAGAGATCAAATTACAACTTGTGATTAGACACAGATGAGTGGGAATTAGACAGGCTTAACTCTCTAAATACATACAGGGTGTATTTCTCTGTTTTATCTTCTGTTCTGTTCAAGAGTTCAGGTCCCATTTAAAGGATACTTTAATCCGAAACATAGCCTCAAATTGATGCCCTGTGTGTGTGTGTGTGTGTGTGTGTGTGTGTGTGTGTGGGGGGGGGGGGTTTGTGCATAGGCTTACCGCACCTCTGTGTCCCAGTCTCTGCCTCGGTTTGCTTGTTATCCTCCCCGTTCTAAGTGTCCTTGTCGGCACCCTCTGACCCTCACATAATACTCTGCGCATGCACAATATGTCTGTTGAATATGTCTTGGTGCGGCAGCATGCACATAAAGCAATTAAGCATCCCAGCAAGCGCAGTCAAAAGGCGTCGAAGCACATACTGCACTTGCGCAGCGTAGTATATTCGGGTCAGAGGGCGCTGACCAGGACCCTTAGAATTGGGAGGATAAAAGGCAAACAGACACAGACACCCATCCAGGGAGGTGCAGTAAACGTATACACAATTACCCCCATGCACACAGGACGTTAAGGATATATTTAAGGTATCATTTAACCCTTAAGGTAGCCATACACTGGTCGATTTGCCATCAGATTCGACCAACAGATAGATCCCTCTCTGATCGAATCTGATCAGAGAGGGATCGTATGGCCACCTGTACTGCAAACAGATTGTGAACCGATTTCAGCCTGAAACTGTTCACAATCTGTTGTGGTGGTGGTGGTGCTGCTGCCGCCGCTCCCCCCCCCCCCGCCCCCGCCGCATACATTACCTGCTCCGCCGACGGAACTGCCCCCGGTCACCGCTGCTCCGTCTCCGCTCTGGTCTCCAGGTCCGGCATGCTTTACTTCTTCCTGCCCAGCCGGAAGTTTAAACAGTAGAGCGCCCTCTACTGTTTAAACTTCCTGCCGGGCAGTAGGAACTGAAGCATGCCGGAGACCAGAGCGGACACGGAGCAGCGGTGACCGGGGGTAGTCGCGCCGGCGGAGCAGGTAATGTATTGCCGCTCTATTGCGTCGGTCACTCGAACGCCGCTAGCGACGTGCTCCCTACCCGCGGGCGATCGACGGTAATTTTCCACACGGAGCGATCGATGGGATCGGACGAAATGGATCGAAATTCGGCGTGTAGTGCGAACGATTGGCAGCAGATTCGATCCCAGTGATCGAATCTGCTGTCGAAATGGCGGCAAATCAGGCCAGTCTATGGCCAGCTTTACTGATCTCACCACTGAGAGACTACATTACTCCCCTCCCCCATCTCCTGTGTCCTTGCTGAGGAAATCCTATTATGCTTCCGTTTACACTTTCAAGTAGTCCCCTCCCAATCTGACACCTACAACCTGGAATTCAGCAGTGTTTCCATAGGGCAATTTCAGCAGCACTGACCATCTGTCACCTGACCTGATCAGAGCAGCAATGACATCTTATCAGGTCAGGTGACAGCTGGACAGAGCTGCCGATATCGCTCTATGGAAACACTGGGAAGCATCACAGGATTGCCTCAACAGGGGACACTACTGTCTGTTGTAGTCTCTGCTAGAAAAAGGAGGGGGGGGGGGGGGTGATTAGTCTGCATTAGCAATCAGTCACTTACTCTGTCTGCTTAAAAACTAAGTGTCACTTGTCTGTCACTTACTTTGTGGGTTTCTCCCTCTCTCTGGTCTGTGTGTCCTGTCGCAGCAAGTCAGTCTCCCTCAGTCTCCCTCACTCTCCAGGGACCACGGGGCACTGTGTCACACAGTGCTGTCTGTGACTGTCACACACGTGTGCAGACATCTTCAATCCCCCAATAGTATACACAAGGGGCGGGGCGGGCTGTAACTATACAGTGCAGGCCAGGGCTATCTCCTACAGTCCTACCTACAGGGCTGTTTCGTCCGCCCCATCTCCCCCCCCCCCCCCCTCCTCCCATCACCTGAAAACAGATTCTGGTTGGCTGTTGGCAGCTTTAATGGACAGAAGAGGAGCTTTTTGCCTACCACCTGTGCTGCTGCTGGATTCGTCCTCCTCTCTATCTTCTTCCATCATGCCTCTGGGCACAGCCAGGCAGGCTAATTTTGCCGGTAAGTCCCTCTGCATCCTCTTAGCAGCCCACGTGGTTAGCCACACTCCCAGCCCCAGGAGGACACCAGCCGGCAACAGAGAGGAACAATGCGCCCCCCCCCCGCCGCCTATGCACGCAGCCTGCTACTCACACGCTGCATGCAGGCATGAATACGGTCGGTGGGCGGGGAGAGCCGCACACAATGACAGACTGTGTGCGTGTATCACTAGCCGCCCGCCCCCTCACTGTAGTTGCGGCCGCCGGATCATGGTGCCAGGAGGAGGCGGCGGGCGGCGCTGGCATCAGTGTGGCGTTTTGCAGGTGTTAAAGTGACATGACTTAACCCCGCCTTTGGCCAATCAGGCACCTCTAGGCACGTGCCTAGTGTGCCTTATGGTAAATCCGGCCCTGGTGCAGGACACTGTAAATTAACAACACATGGCTTATGATTCAGCCTAAATGATGCATTACCATGAACCTGAATAGGGCCACACTGAGAATTCTGGTTCTCTAAAATGGTCTAAATGGGATTTCTGGGCACCTGTATGCTATAAGAGAATGTTTACTAGGTCTAGGTCTGAAAGGTCTTTATTAAGATTCCTTCTTGATCTGACTTAATGCTAAGCTATACTTGGCTCAAAGGCAAAGCTATGCAAACATGGTGTGTAACCTGTCTTTCTAGGTACCATTGGGGTTCGACCCAGGGAACATCCTTGGGTTGTCAGGCGCCTTTCCTGTGATTGGCGACTGCATGTCGGTGTTGTTCTTTGAAACAAGGCTACCCTGTGGGGCATGTCATAATATGTCCGGTTCTCTCATATAGAGTCCTAAGTGTCATCCCTAGGCAGGAGGCCACCTTCACAGCGTTTGACCGTTCTTTCTGTGTTCTGTAGGTTTCTTCCCATATCTTCAAATAGTGGCAATTCAGCTCATCTCTTGGTTAAAGTTAATCTCATGTTGTGTACTTGTAATTAGGAATATGGAAACAAGATGGCAGCAGTGAGTCAGGTACCCATCAAACTTCTGAGCTTCTAGTAATTTAATTCATGATAGAGCATTTGCTGGACACAGTGGCGTGTGTCTGTAATCCCAGTTACTTGGCAGGCTGAGGCTGTTGGATTGCTTGAGTCTGGGAGTTCTGGTCTACCCTGTGCTATGTTGATCGGGTGTCCACACTAAGCTCAGTATCAATATGGTGGTTCCAGGGGAGCTTGGAGTCACCAGGTTGTCTTAAGGAGGGTGAATTGGCCCAGGTTGGAAACAGAGCAGGTCAAAATCCCTGTGCTGATCAGTAGTGGGATTGCACCTGTTAATAGCTGGTGCAGAGCAGCCTGGATGACACAGTGAGACATGGCCTTTTATTGGTTGTTGTACTGATGATGCTAACAAATCATACACAATGAAAACTGCAGCAATGCTGCAGTGGCAGCAATACCCTGCTCAGAGGAGCTTACAATACATTTATTATTATCAGATATGTGATGCAGAAAGATCATCTTTTTCTTTGGCTTATTTTACATCCAAGATGTCTCTTTTATAAGTAATCTGATCTTTATGATGACAGAATCGGTTGGTTGGTTGGTTGGTTGGTTGGTTAGTTTGTTAGTTATTTGGAGAGTTCAAGAATACAGCTTTTACACTGGGTTTTTAAACTTTAGGAAACAGGGTGGTTTCAAGTTTTTCCAGCCATTCACAGATAGGTGTGGGCTGTGCACGGGGAGTATGGCTCAGGTTTATGACGCTTTGCTGGCCAAACTCCTTATTACTGTCATTCTCTTTACAATGATACTCCTTAGTGCAGGACACTGTAAATTAACAACACATGGCTTATGATTCAGCCTAAATGATGCATTACCATAAACCTGAATAGGGCCACACTAAGAATTCTGGTTCTCTAAAATGGTCTAAATGGGATTTCTGGGCACCTGTATGCTATAAGAGAATGTTTACTAGGTCTAGGTCTGAAAGGTCTTTATTAAGATTCCTTCTTGATCTGACTTAATGCTAAGCTATACTTGGCTCAAAGGCGAAGCTATGCAAACATGGTGTGTAACCTGTCTTTCTAGGTACCATTGGGGTTCGACCCAGGGAACATCCTTGGGTTGTCAGGTGCCTTTCCTGTGATTGGCGACTGCATGTCGGTGTTGTTCTTTGAAACACGGCTACCCTGTGGGGCATGTCATAAGATGTCTGGTTCTCTCATATAGAGTCCTAAGTGTCATCCCTAGGCAGGAGGCCACCTTCACAGTGTTTGACCGTGCTTTCTGTGTTCTGTAGGTTTCTTCCCATATCTTCAAATAGTGGCAATTTAGCTCATCTCTTGGTTAAAGTTAATCTCATGTTGTGTACTTGTAATTAGGAATATGGAAACAAGATGGCAGCAGTGAGTCAGGTACCCATCAAACTTCTGAGCTTCTAGTAATTTAATGCATGAAAGAGCATTTGCCGGACACAGTGGTGTGTGTCTGTAATCCCAGTTGCGTGGGAGGCTGAGGCTGTTGGATTGCTTGAGTCTGGGAGTTCTGGTCTAACCTGTGCTATGTTGATCGGGTGTCCACACTAAGCTCAGAATTAATATGGTGGTTCCAGGGGAGCTTGGAGTCACCAGGTTGTCTTAAGGCGGGGTGAATTGGCCCAGGTCGGAAACGGAGCAGGTCAAAATCCCTGTGCTGATCAGTAGTGGGATTGCACCTGTGAATAGCTGGTGCAGAGCAGCCTGGATGACACAGTGAGACATGGCCTTTTATTGGTTGTTGTACTGATGATGCTAACAAATCATACACAATGAAAACTGCAGCAATGCTACAGTGGCAGCAATACCCTGCTCAGAGGAACTTACAATACATTTATTATTATCAGATATGTGATGCAGAAAGATCATCTTTTTCTTTGGCTTATTTTACATCCAAGATGTCTCTTTTATAAGTAATCTGATCTTTATGATGACAGAATTGGTTGGTTGGTTGGTTGGTTGGTTGGTTGGTTGGTTAGTTTGTTAGTTATTTGGAGAGTTCAAGAATACAGCTTTTACACTGGGTTTTTAAACTTTAGGAAACAGGGTGGTTTCAAGTTTTTCCAGCCATTCACAGATAGGTGTGGGCTGTGCACGGGGAGTATGGCTCAGGTTTATGACGCTTTGCTGGCCAAACTCCTTATTACTGTCATTCTCTTTACAATGATACTCCTTAGTGCAGGACACTGTAAATTAACAACACATGGCTTATGATTCAGCCTAAATGATGCATTACCATGAACCTGAATAGGGCCACACTGAGAATTCTGGTTCTCTAAAATGGTCTAAATGGGATTTCTGGGCACCTGTATGCTATAAGAGAATGTTTACTAGTTCTAGGTCTGAAAGGTCTTTATTAAGATTCCTTCTTGATCTGACTTAATGCTAAGCTATACTTGGCTCAAAGGCGAAGCTATGCAAACATGGTGTGTAACCTGTCTTTCTAGGTACCATTGGGGTTCGACCCAGGGAACATCCTTGGGTTGTCAGGCGCCTTTCCTGTGATTGGCGACTGCATGTCGGTGTTGTTCTTTGAAACACGGCTACCCTGTGGGGCATGTCATAAGATGTCCGGTTCTCTCATATAGAGTCCTAAGTGTCATCCCTAGGCAGGAGGCCACCTTCACAGCGTTTGACCGTGCTTTCTGTGTTCTGTAGGTTTCTTCCCATATCTTCAAATAGTGGCAATTCAGCTCATCTCTTGGTTAAAGTTAATCTCATGTTGTGTACTTGTAATTAGGAATATGGAAACAAGATGGCAGCAGTGAGTCAGGTACCCATCAAACTTCTGAGCTTCTAGTAATTTAATGCATGAAAGAGCGTTTGCCGGACACAGTGGCGTGTATCTGTAATCCCAGTTACTTGGGAGGCTGAGGCTGTTGGATTGCTTGAGTCTGGGAGTTCTGGTCTACCCTGTGCTATGTTGATCGGGTGTCCACACTAAGCTCAGTATCAATATGGTGGTTCCAGGGGAGCTTGGAGTCACCAGGTTGTCTTAAGGAGGGGTGAATCGGCCCAGGTCGGAAACGAAGCAGGTCAAAATCCCTGTGCTGATCAGTAGTGGGATTGCACCTGTGAATAGCGGGTGCAGAGCAGCCTGGATGACACAGTGAGACATGGCCTTTTATTGGTTGTTGTACTGATGATGCTAACAAATCATACACAATGAAAACTGCAGCAATGCTACAGTGGCAGCAATACCCTGCTCAGAGGAGCTTACAATACATTTATTATTATCAGATATGTGATGCAGAAAGATCATCTTTTTCTTTGGCTTATTTTACATCCAAGATGTCTCTTTTGTAAGTAATCTAATCTTTATGATGACAGAATCGGTTGGTTGGTTGGTTGGTTAGTTTGTTAGTTATTTGGAGAGTTCAAGAATACAGCTTTTACACTGGGTTTTTAAACTTTAGGAAACAGGGTGGTTTCAAGTTTTTCCAGCCATTCACAGATAGGTGTGGGCTGTGCACGGGGAGTATGGCTCAGGTTTATGACGCTTTGCTGGCCAAACTCCTTATTACTGTCATTCTCTTTACAATGATACTCCTTAGTGCAGGATACTGTAAATTAACAACACGTGGCTTATGATTCAGCCTAAATGATGCATTACCATGAACCTGAATAGGGCCACACTAAGAATTCTGGTTCTCTAAAATGGTCTAAATGGGATTTCTGGGCACCTGTATGCTATAAGAGAATGTTTACTAGGTCTAGGTCTGAAAGGTCTTTATTAAGATTCCTTCTTGATCTGACTTAATGCTAAGCTATACTTGGCTCAAAGGCGAAGCTATGCAAACATGGTGTGTAACCTGTCTTTCTAGGTACCATTGGGGTTCGACCCAGGGAACATCCTTGGGTTGTCAGGCGCCTTTCCTGTGATTGGCGACTGCATGTCGGTGTTGTTCTTTGAAACACGGCTACCCTGTGGGGCATGTCATAATATGTCCGGTTCTCTCATATAGAGTCCTAAGTGTCATCCCTAGGCAGGAGGCTACCTTCACAGCGTTTGACCATGCTTTCTGTGTTCTGTAGGTTTCTTCCCATATCTTCAAATAGTGGCAATTCAGCTCATCTCTTGGTTAAAGTTAATCTCATGTTGTGTACTTGTAATTAGGAATATGGAAACAAGATGGCAGCAGTGAGTCAGGTACCCATCAAACTTCTGAGCTTCTAGTAATTTAATGCATGAAAGTGCATTTGCCGGACACAGTGGCGTGTGTCTGTAATCCCAGTTACTTGGGAGGCTGAGGCTGTTGGATTGCTTGAGTCTGGGAGTTCTGGTCTACCCTGTGCTATGTTGATCAGGTGTCCACACTAAGCTCAGTATCAATATGGTGGTTCCAGGGGAGCTTGGAGTCACCAGGTTGTCTTAAGGAGGGGTGAATCGGCCCAGGTCGGAAACGGAGCAGGTCAAAATCCCTGTGCTGATCAGTAGTGGGATTGCACCTGTGAATAGCTGGTGCAGAGCAGCCTGGATGACACAGTGAGACATGGCCTTTTATTGGTTGTTGTACTGATGATGCTAATAAATCATACACAATGAAAACTGCAGCAATGCTACAGTGGCAGCAATACCCTGCTCAGAGGAGCTTACAATACATTTATTATTATCAGATATGTGATGCAGAAAGATCATCTTTTTCTTTGGCTTATTTTACATCCAAGATGTCTCTTTTGTAAGTAATCTGATCTTTATGATGACAGAATCGGTTGGTTGGTTGGTTGATCAGTTGGTTAGTTTGTGAGTTAGTTGGAGAGTTCAAGAATACAGCTTTTACACTGGGTTTTTAAACTTTAGGAAACAGGGTGGTTTCAAGTTTTTCCAGCCATTCACAGATAGGTGTGGGCTGTGCACGGGGAGTATGGCTCAGGTTTATGACGCTTTGCTGGCCAAACTCCTTATTACTGTCATTCTCTTAACAATGATACTCCTTAGTGCAGGATACTGTAAATTAACAACACATGGCTTATGATTCAGCCTAAATGATGCATTACCATGAACCTGAATAGGGCCACACTGAGAATTCTGGTTCTCTAAAATGGTCTAAATGGGATTTCTGGGCACCTGTATGCTATAAGAGAATGTTTACTAGGTCTAGGTCTGAAAGGTCTTTATTAAGATTCCTTCTTGATCTGACTTAATGCTAAGCTATACTTGGCTCAAAGGCGAAGCTATGCAAACATGGTGTGTAACCTGTCTATCTAGGTACCATTGGGGTTCGACCCAGGGAACATCCTTGGGTTGTCAGGCGCCTTTCCTGTGATTGGCGACTGCATGTCGGTGTTGTTCTTTGAAACACGGCTACCCTGTGGGGCATGTCATAAGATGTCCGGTTCTCTCATATAGAGTCCTAAGTGTCATCCCTAGGCAGGAGGCCACCTTCACAGTGTTTGACCGTTCTTTCTGTGTTCTGTAGGTTTCTTCCCATATCTTCAAATAGTGGCAATTCAGCTCATCTCTTGGTTAAAGTTAATCTCATGTTGTGTACTTGTAATTAGGAGTATGGACACAAGATGGCAGCAGTGAGTCAGGTACCCATCAAACTTCTGAGCTTCTAGTAATTTAATGCATGAAAGAGCATTTGCTGGACACAGTGGCGTGTGTCTGTAATCCCAGTTACTTGGGAGGCTGAGGCTGTTGGATTGCTTGAGTCTGGGAGTTCTGGTCTACCCTGTGCTATGTTGATCGGGTGTCCACACTAAGCTCAGTATCAATATGGTGGTTCCAGGGGAGCTTGGAGTCACCAGGTTGTCTTAAGGAGGGGTGAATCGGCCCAGGTTGGAAACGGAGCAGGTCAAAATCCCTGTGCTGATCAGTAGTGGGATTGCACCTGTGAATAGCTGGTGCAGAGCAGCCTGGATGACACAGAGAGACATGGCCTTTTATTGGTTGTTGTACTGATGATGCTAACAAAGCATACACAATGAAAACTGCAGCAATGCTACAGTGGCAGCAATACCCTGCTCAGAGGAACTTACAATACATTTATTATTATCAGATATGTGATGCAGAAAGATCATCTTTTTCTTTGGCTTATTTTACATGCAAGATGTCTCTTTTATAAGTGATCTGATGTTTGTGATGACAGAATCGGTTGGTTGGTTGGTTGGTTGGTTAGTTTGTTAGTTAGTTGGAGAGTTCAAGATTACAGCTTTTACACTGGGTTTTTAAACTTTAGGAAACAGGGTGGTTTCAAGTTTTTCCAGCCATTCACAGATAAATGTGGGCTGTGCACGGGGAGTATGGCTCAGGTTTATGACGCTTTGCTGGCCAAACTCCTTATTACTGTCATTCTCTTTACAATGATACTCCTTAGTGCAGGATACTGTAAATTAACAACACGTGGCTTATGATTCAGCCTAAATGATGCATTACCATGAACCTGAATAGGGCCACACTGAGAATTCTTGTTCTCTAAAATGGTCTAAATGGGATTTCTGGGCACCTGTATGCTATAAGAGAATGTTTACTAGGTCTAGGTCTGAAAGGTCTTTATTAAGATTCCTTCTTGATCTGACTTAATGCTAAGCTATACTTGGCTAAAAGGCAAAGCTATGCAAACATGGTGTGTAACCTGTCTTTCTAGGTACCATTGGGGTTCGACCCAGGGAACATCCTTGGGTTGTCAGGCGCCTTTCCTGTGATTGGCGACTGCATGTCGGTGTTGTTCTTTGAAATACGGCTACCCTGTGGGGCATGTCATAAGATGTCCGGTTCTCTCATATAGAGTCCTAAGTGTCATCCCTAGGCAGGAGGCCACCTTCACAGCGTTTGACCGTTCTTTCTGTGTTCAGTAGGTTTCTTCCCATATCTTCAAATAGTGGCAATTCAGCTGATCTCTTGGTTAAAGTTAATCTCATGTTGTGTACTTGTAATTAGGAATATTGAAACAAGATGGCAGCAGTGAGTCAGGTACCCATCAAACTTCTGAGCTTCTAGTAATTTAATGCATGAAAGAGCATTTGCCGGACACAGTGGCGTGTGTCTGTAATCCCAGTTACTTGGGAGGCTGAGGCTGTTGGATTGCTTGAGTCTGGGAGTTCTGGTCTACCCTGTGCTATGTTGATCGGGTGTCCACACTAAGCTCAGTATCAATTTGGTGGTTCCAGGGGAGCTTGGAGTCACCAGGTTGTCTTAAGGAGGGGTGAATCCGCCCAGGTCGGAAACGGAGCAGGTCAAAATCCCTGTGCTGATCAGAAGTGGGATTGCACCTGTGAATAGCTGGTGCGGAGCAGCCTGGATGACACAGTGAGACATGGCCTTTTATTGGTTGTTGTACTGATGATGCTAACAAAGCATACACAATGAAAACTGCAGCAATGCTACAGTGGCAGCAATACCCTGCTCAGAGGAGCTTACAATACATTTATTATTATCAGATATGTGATGCAGAAAGATCATCTTTTTCTTTGGCTTATTTTACATCCAAGATGTCTCTTTTGTAAGTAATCTGATCTTTATGATGACAGAATCGGTTGGTTGGTTGGTTGATCAGTTGGTTAGTTTGTTAGTTAGTTGGAGAGTTCAAGAATACAGCTTTTACACTGGGTTTTTAAACTTTAGGAAACACGGTGGTTTCAAGTTTTTCCAGCCATTCACAGATAGGTGTGGGCTGTGCACGGGGAGTATGGCTCAGGTTTATGACGCTTTGCTGGCCAAACTTCTTATTACTGTCATTCTCTTAACAATGATACTCCTTAGTGCAGGATACTGTAAATTAACAACACATGGCTTATGATTCAGCCTAAATGATGCATTACCATGAACCTGAATAGGGCCACACTGAGAATTCTGGTTCTCTAAAATGGTCTAAATGGGATTTCTGGGCACCTGTATGCTACAAGAGAATGTTTACTAGGTCTAGGTCTGAAAGGTCTTTATTAAGATTCCTTCTTGATCTGACTTAATGCTAAGCTATACTTGGCTCAAAGGCGAAGCTATGCAAACATGGTGTGTAACCTGTCTTTCTAGGTACCATTGGGGTTCGACCCAGGGAACATCCTTGGGTTGTCAGGCGCCTTTCCTGTGATTGGCGACTGCATGTCGGTGTTGTTCTTTGAAACACGGCTACCCTGTGGGGCATGTCATAAGATTTCCGGTTCTCACATATAGAGTCCTAAGTGTCATCCCTAGGCAGGAGGCCACCTTCACAGTGTTTGACCGTTCTTTCTGTGTTCTGTAGGTTTCTTACCATATCTTCAAATAGTGGCAAATCAGCTCATCTCTTGGTTAAAGTTAATCTCATGTTGTGTACTTGTAATTAGGAATATGGACACAAGATGGCAGCAGTGAGTCAGGTACCCATCAAACTTCTGAGCTTCTAGTAATTTAATGCATGAAAGAGCATTTGCCGGACACAGTCGCGTGTGTCTGTAATCCCAGTTACTTGGGAGGCTGAGGCTGTTGGATTGCTTGAGTCTGGGAGTTCTGGTCTACCCTGTGCTATGTTGATCGGGTGTCCACACTAAGCTCAGTATCAATATGGTGGTTCCAGGGGAGCTTGGAGTCACCAGGTTGTCTTAAGGAGGGGTGAATCGGCCCAGGTCGGAAACGGAGCAGGTCAAAATCCCTGTGCTGATCAGTAGTGGGATTGCACCTGTGAATAGCTGGTGCAGAGCAGCCTGGATGACACAGTGAGACATGGCCTTTTATTGGTTGTTGTACTGATGATGCTAACAAAGCATACACAATGAAAACTGCAACAATGCTACAGTGGCAGCAATACCCTGCTCAGAGGAGCTTACAATACATTTATTATTATCAGATATGTGATGCAGAAAGATCATCTTTTTCTTTGGCTTATTTTACATGCAAGATGTCTCTTTTATAAGTAATCTGATGTTTGTGATGACAGAATCGGTTGGTTGGTTGGTTGGTTGGTTGGTTAGTTTGTTAGTTAGTTGGAGAGTTCAAGATTACAGCTTTTACACTGGGTTTTTAAACTTTAGGAAACAGGGTGGTTTCAAGTTTTTCCAGCCATTCACAGATAAATGTGGGCTGTGCACGGGGAGTATGGCTCAGGTTTATGACGCTTTGCTGGCCAAACTCCTTATTACTGTCATTCTCTTTACAATGATACTCCTTAGTGCAGGATACTGTAAATTAACAACACGTGGCTTATGATTCAGCCTAAATGATGCATTACCATGAACCTGAATAGGGCCACACTGAGAATTCTGGTTCTCTAAAATGGTCTAAATGGGATTTCTGGGCACCTGTATGCTATAAGAGAATGTTTACTAGGTCTAGGTCTGAAAGGTCTTTATTAAGATTCCTTCTTGATCTGACTTAATGCTAAGCTATACTTGGCTAAAAGGCAAAGCTATGCAAACATGGTGTGTAACCTGTCTTTCTAGGTACCATTGGGGTTCGACCCAGGGAACATCCTTGGGTTGTCAGGCGCCTTTCCTGTGATTGGCGACTGCATGTCGGTGTTGTTCTTTGAAACACGGCTACCCTGTGGGGCATGTCATAAGATGTCCGGTTCTCTCATATAGAGTCCTAAGTGTCATCCCTAGGCAGGAGGCCACCTTCACAGCGTTTGACCGTTCTTTCTGTGTTCTGTAGGTTTCTTCCCATATCTTCTAATAGTGGCAATTCAGCTCATCTCTTGGTTAAAGTTAATCTCATGTTGTGTACTTGTAATTAGGAGTATGGACACAAGATGGCAGCAGTGAGTCAGGTACCCATCAAACTTCTGAGCTTCTAGTAATTTAATGCATGAAAGAGCATTTGCCGGACACAGTGGCGTGTGTCTGTAATCCCAGTTACTTGGGAGGCTGAGGCTGTTGGATTGCTTGAGTCTGGGAGTTCTGGTCTACCCTGTGCTATGTTGATCGGGTGTCCACACTAAGCTCAGTATCAATATGGTGGTTCCAGGGGAGCTTGGAGTCACCAGATTGTCTTAAGGAGGGGTGAATCGGCCCAGGTCGGAAACGGAGCAGGTCAAAATCCCTGTGCTGATCAGTAGTGGGATTGCACCTGTGAATAGCTGGTGCAGAGCAGCCTGGATGACACAGTGAGACATGGCCTTTTATTGGTTGTTTGTACTGATGATACTAACAAAGCATACACAATGAAAACTGCAACAATGCTACAGTGGCAGCAATACCCTGCTCAGAGGAGCTTACAATACATTTATTATTATCAGATATGTGATGCAGAAAGATCATCTTTTTCTTTGGCTTATTTTACATCTAAGATGTCTCTTTTATAAGTAATCTGATCTTTATGATGACAGAATCGGTTGGTTGGTTGGTTGGTTGGTTGGTTGGTTGGTGAGTTTGTTAGTTATTTGGAGAGTTCAAGAATACAGCTTTTACACTGGGTTTTTAAACTTTAGGAAACAGGGTGGTTTCAAGTTTTTCCAGCCATTCACAGATAGGTGTGGGCTGTGCACGGGGAGTATGGCTCAGGTTTATGACGCTTTGCTGGCCAAACTCCTTATTACTGTCATTCTCTTTACAATGATACTCCTTAGTGCAGGATACTGTAAATTAACAACACGTGGCTTATGATTCAGCCTAAATGATGCATTACCATGAACCTGAATAGGGCCACACTGAGAATTTTGGTTCTCTAAAATGGTCTAAATGGGATTTCTGGGCACCTGTATGCTATAAGAGAATGTTTACTAGGTCTAGGTCTGAAAGGTCTTTATTAAGATTCCTTCTTGATCTGACTTAATGCTAAGCTATACTTGGCTCAAAGGCGAAGCTATGCAAACATGGTGTGTAACCTGTCTTTCTAGGTACCATTGGGGTTCGACCCAGGGAACATCCTTGGGTTGTCAGGCGCCTTTCCTGTGATTGGCGACTGCATGTCGGTGTTGTTCTTTGAAACACGGCTACCCTGTGGGGCATGTCATAATATCTCCGGTTCTCTCATATAGAGTCCTAAGTGTCATCCCTAGGCAGGAGGCCACCTTCACAGCGTTTGACCGTGCTTTCTGTGTTCTGTAGGTTTCTTCCCATATCTTCAAATAGTGGCAATTCAGCTCATCTCTTGGTTAAAGTTAATCTCATGTTGTGTACTTGTAATTAGGAATATGGAAACAAGATGGCAGCAGTGAGTCAGGTACCCATCAAACTTCTGAGCTTCTAGTAATTTAATGCATGAAAGAGCATTTGCCGGACACAGTCGCGTGTGTCTGTAATCCCAGTTACTTGGGAGGCTGAGGCTGTTGGATTGCTTGAGTCTGGGAGTTCTGGTCTACCCTGTGCTATGTTGATCGGGTGTCCACACTAAGCTCAGTATCAATATGGTGGTTCCAGGGGAGCTTGGAGTCACCAGGTTGTCTTAAGGAGGGGTGAATCGGCCCAGGTCGGAAACGGAGCAGGTCAAAATCCCTGTGCTGATCAGTAGTGGGATTGCACCTGTGAATAGCTGGTGCAGAGCAGCCTGAATGACACAGTGAGACATGGCCTTTTATTGGTTGTTGTACTGATGATGCTAACAAAGCATACACAATGAAAACTGCAGCAATGCTACAGTGGCAGCAATACCCTGCTCAGAGGAGCTTACAATACATTTATTATTATCAGATATGTGATGCAGAAAGATCATCTTTTTCTTTGGCTTATTTTACATCCAAGATGTCTCTTTTGTAAGTAATCTGATCTTTATGATGACAGAATCGGTTGGTTGGTTGATCAGTTGGTTAGTTTGTTAGTTAGTTGGAGAGTTAAAGAATACAGCTTTTACACTGGGTTTTTAAACTTTAGGAAACAGGGTGGTTTCAAGTTTTTCCAGCCATTCACAGATAGGTGTGGGCTGTGCACGGGGAGTATGGCTCAGGTTTATGACGCTTTGCTGGCCAAACTCCCTATTACTGTCATTCTCTTAACAATGATACTCCTTAGTGCAGGATACTGTAAATTAACAACACATGGCTTATGATTCAGCCTAAATGATGCATTACCATGAACCTGAATAGGGCCACACTGAGAATTCTGGTTCTCTAAAATGGTCTAAATGGGATTTCTGGGCACCTGTATGCTATAAGAGAATGTTTACTAGGTCTAGGTCTGAAAGGTCTTTATTAAGATTCCTTCTTGATCTGACTTAATGCTAAGCTATACTTGGCTCAAAGGCGAAGCTATGCAAACATGGTGTGTAACCTGTCTTTCTAGGTACCATTGGGGTTCGACCCAGGGAACATCCTTGGGTTGTCAGGCGCCTTTCCTGTGATTGGCGACTGCATGTCGGTGTTGTTCTTTGAAACACGGCTACCCTGTGGGGCATGTCATAAGATGTCCGGTTCTCTCATATAGAGTCCTAAGTGTCATCCCTAGGCAGGAGGCCACCTTCACAGTGTTTGACCGTTCTTTCTGTGTTCTGTAGGTTTCTTCCCATATCTTCAAATAGTGGCATATCAGCTCATCTCTTGGTTAAAGTTAATCTCATGTTGTGTACTTGTAATTAGGAATATGGACACAAGATGGCAGCAGTGAGTCAGGTACCCATCAAACTTCTGAGCTTCTAGTAATTTAATGCATGAAAGAGCCTTTGTTGGACACAGTGGCGTGTGTCTGTAATCCCAGTTACTTGGGAGGCTGAGGTTGTTGGATTGCTTGAGTCTGGGAGTTCTGGTCTACCCTGTGCTATGTTGATTGGGTGTCCACACTAAGCTCAGTATCAATATGGTGGTTCCAGGGGAGCTTGGAGTCACCAGGTTGTCTTAAGGAGGGGTGAATCGGCCCAGGTCGGAAATGGAGCAGGTCAAAATCCCTGTGCTGATCAGTAGTGGGATTGCACCTGTGAATAGCTGGTGCAGAGCAGCCTGGATGACACAGTGAGACATGGCCTTTTATTGGTTGTTGTACTGATGATGCTAACAAAGCATACACAATAAAAACTGCAGCAATGCTACAGTGGCAGCAATACCCTGCTCAGAGGAGCTTACAATACATTTATTATTATCAGATATGTGATGCAGAAAGATCATCTTTTTCTTTGGCTTATTTTACATGCAAGATGTCTCTTTTATAAGTAATCTGATGTTTGTGATGACAGAATCGTTTGGTTGGTTGGTTGGTTAGTTTGTTAGTTATTTGGAGAGTTCAAGAATACAGCTTTTACACTGGGTTTTTAAACTTTAGGAAACAGGGTGGTTTCAAGTTTTTCCAGCCATTCACAGATAGGTGTGGGCTGTGCACGGGGAGTATGGCTCAGGTTTATGACGCTTTGCTGGCCAAACTCCTTATTACTGTCATTCTCTTTACAATGATACTCCTTAGTGCAGGATACTGTAAATTAACAACTCGTGGCTTATGATTCAGCCTAAATGATGCATTACCATGAACCTGAACAGGGCCACACTGAGAATTCTGGTTCTCTAAAATGGTCTAAATGGGATTTCTGGGCACCTGTATGCTATAAGAGAATGTTTACTAGGTCTAGGTCTGAAAGGTCTTTATTAAGATTCCTTCTTGATCTGACTTAATGCTAAGCTATACTTGGCTCAAAGGTGAAGCTATGCAAACATGGTGTGTAACCTGTCTTTCTAGGTACCATTGGGGTTCGACCCAGGGAACATCCTTGGGTTGTCAGGCGCCTTTCCTGTGATTGGCGCCTTTCCTGTGATTATTATCAGATATGTGATGCAGAAAGATCATCTTTTTCTTTGGCTTATTTTACATCCAAGATGTCTCTTTTATAAGTAATCTGATCTTTATGATGACAGAATCGGTTGGTTGGTTGGTTGGTTAGTTTGTTAGTTATTTGGAGAGTTCAAGAATACAGCTTTTACACTGGGTTTTTAAACTTTAGGAAACAGGGTGGTTTCAAGTTTTTCCAGCCATTCAGAGATAGGTGTGGGCTCTGCACGGGGAGTATGGCTCAGGTTTATGACACTTTGCTGGCCAAACTCCTTATTACTGTCATTCTCTTTACAATGATACTCCTTAGTGCAGGACACTGTAAATTAACAACACATGGCTTATGATTCAGCCTAAATGATGCATTACCATGAACCTGAATAGGGCCACACTGAGAATTCTGGTTCTCTAAAATAAAGGAGAGAACCGAGAGCCCGATATGGTGTAGTATGTCAAGATGGTTTGATATAATGGTTAAGTATGAGATAATATACTCACAAACATGGGTTACCATTCAGGCAACCACTATAAAGGCAGGTGAGGAGATTATGCCTGTCCTCACTCAGGATTAAGAAGTCGCTCTCTGTAGAAGTGAGAAAAAGGGGGGTAGCACTCCCCTCCACCAGGAGTGGACTCGCGGTATTTGAGTGTAGAACAGAGGCGCCAGCAGGATAAAAATTCATAAAAACTTTAAAAATGCTTGGAGGAAGTGGTGGACTAGCCTCCCAAAAGCAAACAAGAAATTCTGTTGATACAGATTAAATATATTTATTATAAGATACCCCAAAACAGAAATGCAACGCGTTTCGCAGGTCAAGCCCGCTTCATCAGGCAAAATTGGGGACAACAGAATGTCTGTGATAGCAGGAATAGCGCCTCAGTGACACAGACATTCTGTTGTCCCCAATTTTGCCTGATGAAGCGGGCTTGACCTGCGAAACGCGTTGCATTTCTGTTTTGGGGTATCGTATAATAAATATATTTAATCTGTATCAACAGAATTTCTTGTTTGCTTTTGGGAGGCTAGTCCACCACTTCCTCCAAGCATTTTTAAAGTTTTTATGAATTTTTATCCTGCTGGCGCCTCGGTTCTCTAAAATGGTCTAAATGGGATTTCTGGGCACCTGTATGCTATAAGAGAATGTTTACTAGTTCTAGGTCTGAAAGGTCTTTAATAAGATTCCTTCTTGATCTGACTTAATGCTAAGCTATACTTGGCTCAAAGGTGAAGCTATGCAAACATGGTGTGTAACCTGTCTTTCTAGGTACCATTGGGGTTCGACCCAGGGAACATCCTTGGGTTGTCAGGCGCCTTTCCTGTGATTGGCGACTGCATGTCGGTGTTGTTCTTTGAAACACGGCTTCCCTGTGGGGCATGTCATAATATGTCCGGTTCTCTCATATAGAGTCCTAAGTGTCATCCCTAGGCAGGAGGCCACCTTCACAGCGTTTGACCGTTCTTTCTGTGTTCTGTAGGTTTCTTCCCATATCTTCAAATAGTGGCAATTCAGCTCATCTCTTGGTTAAAGTTAATCTCATGTTGTGTACTTGTAATTAGGAATATGGAAACAAGATGGCAGCAGTGAGTCAGGTACCCATCAAACTTCCGAGCTTCTAGTAATTTAATGCATGGAAGAGCGTTTGCTGGACACAGTGGAGTGTGTCTGTAATCCCAATTACTTGGGAGGCTGAGGCTGTGGGATTACTTGAGTCTGGGAGTTCTGGTCTACCCTGTGCTATGTTGATCGGGTGTCCACACTAAGCTCAGTATCAATATGGTGGTTCCAGGGGAGCTTAGAGTCACCAGGTTGTCTTAAGGAGGGGTGAATCGGCCCAGGTCGGAAACGGAGCAGGTCAAAATCCCTGTGCTGATCAGTAGTGGAATTGCACCTGTGAATAGCTGGTGCAGAGCAGCCTGGATGACACAGTGAGACATGGCCTTTTATTGGTTGTTGAACTGATGATGCTAACAAATCATACACAATGAAAACTGCAGCAATGCTACAGTGGCAGCAATACCCTGCTCAGAGGAGCTTACAATACATTTATTATTATCAGATATGTGATGCAGAAAGATCATCTTTTTCTTTGGCTTATTTTACATCCAAGATGTCTCTTTTGTAAGTAATCTGATCTTTATGATGACAGAATCGGTTGGTTGGTTGATCAGTTGGTTAGTTTGTTAGTTAGTTGGAGAGTTCAAGAATACAGCTTTTACACTGGGTTTTTAAACTTTAGGAAACAGGGTGGTTTCAAGTTTTTCCAGCCATTCAGAGATAGGTGTGGGCTCTGCACGGGGAGTATGGCTCAGGTTTATGACACTTTGCTGGCCAAACTCCTTATTACTGTCATTCTCTTTACAATGATACTCCTTAGTGCAGGACACTGTAAATTAACAACACATGGCTTATGATTCAGCCTAAATGATGCATTACCATGAACCTGAATAGGGCCACACTGAGAATTCTGGTTCTCTAAAATGGTCTAAATGGGATTTCTGGGCACCTGTATGCTATAAGAGAATGTTAACTAGGTCTAGGTCTGAAAGGTCTTTATTAAGATTCCTTCTTGATCTGACTTAATGCTAAGCTATACTTGGCTCAAAGGCGAAGCTATGCAAACATGGTGTGTAACCTGTCTTTCTAGGTACCATTGGGGTTCGACCCAGGGAACATCCTTGGGTTGTCAGGCGCCTTTCCTGTGATTGGCGACTGCATGTCGGTGTTGTTCTTTGAAACACGGCTACCCTGTGGGGCATGTCATAAGATTTCCGGTTCTCTCATATAGAGTCCTAAGTGTCATCCCTAGGCAGGAGGCCACCTTCACAGTGTTTGACCGTTCTTTCTGTGTTCTGTAGGTTTCTTACCATATCTTCAAATAGTGGCAAATCAGCTCATCTCTTGGTTAAAGTTAATCTCATGTTGTGTACTTGTAATTAGGAATATGGACACAAGATGGCAGCAGTGAGTCAGGTACCCATCAAACTTCTGAGCTTCTAGTAATTTAATGCATGAAAGAGCATTTGCCGGACACAGTCGCGTGTGTCTGTAATCCCAGTTACTTGGGAGGCTGAGGCTGTTGGATTGCTTGAGTCTGGGAGTTCTGGTCTACCCTGTGCTATGTTGATCGGGTGTCCACACTAAGCTCAGTATCAATATGGTGGTTCCAGGGGAGCTTGGAGTCACCAGGTTGTCTTAAGGAGGGGTGAATCGGCCCAGGTCGGAAACGGAGCAGGTCAAAATCCCTGTGCTGATCAGTAGTGGGATTGCACCTGTGAATAGCTGGTGCAGAGCAGCCTGGATGACACAGTGAGACATGGCCTTTTATTGGTTGTTGTACTGATGATGCTAAAAAAGCATACACAATGAAAACTGCAACAATGCTACAGTGGCAGCAATACCCTGCTCAGAGGAGCTTACAATACATTTATTATTATCAGATATGTGATGCAGAAAGATCATCTTTTTCTTTGGCTTATTTTACATGCAAGATGTCTCTTCTATAAGTAATCTGATGTTTGTGATGACAGAATCGGTTGGTTGGTTGGTTGGTTGGTTGGTTAGTTTGTTAGTTAGTTGGAGAGTTCAAGATTACAGCTTTTACACTGGGTTTTTAAACTTTAGGAAACAGGGTGGTTTCAAGTTTTTCCAGCCATTCACAGATAAATGTGGGCTGTGCACGGGGAGTATGGCTCAGGTTTATGACGCTTTGCTGGCCAAACTCCTTATTACTGTCATTCTCTTTACAATGATACTCCTTAGTGCAGGATACTGTAAATTAACAACACGTGGCTTATGATTCAGCCTAAATGATGCATTACCATGAACCTGAATAGGGCCACACTGAGAATTCTGGTTCTCTAAAATGGTCTAAATGGGATTTCTGGGCACCTGTATGCTATAAGAGAATGTTTACTAGGTCTAGGTCTGAAAGGTCTTTATTAAGATTCCTTCTTGATCTGACTTAATGCTAAGCTATACTTGGCTAAAAGGCAAAGCTATGCAAACATGGTGTGTAACCTGTCTTTCTAGGTACCATTGGGGTTTGACCCAGGGAACATCCTTGGATTGTCAGGCGCCTTTCCTGTGATTGGCGACTGCATGTCGGTGTTGTTCTTTGAAACACGGCTACCCTGTGGGGCATGTCATAAGATGTCCGGTTCTCTCATATAGAGTCCTAAGTGTCATCCCTAGGCAGGAGGCCACCTTCACAGCGTTTGACCGTTCTTTCTGTGTTCAGTAGGTTTCTTCCCATATCTTCAAATAGTGGCAATTCAGCTCATCTCTTGGTTAAAGTTAATCTCATGTTGTGTACTTGTAATTAGGAATATTGAAACAAGATGGCAGCAGTGAGTCAGGTACCCATCAAACTTCTGAGCTTCTAGTAATTTAATGCAAGAAAGAGCATTCGCCGGACACAGTGGCGTGTGTCTGTAATCCCAGTTACTTGGGAGGCTGTTGGATTGCTTGAGTCTGGGAGTTCTGGTCTACCCTGTGCTATGTTGATCGGGTGTCCACACTAAGCTCAGTATCAATATGGTGGTTCCAGGGGAGCTTGGAGTCACCAGGTTGTCTTAAGGAGGGGTGAATCGGCCCAGGTCGGAAACAGAGCAGGTCAAAATCCCTGTGCTGATCAGTAGTGGGATTGCACCTGTGAATAGCTGGTGCAGAGCAGCCTGGATGACACAGTGAGACATGGCCTTTTATTGGTTGTTGTACTGATGATGCTAACAAAGCATACACAATGAAAACTGCAGCAATGCTACAGTGGCAGCAATACCCTGCTCAGAGGAGCTTACAATACATTTATTATTATCAGATATGTGATGCAGAAAGATCATCTTTTTCTTTGGCTTATTTTACATCCAAGATGTCTCTTTTGTAAGTAATCTGATCTTTATGATGACAGAATCGGTTGGTTGGTTGGTTGGTTGATTGATCAGTTGGTTAGTTTGTTAGTTAGTTGGAGAGTTCAAGAATACAGCTTTTACACTGGGTTTTTAAACTTTAGGAAACAGGGTGGTTTCAAGTTTTTCCAGCCATTCACAGATAGGTGTGGGCTGTGCACGGGGAGTATGGCTCAGGTTTATGACGCTTTGCTGGCCAAACTCCTTATTACTGTCATTCTCTTAACAATGATACTCCTTAGTGCAGGATACTGTAAATTAACAACACATGGCTTATGATTCAGCCTAAATGATGCATTACCATGAACCTGAATAGGGCCACACTGAGAATTCTGGTTCTCTAAAATGGTCTAAATGGGATTTCTGGGCACCTGTATGCTATAAGAGAATGTTTACTAGGTCTAGGTCTGAAAGATCTTTATTAAGATTCCTTCTTGATCTGACTTAATGCTAAGCTATACTTGGCTCAAAGGCGAAGCTATGCAAACATGGTGTGTAACCTGTCTATCTAGGTACCATTGGGGTTCGACCCAGGGAACATCCTTGGGTTGTCAGGCGCCTTTCCTGTGATTGGCGACTGCATGTCGGTGTGGTTCTTTGAAACACGGCTACCCTGTGCGGCATGTCATAAGATGTCCGGTTCTCTCATATAGAGTCCTAAGTGTCATCCCTAGGCAGGAGGCCACCTTCACAGAGTTTGACCGTTCTTTCTGTGTTCTGTAGGTTTCTTCCCATATCTTCTAATAGTGGCGATTCAGCTCATCTCTTGGTTAAAGTTAATCTCATGTTGTGTACTTGTAATTAGGAGTATGGACACAAGATGGCAGCAGTGAGTCAGGTACCCATCAAACTTCTGAGCTTCTAGTAATTTAATGCATGAAAACGGAAAATTGTATACTCACCTTCGGTAATTTTCCTTTCCTTTCGAGGTCCATGGCAGCCTTACTACGGGGTTAATCCCGCCCCTTAACCCCTACAGGACCTGTCTGTATAAATTTGTAGCCCTTCCCCCTCTCAGGTGCTTTTTTGCTAGTCCCTTACTGACTGAATTAACTAGGGTGGGATCTCCGTAGGCTGCCATGGACCTCGAAAGGAAAGGAAAATTACCGAAGGTGAGTATACAATTTTCCGTTTTCCTTTCCATTTCCATGGCAGCCTTACTACGGGGATCTCTATAGATAAAATAAAAGGGAGGGCAAGTTATGCATCAAACACAAAAGTTTAATTCGTATTATAAGTAACAGAACGTAAATTGTACATTACTTTCAAATATATGCTTGAAATTTGCAGTACAGTTAACAGAGTCTAGTATCTTTAATGGCAGATAAGACTCCCCTACCGAACTCTACCGTTGATAGCTCCCCTGGGTGTACTCTATAATGGGACATGAACGTGTTCTCCGACGTCCAGTTTGCAGCCCTGCAGATAATTTCTGGAGAAACTTTCACCAATGCAGCCCAAGAGGAAGCGATTGACCGAGTAGAATGGGCTGTGACCTCCTGAGGTGGTGTAACCCCTCTGATACTGTAAGCCATCTTAATAGCCCTGACCAACCATGTGGCTATGGTCCTGGTCGTCGCCGGGTGACCCCTCTTATAGCCATTAGGGATCACAAACAACCTTCTAGTTAGGCGGAACTCCCTTGTGCGTTCTATATAGCTCTTTAGAAGTAATGGAATATCCAGAGCGTTAGGAGCTTCAAGACTGATGTCCGAAAAGGATGGTAGATTCCATTCCTGGTTGAAGTGGAACTGTGTGGCCACCTTCGGAATGAACTCGTTCACTGGCCTAAGGGTTACTCGGTCCGGGAAGAACTGTGTATTTGGTGGGTCACAGCTAAGTGCCTGCAATTCCGACACCCTCCTTGCCGAGGAAATAGCCGTTAGGAAGACTACCTTGAGAGTGAGGTTGAATATGGAACACTCTTGCAGGGGCTCAAAAGGTGCTCCGGCCAGTCCCTTCAGTACTAGGGGTAAATCCCACTGAGGGTACCAGTTCCTCCTCGGTGGTCTAATCTTCACAACGGCCTGCATGAACTGGACTACCAGAGGTTCCACGGCCCACCTGTGATGCGTGAGCGCTGATATTGCTGATATTTGCGTTTTAATAGTACTGTTGGCCAGTCCTAAACTTAATCCCTTCTGCAGAAAGTCTAGAATATTATTGACTGTAATGGTGGAAATATTCAACGCCCTTTCCTCAAGAAACAGCAGGAAACGCTTCCAAGTCCTATGATATGTACTGTTGGTGGTTGGTTTCCTGGACTTTAGTAAAGTGTCTATAACCTCAGTTGAGCAGCCTAGTTCCCGTAATCTCCCCCTCTCAGCCTCCATGCCGTCAAATTCAATATCTGCGGGTGAGGATGAACTAATCGGTTCTGTGCTAAGAGGTCTTTTACACAAGGCAGAGTGATCGGTGTCGTGGTAGATAGTCTCTGCAGCAACGGGAACCATGGTCTGCGGGGCCAGTAGGGGGCTATCATGATTACTATTGCCTGTTCCTGCTGCACCTTCCTCAAAACCCTGTGTATCAATGGGATTGGCGGGAAGATGTAAGCCATGTGAAAGTTCCAAGGGAGTGAGAGAGCGTCCCAACCCGCCGCTTGCGGGTATCTGCACCTCGAGAAAAAAGTCTGGCACTTGGTGTTCCAAGGGGTGGCCATTAAGTCGGCTTGGGGAACTCCCCATGCTTCGCAGATGCTCTGGAACACCTCCTCCTTGAGACTCCACTCCTTGTTGTCTATCCAGGAGCGACTTAGTGAGTCTGCCACCTGATTCCTCACTCCCGGTATGTGCACCGCGTGTAGGTGTAGCAGCTTTTGTTGAGCCCATTCCATTATTGGTTCTAACTCCCTGAGAAGTGTTCGGCTGCGAGTGCCACCCTGATTCTGGATGTATGCTACGGCGGTGGTGTTGTCCATCTTCAGCAACACTCTCCTGCCTCTGATTCTGCTTGTAAAGTACTTGAGGGCTTCGAACGCAGCTCTCATTTCCAGGATATTGGCTGGGACCTGTGCTACATTCTGTTCCCATCTGCTCTGTGCGTAGTGGCATTCCGTATGGGCACCCCAGCCCCAAAGGCTGGCATCCGAGGTTATTATGATTGGTGGTTCCATGATCAGTTGATGGTGATACATGAGATTCCGTGTGCACAGCCACCATGTCAATTTTTGTTTGGTGTGTGGCGAGATTAGTATCCGCTGATGATAATCGACTCCAGTCCATTGATCGAGGAACGTTTTCTGCAGGTGCCTCATGTTCCAACGTGCCCATTTTACCATGGGAATTACCGATGTCAGGGTTCCCAGTACTGCCAGACACTGTCTTGCTGATAGGTATGTTACCTCCCTGACCTCCGTCACCATCGATATTATCCTTGCCACCTTCTGTTCTGGTAATGATACCGCATTCTCCCGAGTGTCCAGCTTCGCCCCCAAGAAGATAATTGACTGGGTTGGATCTAATTGACTTTTGTCCCAGTTTACTAGCCAGCCAAACTGGTTGAGTGTCTGTAGCAAAATTGACCTGTGTCGATACAGCTCTCCCTCTGACGATGCTACTAGCAGTATATCGTCTAGATAATGGTGAATATGGAGTCCCTGCTGACGCAGCATTGCTATGAATGTTACTAAGATTTTCGTGAAAGTTCTGGGGGCAGTGCAGATGCCGAATGGCAATACCCGGAACTGGTAGTGAGCAGTCCCAACAGCGAACCTGAGATACCTTTGAAATGATTTCCGAATTGGAATGTGCAAGTAGGCGTCGGCCAAGTCCACCGACAGGAGCCAGTCCCCTAACTGTATTGTTGGAATAATAGTCTGCAACGACTCCATTCGGAACTTGTCCTGCAGTATAAGATTGTTCAGTTTGCGTAGGTCTAGGACGGGTCTTAACTGACCCGACTTCTTCGCTACGAAAAATAGAGGGGAGTAGATCCCTTGGAATCTTTCTGCTGATGGTACTTGTATAATCGCCCTCTTTAGAAGCAAATCCTCTATATAATCCCTGAGTACTTGCGCCTTTTGAGGTGACCTTGGAATTGCCGTAGCCTTGAAAAGTGTATGCGGAGGATGCTCTTTGAATGCCCATGCATGACCCTGTGCCAACGTATTGGTCACCCAGCTGTCCTTTATCTTTTCCGCCCATAGGTGTACAAAGCTCTGGAGCCGTCCTCCTACCGGCTCCAGAGAGGCGGACCTGATCTCAGAATGATTTGCTAGTTGACGCACTGGGGTTAGCATTACGTTGTTTATTGAATTTCGCCAGTGTGGACTGCGTTCCCTGCCAGTTCTTCCGAAAGGACTGGTTGCTCCTTGTAGGGCGGAAGTCTCTTGGCCTGCTCTGAAATGATTTCCTATCATTAGGTCTGAATCTCCTCTGTCTCCTGTCCTGGGGGAGAAGGCCCGATTTGCCGCCAGTTACCCGGGATATGGCTGTATCCATTCGGGGGCCAAAAAGGTTCTTGCCGTCATAAGGTATCTTACACCAGGAGGTCTTTGAATTCCCGTCGGCTGACCAAGGTCTTAGCCACAACGCCCTCTTTGCCGTAACCGAATGAATTATGCCTCTAGTGTTTCCTCTGATAATATCAAAAGCCGCTTCACTAACGAAGTCAGCCGCCACCCTGAATTCTTCCAGAGAACTCGATAAGGTCTTGCGATCCACATTGGATTGAATCGCCCCGTCCAGGTTATCAGCCCATGCTCTAATTGCGCGAGAAACCGAGGTGAGGGCTATGGCCGGTTTACATGCACCTCCGACTGCCGCATGTATCCTCCTGAGGTCAAAATCTACCTTACGTTCCAAAGGTTCACGAAAGGACACCGCGTCCTCTAATGGTAAAGTCACATGTTTTGCGAGGCGCATGACAGAAGCGTCTACCGTTGGCGGGGTATCCAATTGAGTGATAATTTCCCCTTCCATAGGGTAAAGTTTAGATAGTTTATTGGACATGGACATCTTCCTATCAATCTTTGCCCATTCCTCCTGGATTAACTCCGTGACCTCTTCCATTACTGGGAAGGTTACTGGTTTCTTTTTAAGGTGCGGATAATACCGTTTAATCTTTGTAGGGGGCTCCTCCTGCTCCTCCCACTGTATGGCTTCTCTAACCGATCTGACAAAGGGGTCCACTAAAGAGAAATCAAACCCCACGGTAAGATTTTCCGTCTCATCCTGCCCCTCATAAGCGGAAGAACTCTCCGCTCCTCTGGAGTCCTGAAAAGTACCATGAGGCCCAGAGTGTTCTGCCAGTGATTGCTGAACAATATCACGAACTAGTGCGGGTAAGTCCTGAACAGGATCCTCCTCCATCGGAATAGAGTAGAAACAGTCCGCGCATACTAGTTTCCCTGGCATACAGATCAGTCCACATGCCCAGCAGGGTTTGGTCCTCTGCGGACGGGAGTCCGATGTAGACCTCTTGTGAGACTGCGATTTCCCTGATTTGCTGGATCGTGCGGATGAATCCTTCCTAGGCGCTGTAGAATCTTCTACTTGCTCAATCGGGCTGCGTAGAAGTAGAAAAAAACAGAAATAAATATTTCTGTTAGTTGCTACTAAGATAGCCTAAAATAACAATTTCAAAGGAATTGATATGAGAATACCGTGCCTACCTATCTTCATAAGCCTGATCTGTTTCGCGGGCGGCAGCAGCATCCTCCATTCTCCTTCAGCAATGCTAAAAGACAATAGGGAAGCCATGAGGAGCGTGACCAATAGGTGGATAATAAAACGTATAAGAGGTGGGTTGTACCTTTAAGCAGGTGTAGTCAAATCTGGGTAAGGTTCCTGGTCTTCAATAGACAGTAAATACCCCTGCCCTGCAACAAAAGATTTCCCACCTTAGGTTGTATCATAAACATTCTGCCTCACAAGCAGTGTCTGTCCCCGCACATACCTCTATCTGCGTCAAGCAGGGTTGTGGAGTGAGTTTGAGGGAACTTCCAACGAGCAGCCCGTCTCCTAGCGCGTCCACCTCAGACTGCGCTGGCTGACAGCCTTGCCGTCTTACATAGACCTCCTCCGCGTCCCGGAAGTAGATGCGACCCGGAAGTTGAATACACGGAGGCTTCCTGCGCTCCAAGGTGGAGCGCACACCGGCCTTCTCTGCCGCCCGCTCGTTTCGCGCCGGTTTACAGCGCACTCCGCTCCAAGAAGACCACCCCCAGAAAGATCAGGCCAGAAAGAGGGGGACTCCACCGCCTAGAGCTGTTTAAGCTCAAACAGCGGGGCTTCACGCAGCTTAGGCTGGCTGCATGGATGCTGCATTACGCATACAGCAAGGTAGGCAAAAATAAAATACGCTCAGAAGAAAAAACAAAAAAACAAAAACAAAGTATAAGTTAGATGACAGTCCTGTAGGTAGGACGAAGAAAAAAAGCACCTGAGAGGGGGAAGGGCTACAAATTTATACAGACAGGTCCTGTAGGGGTTAAGGGGCGGGATTAACCCCGTAGTAAGGCTGCCATGGAAATGGAAAGGATGCATGAAAGAGCATTTGCCGGACACAGTGGCGTGTGTCTGTAATCCCAGTTACTTGGGAGGCTGAGGCTGTTGGATTGCTTGAGTCTGGGAGTTCTGGTCTACCCTGTGCTATGTTGATCGGGTGTCCACACTAAGCTCAGTATCAATATGGTGGTTCCAGGGGAGCTTGGAGTCACCAGGTTGTCTTAAGGAGGGGTGAATCGGCCCAGGTCGGAAACGGAGCAGGTCAAAATCCCTGTGCTGATCAGTAGTGGGATTGCACCTGTGAATAGCTGGTGCAGAGCAGCCTGGATGACACAGTGAGACATGGCCTTTTATTGGTTGTTGTACTGATGATGCTTACAAATCATACACAATGAAAACTGCAGCAATGCTACAGTGGCAGCAATACCCTGCTCAGAGGAGCTTACAATACATTTATTATTAACAGATATGTGATGCAGAAAGATCATCTTTTTCTTTGGCTTATTTTACATCCAAGATGTCTCTTTTGTAAGTAATCTGATCTTTATGATGACAGAATCGGTTGGTTGGTTGGTTGATCAGTTGGTTAGTTTGTTAGTTAGTTGGAGAGTTCAAGAATACAGCTTTTACACTGGGTTTTTAAACTTTAGGAAACAGGGTGGTTTCAAGTTTTTCCAGCCATTCACAGATAGGTGTGGGCTGTGCACGGGGAGTATGGCTCAGGTTTATGACGCTTTGCTGGCCAAACTCCTTATTACTGTCATTCTCTTAACAATGATACTCCTTAGTGCAGGATACTGTAAATTAACAACACATGGCTTATGATTCAGCCTAAATGATGCATTACCATGAACCTGAATAGGGCCACACTGAGAATTCTGGTTCTCTAAAATGGTCTAAATGGGATTTCTGGGCACCTGTATGCTATAAGAGAATGTTTACTAGGTCTAGGTCTGAAAGGTCTTTATTAAGATTCCTTCTTGATCTGACTTAATGCTAAGCTATACTTGGCTCAAAGGCGAAGCTATGCAAACATGGTGTGTAACCTGTCTTTCTAGGTACCATTGGGGTTCGACCCAGGGAACATCCTTGGGTTTTCAGGCGCCTTTCCTGTGATTGGCGACTGCATGTCGGTGTTGTTCTTTGAAACACGGCTACCCTGTGGGGCATGTCATAAGATGTCCGGTTCTCTCATATAGAGTCCTAAGTGTCATCCCTAGGCAGGAGGCCACCTTCACAGTGTTTGACCGTTCTTTCTGTGTTCTGTAGGTTTCTTACCATATCTTCAAATAGTGGCAAATCAGCTCATCTCTTGGTTAAAGTTAATCTCATGTTGTGTACTTGTAATTAGGAATATGGACACAAGATGGCAGCAGTGAGTCAGGTACCCATCAAACTTCTGAGCTTCTAGTAATTTAATGCATGAAAGAGCATTTGCCGGACACAGTCGCGTGTGTCTGTAATCCCAGTTACTTGGGAGGCTGAGGCTGTTGGATTGCTTGAGTCTGGGAGTTCTGGTCTACCCTGTGCTATGTTGATCGGGTGTCCACACTAAGCTCAGTATCAATATAGTGGTTCCAGGGGAGCTTGGAGTCACCAGGTTGTCTTAAGGAGGGGTGAATCGGCCCAGGTCGGAAACGGAGCAGGTCAAAATCCCTGTGCTGATCAGTAGTGGGATTGCACCTGTGAATAGCTGGTGCAGAGCAGCCTGGATGACACAGTGAGACATGGCCTTTTATTGGTTGTTGTACTGATGATGCTAACAAAGCATACACAATGAAAACTGCAACAATGCTACAGTGGCAGCAATACCCTGCTCAGAGGAGCTTACAATACATTTATTATTATCAGATATGTGATGCAGAAAGATCATCTTTTTCTTTGGCTTATTTTACATCCAAGATGTCTCTTTTATAAGTAATCTGATCTTTATGATGACAGAATCGGTTGGTTGGTTGGTTGGTTGGTTGGTTGGTGAGTTTGTTAGTTATTTGGAGAGTTCAAGAATACAGCTTTTACACTGGGTTTTTAAACTTTAGGAAACAGGGTGGTTTCAAGTTTTTCCAGCCATTCACAGATAGGTGTGGGCTGTGCACGGGGAGTATGGCTCAGGTTTATGACGCTTTGCTGGCCAAACTCCTTATTACTGTCATTCTCTTTACAATGATACTCCTTAGTGCAGGATACTGTAAATTAACAACACGTGGCTTATGATTCAGCCTAAATGATGCATTACCATGAACCTGAATAGGGCCACACTGAGAATTCTGGTTCTCTAAAATGGTCTAAATGGGATTTCTGGGCACCTGTATGCTATAAGAGAAAGTTTACTAGGTCTAGGTCTGAAAGGTCTTTATTAAGATTCCTTCTTGATCTGACTTAATGCTAAGCTATACTTGGCTCAAAGGCGAAGCTATGCAAACATGGTGTGTAACCTGTCTTTCTAGGTACCATTGGGGTTCGACCCAGGGAACATCCTTGGGTTGTCAGGCGCCTTTCCTGTGATTGGCGACTGCATGTCGGTGTTGTTCTTTGAAACACGGCTACCCTGTGGGGCATGTCATAATATCTCCGGTTCTCTCATATAGAGTCCTAAGTGTCATCCCTAGGCAGGAGGCCACCTTCACAGCGTTTGACCGTGCTTTCTGTGTTCTGTAGGTTTCTTCCCATATCTTCAAATAGTGGCAATTCAGCTCATCTCTTGGTTAAAGTTAATCTCATGTTGTGTACTTGTAATTAGGAATATGGAAACAAGATGGCAGCAGTGAGTCAGGTACCCATCAAACTTCTGAGCTTCTAGTAATTTAATGCATGAAAGAGCATTTGCCGGACACAGTCGCGTGTGTCTGTAATCCCAGTTACTTGGGAGGCTGAGGCTGTTGGATTGCTTGAGTCTGGGAGTTCTGGTCTACCCTGTGCTATGTTGATCGGGTGTCCACACTAAGCTCAGTATCAATATAGTGGTTCCAGGGGAGCTTGGAGTCACCAGGTTGTCTTAAGGAGGGGTGAATTGGCCCAGGTCGGAAACGGAGCAGGTCAAAATCCCTGTGCTGATCAGTAGTGGGATTGCACCTGTGAATAGCTGGTGCAGAGCAGCCTGGATGACACAGTGAGACATGGCCTTTTATTGGTTGTTGTACTGATGATGCTAACAAAGCATACACAATGAAAACTGCAGCAATGCTACAGTGGCAGCAATACCCTGCTCAGAGGAGCTTACAATACATTTATTATTATCAGATATGTGATGCAGAAAGATCATCTTTTTCTTTGGCTTATTTTACATCCAAGATGTCTCTTTTGTAAGTAATCTGATCTTTATGATGACAGAATCGGTTGGTTGGTTGATCAGTTGGTTAGTTTGTTAGTTAGTTGGAGAGTTAAAGAATACAGCTTTTACACTGGGTTTTTAAACTTTAGGAAACAGGGTGGTTTCAAGTTTTTCCAGCCATTCACAGATAGGTGTGGGCTGTGCACGGGGAGTATGGCTCAGGTTTATGACGCTTTGCTGGCCAAACTCCCTATTACTGTCATTCTCTTAACAATGATACTCCTTAGTGCAGGATACTGTAAATTAACAA
The DNA here is from genome assembly GCF_040937935.1 of Hyperolius riggenbachi. NCBI lineage: Eukaryota > Metazoa > Chordata > Amphibia > Anura > Hyperoliidae > Hyperolius > Hyperolius riggenbachi. The sequence continues at coordinate 255,319,601 of NC_090654.1, forward strand.
CACATGGCTTATGATTCAGCCTAAATGATGCATTACCATGAACCTGAATAGGGCCACACTGAGAATTCTGGTTCTCTAAAATGGTCTAAATGGGATTTCTGGGCACCTGTATGCTATAAGAGAATGTTTACTAGGTCTAGGTCTGAAAGGTCTTTATTAAGATTCCTTCTTGATCTGACTTAATGCTAAGCTATACTTGGCTCAAAGGCGAAGCTATGCAAACATGGTGTGTAACCTGTCTTTCTAGGTACCATTGGGGTTCGACCCAGGGAACATCCTTGGGTTGTCAGGCGCCTTTCCTGTGATTGGCGACTGCATGTCGGTGTTGTTCTTTGAAACACGGCTACCCTGTGGGGCATGTCATAAGATGTCCGGTTCTCTCATATAGAGTCCTAAGTGTCATCCCTAGGCAGGAGGCCACCTTCACAGTGTTTGACCGTTCTTTCTGTGTTCTGTAGGTTTCTTCCCATATCTTCAAATAGTGGCATATCAGCTCATCTCTTGGTTAAAGTTAATCTCATGTTGTGTACTTGTAATTAGGAATATGGACACAAGATGGCAGCAGTGAGTCAGGTACCCATCAAACTTCTGAGCTTCTAGTAATTTAATGCATGAAAGAGCCTTTGTTGGACACAGTGGCGTGTGTCTGTAATCCCAGTTACTTGGGAGGCTGAGGTTGTTGGATTGCTTGAGTCTGGGAGTTCTGGTCTACCCTGTGCTATGTTGATTGGGTGTCCACACTAAGCTCAGTATCAATATGGTGGTTCCAGGGGAGCTTGGAGTCACCAGGTTGTCTTAAGGAGGGGTGAATCGGCCCAGGTCGGAAATGGAGCAGGTCAAAATCCCTGTGCTGATCAGTAGTGGGATTGCACCTGTGAATAGCTGGTGCAGAGCAGCCTGGATGACACAGTGAGACATGGCCTTTTATTGGTTGTTGTACTGATGATGCTAACAAAGCATACACAATAAAAACTGCAGCAATGCTACAGTGGCAGCAATACCCTGCTCAGAGGAGCTTACAATACATTTATTATTATCAGATATGTGATGCAGAAAGATCATCTTTTTCTTTGGCTTATTTTACATCCAAGATGTCTCTTTGATAAGTAATCTGATCTTTATGATGACAGAATCGGTTGGTTGGTTGGTTAGTTTGTTAGTTATTTGGAGAGTTCAAGAATACAGCTTTTACACTGGGTTTTTAAACTTTAGGAAACAGGGTGGTTTCAAGTTTTTCCAGCCATTCACAGATAGGTGTGGGCTGTGCACGGGGAGTATGGCTCAGGTTTATGACGCTTTGCTGGCCAAACTCCTTATTACTGTCATTCTCTTTACAATGATACTCATTAGTGCAGGATACTGTAAATTAACAACACGTGGCTTATGATTCAGCCTAAATGATGCATTACCATGAACCTGAATAGGGCCACACTGAGAATTCTGGTTCTCTAAAATGGTCTAAATGGGATTTCTGGGCACCTGTATGCTATAAGAGAATGTTTACTAGGTCTAGGTCTGAAAGGTCTTTATTAAGATTCCTTCTTGATCTGACTTAATGCTAAGCTATACTTGGCTCAAAGGCGAAGCTATGCAAACATGGTGTTTAACCTGTCTTTCTAGGTACCATTGGGGTTCGACCCAGGGAACATCCTTGGGTTGTCAGGCGCCTTTCCTGTGATTGGCGACTGCATGTCGGTGTTGTTCTTTGAAACACGGCTACCCTGTGGGGCATGTCATAATATGTCCGGTTCTCTCATATAGAGTCCTAAGTGTCATCCCTAGGCAGGAGGCCACCTTCACAGCGTTTGACCGTGCTTTCTGTGTTCTGTACGTTTCTTCCCATATCTTCAAATAGTGGCAATTCAGCTCATCTCTTGGTTAAAGTTAATCTCATGTTGTGTACTTGTAATTAGGAACATGGAAACAAGATGGCAGCAGTGAGTCAGGTACCCATCAAACTTCTGAGCTTCTAGTAATTTAATGCATGAAAGAGCATTTGCCGGATACAGTGGCGTGTGTCTCTAATCCCAGTTAATTGGGAGGTTGAGGCTGTTGGATTGCTTGAGTCTGGGAGTTCTGGTCTACCCTGTGCTATGTTGATCGGGTGTCCACACTAAGCTCAGTATCAATATGGTGGTTCCAGGAGAGCTTGGAGTCACCAGGTTGTCTTAACCACATAACGACCGCCCCCAGCCGATGGGCGGCGGCAAAGTCTGGGCCCAAACGACCGCAATACGCCCATCGGCGGGGGCGGCTGCGGGAGTGGCTATGCGGCGATCGCGTCATTCGTGACGCGATCAGCCGCCGGGGACTGGCTCCGCCCCCCGTTCGCCGTAACCCGCCGGCCGTTCGGAAGCGCCGGCGGGTTACTGGCATCCGGATCGCCGCTGCAACAGTGTATAATAGGCTTTGTAATGTATACAAAGCCTATTATACTGGCTGCCTCCTGCCCTGGTGGTCCCAGTGTCCGAGGGACCACCAGGGCAGGCTGCAGCCACCCTAGTCTGCACCAAACACACTGATTTCCCCCCCCCCTGCCCCCTGATCGCCCACAGCACCCCTCAGACCCCCCCCTGCCCACCCCCCAGACCACTGTTTGCACCCAATCACCCTCCTAATCACCCATCAATCACTCCCTGTCACTATCTGTCAACGCTATTTTTTTTTTAAGTCCCTAATCTGCCCCCTACTCCCTCCTGATCACCCCCCCACCCCTCAGATTCTCCCCAGACCCCCCCCAGACCCCCCCCCCCCCCGTGTACTGTATGCATCTATCCCCCCTGATCACCTGTCAATCACCTGTCAATCACCTGTCAATCACCTGTCAATCACCCGTCAATCACCCCCTGTCACTGCCACCCATCAATCAGCCCCTGATCTGCCCCTTGCGGGCAATCTGATCACCCCCCCACACCAATAGATCGCCCGCAGATCCGACATCAGATCACCTCCCAAATCCATTGTTTACATCTATTCTCTCCTCTAAACACCCACTAATTACCCATCAATCACCCCCTATCACCACCTGTCACTGTTACCCATCAGATTAGACCCTAATCTGCCCCTTGCGGGCACCCAATCACCTGCCCACACGCTCAGATTGCCCTCAGACCCCCCCCTTATCAATTCGCCCGTGCAATATTTACATCTGTTCTCCCCTGTAATAACCCACTGATTACCTGTCAATCACCCATCAATCACCCCCTGTCACTGCCACCCATCAATCACCCCCTGTCACTGCCACCCATCAATCAGCCCCTAACCTGCCCCTTGCGGGCAATCTGATCACCCACCCACACCAATAGATCGCCCGCAGATCCGACATCAGATCACCTCCCAAATCCATTGTTTACATCTATTCTCTCCTCTAAACACCCACTAATTACCCATCAATCACCCCCTATCACCACCTGTCACTGTTACCCATCAGATTAGACCCTAATCTGCCCCTTGCGGGCACCCAATCACCTGCCCACACGCTCAGATTGCCCTCAGACCCCCCCCTTATCAATTCGCCCGTGCAATATTTACATCTGTTCTCCCCTGTAATAACCCACTGATTACCTGTCAATCACCCATCAATCACCCCCTGTCACTGCCACCCATCAATCACCCCCTGTCACTGCCACCCATCAATCAGCCCCTAACCTGCCCCTTGCGGGCAATCTGATCACCCACCCACACCAATAGATCGCCCGCAGATCCGACATCAGATCACCTCCCAAATCCATTGTTTACATCTATTCTCTCCTCTAAACACCCACTAATTACCCATCAATCACCCCCTATCACCACCTGTCACTGTTACCCATCAGATTAGACCCTAATCTGCCCCTTGCGGGCACCCAATCACCCGCCCACACCTCAGAACGCCCTCAGACCCCAGCCCTGATCACCTCGCCAGTGCATTGCTTGCATCTATTTCCCCCCTCTAATCACACCTTGAGACACCCATCAATCACCTCCTGTCACCCCCTAGCACACCTACCCATCAGATCAGGCCCTAATTTGCCCCGTGTGGGCTCCTGATCACTCGGCCAAACCCTCAGATCCCCCTCAGACCCCCTTCCGATCACCTCCCCAGTGCATTGATTGCATCTATTTTCCCCTCTAACCGCCCCCTGAGACACCCATCAATCACCTCCTGTCACCCCCCTAGCACTCCTATCCATCAGATCAGGCCCAATACATCCTGTCATCTAAGAGGCCACCCTGCTTATGACCGATTCCACAAAATTTGCCCCCTCATAGACCACCTGTCATCAAAATTTGCAGATGCTTATACCCCTGAACAGTCATTTTGAGAAATTTGGTTTCCAGACTACTCACAGTTTTGGGCCCGTAAAATGCCAGGGCAGTATAGGAACCCCACAAGTGACCCCATTTTAGAAAGAAGACACCCCAAGGTATTCTGTTAGGTGTATGATGAGTTCATAGAATATTTTATTTTTTGTCAAAAGTTAGCGGAAATTGGATTGTTATTGTTTTTTTCACAAAGTGTCATTTTTCACTAACTTGTGAGAAAAAATAAAATCTTCTATGAACTCACCATACCCCTAACGGAATACCTTGGGGTGTCTTCTTTCTAAAATGGGGTCACTTGTGGGGTTCCTATACTGCCCTGGCATTTTAGGGGCCCTAAACCGTGAGGAGTAGTCTAGAAAACAAATGCCTCAAAATGACCTGTGAATAGGACGTTGGGCCCCTTAGCGCACCTAGGCTGCAAAAAAGTGTCACACATGTGGTATCGCCATACTCAGGAGAAGTAGTATAATGTGTTTTGTGGTGTATTTTTACACATACCCATGCTGGGTGGGAGAAATCTCTCTGTAAATGGACAATTGTGTGTAAAAAAAATCAAAAATGTGTCATTTACAGAGATATTTCTCCCACCCAGCATGGTTATATGTAAAAATACACCACAAAACACATTATACTACTTCTTCTGAGTACGGCGATACCACATGTGTGACACTTTTTTGCAGCCTAACTGTGCTAAGGGGCCCAAAGTCCAATGAGTACCTTTAGGATTTCACAGGTCATTTTGAGACATTTGGGTTCAAGACTACTCCTCACGGTTTAGGGCCCCTAAAATGCCAGGGCAGTATAGGAACCCCACAAGTGACCCCATTTTAGAAAGAAGACACCCCAAGGTATTCTTTTAGGTGTATGATGAGTTCATAGAAGATTTTATTTTTTGTCACAAGTTAGCGGAAATTGATATGTATTGTTTTTTTTTTCACAAAGTGTCATTTTCCGCTAACTTGTGACAAAAAAAAAATCTTCTATGAACTCACCATACTCCTAACAGAATACCTTGGGGTGTCTTCTTTCTAAAATGGGGTCACTTGTGGGGTTCCTATACTGCCCTGGCATTTTAGGGGCCCTAAACCGTGAGGAGTAGTCTAGAATCCAAATGCCTCAAAATGACCTGTGAATAGGACGTTAGGCCCCTTAGCGCACCTAGGTTGCAAAAAAGTGTCACACATGTGGTATCGCCGTACTCAGAAGAAGTAGTATAATGTGTTTTGGGGTGTATTTTTATACATACCCATGCTGGGTGGGAGAAATCTCTCTGTAAATGGACAATTGTGTGTAAAAAAAATCAAATAATTGTCATTTACAGAGATATTTCTCCCACCCAGCATGGGTATGTGTAAAAATACACCCCAAAACACATTATACTACTTCTCCTGAGTACGGCGGTACCACATGTGTGGCACTTTTTTGCACCCTAAGTGCGCTAAGGGGCCCAAAGTCCAATGAGTACCTTTAGGATTTCACAGGTCATTTTGCCACATTTGGTTTCAAGACTACTCCTCACGGTTTAGGGCCCCTAAAATGCCAGGGCAGTATAGGAACCCCACAAATGACTCCATTTTAGAAAGAAGACACCCCAAGGTATTCCGTTAGGAGAATGGCGAGTTCATAGAAGATTTTATTTTTTGTCACAAGTTAGCGGAAAATGACACTTTGTGAAAAAAAACAATTACAATCAATTTCCGCTAACTTGTGACAAAAAAAAAAAATCTTCTATGAACTCACCATACATCTAACGGAATACCTTGGGGTGTCTTCTTTCTAAAATGGGGTAATTTGTGGGGTTCCTATACTGTCCTGGCATTTTAGGGGCCCTAAACCGTGAGGAGTAGTCTTGAAACGAAATTTCTCAAAATGACCTGTGAAATCCTAAAGGTACTCATTGGACTTTGGGCCCCTTAGCGCAGTTAGGGTGCAAAAAAGTGCCACACATGTGGTATCGCCGTACTCAGGAGAAGTAGTATAATGTGTTTTGGGGTGTATTTTTCCACATACCCATGCTGAGTGGGAGAAATATCTCTATAAATAGACAATTGTGTGTAAAAAAAATAAAAAAATTGTCATTTACGGAGATATTTCTCCCACCCAGCATGTGTATGTGTAAAAATACACCCCAAAACACATTATACTACTTTTCCTGAGTACGGCAATACCACATGTGTGGCACTTTTTTGCGGCCTAACTGCGCTAAGGGGCCCAAAGTCCAATGAGCATCTTTAGGCTTTACAGGGGTGCTTACAATTAGGCACCCCCCAAATGCCAGGACAGTAAACACACCCCACAAATGACCCCATTCTGGAAAGTAGACACTTCAAGGTATTCAGAGAGGAGCATAGTGAGTCCGTGGCAGATTTCATTTTTTTTTGTCGCAAGTTAGAAGAAATGGAAACTTTTTTTTTTTTTTTTTTTTGTCACAAACTGTCATTTTCCGCTAACTTGTGACAAAAAATAAAATCTTCTATGAACTCACCATGCCTCTCACTGAATACTTTGGGATGTCTTCTTTCCAAAATGGGGTCATTTGGGGGGTATTTGTACTATCCTGGAATTTTAGCCCCTCATGAAACATGACAGGTGCGCAGAAAAGTCAGAGATGCTTGAAAATGGGAAAATTCACTTTTGGCACCATAGTTTGTAAACGCTATAACTTTTACCCAATCCAATAAATATACACTGAATGTTTTTTTTTTTATCAAAGACATGTAGCAGAATAACTTTCGCGCTCAAATGTATAGGAAATTTTACTTTATTTGAAAAATGTCAGCACAGAAAGTTAAAAAAGTCATTTTTTTGACAAAATTCATGTCTTTTTTGATGAATATAATAAAAAGTAAAACTCGCAGCAGCAATCAAATAGCATCAAAAGAAAGCTGTATTAGTGACAAGAAAAGGAGGTAAAATTCATTTAGGTGGTAGGTTTTATGACCGAGCAATAAACCGTGAAAGCTGCAGTGGTCTGAATGGAGAAAAAGGCTCTGGTCCTTAAGGGGCGAAAAGACTGTGGTCCCGAAGTGGTTAAGGAGGGGTGAATCGGCCCTGGTCGGTAACGGAGCAGGTCAAAATCCCTGTGCTGATCAGTAGTGGGATTGCACCTGTGAATAGCTGGTGCAGAGCAGCCTGGATGACACAGTGAGACATGGCCTTTTATTGGTTGTTGTACTGATGATGCTAACAAAGCATACACAATGAAAACTGCAGCAATGCTACAGTGGCAGCAATACCCTGCTCAGAGGAGCTTACAATACATTTATTATTATCAGATATGTGATGCAGAAAGATCATCTTTTTCTTTGGCTTATTTTACATGCAAGATGTCTCTTTTATAAGTAATCTGATGTTTGTGATGACAGAATCGTTTGGTTGGTTGGTTGGTTAGTTTGTTAGTTATTTGGAGAGTTCAAGAATACAGCTTTTACACTGGGTTTTTAAACTTTAGGAAACAGGGTGGTTTCAAGTTTTTCCAGCCATTCACAGATAGGTGTGGGCTGTGCACGGGGAGTATGGCTCAGGTTTATGACGCTTTGCTGGCCAAACTCCTTATTACTGTCATTCTCTTTACAATGATACTCCTTAGTGCAGGATACTGTAAATTAACAACTCGTGGCTTATGATTCAGCCTAAATGATGCATTACCATGAACCTGAACAGGGCCACACTGAGAATTCTGGTTCTCTAAAATGGTCTAAATGGGATTTCTGGGCACCTGTATGCTATAAGAGAATGTTTACTAGGTCTAGGTCTGAAAGGTCTTTATTAAGATTCCTTCTTGATCTGACTTAATGCTAAGCTATACTTGGCTAAAAGGCAAAGCTATGCAAACATGGTGTGTAACCTGTCTTTCTAGGTACCATTGGGGTTCGACCCAGGGAACATCCTTGGGTTGTCAGGCGCCTTTCCTGTGATTGGCGACTGCATGTCGGTGTTGTTCTTTGAAACACGGCTACCCTGTGGGGCATGTAATAAGATGTCCGGTTCTCTCATATAGAGTCCTAAGTGTCATCCCTAGGCAGGAGGCCACCTTCACAGCGTTTGACCGTTCTTTCTGTGTTCAGTAGGTTTCTTCCCATATCTTCAAATAGTGGCAATTCAGCTCATCTCTTGGTTAAAGTTAATCTCATGTTGTGTACTTGTAATTAGGAATATTGAAACAAGATGGCAGCAGTGAGTCAGGTACCCATCAAACTTCTGAGCTTCTAGTAATTTAATGCAAGAAAGAGCATTTGCTGGACACAGTGGCGTGTATCTGTAATCCCAGTTACTTGGAAGGCTGAGGCTGTTGGATTGCTTGAGTCTGGGAGTTCTGGTCTACCCTTTGCTATGTTGATCGGGTGTCCACACTAAGCTCAGTATCAATATGGTGGTTCAAGGGGAGCTTGGAGTCACCAGGTTGTCTTAAGGAGGGGTGAATCGGCCCAGGTCGGAAACGGAGCATGTCAAAATCCCTGTGCTGATCAGTAGTGGGATTGCACCTGTGAATAGCTGGTGCAGAGCAGCCTGGATGACACAGTGAGACATGGCCTTTTATTGGTTGTTGTACTGATGATGCTAACAAAGCATACACAATGAAAACTGCAGCAATGCTACAGTGGCAGCAATACCCTGCTCAGAGGAGCTTACAATACATTTATTATTATCAGATATGTGATGCAGAAAGATCATCTTTTTCTTTGGCTTATTTTACATCCAAGATGTCTCTTTTGTAAGTAATCTGATCTTTATGATGACAGAATCGGTTGGTTGGTTGGTCAGTTGGTTAGTTTGTTAGTTATTTGGAGAGTTCAAGAATACAGCTTTTACACTGGGTTTTTAAACTTTAGGAAACAGGGTGGTTTCAAGTTTTTCCAGCCATTCACAGATAGGTGTGGGCTGTGCACGGGGAGTATGGCTCAGGTTTATGACGCTTTGCTGGCCAAACTCCTTATTACTGTCATTCTCTTTACAATGATACTCCTTAGTGCAGGATACTGTAAATTAACAACACATGGCTTATGATTCAGCCTAAATGATGCATTACCATGAACCTGAATAGGGCCACACTGAGAATTCTGGTTCTCTAAAATGGTCTAAATGGGATTTCTGGGCACCTGTATGCTATAAGAGAATGTTTACTAGGTCTAGGTCTGAAAGGTCTTTATTAAGATTCCTTCTTGATCTGACTTAATGCTAAGCTATACTTGGCTAAAAGGCAAAGCCATGCAAACATGGTGTGTAACCTGTCTTTCTAGGTACCATTGGGGTTCGACCCAGGGAACATCCTTGGGTTGTCAGGCGCCTTTCCTGTGATTGGCGACTGCATGTCGGTGTTGTTCTTTGAAACACGGCTACCCTGTGGGGCATGTAATAAGATGTCCGGTTCTCTCATATAGAGTCCTAAGTGTCATCCCTAGGCAGGAGGCCACCTTCACAGCGTTTGACCGTTCTTTCTGTGTTCTGTAGGTTTCTTCCCATATCTTCAAATAGTGGCAAATCAGCTCATCTCTTGGTTAAAGTTAATCTCATGTTGTGTACTTGTAATTAGGAATATGGACACAAGATGGCAGCAGTGAGTCAGGTACCCATCAAACTTCTGAGCTTCTAGTAATTTAATGCATGAAAGAGCATTTGCCGGACACAGTGGCGTGTGTCTGTAATCCTAGTTACTTGGGAGGCTGAGGCTGTTCAATTGCTTGAGTCTGGGAGTTCTGGTCTACCCTGTGCTATGTTGATCGGGTGTCCACACTAAGCTCAGAATCAATATGGTGGTTCCAGGGGAGCTTGGAGTCACCAGGTTGTCTTAAGGAGGGGTGAATCGGCCCAGGTCGGAAACGGAGCAGGTCAAAATCCCTGTGCTGATCAGTAGTGGGATTGCACCTGTGAATAGCTGGTGCAGAGCAGCCTGGATGACACAGTGAGACATGGCCTTTTATTGGTTGTTGTACTGATGATGCTAACAAAGCATACACAATGAAAACTGCAGCAATGCTACAGTGGCAGCAATACCCTGCTCAGAGGAACTTACAATACATTTATTATTATCAGATATGTGATGCAGAAAGATCATCTTTTTCTTTGGCTTATTTTACATCCAAGATGTCTCTTTTATAAGTAATCTGATCTTTATGATGACAGAATCGGTTGGTTGGTTGGTTGGTTGGTTAGTTTGTTAGTTATTTGGAGAGTTCAAGAATACAGCTTTTACACTGGGTTTTTAAACTTTAGGAAACAGGGTGGTTTCAAGTTTTTCCAGCCATTCACAGATAGGTGTGGGCTCTGGACGGGGAGTATGGCTCAGGTTTATGACACTTTGCTGGCCAAACTCCTTATTACTGTCATTCTCTTTACAATGATACTCCTTAGTGCAGGACACTGTAAATTAACAACACATGGCTTATGATTCAGCCTAAATGATGCATTACCATGAACCTGAATAGGGCCACACTGAGAATTCTGGTTCTCTAAAATGGTCTAAATGGGATTTCTGGGCACCTGTATGCTATAAGAGAATGTTTACTAGTTCTAGGTCTGAAAGGTCTTTAATAAGATTCCTTCTTGATCTGACTTAATGCTAAGCTATACTTGGCTCAAAGGTGAAGCTATGCAAACATGGTGTGTAACCTGTCTTTCTAGGTACCATTGGGGTTCGACCCAGGGAACATCCTTGGGTTGTCAGGCGCCTTTCCTGTGATTGGCGACTGCATGTCGGCGTTGTTCTTTGAAACACGGCTTCCCTGTGGGGCATGTCATAATATGTCCGGTTCTCTCATATAGAGTCCTAAGTGTCATCCCTAGGCAGGAGGCCACCTTCACAGCGTTTGACCGTTCTTTCTGTGTTCTGTAGGTTTCTTCCCATATCTTCAAATAGTGGCAATTCAGCTCATCTCTTGGTTAAAGTTAATCTCATGTTGTGTACTTGTAATTAGGAATATGGAAACAAGATGGCAGCAGTGAGTCAGGTACCCATCAAACTTCTGAGCTTCTAGTAATTTAATGCATGGAAGAGCGTTTGCTGGACACAGTGGAGTGTGTCTGTAATCCCAATTACTTGGGAGGCTGAGGCTGTGGGATTACTTGAGTCTGGGAGTTCTGGTCTACCCTGTGCTATGTTGATCGGGTGTCCACACTAAGCTCAGTATCAATATGGTGGTTCCAGGGGAGCTTGGAGTCACCATGTTGTCTTAAGGAGGGGTGAATCGGCCCAGGTCGGAAACGAAGCAGGTCAAAATCCCTGTGCTGATCAGTAGTGGGATTGCACCTGTGAATAGCTGGTGCAGAGCAGCCTGGATGACACAGTGAGACATGGCCTTTTATTGGTTGTTGTACTGATGATGCTAACAAAGCATACACAATGAAAACTGCAGCAATGCTACAGTGGCAGCAATACCCTGCTCAGAGGAGCTAGCAATACCCTGCTCAGAGGAGCTTACAATACATTTATTATTATCAGATATGTGATGCAGAAAGATCATCTTTTTCTTTGGCTTATTTTACATGCAAGACGTTTCTTTTATAAGTAATCTGATGTTTGTGATGACAGAATCGGTTGGTTGGTTGGTTGGTTGGTTGGTTGATCAGTTGGTTAGTTTGTTAGTTAGTTGGAGAGTTTAAGATTACAGCTTTTACACTGGGTTTTTAAACTTTAGGAAACAGGGTGGTTTCAAGTTTTTCCAGCCATTCACAGATAGGTGTGGGCTGTGCATGGGGAGTATGGCTCAGGTTTATGACGCTTTGCTGGCCAAACTCCTTATTACTGTCATTCTCTTTACAATGATACTCCTTAGTGCAGGATACTGTAAATTAACAACACGTGGCTTATGATTCAGCCTAAATGATGCATTACCATGAACCTGAATAGGGCCACACTGAGAATTCTGGTTCTCTAAAATGGTCTAAATGGGATTTCTGGGCACCTGTATGCTATAAGAGAATGTTTACTAGGTGTAGGTCTGAAAGGTCTTTATTAAGATTCCTTCTTGATCTGACTTAATGCTAAGCTATACTTGGCTAAAAGGCAAAGCTAAGCAAACATGGTGTGTAACCTGTCTTTCTAGGTACCATTGGGGTTCGACCCAGGGAACATCCTTGGGTTGTCAGGCGCCTTTCCTGTGATTGGCGACTGCATGTCGGTGTTGTTCTTTGAAACACGGCTACCCTGTGGGGCATGTAATAAGATGTCCGGTTCTCTCATATAGAGTCCTAAGTGTCATCCCTAGGCAGGAGGCCACCTTCACAGCGTTTGACCGTTCTTTCTGTGTTCAGTAGGTTTCTTCCCATATCTTCAAATAGTGGCAATTCAGCTCATCTCTTGGTTAAAGTTAATCTCATGTTGTGTACTTGTAATTAGGAATATTGAAACAAGATGGCAGCAGTGAGTCAGGTACCCATCAAACTTCTGAGCTTCTAGTAATTTAATGCAAGAAAGAGCATTTACCGGACACAGTGGCGTGTGTCTGTAATCCAGGGGCGCCTCTAGCCTTCTTGTCACTCCAGGCAAGAAATCCTGTGGCGCCCCCCCCCCCCCCCCATAAAAAATAAAACAAAAATCATATACATCATAGAACACTTCACACATGATATAAGCCATCAGAGAAGGATAACTATGAAACGGGGCCCTAGGCAAGATAACACTTTGCCCTCCACTGATGGTCACCTGGCTTATTTAGTTAGATTTGGTGGGGGCTAGCAACCACCAAGCCCCTAAACTCTCTCTAGACCCTAGGCAGCTGCCTAAGTTTGCCTTGTGGATGATCAGCATTGTATGCCATACAGCACATGCTGCCAGTATGCACCTCAAATACAGCATCGACACTACAAGTTCCAATGGCAGTCACATTGCAAGATTGGATTATCAAGCAAGACATTCTTACTTTCAAAAAATTTTTTTACAAACATTATGAGATATGCAAATATGTTACCACCTGTTGGGGTAGGACTGGAGTGGGTATATCATGACATTGAAGGGCTGATATGGTAAGGTGGTTTAAGGCCCAGTGCACACCGAGCAGTTTTAGCAGCGATCCGCCAACCGCATTTGTCTGTGAAAACGCTTGGCTAATGTATTTCCATGGGGTGGTGCACACCAGCGGTTTGAGATTTTTAGCAAACCGCAAACGTGCCTCCTGCTGCACATTTGCGGTTTGCAGAAGCGATTCTGCCTCAATGTAAAGTATAGGAAAAATGCAAACCGCTCTGAAAAACGCTAGATCAGAGCAGTTTTCCAGGCGTATTTGTTACAGAAGCTGTTCAGTAACAGCTTTTACTGTAACAGTATTTGTAATCTGCTTCACAAAAACGCTCGGCATGTCAGCCTAGAATCGCTCTGAAATCTGCTCCAAAAACCGCTAGCGTTTTGAGGACCTGCTAGCGTAGAGTGACCAGACGTCCCGGATTACCCGGGACGCGTCCCGGATTCGGGGTCCGCTGTCCCAGGCAGCATGAGGTCCCGGGAAACGTCCTGCTTTCAGCAGCGGGACGTCCCGGCCTCGGGACTCTGGCCACTCTCTCCGCATGAACTGGCAGCGGCGTCTATAGACGCTGTGCCAGTTCATTGCCCGCAGCCCCGCTCCAGCCTCCTCTTCCGGTGTCTGCTCCGACACCGGCAGGCGAGCAGGGCTACGGCAAGATGGCTGCCGAAGCCCTCTACTGGAGACTATGTGTCTCCAGTAGAGGGCTTCGGGCGCCATCTTGCCGTAGCCCTGTCAGCACGGGAGGGGAGACTTCAGGAGGAAGGTGGTCCCGGGAGCAGCGCGCCAGAGGCCGGAGACTTCTGCCAGGTAAGTAAATGCTTTCTTTTCCAGATGAATTTTGCCCGCATTGCTTTTCTTGCCTGGTGAAATGTTTGCCCGCAGTGCGTTTCTTGCCTGGTGAAATGTTTGCCCGCAGTGCGTTTCTTGCCTGGTGAAATGTTTGCCCGCAGTGCGTTTCTTGCCTGGTGAAATGTTGCCCGCAGTGCGTTTCTTGCCTGGTGAAATGTTTGCCCGCATTGCGTTTCCTTTCTGGTGAAATGTTTGCCCGCAGTGCGTTTCTTGCCTGGTGAAATGTTTGCCCGCAGTGCGTTTCTTGCCTGGTGAAATGTTGCCCGCAGTGCGTTTCTTGCCTGGTGAAATGTTTGCCTGCATTGCGTTTCCTTTCTGGTGAAATGTTTGCCCGCAGTGCGTTTCTTGCCTGGTGAAATGTTTGCCCGCAGTGCGTTTCTTGCCTGGTGAAATGTTGCCCGCAGTGCGTTTCTTGCCTGGTGAAATGTTTGCCCGCAGTGCGTTTCTTGCCTGGTGAAATGTTTGCCCGCATTACGTTTCTTGCCTGGTGAAATGTTTGCCCGCAGTGCGTTTCTTGCCTGGTGAAATGTTTGCCCGCAGTGCGTTTCTTGCCTGGTGAAATGTTGCCCGCAGTGCGTTTCTTGCCTGGTGAAATGTTGCCCGCAGTGCGTTTCTTGCCTGGTGAAATGTTTGCCCGCATTGCGTTTCCTTTCTGGTGAAATGTTTGCCCGCAGTGCGTTTCTTGCCTGGTGAAATGTTTGCCCGCAGTGCGTTTCTTGCCTGTTGAAATGTTGCCCGCAGTGCGTTTCTTGCCTGGTGAAATGTTTGCCCGCAGTGCGTTTCTTGCCTGGTGAAATGTTTGCCCGCATTACGTTTCTTGCCTGGTGAAATGTTTGCCCGCAGTGCGTTTCTTGCCTGGTGAAATGTTTGCCCGCAGTGCGTTTCTTGCCTGGTGAAATGTTTGCCCGCATTACGTTTCTTGCCTGGTGAAATGTTTGCCCGCAGTGCGTTTCTTGCCTGGTGAAATGTTTGCCCGCAGTGCGTTTCTTGCCTGGTGAAATGTTGCCCGCAGTGCGTTTCTTGCCTGGTGAAATGTTGCCCGCAGTGCGTTTCTTGCCTGGTGAAATGTTTGCCCGCATTGCGTTTCCTTTCTGGTGAAATGTTTGCCCGCAGTGCGTTTCTTGCCTGGTGAAATGTTTGCCCGCAGTGCGTTTCTTGCCTGGTGAAATGTTTGCCCGCATTGCGTTTCTTGCCTGGTGAAATGTTTGCCCGCATTGCGTTTCTTTTCTGGTGAAATGTTTGCCCGCATTGCGTTTATTTTGTACTGACATGTTGCCCGCATTGCGTTTATTTTGTACTGACATGTTGCCCGCATTGCGTTTATTTTGTACTGACATGTTGCCCGCATTGCGTTTATTTTGTAATGACATGTTGCCCGCATTGCGTTTATTTTGTAATGACATGTTGCCCGCATTGCATTTATTTTATACTGACATGTTTGCCCGCATTGCATTTATTTTATACTGACATGTTGCCCGCATTGCGGTTATTTTGTGCTGACATGTTGCCTATTGCGTTTATTTTCTGGTGTCCGGGGTAACTGTTACTGCATTTATTATTTAATGGTCATAGATGGCTATGTTTGCTGCTTTGTGGTTACGGTATACTATTAGCATCACACAGTTTCTGCACACCCATGATGCAAAGTCTTGTTTGTCCACATCATGGCGTAAACACTGCTTTCTTATGCCCCGCTGTTACATCATTACGTTAGCTCCGCCCATACAATGTCATGGCCACGCCCATTTTTCGCCGCGGCAGACCCCCCGCCCCCGGTCTTCGGCGCTGCGCGCTCCTCAGTCCTCCCCACTTTTCCCCGCGGCGCGCACCCCACGCCCCCCTCCCCGTCCCAGGTTGGACCCACAAAAATCTGGTCACTCTATGCTAGCGGTTTTGGTGTGCACTGGGCCTAACAGTTTGATTCATAATCCATTCTGGAGATAAGCACAGTGTGTTTGTAGTGTAAGTGATACAAGAGAAGAGAAGTAGAATGGAGGGAGGAAGGGTAGTAGAGGGTCAGAATTGATGACATGGATGAGCAGATATCTATGAGTAGAATAGAGGCTCAGTGGGTACCACTACTGCATTTTAGTGCTGAGTCCTAGGCTTGAACATTGGCCAGGGCAAAATCTGCATGGAGTTTCTGTCTTCAGACACTTCAGACATTTCCTGCATCCTAAAAAACATACTAATAAGTCAACTGGTTTACCCCAAAACAATCCTATATTGAAAATATTAGACTATAACTATGGTAGGGATTAGACTGTGAGCTCCTCTGAGGACAGTCAGTGACATGACTATGTACTCTGTAAAGTGCTTCAGGAGATGTCAGTGCTATATAAATAAACAATAATAATATGGTAGGACATTATACTATGACTATGGTAGGGTTAGATTGTGAGCTCCTCTGAGGACAGTCAGTGACATGACTATGTACTCTGTAAAGTGCTTCAGGAGATGTCAGTGCTATATAAATAAATAATAATAATATGGTAGGACATTAGACTATGACTATGGTAGGTTTAGATTGTGAGCTCCTCTGAGGACAGTCAGTGGCATCACTATGTACTCTCTACAGTGCTGCAGAAGATGTCAGTGCTATATAAATACATAATAATAATATGGTAGGACATTAGACTATGACTATGGTAGGATTAGATTGTGAGCTCCTCTGGGGACAGTCAGTGACATGACTATGTACTCTGTAAAGTGCTGCAGAAGATGTCAGTGCTATATAAATACATGATAATAATATGGTCGGACATTACAGTTTGACTATGGTAGGGATGAAATTGTAAGCTCCAGTGAGCAGTCAGTGACATGACTATGTACTCTGTAAAGTGCTGAAGATGTCAGTGCTACATAAATACACAATAATAGTTCCAAATGCTACTGGCTCCCCTGAAGAGTGCTCAGACTAGTGTACATAGTTGTGCACATTGTTCCCCAAGTAGCAGTTGTTTGGTCAGGGAGACAGTGGGAGAGGGAGCATGAGCAGAGGGTGAGGGCAAGCAAAGTTAAAGAGAACCCGAGGTGGCCTTGTATTACGTAAGTGGGGCACAGAGGCTGGTTGGGCACACTAACACCAGCCTCTGTTGCCCCATCGTGTGTGTCAAAGACCCCCCTGCTCGCCGCTAAACTCCCCGCAGTGCTGGCGACATGCAGCGCGTCGCCAGCACAATGTTTACTCTATCGCTGTCTGTCAGTGCCGCTCCCACGCCTCCTCCGCATCGCCGCTACCCGCCCTCGTCCCTTCCCTCCAATCAGCGGGAGGGATGGGACGAGGGCGGGTAGCGGCGATGCGGAGGAGGCGGCGGAGCGGCGCTGACAGACAGCGCTAGAGTAAACATTGTGCTGGCGACACGCTGCGTGTCGCCAGCTCTGCGGGGGTATAGCGGCGAGCAGGGGGGTCTTTGACACACACGATGGGGCAACAGAGGCTGGTGTTAGTGTGCCCAACCAGCCTCTGTGCCCCACTTACGTAATACAAGGCCACCTCGGGTTCTCTTTAAGCTCCACACTCACCACAGTGACTGCAACAACACAGGAAGATGGATCCAGCGAGGTGCCCCTCATGACAAGCGTCCAGCGATTCATCTTCCTGCCAGCGGGTATGTGAGATGTCACGTGACATTACAGGACGGGCGCGAACGAGAAGTCAAGCAACCTCAGTACTTTACTTGATCCTCAGTGACGGTCACCTTTCACCACACAACGCTAAGCGATGTCATGACATCGTGTAAATGACTACTTGTCGCTCAAAAAAAAAAATTGATGAACATCGGGAAAATCGTTGGAAAAATCGTGAGGTGGTACATAGCATTAGAGAGAGGGCAAACAGACAGCATTAAAGAGAATCTGTATTGATAAAATCGCACAAAAGTAAACAAACCAGTGCGTTAGGGGACATCTCCTATTACCCTCTGTCACAATGTCGCCGCTCCCCGCCGCATTAAAAGTGGTTAAAAACAGTTTTAAAAAGTTTATTTATAAACAAACAAAATGGCCACCAAAACAGGAAGTAGGTTGATGTACAGTATGTCCACATATAGAAAATACATTCATACACAAGCAGGCTGTATACAGCCTTCCTTTTGAATCTCAAGAGATCATTTGTGTGTTTCTTTCCCCCTGCAGCTATCTTCCACTGAAGTGTCAGGCTGTTTGTTCCTGCAGAGTGCAGACAGCTCTGCCTGTATGTAATTCCTCAGTATGTGAAAGCCCAGCCAGCTCAGAGGAGAATTTATCGAGCTTGTAAAAGATAATAGAGCAGAGAGAAGCTGCACTAATCTAAATAACATACAGCAGTGTGCAGAGAGGGGCCTGGAGGGGGGAGATACATCACAGAACCACAACACTGAAGAACTTGGCAGCCTTCCAGACACAGGCTGACAAGTCTGACAAGAGAGAGATAAGTTGATTTATTACAGAGATGGTGATAGTAGAACGTGCTGCAGTAAGCCAGAACACATTAGAATAGCTTTTGGAACTTGTAGGATGATAAAAAACAGGATGCAATTTTTGTTACGGAGTCTCTTTAATGGAAATACATTATTATGCCATCTTCAATTATAAGTAGTGATGGATGTAATTACACACATTGCTTACATGTCCATTATCATTGTTTGAGCTTTAGATGCTGCCCTCCTATTCACTCTCTCACAATGAAAGACAAAACCTGCAACCCCCACTGTGTCCATTACACACTTCAAACACTGTCCTGTTGAATTCATGGAGAAGTGCAGGCTGTGTAGGGGAGAGGATCAGATGATCCTACCGCTCCATAGCTAGTCATGGCGATCCTCCTGACCAGGCACGTGCACAGGGGGGTGCTCTGGGTGCCCAGGCACCCCCTTTTTTAAAATCTTCAAAAAAGGCCCCTCTCGCCGCGCAAAATAAGCTCCGCCCCGAACGCGATAAGCCCCGCCCACCCGCGGGAAGCTCCGCCCCCATCGGGGACACTTTCAAGTGAAGAGGCCCAGGCAGGAATCCTAGTGTGGCATACTGACCTCTCCCTCCACCTAGGACCCATACTGACCTCTACCTCCCCCAGCACCCATAGGACTGGGACCTTTTGGCCTGGGGGACAACACAAACTAGAGGCCCGTTTCACGGCATCCCCAGCCCAAAGCCATATCTTTCTTGTGTGCAAATCTTCAAATTGTGATGACTAACAGCCCCAGCCACACACACACACACTATTTACCTGATGCCTAACCCCATTTCTCCGCACAATCTACCTGTCTGTGTCTGATGCCTAACCTTAAAGGAGTTATCAGGCTTTTTTTTTTTTTTTATGAAAATAAGTGCTACTTACCCAGGGCTCGTCCAGCCCCAAGCTCCCAGCATGTCCCTTGCCGCAGCTCTGCAGTCAGCTGTTCGCTGCCGCTGCCTCCCAGCCCCCGGCGATGACGTCAGGCCGACTGCACCTGTGCGAGCGGCGCTGTCAATCACCGCCACATGGACCAGAGCGTACTGTGCAGACGCAGAACTACTGCGCCTGCGCAGTACACTCCGGTCCACGTGGCGGTGATTGACAGTGCTGCTCGCACAGGCGCAGTACAGGCCGACATCCAGATCGGACTGGTGCCACCGCCAGGGACTGGGAGGCAGCGGCAGCGAATGGCTGACTGCAGAGCTGCAGCGAGGGACATGCTGGGAGCGTGGGGCTGGAGGAAGCCCCGGGTAAGTAGCACTTATTTCATTAAAAATGCCTGATAATTCCTTTAAATAACCCCCCCCCCCACACACAAACACACACACAAACCTACCTACCTGGTGATGCCTAACCCCACTCCTGCCCACCCACCATACAAACTACTTGTCTGACACCTACCCCCCCCTCCCCCCCTCCAACTACCTGTTTGACAGTGCCTAACTGCCTGCCTCCCCCCTCCCCTGCCGCCAATCACACCACAGGAAGAAAAAACGTTCCCCCTCAGGCCAGGGTCAGAATGGGGATGATTATCACACAAAAAAAAAAACTCAGAGGGCACTGGTCTGGGCAGAGAATTGAATTTGACAGCAGTAGCAGGCAGGCAGCAAAGTGTGTGTAAGTCAGTGACAAGAAGGGAGAAGAAGTACAGAAACAAAATTTATAAAAACCACCTTCTCCTCTGGCAACCTGGACCCGACCTCCTCTATCCTCCTGTCTCCTCAGTTCTACACCTCCTCCTCCACAGCAGCAAGCAGCTATAGGTGGCATCTCCGACTCCCAGCCCCCAGAGTGTCCGACTCCTCCAGCCAGGACAGCCAGCCAGCCACTCGTAGCCGCAGCTCCAGGCCCCCAGCCCCCCCAGCACAGAAAGCTGAAGAGTGAGACAGCTCACTCCGATGACACCACAGGCACAGCAGCACGTTGCGGGCGGCAATGGCTCCAGGTGGGGGGCGGAGTCAAGCAGGGTCAACCCACCGGGCCGGAGAGGACCTAAGCTATTTGTGTCCTTGTGCTGCTCACATCCACTGCAGGCGCGGCCACGCACAAGGGCACACCACGGCCGGCAGCCTCAGCTCCTTCTCTGATTGGATACTTCAACTTGCCGGGAAATATCGCGCGAGGTTGCGATCCCCACTGCGAACCTGTCACCTGTGGTATGTCTGCGGCCGCTGCGTACAGCAGCGGCCGGCCCTAATTACTTAAGATTCGGGCAGCCCGGGGGGCAATTGCCCCCCGTCCCCCTGGGCCAGTCCTCCCCTGCCCAGCACCCACAGTGACCTCTCCCTCCACCTAGCACCCACAGTGACCTCTCCCTCCACCTGGGTCCCATAGTGACCTCTCCCTCCCCAGCACCCACAGTGACCTCTCGCTCCATCTAGCACCCACAGTGACCTCTCCCTCCCCAGCACCCACAGTGACCTCTCCCTCCACCTAGCACCCACAGTGACCTCTCCCTCCACCTAGCACCCACAGTGACCTCTCTCTCTTACCCAGCACCCACAGTGACCTCTCCCTCCACCTAGCACCCACAGTGACCTCTCTCTCCACCTGGGACCCATAGTGACCTCTCCCTCCCCAGCACCCACAGTGACCCCTCCCTCCCCCAGCACCCACAGTGACCTCTCCCTCCACCTAGCACCCACAGTGACCTCTCCCTCCACCTGGGACCCATGGTGACCTCTCCCTCCCCAGCACCCACAGTGACCTCTCCCTCCCCCAGCACCCACAGTGACCTCTCTCTTACCCAGCACCCACAGTGACCTCTCCCTCCACCTAGCACCCACAGTGACCTCTCTCTCCCCCAGCACCCACAGTGACCTCTCCCTCCACCTAGCACCCACAGTGACCTCTCTCTTACCCAGCACCCACAGTGACCTCTCCCTCCACCTGGGACCCATAGTGACCTCTCCCTCCCCAGCAACCACAGTGACCTCTCCCTCCACCTAGCACCCACAGTGACCCCTCCCTCCCCAGCACCCACAGTGATCTCTCCCTCCACCTAGGACCCACAGTGATCTCTACCTCCACCTAGGACCCATACTGACCTCTCCCTCCCCAGCACCCACAGTGACCTCTCCCTCCCCCAGCACCCACAGTGACCTCTCCCTCCACCTGGGACCCACAGTGACCTCTCCCTCCCCAGCACCCACAGTGACCTCTCCCTCCACCTAGCACCCACAGTGACCTCTCTCTTACCCAGCACCCACAGTGACCTCTCCCTCCACCTAGCACCCACAGTGACCTCTCCCTCCACCTAGCACCCACAGTGACCTCTCCCTCCCCCAGCACCCACAGTGACCTCTCCCTCCACCTAGCACCCACAGTGACCTCTCTCTTACCCAGCACCCACAGTGACCTCTCCCTCCACCTGGCACCCACAGTGACCTCTCCCTCCACCTAGCACCCACAGTGACCTCTCCCTCCCCAGCACCCACAGTGATCTCTCCCTCTACCTAGGACCCACAGTGATCTCTACCTCCACCTAGGACCCATAGTGACATCTCCCTCCACCTAGCACCCACAGTGACCTCTCCCTCCACCTAGCACCCACAGTGACCTCTCCCTCCCCAGCTCTAGCAGTGATCCTGCCTACCCCAGCACCCACACTGACCGATCACTCCCCCAGCACCCACAGTGATTTTTCCCTCCCCCAGTGGCTACCCTCCTGTCCCCTGCAGCACCCACAGGGACCTCCCATCCCAAAAGCAGCACCTACAGTGACCTCTCCCATTGCCAGCGCCCACAGTGGCTTCTCCCAACACCCAGCATCCACTCCCTCCTCCAGTAACCACACTGACTTCTCCCAGCACCCACAGTGGCCTACCCTTGCCCCAGCACCCACATTGACCTCTACCTCCCTTAGCAGCAACTATGCCATTCATAGTAGCACCCATAGTGACCTCCCACCCCCTGCACCCACAATGACCTCTACCTCCCGAGACCCACAGTGATCTCCCCCAAAGGACCCACAGTGACCTCCCTTTCCTCCAGCATCCATACTGACCTCTACCTTCCACAGCACCCACAGTTACTTCTCCCCCCAGCACCCACAGTGACCTACCCTTCCCCATCAACCACACTGACCTCAAGCTCCCCTAGCAGCAACTATGCCATTCATAGCAGTACCCACAGTGACCTCCAACTTCCTGCACCCACAGCAATCCCACCAATATTCAGCAGCACCCACATTACACTCAACCAGTAACCCCCACTATAGCAAGCACCCAGTACTTGCACCAAGCACCCTGCACCCAATACTCACATGCGGCCTCAATATGGCATTTAGTACTTGCATCAAACAGCCACATGACACCCAATACCTGCACCCCTTTACCCTATAGCTGGCACCCAGTACTCAAACCTACATGGCACAGTACTTGCACCCAGCTCTGACATGTCACTCACTACTCACACCTGCACACAGCCTCCACATGGCACCCACTCACATAACCAGTACTAGCACCCGAAGTACCTGCACTCAGAACCCACGTGACACACAACACCCACCCAGAGCTAGCACCCAGTACTGGCATGGCACCAAGTATTTGCACCTATGTGATACCCAGTACCTGCACCCAACACCCACATGTTTCATCTGCAGTAGTTCCAGTTGCACTAAGCCTCCACTTTGTGCCCAGCACCCACACCAAGCACTCACATATGACATCCAGTACTTGCACCCAGAACTCAAAAGGGACTGAGTACCTGCAATCAACACCTACATGATGGTTTATACACACCCATACAGCCAGAATCCACATGACACCCTGTGCCAGCACCTAGAACTCACATGGCACCCAGCATCTTCCTTTAGCACCCACATGACAACAAATACCCCAGTAGCCAGCACCCATCACCCTTATGTCATCATGTATTCACTCCCAGTACCCACTTGGCACTCAGTATTTGCACCTAAGACCCACATACCCCCATAATCAACACCCACATGGCACAGTACTCACACGTCACCAAGTTCCAAAGCCATTATATGCACCTAGTACCCGTCCATGGCCAGCACCCAAATAGTACCCAGTACCCATCCTTGGTCCGAACCCATATGAGACACAGTACTCTCCCATGGCACACATCCAGACCACACATGGCACTCCCTACTCACTCATGTCCAACACTCACATGGCTGCCTGTACCAATTAGCACTCACATGGCACCCACTATTGTTTATCACCATCTGCTACTCATTCAGCACCCAATACTGCATAGCACCCACTGCAAATAAACACCCAATACAAACGGGACCTTGGTAACCAAAGCAGCTTGACACAGACTTTACTTTGGCATCTCGGCACCCACTGCAACTTACCACAAAGTGAATCTTTGTGTCTTACCATCTACTGCATCTTGGCACCCACTGCACCTTGGCACTTACTGCAGTTTTGCATCTACTAATGCTTAGCAACCACTGCATATTGGTTGCTAAACACTTGTTTGCCTGAAAAGAGGCTTGGGTGCTGATCAAGAGGGACAGAGGTCCCAATAATGAAAGGTGAGTCTGTGCCTCCACAGTGGGCTCCACTGTGCCCACTCTAACCCACAGTGGGCACCTATCACTGCTGATTTGAGGGTGGTAGCACCAAAAGAGTTGGAAGGAGACACAAAGTCTGCCTGATACTGCTATAAAGGTGTGTGTGCGTGTGTGTGTGTCTGTGTGTGTGTGGGGGGGGATCTTCTGCATGGCCCTGCCCCTTCCTGCAGCACCCACACTGACCTCTACTTTTCCCATCAGCCACCCCTTCCCCTCATAGCTGGCAACCAGTACTCACATTCACATGACACCAAGTATCTGCACCCAGGCCTAAAATTGCACCCAGTACTCACACCTGCACACGGCACCCACTATCTGCACCAAGTATCCACTTAACCCTTACCCGCACCCAAAGTACCTGCATTCAAAACCAATGTGATGCCCAAAGCCCACCCATAGCCAGCACCCAGTACAGGCATGTCACCAAGTATCCGCACCCATGTCACACCCGGTACCTGCACCCAGCACCCACATAACATCCAGTGCATGCACCCAGACCTTACATGGCACTAAGGTCTTGCAATCAACACCCGCATGACACTCGATATCCAACCATAGCCAGAACCCACATGACACTCAGTACTTACACACAGAACCCACATGGCACCCATCATCTGCATTCAGCAGCATGACAATCAATACCCCCCTATCCAGAAACGAGGAAGGGGGGGGGGCATGCGGGGGAAGGCATTGACAGGCCCCTGTTTTAAATTTGAGCACCCCCCACTTAAGGACCCTCTGCACGGCCCTGCTCCTGACATCTAGACATGCAGACATTCTAGCAGAGCACACAGCTGTCTGCAGAGTGTACTGTTTGTTTGTTTGTCTCACTCCCTCTGCAGACTCAGTAACATTTGGGGGTAGGGCGCTGTCGCTGTCTCCTCTGTGGAGGGGCAGAGAACAGCTATAAGCCAGACACCTTCTTCTTAGGGAGTATCTATAATTCTGAACTCTGAATGATTCTTTAGTGACTTAGCAGAAGGCTATTTGTGAAAAGAGCAGAGTAACCAAGCAGCTCAGGGTGACCCTCCTACTAAAAAAGCAAAGCTTGGTGTAATTTGCCTTCTTAAAACAGAAGGAAATCTTTTTCTCTCCAGTCCCTTACAACGGTCTTTTAGGACAGGAATTTTTATTTCCCCTTGGACTGACAGTAATTTATTGCGCCTTCCCCATCAAAGCCGCTCCAAGCCGCTGCCTGGGTGGTCAGTAGGTAAAGGCGCCCCTGCTGTAATCCCAGTTACTTGGGAGGCTGAGGCTGTTGGATTGCTTGAGTCTGGGAGTTCTGGTCTACCCTGTGCTATGTTGATCGGGTGTCCACACTAAGCTCAGTATCAATATGGTGGTTCCAGGGGAGCTTGGAGTCACCAGGTTGTCTTAAGGAGGGGTGAATCGGCCCAGGTCGGAAACGGAGCAGGTCAAAATCCCTGTGCTGATCAGTAGTGGGATTGCACCTGTGAATAGCTGGTGCAGAGCAGCCTGGATGACACAGTGAGACATGGCCTTTTATTGGTTGTTGTACTGATGATGCTAACAAAGCATACACAATGAAAACTGCAGCAATGCTACAGTGGCAGCAATACCCTGCTCAGAGGAGCTTACAATACATTTATTATTATCAGATATGTGATGCAGAAAGATCATCTTTTTCTTTGGCTTATTTTACATCCAAGATGTCTCTTTTGAAAGTAATCTGATCTTTATGATGACAGAATCGATTGGTTGGTTGGTTGGTTGGTTGATCAGTTGGTTAGTTTGTTAGTTAGTTGGAGAGTTCAAGAATACAGCTTTTACACTGGGTTTTTAAACTTTAGGAAACAGGGTGGTTTCAAGTTTTTCCAGCCATTCACAGATAGGTGTGGGCTGTGCACGGGGAGTATGGCTCAGGTTTATGACGCTTTGTTGGCCAAACTCCTTATTACTGTCATTCTCTTAACAATGATACTCCTTAGTGCAGGATACTGTAAATTAACAACACATGGCTTATGATTCAGCCTAAATGATGCATTACCATGAACCTGAATAGGGCCACACTGAGAATTCTGGTTCTCTAAAATGGTCTAAATGGGATTTCTGGGCACCTGTATGCTATAAGAGAATGTTTACTAGGTCTAGGTCTGAAAGGTCTTTATTAAGATTCCTTCTTGATCTGACTTAATGCTAAGCTATACTTGGCTCAAAGGCGAAGCTATGCAAACATGGTGTGTAACCTGTCTATCTAGGTACCATTGGGGTTCGACCCAGGGAACATCCTTGGGTTGTCAGGCGCCTTTCCTGTGATTGGCGACTGCATGTCGGTGTTGTTCTTTGAAACACGGCTACCCTGTGGGGCATGTCATAAGATGTCCGGTTCTCTCATATAGAGTCCTAAGTGTCATCCCTAGGCAGGAGGCCACCTTCACAGTGTTTGACCATTCTTTCTGTGTTCTGTAGGTTTCTTCCCATATCTTCAAATAGTGGCAATTCAGCTCATCTCTTGGTTAAAGTTAATCTCATGTTGTGTACTTGTAATTAGGAGTATGGACACAAGATGGCAGCAGTGAGTCAGGTACCCATCAAACTTCTGAGCTTCTAGTAATTTAATGCATGAAAGAGCATTTGCCGGACACAGTGGCGTGTGTCTGTAATCCCAATTACTTGGGAGGCTGAGGCTGTTGGATTGCTTGAGTCTGGGAGTTCTGGTCTACCCTGTGCTATGTTGATCGGGTGTCCACACTAAGCTCAGTATCAATATGGTGGTTCCAGGGGAGCTTGGAGTCACCAGGTTGTCTTAAGGAGGGGTGAATCGGCCCAGGTCGGAAACGGAGCAGGTCAAAATCCCTGTGCTGATCAGTAGTGGGATTGCACCTGTTAATAGCTGGTGCAGAGCAGCCTGGATGACACAGTGAGACATAGCCTTTTATTGGTTGTTGTACTGATGATGCTAACAAAGCATACACAATGAAAACTGCAGCAATGCTACAGTGGCAGCAATACCCTGCTCAGAGGAGCTTACAATACATTTATTATTATCAGATATGTGATGCAGAAAGATCATCTTTTTCTTTGGCTTATTTTACATCCAAGATGTCTCTTTTGTAAGTAATCTAATCTTTATGATGACAGAATCGGTTGGTTGGTTGGTTGATCAGTTGGTTAGTTTGTTAGTTAGTTGGAGAGTTAAAGAATACAGCTTTTACACTGGGTTTTTAAACTTTAGGAAACAGGGTGGTTTCAAGTTTTTCCAGCCATTCACAGATAGGTGTGGGCTGTGCACGGGGAGTATGGCTCAGGTTTATGACGCTTTGCTGGCCAAACTCCCTATTACTGTCATTCTCTTAACAATGATACTCCTTAGTGCAGGATACTGTAAATTAACAACACATGGCTTATGATTCAGCCTAAATGATGCATTACCATGAACCTGAATAGGGCCACACTGAGAATTCTGGTTCTCTAAAATGGTCTAAATGGGATTTCTGGGCACCTGTATGCTATAAGAGAATGTTTACTAGGTCTAGGTCTGAAAGGTCTTTATTAAGATTCCTTCTTGATCTGACTTAATGCTAAGCTATACTTGGCTCAAAGGCGAAGCTATGCAAACATGGTGTGTAACCTGTCTTTCTAGGTACCATTGGGGTTCGAGCCAGGGAACATCCTTGGGTTGTCAGGCGCCTTTCCTGTGATTGGCGACTGCATGTCGGTGTTGTTCTTTGAAACACGGCTACCCTGTGGGGCATGTCATAATATGTCCGGTTCTCTCATATAGAGTCCTAAGTGTCATCCCTAGGCAGGAGGCCACCTTCACAGCGTTTGACCGTTCTTTCTGTGTTCTGTAGGTTTCTTCCCATATCTTCAAATAGTAGCAATTCAGCTCATCTCTTGGTTAAAGTTAATCTCATGTTGTGTACTTGTAATTAGGAATATGGAAACAAGATGGCAGCAGTGAGTCAGGTACCCATCAAACTTCTGAGCTTCTAGTAATTTAATTCATGATAGAGCATTTGCTGGACACAGTGGCGTGTGTCTGTAATCCCAGTTACTTGGGAGGCTGAGGCTGTTGGATTGCTTGAGTCTGGGAGTTCTGGTCTACTCTGTGCTATGTTGATCGGGTGTCCACACTAAGCTCAGTATCAATATGGTGGTTCCAGGGGAGCTTGGAGTCACCAGGTTGTCTTAAGGAGGGGTGAATCGGCCCAGGTTGGAAACGGAGCAGGTCAAAATCCCTGTGCTGATCAGTAGTGGGATTGCACCTGTTAATAGCTGGTGCAGAGCAGCCTGGATGACACAGTGAGACATGGCCTTTTATTGGTTGTTGTACTGATGATGCTAACAAATCATACACAATGAAAACTGCAGCAATGCTACAGTGGCAGCAATACCCTGCTCAGAGGAGCTTACAATACATTTATTATTATCAGATATGTGATGCAGAAAGATCATCTTTTTCTTTGGCTTATTTTACATTCAAGATGTCTCTTTTGTAAGTAATCTGATCTTTATGATGACAGAATCGGTTGGTTGGTTGATCAGTTGGTTAGTTTGTTAGTTAGTTGGAGAGTTAAAGAATACAGCTTTTACACTGGGGTTTTAAACTTTAGGAAACAGGGTGGTTTCAAGTTTTTCCAGCCATTCACAGATAGGTGTGGGCTGTGCACGGGGAGTATGGCTCAGGTTTATGACGCTTTGCTGGCCAAACTCCCTATTACTGTCATTCTCTTAACAATGATACTCCTTAGTGCAGGATACTGTAAATTAACAACACATGGCTTATGATTCAGCCTAAATGATGCATTACCATGAACCTGAATAGGGCCACACTGAGAATTCTGGTTCTCTAAAATGGTCTAAATGGGATTTCTGGGCACCTGTATGCTATAAGAGAATGTTTACTAGGTCTAGGTCTGAAAGGTCTTTATTAAGATTCCTTCTTGATCTGACTTAATGCTAAGCTATACTTGGCTCAAAGGCGAAGCTATGCAAACATGGTGTGTAACCTGTCTTTCTAGGTACCATTGGGGTTCGACCCAGGGAACATCCTTGGGTTGTCAGGCGCCTTTCCTGTGATTGGCGACTGCATGTCGGTGTTGTTCTTTGAAACACGGCTACCCTGTGGGGCATGTCATAAGATGTCCGGTTCTCTCATATAGAGTCCTAAGTGTCATCCCTAGGCAGGAGGCCACCTTCACAGTGTTTGACCGTTCTTTCTGTGTTCTGTAGGTTTCTTCCCATATCTTCAAATAGTGGCAAATCAGCTCATCTCTTGGTTAAAGTTAATCTCATGTTGTGTACTTGTAATTAGGAATATGGACACAAGATGGCAGCAGTGAGTCAGGTACCCATCAAACTTCTGAGCTTCTAGTAATTTAATGCATGAAAAAGCATTTGCCGGACACAGTGGCGTGTGTCTGTAATCCCAGTTACTTGGGAGGCTGAGGCTGTTGGATTGCTTGAGTCTGGGAGTTCTGGTCTACCCTGTGCTATGTTGATCGGGTGTCCACACTAAGCTCAGTATCAATATGGTGGTTCCAGGGGAGCTTGGAGTCACCAGGTTGTCTTAAGGAGGGGTGAATCGGCCCAGGTCGGAAACGGAGCAGGTCAAAATCCCTGTGCTGATCAGTAGTGGGTGTTATGATCATGTCTGCAGCGTTTACTGCTGGCTGCAGTGGTATTGTAACCCAAGCAGTTCTGATGTCATTACATGCATTTTCTTGCATAGTTTGGTTTGCACTTAAACTAGTTGCTGATTCCATCTGCAGTCACTCTGAAATTAATGACAGTTTAACATGCTCTTGTGTATACAAACATTGTCTGCTGCAGTGGAGGGGCAGTCCCTTTCCTGCAGGCTGCATATCATTGTCTGCCTTTTCCTGCTATCAGCCTGTGATTAATTACCATTCACTTGTGTGGGAATCTGCAGGTCTGCTCCCATTGGATGACCTCAGTATAAAGAACTGCTTCCTGCAATGTCTCATGGGCTACCATAGTCTCAGATTCAGTCTGTTACTCTGCCCGTGCCCCACCTCGTTCCTAGTCCGTGTGGACTGCGCTGACTCCTGCGAAGGGGTCAGCGAGTCCTCCTAGTTCTGCTCTTGTTCTAGTAGTTGTTACTTTGCTTGTCTTGTGTCATATATTGGTTCATCGCCAATATATACGCATACTTGCACGTTTATTATTTTCCTTGTATTCGTGTTACGTTGATACATCAGTGTCGCTGATATATACGTACACGAACTGTTTATATCCTGTGTTCCGTTAGTCAGCGTTCCAGCACGTTTTGGTAGTTTGCGCGTACCGTGAGCACCCGTGCTGAGCTAGTTATCCTGTTCCTGGTCCTGTTTGTGGATTGCGTTCATCTCTGCGTAGAGATAATGAATCCTTCTGAATCCTGTTCTGTTACCGTTTGTGGATTGCGTTCATCTCTGCGAAGAGATAGCGAATCCTTCTGAGTCCTGCATTACTCCAGTCCTAGTCAGCGTTCCTGCTTATGTCATATGTCGGTTCATTGCCGATATATACATATGTTAGTCAGACGTTACAAATAGTTTCATTGATAGCTGTAATTGTAATACGCTAGGAAAACATACTTATTGTGTATTTATCTGTGTTACGTTCATCTATCTTGATCCTGCTATTTCCTGTCTCTCCTGTCCTGTCTTTGTGAGGCACGCCATCGCCGCAACGCATTGGCTGCCTCATTCCAGTCTGTCTGGTTTTGGACGCTTGCTGTCGCTAAGTAGTCGCTAGTTAGCAAGCGTTCATTCTGTCTACCTGTCCTGATCTCCTCAGTCCTGGTTTATGCGCTCAGCGCTACTTTGCGCTGAGACGTTATTACGAAAGTGTTGTTTGTGGCTGTTCGGATCTGCACCGGCTCTGTGCACCACAATCTCCTATTGGAGTCAGTCCTCTCCTCCACTAAACTGGGGATATCCTGATCCCTTGTGCTGGTGTGTGTACCTCCTTCACGTCAGCTTATGTGTTGTATGCTGACTGTGGAGATTACACCTCCAAGCTTAACTTTATGGTAGCCCCATTACCAATCCCCATTGTGGGGGGGGGGGGGGGTTCCCAGCAAAAATGACACTGTTTGTTATGGTTCCTGTTCCTTTAAGAAATTTGAAAAACTCAATTCTGAAACAGAAAATGAGTTTTTTTCTGAATGTACCAGGTTCCTGGCCAATCCCGAGCTCCAGGCTACTCCTGTTTCAATGTGGGCCCCCCAGCTAGTTTATGTTTTATTTAAGGGAAGATTGTTTCAGTGGGCCTACGATGTCTTGGATCATACCAATTTAAAAGAGAGACCACTGGAATTTCTAGCGTTTGTGATCCATAACTGGCTGCGCAAAACCGATTTGCCTAGCCCTTTTGATAAGCTCCTGGCAGCTTGTCAATCAGCTGCTCCTTCTACTGCCTACAAAAATAATCAGCAAGCAGATAATTGTTCTGATAACTTTTCTTCTGCTAAGGCAGCAGGGTCTAAAGCCAAACGTAAACGCTCCAAAAGAAAAGCGTTACAATCAGCGGAGTCGTTGCCCTTAGCGACTGCGCATCAGACCTGTAACGAGACTCCGCCATTAGCAGATAATGAAATTCAGTCACCATTCAGGGGAGTCAAATGGACCTATGAAACTACTAATGAACTTTCATTGCTAGCCAGGGAAAATAAAAGTTCTTGTTTAAATGAATTATCTGAATATGATTATGAAGATATATTACAGAGTATTGAACAGATCAATTTATTCGTGCAGCAAGGGAAATTTGCATACACTACAGTTCAACACTTGCTACAGGTATTGGAGATCCTTAGGAATAGGAAATCGGCCAATCGCCTGCTAGATAACCCAATGTATGTCTCTGCCACAAACACATTTGCCAACTGTGATCAGCTTGAATGCTCAGCTGTTAAATATGCATGGGATCCTCCATTTGAGAAAGGAGAGATGAAAGCCCTGGTCTATGAATGGAAGAAAGATGCAAGTTCATTTTGTCAGTTTTACAGTGCAAAAAGTGAATTAGTATTGAATGCATGCATTAAGTCTGCCTATAACCTAATAAAAACTGGTGTGTGTAGGTATGACTTTGTGGCTCCATTGATCGATGTGTGGAGAATGATTTTGGACGATTTTTATGCGATTCAATCAGTTGATACCAGGGAAGACACACTGTCAAGTGGAGATTGTTCCACTTCCTCAGTTCCTGAGGACTCGCCTGCTTCAGCACCTTTGGCTGATTCAGCGAGTGATTCAGAGCTCCTTTTGTGTGAAATTGAAGTTCCTGTAATTCCACCCTGTACCATGGATAACTCAGTGTTACTTCCCAGTAAGACAGAAATTACTAATACTTCCTTAATCTTGCCCTGCACAAATTTCTCAGCAGAGGACCCAGAGGTCCTGCTGACTTCTGAGTCCAGCCTAGCCAGTACTCATGAGTCTTTGTTCAGTGAAACAGACACCAGAAAAATCTTGCCTGTCTCTGCAAACACTTTTGCAGAAATTACCTGTGTTAATAAAGTTCAACTCCTGTCTGATCCAGCAGATGCCAATAGATGCACTACATCAGTTTCTGAGTCCCAGCAATCCTCAGAACCCCAGCATCTGAATTTTCCAATTTCACAATTGAATGGTGATTTAGATGCGCAAACATTGTGTTTTGATCTTCCTGTTTCTACACCTCACTCTAGTTTCATGAATAACTCAGAGCGCCTGCTATGTGAGTCCGAAATCGCAGAATTATTACCGTGTTCAGAAAATGTTCCAGTGAACTTGCCCTGTACCATGAATTGTGCAGTAGATCTCTCCAATGAAACTCAGGTCACAGAATCATTATGCTGTCCAGCAGGTGCTTCCATGGTTTTGCCCTGCAGTGTGGACTGTTCGGTGATCCTGTCCAGTGAAGCTGTGGTCACAGAGTCTTATGCTTCACCCAGTACTTTGGATACTTCAAACCCTCTAGCAGAGCAGTCTGAGGCACTGCTTACCTCAGTTGGTGTTGCAGTATTATTCACTTGTCTAGCAGCTGTTTTGGAATTACAGTCTGCTCTAATAAAACTTGATGAATTTCTGCCCAGCGAAGCAGAAGCCATTGAAATATTGTCCTCGTCAGCAAGTGTGTTAGATACCTTGTCCTGTACACAGTCTGATTTAACCAATATTGTTGAGTCCCTCTCCAGTGTTGTAACAGCCGAGGAACTCCAGCCCTGTCCTCTGAATGTTTCAAAAGTCTTGCCCTGTAACATGGATAATTCTGACTCGCTGGAAAAAATAATAGAAATCTCAGAATTTCAGTCCGGGTTAATGAGTGTTTCTGAAACCCAGCCCTGTATCCTGGAAAATTCTGGTTCTCTGGCCGGTATGGCAGAAGTTCCTGAGTCCCCTTTCTGTCCAGTGAGTTACTCAGTTTTGCCTAGTTCAGTGGGGATTGCTGCACTACTGACTTGTTTTGCAGCCCTTCATGAGCTCCAATCCAGTGTATTTGATGAGTCTCTGTCTAGTCCAGAAGAAGTTGTGGGAACCCTGTCTAGTTCGGTGCATACATCAGAAGATTTGTCCTGTCTTGTAAATGCCCCTGAACATGATTTGTTAATAACTTTGCTGGAATCAGAGACATCTAAGTCTGATCCTGCATTTTTTAGTGAGAATCCAGTAACTGTGAAGTCTAGTCATGATGATTTTTTTTTGCCCAGTCCTGGTTTCGGTCCTACCTTGACTGACTTTGAGGTTTGCAGTTCCTTGACTTGCCCAGAAGTCTCTCTTGTGCCGGTGTGCCCAGATGTGCTTCGTATGCCAGAGTGCACAAGTGTGTCTGTGTTGGCGTGCTCACACGCTTCCCTAGTGGAGACATGTTCTGATGTTGCCGGTTGGCCTGCATGCCCGGAGATGGTTCTGGTCCCTAAAAACCCTGATCTTGATGTTTGTCCTTGTGACCCTGACTCTAGAGTTGCCCTGGGTTCCATAGGGGTTCTTGATGGTTCTCCATGTGAGCCAGTTCTGACCTGTGGGGATCTCTTTGGAGCTTCCAAGTGTTCTGGGAGATCTCTGAGGAAACTTGTCCTGGTACCTTGGACTGGTTCAACGGTGGGTTTTGTGTTGGTAGGGACAGTTCCGGTGGGCATTGCAAAGGCTTTGGCGTTTTTGGACAGTCCCGGGAAGGCGGTGGGTATCGCTCAGAGAGTTTCTGGGGGCTTTTCTCTGGAAGTCGTGGTTCTGATGGGTATCACACTGAGGCTTGTAGTGCTGACGGGCATGGTTTTGTAGGTTCTGGTTCTGATGGGTCCAGTCTTGTGGGGACTGATTCTGGAATTTGGTCTTGCCGGGCTGTCCCGGTCATCATGAATTATCAGTCAGATTGTTTTGTTGGGAATTTCAGTTTCGAAAAGCGTCTGGTATCCGCTTTTAAGGGGGGGGGGGGGGGGGGTAATGTTATGATCATGTCTGCAGCGTTTACTGCTGGCTGCAGTGGTATTGTAACCCAAGCAGTTCTGATGTCATTACATGCATTTTCTTGCATAGTTTGGTTTGCACTTAAACTAGTTGCTGATTCCATCTGCAGTCACTCTGAAATTAATGACAGTTTAACATGCTCTTGTGTATACAAACATTGTCTGCTGCAGTGGAGGGGCAGTCCCTTTCCTGCAGGCTGCATATCATTGTCTGCCTTTTCCTGCTATCAGCCTGTGATTAATTACCATTCACTTGTGTGGGAATCTGCAGGTCTGCTCCCATTGGATGACCTCAGTATAAAGAACTGCTTCCTGCAATGTCTCATGGGCTACCATAGTCTCAGATTCAGTCTGTTACTCTGCCCGTGCCCCACCTCGTTCCTAGTCCGTGTGGACTGCGCTGACTCCTGCGAAGGGGTCAGCGAGTCCTCCTAGTTCTGCTCTTGTTCTAGTAGTTGTTACTTTGCTTGTCTTGTGTCATATATTGGTTCATCGCCAATATATACGCATACTTGCACGTTTATTATTTTCCTTGTATTCGTGTTACGTTGATACATCAGTGTCGCTGATATATACGTACACGAACTGTTTATATCCTGTGTTCCGTTAGTCAGCGTTCCAGCATGTTTTGGTAGTTTGCGCGTACCGTGAGCACCCGTGCTGAGCTAGTTATCCTGTTCCTGGTCCTGTTTGTGGATTGCGTTCATCTCTGCGTAGAGATAACGAATCCTTCTGAATCCTGTTCTGTTACCGTTTGTGGATTGCGTTCATCTCTGCGAAGAGATAGCGAATCCTTCTGAGTCCTGCATTACTCCAGTCCTAGTCAGCGTTCCTGCTTATGTCATATGTCGGTTCATTGCCGATATATACATATGTTAGTCAGACGTTACAAATAGTTTCATTGATAGCTGTAATTGTAATACGTTAGGAAAACATACTTATTGTGTATTTATCTGTGTTACGTTCATCTATCTTGATCCTGCTATTTCCTGTCTCTCCTGTCCTGTCTTTGTGAGGCACGCCATCGCCGCAACGCATTGGCTGCCTCATTCCAGTC
The DNA here is from genome assembly GCF_040937935.1 of Hyperolius riggenbachi. NCBI lineage: Eukaryota > Metazoa > Chordata > Amphibia > Anura > Hyperoliidae > Hyperolius > Hyperolius riggenbachi. The sequence goes on from NC_090654.1 coordinate 255,355,163, forward strand.
TGTCTGGTTTTGGACGCTTGCTGTCGCTAAGTAGTCGCTAGCTAGCAAGCGTTCATTCTGTCTACCTGTCCTGATCTCCTCAGTCCTGGTTTATGCGCTCAGCGCTACTTTGCGCTGAGACGTTATTACGAAAGTGTTGTTTGTGGCTGTTCGGATCTGCACCGGCTCTGTGCACCACAATCTCCTATTGGAGTCAGTCCTCTCCTCCACTAAACTGGGGATATCCTGATCCCTTGTGCTGGTGTGTGTACCTCCTTCACGTCAGCTTATGTGTTGTATGCTGACTGTGGAGATTACACCTCCAAGCTTAACAGTGGGATTGCACCTGTGAATAGCTGGTGCAGAGCAGCCTGGATGACACAGTGAGACATGGCCTTTTATTGGTTGTTGTACTGATGATGCTAACAAAGCATACACAATGAAAACTGCAGCAATGCTACAGTGGCAGCAATACCCTGCTCAGAGGAGCTTACAATACATTTATTATTATCAGATATGTGATGCAGAAAGATCATCTTTTTCTTTGGCTTATTTTACATTCAAGATGTCTCTTTTATAAGTAATCTGATCTTTATGATGACAGAATCGGTTGGTTGGTTGGTTGGTTGGTTAGTTTGTTAGTTATTTGGAGAGTTCAAGAATACAGCTTTTACACTGGGTTTTTAAACTTTAGGAAACAGGGTGGTTTCAAGTTTTTCCAGCCATTCACAGATAGGTGTGGGCTGTGCACGGGGAGTATGGCTCAGGTTTATGACGCTTTGCTGGCCAAACTCCTTATTACTGTCATTCTCTTTACAATGATACTCCTTAGTGCAGGATACTGTAAATTAACACACGTGGCTTATGATTCAGCCTAAATGATGCATTACCATGAACCTGAATAGGGCCACACTAAGAATTCTGGTTCTCTAAAATGGTCTAAATGGGATTTCTGGGCACCTGTATGCTATAAGAGAATGTTTACTAGGTCTAGGTCTGAAAGGTCTTTATTAAGATTCCTTCTTGATCTGACTTAATGCTAAGCTATACTTGGCTCAAAGGCGAAGCTATGCAAACATGGTGTGTAACCTGTCTTTCTAGGTACCATTGGGGTTCGACCCAGGGAACATCCTTGGGTTGTCAGGCGCCTTTCCTGTGATTGGCGACTGCATGTCGGTGTTGTTCTTTGAAACACGGCTACCCTGTGGGGCATGTCATAATATGTCCGGTTCTCTCATATAGAGTCCTAAGTGTCATCCCTAGGCAGGAGGCCACCTTCACAGCGTTTGACCGTTCTTTCTGTGTTCAGTAGGTTTCTTCCCATATCTTCAAATAGTGGCAATTCAGCTCATCTCTTGGTTAAAGTTAATCTCATGTTGTGTACTTGTAATTAGGAATATTGAAACAAGATGGCAGCAGTGAGTCAGGTACCCATCAAACTTCTGAGCTTCTAGTAATTTAATGCAAGAAAGAGCATTTGCCGGACACAGTGGCGTGTGTCTGTAATCCCAGTTACTTGGGAGGCTGAGGCTGTTGGATTGCTTGAGTCTGGGAGTTCTGGTCTACCCTGTGCTATGTTGATCGGGTGTCCACACTAAGCTCAGTATCAATATGGTGGTTCCAGGGGAGCTTGGAGTCACCAGGTTGTCTTAAGGAGGGGTGAATCGGCCCAGGTTGGAAACGGAGCAGGTCAAAATCCCTGTGCTGATCAGTAGTGGGATTGCACCTGTGAATAGCTGGTGCAGAGCAGCCTGGATGACACAGTGAGACATGGCCTTTTATTGGTTGTTGTACTGATGATGCTAACAAAGCATACACAATGAAAACTGCAGCAATGCTACAGTGGCAGCAATACCCTGCTCAGAGGAGCTTACAATACATTTATTATTATCAGATATGTGATGCAGAAAGATCATCTTTTTCTTTGGCTTATTTTACATCCAAGATGTCTCTTTTATAAGTAATCTGATGTTTGTGATGACAGAATCGGTTGGTTGGTTGGTTGGTTGGTTGGTTGGTTGGTTGATCAGTTGGTTAGTTTGTTAGTTAGTTGGAGAGTTCAAGATTACAGCTTTTACACTGGGTTTTTAAACTTTAGGAAACAGGGTGGTTTCAAGTTTTTCCAGCCATTCACAGATAGGTGTGGGCTGTGCACGGGGAGTATGGCTCAGGTTTATGACGCTTTGCTGGCCAAACTCCCTATTACTGTCATTCTCTTAACAATGATACTCCTTAGTGCAGGATACTGTAAATTAACAACACATGGCTTATGATTCAGCCTAAATGATGCATTACCATGAACCTGAATAGGGCCACACTGAGAATTCTGGTTCTCTAAAATGGTCTAAATGGGATTTCTGGGCACCTGTATGCTATAAGAGAATGTTTACTAGGTCTAGGTCTGAAAGGTCTTTATTAAGATTCCTTCTTGATCTGACTTAATGCTAAGCTATACTTGGCTCAAAGGCGAAGCTATGCAAACATGGTGTGTAACCTGTCTTTCTAGGTACCATTGGGGTTCGACCCAGGGAACATCCTTGGGTTGTCAGGCGCCTTTCCTGTGATTGGCGACTGCATGTCGGTGTTGTTCTTTGAAACACGGCTACCCTGTGGGGCATGTCATAATATGTCCGGTTCTCTCATATAGAGTCCTAAGTGTCATCCCTAGGCAGGAGGCCACCTTCACAGCGTTTGACCGTTCTTTCTGTGTTCTGTAGCTTTCTTCCCATATCTTCAAATAGTAGCAATTCAGCTCATCTCTTGGTTAAAGTTAATCTCATGTTGTGTACTTGTAATTAGGAAAATGGAAACAAGATGGCAGCAGTGAGTCAGGTACCCATCAAACTTCTGAGCTTCTAGTAATTTAATTCATGATAGAGCATTTGTTGGACACAGTGGCGTGTGTCTGTAATCCCAGTTACTTGGGAGGCTGAGGCTGTTGGATTGCGTGAGTCTGGGAGTTCTGGTCTACCCTGTGCTATGTTGATTGGGTGTCCACACTAAGCTCAGTATCAATATGATGGTTCCAGGGGAGCTTGGAGTCACCAGGTTGTCTTAAGGAGGGGTGAATCGGCCCAGGTCGGAAACGGAGCAGGTCAAAATCCCTGTGCTGATCAGTAGTGGGTTTGCACCTGTTAATAGCTGGTGCAGAGCAGCCTGGATGACACAGTGAGACATGGCCTTTTATTGGTTGTTGTACTGATGATGCTAACAAATCATACACAATGAAAACTGCAGCAATGCTACAGTGGCAGCAATACCCTGCTCAGAGGAGCTTACAATACATTTATTATTATCAGATATGTGATGCAAAAAGATCATCTTTTTCTTTGGCTTATTTTACATCCAAGATGTCTCTTTTGTAAGTAATCTGATCTTTATGATGACAGAATCGGTTGGTTGGTTGATCAGTTGGTTAGTTTGTTAGTTAGTTGGAGAGTTAAAGAATACAGCTTTTACACTGGGTTTTTAAACTTTAGGAAACAGGGTGGTTTCAAGTTTTTCCAGCCATTCACAGATAGGTGTGGGCTGTGCACGGGGAGTATGGCTCAGGTTTATGACGCTTTGCTGGCCAAACTCCCTATTACTGTCATTCTCTTAACAATGATACTCCTTAGTGCAGGATACTGTAAATTAACAACACATGGCTTATGATTCAGCCTAAATGATGCATTACCATGAACCTGAATAGGGCCACACTGAGAATTCTGGTTCTCTAAAATGGTCTAAATGGGATTTCTGGGCACCTGTATGCTATAAGAGAATGTTTACTAGGTCTAGGTCTGAAAGGTCTTTATTAAGATTCCTTCTTGATCTGACTTAATGCTAAGCTATACTTGGCTCAAAGGCGAAGCTATGCAAACATGGTGTGTAACCTGTCTTTCTAGGTACCATTGGGGTTCGACCCAGGGAACATCCTTGGGTTGTCAGGCGCCTTTCCTGTGATTGGCGACTGCATGTCGGTGTTGTTCTTTGAAACACGGCTTCCCTGTGGGGCATGTCATAAGATTTCCGGTTCTCTCATATAGAGTCCTAAGTGTCATCCCTAGGCAGGAGGCCACCTTCACAGTGTTTGACCGTTCTTTCTGTGTTCTGTAGGTTTCTTCCCATATCTTCAAATAGTGGCAAATCAGCTCATCTCTTGGTTAAAGTTAATCTCATGTTGTGTACTTGTAATTAGGAATATGGACACAAGATGGCAGCAGTGAGTCAGGTACCCATCAAACTTCTGAGCTTCTAGTAATTTAATTCATGATGGAGCATTTGCTGGACACAGTGGCGTGTGTCTGTAATCCCAGTAACTTGGGAGGCTGAGGCTGTTGGATTGCTTGAGTCTGGGAGTTCTGGTCCACCCTGTGCTATGTTGATCGGGTGTCCACACTAAGCTCAGTATCAATATGGTGGTTCCAGGGGAGCTTGGAGTCACCAGGTTGTCTTAAGGAGGGGTGAATCGGCCCAGGTTGGAAACGGAGCAGGTCAAAATCCCTGTGCTGATCAGTAGTGGGATTGCACCTGTTAATAGCTGGTGCAGAGCAGCCTGGATGAGACATGGCCTTTTATTGGTTGTTGTACTGATGATGCTAACAAATCATACACAATGAAAACTGCAGCAATGCTACAGTGGCAGCAATACCCTGCTCAGAGGAGCTTACAATACATTTATTATTATCAGATATGTGATGCAGAAAGATCATCTTTTTCTTTGGCTTATTTTACATCCAAGATGTCTCTTTTGTAAGTAATCTGATCTTTATGATGACAGAATCGGTTGGTTGGTTGATCAGTTGGTTAGTTTGTTAGTTAGTTGGAGAGTTCAAGATTACAGCTTTTACACTGGGTTTTTAAACTTTAGGAAACAGGGTGGTTTCAAGTTTTTCCAGCCATTCACAGATAGGTGTGGGCTGTGCACGGGGAGTATGGCTCAGGTTTATGACGCTTTGCTGGCCAAACTCCCTATTACTGTCATTCTCTTAACAATGATACTCCTTAGTGCAGGATACTGTAAATTAACAACACATGGCTTATGATTCAGCCTAAATGATGCATTACCATGAACCTGAATAGGGCCACACTGAGAATTCTGGTTCTCTAAAATGGTCTAAATGGGATTTCTGGGCACCTGTATGCTATAAGAGAATGTTTACTAGGTCTAGGTCTGAAAGGTCTTTATTAAGATTCCTTCTTGATCTGACTTAATGCTAAGCTATACTTGGCTCAAAGGCGAAGCTATGCAAACATGGTGTGTAACCTGTCTTTCTAGGTACCATTGGGGTTCGACCCAGGGAACATCCTTGGGTTGTCAGGCGCCTTTCCTGTGATTGGCGACTGCATGTCGGTGTTGTTCTTTGAAACACGGCTACCCTGTGGGGCATGTCATAAGATGTCCGGTTCTCTCATATAGAGTCCTAAGTGTCATCCCTAGGCAGGAGGCCACCTTCACAGTGTTTGACCGTTCTTTCTGTGTTCTGTAGGTTTCTTCCCATATCTTCAAATAGTGGCAAATCAGCTCATCTCTTGGTTAAAGTTAATCTCATGTTGTGTACTTGTAATTAAGAATATGGACACAAGATGGCAGCAGTGAGTCAGGTACCCATCAAACTTCTGAGCTTCTAGTAATTTAATGCATGAAAAAGCATTTGCCGGACACAGTGGCGTGTGTCTGTAATCCCAATTACTTGGGAGGCTGAGGCTGTTGGATTGCTTGAGTCTGGGAGTTCTGGTCTACCCTGTGCTATGTTGATCGGGTGTCCACACTAAGCTCAGTATCAATATGGTGGTTCCAGGGGAGCTTGGAGTCACCAGGTTGTCTTAAGGAGGGGTGAATCGGCCCAGGTCGGAAACGGAGCAGGTCAAAATCCCTGTGCTGATCAGTAGTGGGATTGCACCTGTGAATAGCTGGTGCAGAGCAGCCTGGATGACACAGTGAGACATGGCCTTTTATTGGTTGTTGTACTGATGATGCTAACAAAGCATACACAATGAAAACTGCAGCAATGCTACAGTGGCAGCAATACCCTGCTCAGAGGAGCTTACAATACATTTATTATTATCAGATATGTGATGCAGAAAGATCATCTTTTTCTTTGGCTTATTTTACATCCAAGATGTCTCTTTTATAAGTAATCTGATCTTTATGATGACAGAATTGGTTGGTTGGTTGGTTGGTTGGTTGGTTAGTTTGTTAGTTATTTGGAGAGTTCAAGAATACAGCTTTTACACTGGGTTTTTAAACTTTAGGAAACAGGGTGATTTAAAGCTTTTCCAGCCATTCACAGATAGGTGTGTGCTGTGCACGGGGAGTATGGCTCAGGTTTATGACGCTTTGCTGGCCAAACTCCTTATTACTGTCATTCTCTTTACAATGATACTCCTTAGTGCAGGATACTGTAAATTAACAACACGTGGCTTATGATTCAGCCTAAATGATGCATTACCATGAACCTGAATAGGGCCACACTAAGAATTCTGGTTCTCTAAAATGGTCTAAATGGGATTTCTGGGCACCTGTATGCTATAAGAGAATGTTTACTAGGTCTAGGTCTGAAAGGTCTTTATTAAGATTCCTTCTTGATCTGACTTAATGCTAAGCTATACTTGGCTCAAAGGCGAAGCTATGCAAACATGGTGTGTAACCTGTCTTTCTAGGTACCATTGGGGTTCGACCCAGGGAACATCCTTGGGTTGTCAGGCGCCTTTCCTGTGATTGGCGACTGCATGTCGGTGTTGTTCTTTGAAACACGGCTACCCTGTGGGGCATGTCATAATATGTCCGGTTCTCTCATATAGAGTCCTAAGTGTCATCCCTAGGCAGGAGGCCACCTTCACAGCGTTTGACCGTGCTTTCTGTGTTCTGTAGGTTTCTTCCCATATCTTCAAATAGTGGCAATTCAGCTCATCTCTTGGTTAAAGTTAATCTCATGTTGTGTACTTGTAATTAGGAATATGGAAACAAGATGGCAGCAGTGAGTCAGGTACCCATCAAACTTCTGAGCTTCTAGTAATTTAATGCATGAAAGAGCATGTGCCGGACACAGTGGCGTGTGTCTGTAATCCCAGTTACTTGGGAGGCTGAGGCTGTTGGATTGCTTGAGTCTGGGAGTTCTGGTCTACCCTGTGCTATGTTGATCGGGTGTCCACACTAAGCTCAGTATCAATATGGTGGTTCCAGGGGAGCTTGGAGTCACCAGGTTGTCTTAAGGAGGGGTGAATTGGCCCAGGTCGGAAACGGAGCAGGTCAAAATCCCTGTGCTGATCAGTAGTGGGATTGCACCTGTGAATAGCTGGTGCAGAGCAGCCTGGATGACACAGTGAGACATGGCCTTTTATTGGTTGTTGTACTGATGATGCTAACAAAGCATACACAATGAAAACTGCAGCAATGCTACAGTGGCAGCAATACCCTGCTCAGAGGAGCTTACAATACATTTATTATTATCAGATATGTGATGCAGAAAGATCATCTTTTTCTTTGGCTTATTTTACATCCAAGATGTCTCTTTTATAAGTAATCTGATCTTTATGATGACAGAATCGGTTGGTTGGTTGGTTAGTTTGTTAGTTATTTGGAGAGTTCAAGAATACAGCTTTTACACTGGGTTTTTAAACTTTAGGAAACAGGGTGGTTTCAAGTTTTTCCAGCCATTCACAGATAGGTGTGGGCTCTGCACGGGGAGTATGGCTCAGGTTTATGACGCTTTGCTGCCCAAACTCCTTATTACTGTCATTCTCTTTACAATGATACTCCTTAGTGCAGGATACTGTAAATTAACAACACGTGGCTTATGATTCAGCCTAAATGATGCATTACCATGAACCTGAATAGGGCCACACTGAGAATTCTGGTTCTCTAAAATGGTCTAAATGGGATTTCTGGGCACCTGTATGCTATAAGAGAATGTTTACTAGGTCTAGGTCTGAAAGGTCTTTATTAAGATTCCTTCTTGATCTGACTTAATGCTAAGCTATACTTGGCTAAAAGGCAAAGCTATGCAAACATGGTGTGTAACCTGTCTTTCTAGGTACCATTGGGGTTCGACCCAGGGAACATCCTTGGGTTGTCAGGCGCCTTTCCTGTGATTGGCGACTGCATGTCGGTGTTGTTCTTTGAAACACGGCTACCCTGTGGGGCATGTAATAAGATGTCCGGTTCTCTCATATAGAGTCCTAAGTGTCATCCCTAGGCAGGAGGCCACCTTCACAGCGTTTGACCGTTCTTTCTGTGTTCAGTAGGTTTCTTCCCATATCTTCAAATAGTGGCAATTCAGCTCATGTCTTGGTTAAAGTTAATCTCATGTTGTGTACTTGTAATTAGGAATATTGAAACAAGATGGCAGCAGTGAGTCAGGTACCCATCAAACTTCTGAGCTTCTAGTAATTTAATGCAAGAAAGAGCATTTGCCGGACACAGTGGCGTGTGTCTGTAATCCCAGTTACTTGGGAGGCTGATGCTGTTGGATTGCTTGAGTCTGGGAGTTCTGGTCTACCCTGTGCTATGTTGATCGGGTGTCCACACTAAGCTCAGTATCAATATGGTGGTTCCAGGGGAGCTTGGAGTCACCAGGTTGTCTTAAGGAGGGGTGAATCGGCCCAGGTCGGAAACGGAGCAGGTCAAAATCCCTGTGCTGATCAGTAGTGGGATTGCACCTGTGAATAGCTGGTGCAGAGCAGCCTGGATGACACAGTGAGACATGGCCTTTTATTGGTTGTTGTACTGATGATGCTAACAAAGCATACACAATGAAAACTGCAGCAATGCTACAGTGGCAGCAATACCCTGCTCAGAGGAGCTTACAATACATTTATTATTATCAGATATGTGATGCAGAAAGATCATCTTTTTCTTTGGCTTATTTTACATCCAAGATGTCTCTTTTGTAAGTAATCTGATCTTTATGATGACAGAATCGGTTGGTTGGTTGGTTGATCAGTTGGTTAGTTTGTTAGTTAGTTGGAGAGTTCAAGAATACAGCTTTTACACTGGGTTTTTAAACTTTAGGAAACAGGGTGGTTTCAAGTTTTTCCAGCCATTCACAGATAGGTGTGGGCTCTGCACGGGGAGTATGGCTCAGGTTTATGACGCTTTGCTGGCCAAACTCCTTATTACTGTCATTCTCTTTACAATAATACTCCTTAGTGCAGGACACTGTAAATTAACAACACATGGCTTATGATTCAGCCTAAATGATGCATTACTATAAACCTGAATAGGGCCACACTGAGAATTCTGGTTCTCTAAAATGGTCTAAATGGGATTTCTGGGCACCTGTATGCTATAAGAGAATGTTTACTAGTTCTAGGTCTGAAAGGTCTTTATTAAGATTCCTTCTTGATCTGACTTAATGCTAAGCTATACTCAGGACCGGCCCTAGACTTTTTGCCGCCTGAGGCAAAATTTAAAAAAATCCCTCACCTGGGTCCCCCGATCTGCGCTCCCCTCCAGCTGTAAATTAATTCAACAACTAGGCTGTGCTGTCTATCCACAATAAGTCATATAGTCAAGATTTAAGACCACAATAAATTTTGAAAAAACGATAAAGTTATTTGTCCATACAATGTCCACAAGTTCCAATGGGATCGCTGTCACACTTTTCCAGATGGTAAATATAGTACAATTGCTGGACTGCGCTCTCCACTTCCTATAACAACACAAGATTGCACATAGCGTGACTCTGTATAAAATATTCACACACCACCCGTGCTACAGTGATCAAAGTGCAACACACGTGACCGCACACTCCTTCTTTGAATCTGCTCACCGGATTTACACCACCTCAGAAACCAGGTGTGTCTAGCGTTTGTATACAATTCCACAAGGCACTTTCTCACTTCTTCGTCTTTTCTTTAATATAAAAGTTCCTCAATAAAAACACATAAGAACAACATAGTGTAATCCTATTTAAAACATCAGCCGCAATGCCCGTGCACAAATGCGCACTCACGTTATAGTTTCTTGGTTAATAGCACATCAGAAGTCCCAACAGCAAGGTCTGCACGGCACCTGAATGAATGGATGAGCGGCGTCCCGACTCCCCGTTCCCTTCACGGCTATCCGGCTGCTATTGCGGCGCTTGAATCTCCCTCTCGATCGGCTCCAATGTGGTGACGTCAGACGCGCTGGATGTGGCTCCGCCCTACGCATTTCGACCAATCGGTCTCATCAGGGGCTGACGTCATCAGCGCGTCAACGTCCCTTTATACTACTAGATCCAGCTGTAAATAGTTAAGTACCAGCGGCAGCGTATAGATTAAGAGGCAACGGGCGGGAATCACTCACCTTTTCCGCGTTCCAGCGAGCGCTCCACTGACGTCACTTCCTTCAACGCCGCCCAGTAAGGCGGGCGGCCCCCCACCCACGGACAGGTGGGTGCCGCCCCCCCCAGATGTGCCGCCTGAGGCAAATGTTTCACCCCGCCTCATGAGCGGGCCGGCCCTGGCTATACTTGGCTCAAAGGCAAAGCTATGCAAACATGGTGTGTAACCTGTCTTTCTAGGTACCATTGCGGTTCGACCCAGGGAACATCCTTGGGTTGTCAGGCGCCTTTCCTGTGATTGGCGACTGCATGTCGGTGTTGTTCTTTGAAACACGGCTACCCTGTGGGGCATGTCATAATATGTCCGGTTCTCTCATATAGAGTCCTAAGTGTCATCCCTAGGCAGGAGGCCACCTTCACAGCGTTTGACCGTTCTTTCTGTGTTCTGTAGGTTTCTTCCCATATCTTCAAATAGTGGCAATTCAGCTCATCTCTTGGTTAAAGTTAATCTCATGTTGTGTACTTGTAATTAGGAATATGGAAACAAGATGGCAGCAGTGAGTCAGGTACCCATCAAACTTCTGAGCTTCTAGTAATTTAATGCATGAAAGAGCATTCGCTGGACACAGTGGCGTGTGTCTGTAATCCCAGTTACTTGGGAGGCTGAGGCTGTGGGATTGCTTGAGTCTGGGAGTTCTGGTCTACCCTGTGCTATGTTGATCGGGTGTCCACACTAAGCTCAGTATCAATATGGTGGTTCCAGGGGAGCTTGGAGTCACCAGGTTGTCTTAAGGAGGGGTGAATCGGCCCAGGTTGGAAACGGAGTAGGGCAAAATCCCTGTGCTGATCAGTAGTGGGATTGCACCTGTGAATAGCTGGTGCAGAGCAGCCTGGATGACACAGTGAGACATGGCCTTTTATTGGTTGTTGTACTGATGATGCTAACAAAGCATACTCAATGAAAACTGCAGCAATGCTACAGTGGCAGCAATACCCTGCTCAGAGGAGCTTACAATACATTTATTATTATCAGATATGTGATGCAGAAAGATCATCTTTTTCTTTGGCTTATTTTACATGCAAGATGTCTCTTTTATAAGTAATCTGATGTTTGTGATGACAGAATCGGTTGGTTGGTTGGTTGGTTGGTTGGTTGGTTGATCAGTTGGTTAGTTTGTTAGTTAGTTGGAGAGTTCAAGAATACAGCTTTTACACTGGGTTTTTAAACTTTAGGAAACAGGGTGGTTTCAAGTTTTTCCAGCCATTCACAGATAGGTGTGGGCTGTGCACGGGGAGTATGGCTCAGGTTTATGACGCTTTGCTGGCCAAACTCCTTATTACTGTCATTCTCTTAACAATGATACTCCTTAGTGCAGGATACTGTAAATTAACAACACATGGCTTATGATTCAGCCTAAATGATGCATTACCATGAACCTGAATAGGGCCACACTGAGAATTCTGGTTCTCTAAAATGGTCTAAATGGGATTTCTGGGCACCTGTATGCTACAAGAGAATGTTTACTAGGTCTAGGTCTGAAAGGTCTTTATTAAGATTCCTTCTTGATCTGACTTAATGCTAAGCTATACTTGGCTCAAAGGCGAAGCTATGCAAACATGGTGTGTAACCTGTCTATCTAGGTACCATTGGGGTTCGACCCAGGGAACATCCTTGGGTTGTCAGGCGCCTTTCCTGTGATTGGCGACTGCATGTCGGTGTTGTTCTTTGAAACACGGCTACCCTGTGGGGCATGTCATAAGATGTCCGGTTCTCTCATATAGAGTCCTAAGTGTCATCCCTAGGCAGGAGGCCACCTTCACAGTGTTTGACCGTTCTTTCTGTGTTCTGTAGGTTTCTTCCCATATCTTCAAATAGTGGCAATTCAGCTCATGTCTTGGTTAAAGTTAATCTCATGTTGTGTACTTGTAATTAGGAGTATGGACACAAGATGGCAGCAGTGAGTCAGGTACCCATCAAACTTCTGAGCTTCTAGTAATTTAATGCATGAAAGAGCATTTGCCGGACACAGTGGCGTGTGTCTGTAATCCCAGTTACTTGGGAGGCTGAGGCTGTTGGATTGCTTGAGTCTGGGAGTTCTGGTCTACCCTGTGCTATGTTGATCGGGTGTCCACACTAAGCTCAGTATCAATATGGTGGTTCCAGGGGAACTTGGAGTCACCAGGTTGTCTATTTTTTTTTAACAAATCAATTTTTATTTTGAAAAGACACAGAGAAAAGCATGTATACATTTAGAAGTAGAAACAGTGGGAACACTGCGCTCCAAGATGCAGGAGATAACATCCCATTGACTCGAAAAATAACAGCATTTAAGAATGGAACACAGTAACTTATAATACTAATACATATGTCAATGAGATAAATATTACTGCATATAGCGACCATGGTATTCAGGATTTGCATAGTATATATGTTCTTAGACAGAAAACCAACTAAGCATTGGTCACACATACTAAGCAACAGGAGGACCTATCACATAGGCACAGTGTCCCCGAGGAGGAGAGGACAAGAAAAGTTAGAGAAAGAGAAAGAAGAAGAAGAGAAAAGATGAAGAAAAGGGACTCCGACTCCGACCCCACCCCCCGGCCACACTCCACGGCACCACCATTTCCAACGGTCCCATCCGTGATATTGTAAAGAAAAAGTATAGGGCGTTAAGACTCCATACCTGAGCCAGTTGTGGAAGGGTTCTCACACCATGGTGTCCAGATTTTCTGGAATCTTAAAGGGCAATTACGGTTTTTATACGTCAGTTGGTATAATGGAAGGGCCCGATTAATAGTGCGTTTCCACATATTTATAGAGGGCACCTCTTTCCCTTTCCAAACCCTTGCTATTTCTTTGCGTGCATAAAAGCACAGTATACGAATTAGGTATTGCGTATATTTATCATATGTTGGTTCTTCAAATAATCCCAGCAATGCGAGTTTGGGCGTGCATTCGACATATGTCTCTAGAATTTCATTTAAAATGTCAAAGACACTTTTCCAAAATATGCTAATCTTTGTGCAGCTCCAAAACATATGATAAAAAGTGCCATACACAGCAGAGCATCGTTGACACAACGCACTGTTAGCACTACTAATATTGTGCATTCTTACAGGAGTGAGATATGTCCTATGCAGGAATTTGACCTGCACAAGCCTATCCTTAGCCGAGATAGGAACTTTCACAAAGTCAGCCAAAATGTCCTCCCAATCAGTATTGTCTAGGCCTGGAATGTCTAAATTCCATTTCTCTTGGCAACGAAGAATCTTTTCATTATTTTGAGACTATAGGTCTGAGTAGATTACCGACAGAGGTTTGTCCAGATGTTTTGTCAGAAGAGTATTTTCAAGGTGATGTACCTCCAGCACGGGCGCACCCCCGGGGAACTGTGCCGTGAAGGCATGCCGGAGCTGGAGGTAGCGGAAGAACATCTTGTTTGTAATAGAGTAGGATTGCTTCAGTTCATTAAACGTTAATAATGTATCATCTTTAATAATATGTTGTAGATTTTTGATTCCTGCCACCGCCCAAAGTTTGGGGTCAGGTACCTGAGTAAAGTGCACCAGACTAATATTATCCCATATTGGTGTGTAAGGGGATATTAGTTTCTCTACCTTTAGGTATCTAGTCGCTTCAGACCATACTTTGCATACTGTTTGCATTGGGACTGTGCAGCGTTCATCATTACTTGTGCCTCTATACAGTAGAAGAGTGAGTCTCTCGTAGGAACCCAGACAAGCCGCCTCAGTTACCACTGCAGGGTTATAGTTATCTTGGGAAAACCACCATCTGGCCGTGACCAATATCGCAGCATAGTAATATAATTGCATATTGGGAAGGGCCAGTCCTCCTTGATCAATAGCTAGTTGTAACGTATTGAGAGCAATTCTGGGAACTTGTCCTGACCAGATAAATGATGAGATTAAGGAGTGGAGGTTTTTAAAGAATTTTTTAGGAACAGCTATTGGTGAATTACGAAGGACATATAAGAATTTGGGTAAAAAGATCATTTTAAAGATATTTATTTTCCCAATAAGTGAGAGCGGTAGGTTCTTCCAAGTCTGAGATTTCCTACGGAAGGCCTCAAAAACCGGCTGCATATTATGCCTAATATAATCGTTCACAGAGTTTGTTATTTGAATGCCCAAATACCTAAATTGAGTCACCCCATGTAGAGTATTAGAGGGTATAATAAGCTGGGATCCAGTCAGTGGCATGATGACAGACTTATCGTGATTGACCCTAAGGCCTGAAAATGTGCCAAAGGTTGTAATAATATCAAGGGCCGAAGCTAATGAGCCATCCGGGTCATTTAAATATAATAGGGTATCGTCTGCATATAATGAGATCCTTTCTTCAATACATCCCACTGGGATACCTTTAATGTGATCAGAGTTTCTGATCAGAATAGCCATGGGCTCTATGGCAAGAGCAAAAAGGTACGGTGAGAGTGGACACCCTTGACGGGTACCCCGTTGCAACTGGAATGGATCAGAGATGGTATTACCCGTACGGATTTTAGCTTTAGGATTATGATATAAGGCTTGTACCCATTGAGTAAATTTAGCGCCAAAGCCGTATCGGCTCAAGACCTCCCAGAGATAGGGCCATTCCACAGAATCAAATGCCTTCTCGGTGTCCAGCGAGGCAACGACCCTACGACCGGACACCGAGGAGGACAATGATATGTTAGTATAGAGTCTACGCAAATTGATGTCAGTGCCCTTATTGGGCATAAATCCAGATTGGTCCCTATGTATAAGAGAGGTTATCACTGGCTTAACCCTGTTTGCTAGTATCTTTGCTAAGATTTTGGCATCGGTATTAAGTAAGGAAATTGGCCTGTATGACAAGCAGTGTGTTGGATCCTTCCCTGGCTTTAATATTAAAATTATTATTGCTTCTGAAAATGACGCAGGGAGGGGGTGTCCCTCCAAGGTATCATTGAATAAGGAGCGTAGTTTGGGAGCTAAAATATCAGCATAGCACTTATAGAATTCGGAGGGGAGGCCGTCTAAGCCAGGAGTCTTATTTGGTTTAAGGTCAGCAATAGCCTCTTGGACTTCCTCAATAGAGATTGGGCTGTCAAGGCGCGTTTTTTGTTGGTCTGATAAACATGGCATATCTATATCATCCAGATAGTTAGATAGATCTTCCAGGGCATAGTGGGCTCTAGAGGAGTATAGGGTTTTATAGAAGGCAGTAAAGGTTATATTAATTTGCTCAGGGTCAACCTGGAGACGCTGGTTATTGTCCAAAATAGCAGGAATGGCTGTAGGCACACTAGAATCTTTGGACAGCCAAGCAAGCAGTTTGCTATTCTTGTCACCAAATTCAAAGATGCGCTGCGTTTGATGTAGGAGTACATTTTTGGTTAGAGATACTTGAGCCAGTCTCCATTGCCGGATTAACTGTTGCCAAGATCTCCATGAGTCAGGAGAGTTAGAATTGGTAAAGATTTCTTCCGCCTCTTTAGCTTTATTTTCAATGCTTAATATATGCGCCCTGGAGTTGGATTTAAATGCTTTAAGTTCAGTCATGTATTGACCTCGGATGGCTGCCTTCCCTGCGTCCCATACAACCGGAGCAGAGGTAGAGCCAGCGTTTGTGTCCCAGTAGTGTTGCAACGCTTGTGATATTTGTGGTTGGATTAAGGGTTCGGTTATATAAAAGCGAGAGATTCTCCACAATCTATCCCTAGGCTTAGTGGAGATAGTTACTGTGAGTAAAACAGGAGCATGATCTGAGATACCGGACGGTAAAATGTCTATAGAGTATACCTGAGATAATATGGGAGGGGTAGCAAAGGCCAGGTCTATGCGGGACATAGAGTGATGTGCCGAGGAAAAGCAAGTAAACGCTTTGTCCCTGGGGTGTTTCCATCTCCATAAATCCTGAAGGTGGTGACCTTCAGCCCAGAGCCGTAGGTCATTCCCGTCTCTAGTGGAAGTACTAGTTCTGTCCATTGCAGAGTCCATAGTTAAATTAAAATCCCCCATTATAATAAGTCTGTCACCATGCCACCTAGAGGATTTGGCCACTATATCATATAGAAGTTGTTTGTTCACAGGTGGCGGTACATATACTCCAGCCAAAATATATTCAAGACCATACAGTTCAAAATTAAGTAAAACAAAGCGTCCTAAGTCATCACAGCACGAATCTAGAATCCGCAATGGAACAGAATTATGAAAAAGTATTGAAACTCCCCTGGAGTATGAGGAGTATGTTGAATGATAATGCTGTGAAACCCAAGGTCGCCTAAGCGATAATATTTTATTTCCTACCAAATGTGTTTCAAGTAAAATGCATATATGCGGAGTATACTGTTTTAGATAATTAAAGACCAGGGACCGTTTAATCTTGGACCCCAACCCTCTTATATTCCAGCATAGACATTTAAGTGTATCCATTGGTGATATATACTGATATTGGCAAAGCGTAAAATGTATAAGTAGAAGCCAGACTGTGCGTGACCTGAAGACGGGACCGGAGCCAGAAAGGAAAGAAGGACAGAACAGAAGAGACAAACAAACTCCCAACACCCCCCCCACCCTACACCTCTTACCAGAACGACAGGAAAGAGCATGTCTGCACCCAAACGGACCAACTGTGTCAGAGATGGTAGAATCTAACTACCAAAACCACCTCTGTGGGGAAGCGGACAGCATGAGGAGCCCCCCAGCCCGAATCTCCCAACCCAACCGGGGTTGAGGGTATAAGACTTAAACGACCTAAACACAACTAGCAAACAGTTAAAGTGTATAGCACAGTAGCAGTACCAGAACAACCATATATGTCAAGGACCAACGTATCAGGAAAACGTTCATACATACCCCATACACCTAATATTAGTGGAACATTTAACGGGAATATACATTTAAGCATGGTATAATATAGACTTGAGACACGGCCAGCACATGAATTGCGGATCTGAGCTCACAGAGAAAACCCACCCCATATTTATAGTACATAGGTATAAAGGACTTAAGCTCATATAAAATGTAGTATATATTGCAACAAGGGCATGGAGAGAGAGAGCAGTGAGTGCACATGGATATATTATATAAAATTTGTCGAGAGCAAAATAGACTACAAGGTAGAAAACATTATAACATAGCTCTTATGTATAGCATGTTAGGACTACGTTAATGCCAATCCAGTCGAGCAATTGGGTTGCAGTGACCTCTGCTGGTCCCTGTTGGTAGTATAAGTATAGAGGGTTAGCAGAGTATTCGCTGCGTGCCAAATATATTCCCCCGCCTGTATTTCCCCAAATACTAAGCATCCTTAAACTAAGTTAAGGCTGTCAGAGTCTCGTATTAATTGGGACAGTGATGGGCTCTGCTGGGTCGGCAGTTGTTTTCAAGTGAGAGACAGGGTGTTGAGTGCTCAATACACGTTAGCTCAGTCATGTCGCAATATTTGTTTCAGACTGTGGAAGGCTAAAGTCCCAGACTGCAGTTATATATATATTCAGAGAGAAGCTAGACTTCAGAGAGACCCATAAAGCGTCTGATCTTTAAGCCACATGCACATATATAGCGCACGCCCAGGTACTCAGACACCCCCTCAAACAGTTATGCCAATTACATACACGACATTATTAAGAGTGAGAGTACCCACACTTCCTAACCCAGCCAGAGAGTCCCGTTCCACTATAACGTGGAAATAAAGAACAGTAATACCAATACCCAGTATTGACCTGCAATGAATAGCATTTCCCCATAGGAGACACATATGGTAGTACATGCAGGTAGTGCAGAAACAAGCATAGATGTTAGTTGACGTATAGAAGTAACAGAAATAGAAATACATATTACACCCACGTAGGGTATATACTCGGTCATATGCAGAACACATAACTTGCATGCATCAACTCAGAGGCTCTCCGCTGTACAGAATATTCCCGTGCATTGTTTTTATCCGGTAGTGTCATAAGAGATAAAAAGTCACATACATATTTAATCGGTGCACTACCCATAAATCATTCATAGACTAAAGAGCCGCACACACACTCCAAGCTTTGCAGAGAAACACAGAAGCATTATCTGAAATGTATCCATATGTATAATGACGGGTAGAGCCGTTAGTAGAATGGCGCGCAAACCCATGTTTAAGATGGCGCGGGTGCGCCATATGGTTTAGCGGCAAGTTAAGCTGACCCCATTAACCATTCCCAGCCCGCATTCACCCCCACAATCAATTTCTCAGTGAGCCCAGTCCGCATACCACAGATTATATAGACATATATATAGATAGGTCGATCATAATAATAAGAGCGCAGCCACAACACATATACCGGCAGACAGGTCACATTCTAAATTGTCTACATAGTGTACTATTCCCTTGGCACCTGCAAAATAGAACACGGGGTAAACATATATATATATATCTAACAAGTTTTGGAAGTGCTCTGGGCATCATAAGGAGTGGAGTATAATCTCCTGCAATTGTCCACGACGTAGTAAGAACAGTGTGAAGTATGACAGTCTATATTTGTAATCTCCCGTTGTTGAACAGCCATATAATATGTCTTGTCTGTTAGAATGAATCCATAAAAAAAGGGGGGGGGGGGGGGGAAACAAGGGGAAAGACATGACCCCCCTAAAAGAGGGTCAAAAAATTGAACAGGTAGGTATGTGGGGGAAGTTCAATCCTCTGATGTGGCCTCGAAGTATCTGGATATAGCAAAGTCAAGTGCTACCTTTACTTACAGTTTGGAGCGCAGTAGTCCTTGTCACTTTATTGTTGCAGTTGTGGAAGCGACTCAATCCAAGTCATCGCAGCCTCTGGAGTCTCAAAGAACTTGGTTCCCTCTCCGTGCTCCACTCTAAGTTTGGCTGGGAAAAGCATGGCGTAGGTTAAGTTGCGTTCACGCAGTTTCAATTTAACTTGTGCAAACGATTGGCGCTGCTTTTGGGTCTCCGTTGTGAAATCTGGAAACAACATCAATCGCTGGTTCTCGTAAAACAGATCCCCTGCCTTCCTTGCCGCCATCAGGATGTTATCACGGTCTCTGTAATTTAGGATTTTAAAGATGAGGGCCCGCGGAGGAGCGCCCGGTGGGTTCTTCTTTCTCGCAATCCTATGTGCCCTCTCTATCACGAAAAATTGAGAAAAAGTATCATCCGGGAGAAGGCGTCTAAGAAGTTTTTCCACGAAGTCAGGAACATCTTTCCCTTCACTGCCCTCAGGTAGACCGAGAAGACGAAGGTTATTCCTTCTATTCCTATTCTCGGAATCGACTGCCTTGTCTTCCATGGTTTTCAATTGGCGCTTCATGGCAGTAATGTCGGTGCCATGTGTCCGGACAGTGTCCTCAGTGTCTGAGGTACGTCTTTCGACATCTCCCAACCTCTCCCTGATTGTAGTCATATCCTGTCGCAAAAGCCCCATACCTGTATCTAAGTGATCAATCTTCAGTGTTAAGGCAGACTGGCACTTTTGTATCGCTTCCATTATAGTGCCCACGTATGGTGGAAGCGGCTCCTGCTCATCCTCCGCCATCTTAGGATCCATTTCCTTATCGTTCTTTTTATTAGTTTTCTGTGCAGTCGGAGATGGTGGCGACTGTTCAAATGCTTTGGACTTGTCTCCTTTCTCTTTATTACCCGACTTATTCCGTTGAGACATTGCTGGTGTCTCGTAGGGGTGATACCTCGAGGAAGAAGGCTTGTCTCGGACAGGACCCGCAGTGCCACACCGGTCAGGGGAAGCAGGGCAGATTTCCGCAGATCCCTCCGGCGGGGGAGTACACCAGTCCTCCAGATTGTAGCCGGGTGAATGCCAGGTACTGTAAGGCACTTTTAAATAGTGATGCTCAAATACCCCTTTTTAAAATTCGAGTTTGGTCGAATTCGAATAGTAAATTATTCGAGGTCAGTCGAATATTCGAGTCGAATAATTTTTACTATTCGATTCGACCTCGGACTTCGAGCTCACTATTCGAGTCGGTATTCGAGCTCACTATTCGAGCTGACTATTCGAATTGCCTTAAATAGCTTCCAACACTTGTTTTGAGGGTGAATGATGCAAGAAACATCTTTTTTTCCAAGTAACAACAGCAAGTGATTATGTGGGGATGTTCCTTTAAAAAAAAATGTGGAAAGAGAAGTTGTGTCCTTAATTTTGTTCAGTAGTGTTACTGTATATACTTGTTCTTCTTCTTCTTTATCTTTCTTCTTCTTCTTCTAGATCTTCTTCTTCTATATCTTCTTCTTCTTCTTCTATATTGTCTTCTTCATCATCTTCTTCTTCTTCATCTTCTTCATCTTCTTCTTCTTCTTCATCTTCATCTTCTTCTTCTTCTTCATCTTCATCTTCTTCATCTTCTTCTTCTTCATCTTCTTCTTCTTCATCTTCATCTTCTTCTTCTTCTTCTTCTTCTTCTTCTTCTTCTTCTTCTTCATCTTCTTCATCATCTTCTTCATCTTCTTCTTCTTCTTCTTCATCTTCTTCTTCTTCTTCATCTTCTTCTTCTTCATCTTCTTCATCTTCTTCATCTTCTTCTTCTTTTTCATCTTCTTCTTCATCATCTTCTTCATCTTCTTCTTCATCTTCTTCTTCATCTTCATCTTCTCCTTCTCCTTCTTTTTCAATATCGTCTTCTTCTTCTTCACGTATTTCTCTTTTCAATTTTTTTTTTAAAGAAATGCAGCTATTTTTGAGCGTAACAAATAGCTGGTGGGCGCACGCATGTTGGAAGCGCCATTGTATGTGCTCCCTGGCAGTGGAAACACAAAGACAGCAGGAGGTAAATTCAGCAGCAGGAGGAGGAGGATGAGTGTGTGGCAGCAGGCAGTCAATGAGGCAGGCAGCTCGCCGTGACATAATAGCCCTGGTACCTAGCGGTGATACCAGGGCTGTAAATAAACACAACAGGAGGTCCCAGACAGCGGTCGTGCAGCCCACATTGTGTCCAATACACAACTGGGACAACACAGTTTTCAACCCGGGCACCTCAGAAAAATTAAACCTTTTTTTTTTTTTTTAATGGTTTGTTTGGTTTTGGTTTTGCAACCAATATAGCTATTGTTTGACGTAATAGCTGGTGGCAGAGTGGCAGCAGAAGGTAATTCTGTGTACCCTGGCAGTGGGAAACACAGACAGACAGCAGCAGCAGGAGGAGGAATGGAGGAGTAGGCGAGCAGCTATTGTTTGACGTAATAGCTGGTGGCAGAGTGGCAGCAGAAGGTAAATCATCTGTGTACCCTGGCAGTGGGAAACACAGACAGACAGCAGCAGCAGCAGGAGGAGGTATGGAGGAGCAGTGTGAGTGTGGCAGCAGGTAGGCAGCGTGACATAATAGCCCTGGTACCTAGCGGTGATACCAGGGCTGTAAATAAACACAACAGGAGGTCCCAGACAGCGGTCGTGCAGCCCACATTGTGTCCAATACACAACTGGGACAACACAGTTTTCAACCCGGGCACCTCAGAAAAATTAAACCTTTTTTTTTTTTTTAATGGTTTGTTTGGTTTTGGTTTTGCAACCAATATAGCTATTGTTTGACGTAATAGCTGGTGGCAGAGTGGCAGCAGAAGAATGTAATTCTGTGTACCCTGGCAGTGGGAAACACAGACAGACAGCAGCAGCAGGAGGAGGAATGGAGGAGTAGGCGAGCAGCTATTGTTTGACGTAATAGCTGGTGGCAGAGTGGCAGCAGAAGGTAAATCATCTGTGTACCCTGGCAGTGGGAAACACAGACAGACAGCAGCAGCAGCAGGAGGAGGTATGGAGGAGTAGTGTGAGTGTGGCAGCAGGTAGGCAGCGTGACATAATAGCCCTGGTACCTAGCGGTGATACCAGGGCTGTAAATAAACACAACAGGAGGTCCCAGACAGCGGTCGTGCAGCCCACATTGTGTCCAATACACAACTGGGACAACACAGTTTTCAACCCGGGCACCTCAGAAAAATTAAACCTTTTTTTTTTTTTAATGGTTTGTTTGGTTTTGGTTTTGCAACCAATATAGCTATTGTTTGACGTAATAGCTGGTGGCAGAGTGGCAGCAGAAGGTAATTCTGTGTACCCTGGCAGTGGGAAACACAGACAGACAGCAACAGCAGCAGGAGGAATGGAGGAGTAATGTGAGCAGCTATTGTTTGACGTAATAGCTGGTGGCAGAGTGGCAGCAGAAGGTAAATCATCTGTG
Source organism: Hyperolius riggenbachi (assembly GCF_040937935.1). NCBI lineage: Eukaryota > Metazoa > Chordata > Amphibia > Anura > Hyperoliidae > Hyperolius > Hyperolius riggenbachi. Next base: position 255,377,556 of record NC_090654.1, read on the forward strand.
TACCCTGGCAGTGGGAAACACAGACAGACAGCAGCAGCAGGAGGAGGAATGGAGGAGTAGGCGAGCAGCTATTGTTTGACGTAATAGCTGGTGGCAGAGTGGCAGCAGAAGGTAAATCATCTGTGTACCCTGGCAGTGGGAAACACAGACAGACAGCAGCAGCAGCAGCAGGAGGAGGTATGGAGGAGTAGTGTGAGTGTGGCAGCAGGTAGGCAGCGTGACATAATAGCCCTGGTACCTAGCGGTGATACCAGGGCTGTAAATAAACACAACAGGAGGTCCCAGACAGCGGTCGTGCAGCCCACATTGTGTCCAATACACAACTGGGACAACACAGTTTTCAACCTGGGCACCTCAGAAAAATTAAACCTTTTTTTTTTTTTTAATGGTTTGTTTGGTTTTGGTTTTGCAACCAATATAGCTATTGTTTGACGTAATAGCTGGTGGCAGAGTGGCAGCAGAAGGTAATTCTGTGTACCCTGGCAGTGGGAAACACAGACAGACAGCAACAGCAGCAGGAGGAATGGAGGAGTAATGTGAGCAGCTATTGTTTGACGTAATAGCTGGTGGCAGAGTGGCAGCAGAAGGTAAATCATCTGTGTACCCTGGCAGTGGGAAACACAGACAGACAGCAGCAGCAGCAGCAGGAGGAGGTATGGAGGAGTAGTGTGAGTGTGGCAGCAGGTAGGCAGCGTGACATAATAGCCCTGGTACCTAGCGTTGATACCAGGGCTGTAAATAAACACAACAGGAGGTCCCAGACAGCGGTCGTGCAGCCCACATTGTGTCCAATACACAACTGGGACAACACAGTTTTCAACCCGGGCACCTCAGAAAAATTAAACCTTTTTTTTTTTTTTTAATGGTTTGTTTGGTTTTTGGTTTTGCAACCAATATAGCTATTGTTTGACGTAATAGCTGGTGGCAGAGTGGCAGCAGAAGGTAATTCTGTGTACCCTGGCAGTGGGAAACACAGACAGACAGCAACAGCAGCAGGAGGAATGGAGGAGTAATGTGAGCAGCTATTGTTTGACGTAATAGCTGGTGGCAGAGTGGCAGCAGAAGGTAAATCATCTGTGTACCCTGGCAGTGGGAAACACAGACAGACAGCAGCAGCAGGAGGAGGAATGGAGGAGTAGGCGAGCAGCTATTGTTTGACGTAATAGCTGGTGGCAGAGTGGCAGCAGAAGGTAAATCATCTGTGTACCCTGGCAGTGGGAAACACAGACAGACAGCAGCAGCAGCAGCAGGAGGAGGTATGGAGGAGTAGTGTGAGTGTGGCAGCAGGTAGGCAGCGTGACATAATAGCCCTGGTACCTAGCGGTGATACCAGGGCTGTAAATAAACACAACAGGAGGTCCCAGACAGCGGTCGTGCAGCCCACATTGTGTCCAATACACAACTGGGACAACACAGTTTTCAACCCGGGCACCTCAGAAAAATTAAACCTTTTTTTTTTTTTTTAATGGTTTTTTTGGTTTTTGGTTTTGCAACCAATATAGCTATTGTTTGACGTAATAGCTGGTGGCAGAGTGGCAGCAGAAGAAGGTAATTCTGTGTACCCTGGCAGTGGGAAACACAGACAGACAGCAGAAGGGCAGTACACAGCAGCCCACTGTAGGTGTAAAATGTGTGGCTGCAGGCGACGTAATAGTCAAAGTGAACCAGGCTGGCTTAGTGAGCAGGAGCCAGGAGGTGGTAAAGGGTGGTAAGGCACATTAACGATGGTTCCGGCAGCCAGTTCATGTCCCCCTCTCGCCGACAACAGGGGCCAGGAACTCGCCTTCCACCCACGCCTGGTTCATCTTGAGAAACGTCAGTCTGTCCACAGACTTGTGAGACAGACGTGAGCGTTTCTCGGTGACCACGCCACCAGCTGCACTGAAGCAGCGCTCGGACAGCACGCTGGAAGGGGGGCAGGACAGCACTTCCAGGGCGTACTGCGCCAGCTCGCTCCAGATCTCCATGCGCTTGACCCAATACTCCATGGGATCAACAGGGGCATCGCTGTCAAGCCCGCTGTACGACCCCATGTAGTCAGCCACCATGCGGGTCAGGCGCTGGCTGTGACCGGAGGAGGATGCTGCTGCATGCATCTCCTCTCTAGTCACTGCTGCCGGAGCCTCTACAGTCCTGTAGAGCTCGTGGCTGAGAGACAGCAGGTCTGTGGGGCGCTTGCTGCTGCTGGATGCAGGCACCTGCTGCTGCCTCTGTGCTGGCTGCTGGACAGTGGGGGTGGAAGGCTGGGGGAAGGCTTCCTCCAAGCGCTCAACAAGGGCCTGCTGCAAGCTCCTTATTTGTTGCGCTGGGTCTCCTCCTGCAGGCGGCAGGAACTGGCTCAACTTCCCCTTGAGGCGTGGGTCCAACATCATGCTGATCCAGATGTCCTCCCTCTGCTTCATCTGGATCACCCTGGGGTCCCTGCGCAGGCACGTCAGCATGTGCGCTGCCATTGGGAAGAGGCGGGCCACGTCTGCTGGCACATCGACGTCAGTGCTGTCCTCATCCTCCTCCTCTGCCGCCTCATCCTCTCTCCACCCCCGCACCAACTCAGCTGCGCTGTGCTGATCCCCCTCATCAGCAGCCAGGTCAGGGACCTCCACCAAGTCCTCCTCCTCCTCCCCCTCAGAGGTGGACTGCGCAGCTGGTTGCCGCTCCTGCTGGTCCAAGGCTGCCGCTCCCTGTTCCAGCAAAGCATCGAGGGCCCTGTTCAGCAGAGAAACCAGGGGCACCCACTCGCAGACCATAGCATGGTCCCTGCTCACCATGTTTGTGGCCTGCAGGAAGGGAGCCAGCACAAAGCACACCTGCTGCATGTGCCTCCAGTCATCATCGGGGACGATGGACGGGATGTTGCTGGTCTTGTCCCTTCTCTGAGCTGCGGAAACAGTGGCCAGGGCAAGGTACTGTTTGACAGTGTGCCTCTGTTCAACCAGACGCTCCAACATCGCCAGGGTGGAGTTCCAGCGAGTCGGAACGTCAAGGATCAGCCGATGGCGTGGCAGATCCAGCTCCTTTTGCACGTCTTCCAGGCTCGCACAGGCTGCAGCCGAGCGCCGGAAGTGACGCACAACATTCCTTGCCGTTTCCAGCAGTTCGCCCATCCCCTGGTAGGTGCGCAGGAACTTCTGCACCACCAGGTTCAGCACGTGGGCAAGACAGGGGATGTGGGTCAGGTTTCCCCTGTCTATTGCGGCAACCAGATTGGCCCCATTGTCGGCCACCACCTCTCCGACTCTGAGGCCTCTGGGGGTCAGCCAAATCCTCTCCTGCTCCTGGAGTTTGGCCAACACATGGGTTGCCGTCAGCTTGGTCTTCCCAAGGCTGACCAAGTGCAGCAGCGCTTGGCAGTGGCGGGCCTTCACGCTGCTGCTGAGGCGGGGGGTTTGGCCAGGTGTGCCGGAGGATGGCAGAGGATCGGAGGAACCTGCTGCAGTTCCCCTGACCCTGCGGGGTGGCACCACCCACTGTGTTGCTGCTGCTGCTGTGCCCGCTGCTGCTCTCCCATCCTCACCCCCTTCCACCAAGCTGACCCAGTGGACAGTGAAGGACAGGTAGCGGCCTGTCCCGAAGCGGCTGCTCCAGGAGTCCATGGTGACGTGGACCCTTTCACCAACCGCGTGCTCCAGCCCTCGCTCCACATTGGCCATCACAAAGCGGTGCAGTGCAGGAATGGCCTTGCGGGCAAAGAAGTGTCTGCTGGGGAGCTGCCAGTCTGGGGCTGCGCAAGCAAGCAGCGCACGAATGTCGCTCCCCTCCTGCACGAGCGTGTACGGCAGGAGTTGGGAGCACATGGCCCGTGCCAGCAAGCCGTTCAGCTGCCGCACACGACGGCTGCTGGGAGGCAGAGCCCTAACCACCCCCTGGAAGGACTCGCTCAAAAGGCTCTGGCGTGGCCTTTTGCTGACACGGGAATCAGCAGACACAGCAGAGGAGGCCACTGAGGACTGGCTGCCAGAACAGGCCTCAGTGTCGGCGGCAGGAGTTGCAGAGGGGGGAGGAGCAGTGCGTTTTCGCACTCCTGCTGGTGCTGCTGGAGGAGCAGGAGGGCGGGTGGCTGCTGTTGCTGCTGCTGCTGCTGAAGGCTGTGCAGTGATGGGTGTGGTGCCACTGCCAGCACCAGATGCCTTCAGCCTCTGGAACTCCTCATGCTGGTGGAAATGTTTAGCCGCAAGGTGGTTGATGAGCGAGCTGGTGCAGAACTTTAAGGGGTCTGCACCTCTGCTCAACTTCCGCTGACAGTGGTTGCAAGTGGCGTACTTGCTGTACACAGTGGGCATGGTGAAATATCGCCAGATTGGTGACTTAAACATCCCCCTACGGCATGGAAGCGCTGCTGCCTGTCTCCCTGTGGTGGTTGGGGGGGGGGCTTGGGGGGCTTGGGTGCGGCTGGTGGTGGTACTGGCAGATGCTGCTGCTGCTGCTGCTGAGCCCGAGACACCAGCAGGCTGTGGGACCTGCCTACTGCTGCTGCCAATGCTTGCAATGATGCGCCTCCTTGCAAGGCCCACAAGAGCATCCTCCTCCTCCTCCTCAGAGCTGCTGAGGACGACATCCCCTGGAGGTGGTGGCACCCAGTCTCTGTCTGTCACCGGGTCATCATCATCCTCCCCCTCCTGAAACATGTCCTGCTGGGATGAGGACCCCCCAAACTCCTCTCCTGATGCATGGATGGGCTGCTTGACTGTCGCCACAGTCTTGCTGTCCAATCCCTCATCCCCCAAAGTGCCCATCAGCATCTCCTCCTCAAAATCGCCAACAACAGCAGACAATTGACTCATGATGCCTGGGGTCAAAAGACTGCTGAATGACAGGTCGCCAACTGACGGTGAACTGGCCTCCTCCCCAGGCCCTGCTGGGCGGCTGCTGCGAACAGGGGTGGTGGTGGTGGTGGTGGTGAGGGTGGAGGCCTCGGATGCAGAGCTGATGGCGGGCTGCTCATCCTCCGTCATGAGTTGCACCACAGTGTCTGCATCCTTTTCCTCAATGGGACGTTTCCGACCCGGCTGGAGGAAAATGGGAGCAGGTGCTACACGCTGCTGCTGCTGTGTCTCTGCAGCGTGAGTTGCAGATGCTCCTGCTGGGCGGCGCCCAAGGCGTCCACGGCCAGTGGCTATGGGAGGAATGTTAGCCACTGACGCTGCTGCTGCTGCTGCAGAACTGTGCATGGTGGCGCGCCCGCGGCCGCGGCTTGCCACAATGCTGCTCCCTCTCCTCCTGATTCCCTTGCTGCCCTTCCCCTTGCCCAAACCGCGCTGGCTGCCACTTCCAGACATCTTAAATGTTTTGGGCGTATAGACAAAAGTTTTGTAAAAGGGCGGGTGAAAAGTGGGGTACTTTAATGGAGTGGGTTGGTTGGTGAGGTGACTGAGTGAGTGTCCCCTAGTACAGTAAGTAAGTAGTAACAGTCAGGAAGTACAACTAGCAGTTACAATAATCAGTAGTAATCACAAGTAAATTTAGTGTGTGTACACTCAGACAGTGAGTGCACGCACGCAGGAGCTAGTAGCCTATGGACAGTGACTGAGTGTCCTAGACTCCTAGTACAGTAAGAGTAAGTAGTAACAGTAAGTAGAACTAACTAATTACGATAATCAATCAGCGATCAGAAGGAAATAGAGTGTGTGTTGTGTGTGTACACTCAGACAGTGAGTGCACGCACGCAGGAGCTAGTAGCCTATGAACACAGTGACTGAGTGTCCTAGACTCCTAGTACAGTAAGAGTAAGTAGTAACAGTAAGTAGAACTAACTAATTACAATAATCAATCAGCGATCAGAAGGAAATGGAGTGTGGGTGTGTGTACACTCAGACAGTGAGTGCACGCACGCAGGAGCTAGTAGCCTATGAACACAGTGACTGAGTGTCCTAGACTCCTAGTACAGTAAGAGTAAGTAGTAACAGTAAGTAGAACTAACTAATTACAATAATCAATCAGCGATCAGAAGGAAATAGAGTGTGGGTGGTGTGTGTACACTCAGACAGTGAGTGACCGCACGCAGGAGCTAGTAGCCTATGGACAGTGACTGAGTGTCCTAGACTCCTAGTACAGTAAGAGTAAGTAGTAACAGTAAGTACAACTAACTAATTACGATAATCAATCAGCGATCAGAAGGAAATGGAGTGTGGGTGTGTGTACACTCAGACAGTGAGTGCACGCACGCAGGAGCTAGTAGCCTATGGACAGTGACTGAGTGTCCTAGACTCCTAGTACAGTAAGAGTAAGTAGTAACAGTAAGTAGAACTAACTAATTACAATAATCAATCAGCGATCAGAAGGAAATGGAGTGTGGGTGTGTGTACACTCAGACAGTGAGTGCACGCACGCAGGAGCTAGTAGCCTATGAACACAGTGACTGAGTGTCCTAGACTCCTAGTACAGTAAGAGTAAGTAGTAACAGTAAGTAGAACTAACTAATTACAATAATCAATCAGCGATCAGAAGGAAATGGAGTGTGGGTGTGTGTACACTCAGACAGTGAGTGCACGCACGCAGGAGCTAGTAGCCTATGAACACAGTGACTGAGTGTCCTAGACTCCTAGTACAGTAAGAGTAAGTAGTAACAGTAAGTAGAACTAACTAATTACAATAATCAATCAGCGATCAGAAGGAAATGGAGTGTGGGTGTGTGTACACTCAGACAGTGAGTGCACGCACGCAGGAGCTAGTAGCCTATGAACACAGTGACTGAGTGTCCTAGACTCCTAGTACAGTAAGAGTAAGTAGTAACAGTAAGTAGAACTAACTAATTACAATAATCAATCAGCGATCAGAAGGAAATAGAGTGTGGGTGGTGTGTGTACACTCAGACAGTGAGTGACCGCACGCAGGAGCTAGTAGCCTATGGACAGTGACTGAGTGTCCTAGACTCCTAGTACAGTAAGAGTAAGTAGTAACAGTAAGTACAACTAACTAATTACGATAATCAATCAGCGATCAGAAGGAAATGGAGTGTGAGTGTGTGTACACTCAGACAGTGAGTGCACACACGCAGGAGCTAGTAGCCTATGGACAGTGACTGAGTGTCCTAGACTCCTAGTACAGTAAGAGTAAGTAGTAACAGTAAGTAGAACTAACTAATTACAATAATCAATCAGCGATCAGAAGGAAATGGAGTGTGGGTGTGTGTACACTCAGACAGTGAGTGCACGCACGCAGGAGCTAGTAGCCTATGAACACAGTGACTGAGTGTCCTAGACTCCTAGTACAGTAAGAGTAAGTAGTAACAGTAAGTAGAACTAACTAATTACAATAATCAATCAGCGATCAGAAGGAAATGGAGTGTGGGTGTGTGTACACTCAGACAGTGAGTGCACGCACGCAGGAGCTAGTAGCCTATGAACACAGTGACTGAGTGTCCTAGACTCCTAGTACAGTAAGAGTAAGTAGTAACAGTAAGTAGAACTAACTAATTACAATAATCAATCAGCGATCAGAAGGAAATAGAGTGTGGGTGTGTGTACACTCAGACAGTGAGTGCACGCACGCAGGAGCTAGTAGCCTATGAACACAGTGACTGAGTGTCCTAGACTCCTAGTACAGTAAGAGTAAGTAGTAACAGTAAGTAGAACTAACTAATTACAATAATCAATCAGCGATCAGAAGGAAATGGAGTGTGGGTGTGTGTACACTCAGACAGTGAGTGCACGCACGCAGGAGCTAGTAGCCTATGAACACAGTGACTGAGTGTCCTAGACTCCTAGTACAGTAAGAGTAAGTAGTAACAGTAAGTAGAACTAACTAATTACAATAATCAATCAGCGATCAGAAGGAAATAGAGTGTGGGTGGTGTGTGTACACTCAGACAGTGAGTGACCGCACGCAGGAGCTAGTAGCCTATGGACAGTGACTGAGTGTCCTAGACTCCTAGTACAGTAAGAGTAAGTAGTAACAGTAAGTACAACTAACTAATTACGATAATCAATCAGCGATCAGAAGGAAATGGAGTGTGGGTGTGTGTACACTCAGACAGTGAGTGCACGCACGCAGGAGCTAGTAGCCTATGGACAGTGACTGAGTGTCCTAGACTCCTAGTACAGTAAGAGTAAGTAGTAACAGTAAGTAGAACTAACTAATTACGATAATCAATCAGCGATCAGAAGGAAATAGAGTGTGTGTTGTGTGTGTACACTCAGACAGTGAGTGCAGTGCGCACACGCAGGAGCTAGTAGCCTATATGAACAGTGACAGTGAGTGTCCCTACGGGTACAGTAAGAGTAAGTAGTAAGTAAGTACAACTAACTAACAATAATCTATCAGTAATCAGAAGGAAATAGAGTGTGTGTACACACAGACAGTGAGTGAGTGCACACACGCAGGAGCTAGCTAGTAGCCTATAAACAGTGACAGTCAGTGAGTGTCCTACTCCTAGTACAGTATAACTACAATACTATTAGTAAAGGACAGCAGAAATACTGGTATAGATGAGAGAAATAAACAGAGGACAGCTGCCCACAGAGGCAAGGCCCCCCTGAGGCCTAAACCTGTAAGCTTGCAGCAGCTGCCTGTCTCTAATGTAACACACAAGCTACTAACTAAAATACAATGTCTATCTAACTAACAACAATATAGGTGTATATGGCAGGTGTAGGTGAGCAAAAACGCTAGGTAAATGATCACAATAGAGCACTTGCTAAGCCAAAGCACAAAGGAGCAACTCTCTCTCTGTACAAGTCTCAGGCAAGCATGGAGAAACGGAACATGGCGGCCGCTATTTATAGGGTAGGGGCTGGCCAGGGTCCCCCTCTGTGATTGGCTGCCGTCAGAGGGCCTGGGAGCCCTCTGATTGGCTCTAAGGACATCAATCTGGGCTATGACACTATTCGAGCTCGGTACCGAGCTCGAATAGCGCCGGGTTGCTCGAATAGCTCGAATAGTGAATGGGCTATTCGAGTGTACTCGGATAGCCCATTCGAATAGCTCCAGCTATTCGGAGCTCGAATACCGAGCTCGAATAGCTGAAAAAGAGCTCGAATATTCGAGCTACTCGAATATTCGAGCTCTGCTGAGCACCACTGCTTTTAAATCAAAATCTAGCCGTGTCTAAGTAGTTAGGATTGTAGCAATTAAGATCAGGCAGCGGAGCTCCTCACTGCACGTCCGCTCAGGTCGCCATGTTAACCACGCCCCCCACCAGGTTGTCTTAAGGAGGGGTGAATCGGCCCAGGTCGGAAACGGAGCAGGTCAAAATGCCTGTGCTGATCAGTAGTGGGATTGCACCTGTGAATAGCTGGTGCAGAGCAGCCTGGATGACACAGTGAGACATGGCCTTTTATTGGTTGTTGTACTGATGATGCTAACAAATCATACACAATGAAAACTGCAGCAATGCTACAGTGGCAGCAATACCCTGCTCAGAGGAGCTTACAATACATTTATTATTATCAGATATGTGATGCAGAAAGATCATCTTTTTCTTTGGCTTATTTTACATCCAAGATGTCTCTTTTGTAAGTAATCTGATCTTTATGATGACAGAATCGGTTGGTTGGTTGATCAGTTGGTTAGTTTGTTAGTTAGTTGGAGAGTTCAAGATTACAGCTTTTACACTGGGTTTTTAAACTTTAGGAAACAGGGTGGTTTCAAGTTTTTCCAGCCATTCACAGATAGGTGTGGGCTGTGCACGGGGAGTATGGCTCAGGTTTATGACGCTTTGCTGGCCAAACTGCTTATTACTGTCATTCTCTTTACAATGATACTCCTTAGTGCAGGATACTGTAAATTAACAACACGTGGCTTATGATTCAGCCTAAATGATGCATTACCATGAACCTGAATAGGGCCACACTGAGAATTCTGGTTCTCTAAAATGGTCTAAATGGGATTTCTGGGCACCTGTATGCTATAAGAGAATGTTTACTAGGTCTAGGTCTGAAAGGTCTTTATTAAGATTCCTTCTTGATCTGACTTAATGCTAAGCTATACTTGGCTAAAAGGCAAAGCTATGCAAACATGGTGTGTAACCTGTCTTTCTAGGTACCATTGGGGTTCGACCCAGGAAACATCCTTGGGTTGTCAGGCGCCTTTCCTGTGATTGGCGACTGCATGTCGGTGTTGTTCTTTGAAACACGGCTACCCTGTGGGGCATGTCATAAGATGTCCGGTTCTCTCATATAGAGTCCTAAGTGTCATCCCTAGGCAGGAGGCCACCTTCACAGTGTTTGAACGTTCTTTCTGTGTTCTGTAGGTTTCTTCCCATATCTTCAAATAGTGGCAAATCAGCTCATCTCTTGGTTAAAGTTAATCTCATGTTGTGTACTTGTAATTAGGAATATGGACACAAGATGGCAGCAGTGAGTCAGGTACCCATCAAACTTCTGAGCTTCTAGTAATTTAATGCATGAAAAAGCATTTGCTGGACACAGTGGCGTGTGTCTGTAATCCCAGTTACTTGGGAGGCTGAGGCTGTTGGATTGCTTGAGTCTGGGAGTTCTGGTCTACCCTGTGCTATGTTGATCGGGTGTCCACACTAAGCTCAGTATCAATATGGTGGTTCCAGGGGAGCTTGGAGTCACCAGGTTGTCTTAAGGAGGGGTGAATCGGTCCAGGTTGGAAACGGAGCAGGTCAAAATCCCTGTGCTGATCAGTAGTGGGATTGCACCTGTGAATAGCTGGTGCAGAGCAGCCTGGATGACACAGTGAGACATGGCCTTTTATTGGTTGTTGTACTGATGATGCTAACAAAGCATACACAATGAAAACTGCAGCAATGCTACAGTGGCAGCAATACCCTGCTCAGAGGAGCTTACAATACATTTATTATTATCAGATATGTGATGCAGAAAGATCATCTTTTTCTTTGGCTTATTTTACATCCAAGATGTCTCTTTTATAAGTAATCTGATCTTTATGATGACAGAATCGGTTGGTTGGTTGGTTGGTTGGTTGGTTAGTTTGTTAGTTATTTGGAGAGTTCAAGAATACAGCTTTTACACTGGGTTTTTAAACTTTAGGAAACAGGGTGGTTTCAAGTTTTTCCAGCCATTCACAGATAGGTGTGGGCTGTGCACGGGGAGTATGGCTCAGGTTTATGACGCTTTGCTGGCCAAACTCCTTATTACTGTCATTCTCTTTACAATGATACTCCTTAGCGCAGGACACTGTAAATTAACAACACATGGCTTATGATTCAGCCTAAATGATGCATTACCATGAACCTGAATAGGGCCACACTGAGAATTCTGGTTCTCTAAAATGGTCTAAATGGGATTTCTGGGCACCTGTATGCTATAAGAGAATGTTTACTAGTTCTAGGTCTGAAAGGTCTTTATTAAGATTCCTTCTTGATCTGACTTAATGCTAAGCTATACTTGGCTCAAAGGCGAAGCTATGCAAACATGGTGTGTAACCTGTCTTTCTAGGTACCATTGGGGTTCGACCCAGGGAACATCCTTGGGTTGTCAGGCGCCTTTCCTGTGATTGGCGACTGCATGTCGGTGTTGTTCTTTGAAACACGGCTACCCTGTGGGGCATGTCATGATATGTCCGGTTCTCTCATATAGAGTCCTAAGTGTCATCCCTAGGCAGGAGGCCACCTTCACAGCGTTTGACCGTTCTTTCTGTGTTCTGTAGGTTTCTTCCCATATCTTCAAATAGTGGCAAATCAGCTCATCTCTTGGTTAAAGTTAATCTCATGTTGTGTACTTGTAATTAGGAATATGGAAACAAGATGGCAGCAGTGAGTCAGGTACCCATCAAACTTCTGAGCTTCTAGTAATTTAATGCAAGAAAGAGCATTTGCCGGACACAGTGGCGTGTGTCTGTAATCCCAGTTACTTGGGAGGCTGAGGCGGTTGGATTGCTTGAGTCTGGGAGGTCTGGTCTACCCTGTGCTATGTTGATTGGGTGTCCACACTAAGCTCAGTATCAATATGGTGGTTCCAGGGGAGCTTGGAGTCACCAGGTTGTCTTAAGGAGGGGTGAATCGGCCCAGGTGGGAAACGGAGCAGGTCAAAATCCCTGTGCTGATCAGTAGTGGGATTGCACCTGTGAATAGCTGGTGCAGAGCAGCCTGGATGACATAGTGAGACATGGCCTTTTATTGGTTGTTGTACTGATGATGCTAACAAAGCATACACAATGAAAACTGCAGCAATGCTACAGTGGCAGCAATACCCTGCTCAGAGGAGCTAGCAATACCCTGCTCAGAGGAGCTTACAATACATTTATTATTATCAGATATGTGATGCAGAAAGATCATCTTTTTCTTTGGCTTATTTTACATCCAAGATGTCTCTTTTGTAAGTAATCTGATCTTTATGATGACAGAATCGGTTGGTTGGTTGGTTGGTTGATCAGTTGGTTAGTTTGTTAGTTAGTTGGAGAGTTCAAGAATACAGCTTTTACACTGGGTTTTTAAACTTTAGGAAACAGGGTGGTTTCAAGTTTTTCCAGCCATTCACAGATAGGTGTGGGCTGTGCACGGGGAGTATGGCTCAGGTTTATGACGCTTTGCTGGCCAAACTCCTTATTACTGTCATTCTCTTAACAATGACACTCCTTAGTGCAGGATACTGTAAATTAACAACACATGGCTTATGATTCAGCCTAAATGATGCATTACCATGAACCTGAATAGGGCCACACTGAGAATTCTGGTTCTCTAAAATGGTCTAAATGGGATTTCTGGGCACCTGTATGCTACAAGAGAATGTTTACTAGGTCTAGGTCTGAAAGGTCTTTATTAAGATTCCTTCTTGATCTGACTTAATGCTAAGCTATACTTGGCTCAAAGGCGAAGCTATGCAAACATGGTGTGTAACCTGTCTTTCTAGGTACCATTGGGGTTCGACCCAGGGAACATCCTTGGGTTGTCAGGCGCCTTTCCTGTGATTGGCGACTGCATGTCGGTGTTGTTCTTTGAAACACGGCTACCCTGTGGGGCATGTCATAAGATGTCCGGTTCTCTCATATAGAGTCCTAAGTGTCATCCCTAGGCAGGAGGCCACCTTCACAGTGTTTGACCGTTCTTTCTGTGTTCTGTAGGTTTCTTCCCATATCTTCAAATAGTGGCAATAATAAAAAACCAAAATAACACTGCGCCAAAGTTCAGAATATTGAAATAAAGAATACTTCATTCACTGCGTAAAAAGCAAATCGCTGGGATCGCTGCAAAGAAAAGTCCAATATTGGAAGTAAAGTTCAGTCGTAATGCTGCGCTCTCCAGACCTAAAATAAAAAACAAGCTCCACATAGGGTAACATTGTTCAATCAAGCACATTAATCCTCTTCCACATCACCCGTGTTCTGTGTGACCAAAGTGCCACTCCAATCAAATTCCTCCCCCTTCTCACTAAATGCTCACCAGATATGCACCACCTCAGCTTGTCAGGTGGGTCTTAAGCCAAATGCTGGAACACCAGCTCAACCTTGTCTCTGTAGAGGGAAAGAATTTCTCCACATAGGGTAATACAGTTCAATTAAAATTGCTTATAACTATGAATGCTGTGTCTCCCTCTTAACACCATGTGAATGTGCCACAATCCACACTGCATGCCATACTTCTCACCAGATGTTCCCCACCCCTTCTATGCGGGTGGAAACTGCGCTTTTTAGAGGGTTGTAATCACGACTCCACTGACTTTAAAACTGGCCTCTTGCAAGGTCCTTCCAATTTATTCCAGAGTAAAAATTCTCAATAAAACAAATATAAAACAAAAAGAAACCACATAGCGTAATACTGTATAAAGGTTACTTCTGTGCGCAATAATCAATGCACTTACGCCTCCAGAAGTTCAATTCGCATATAACAAACGCTTAGTGCCAATGCCCATCCGTCTGGTGCAGGGTACGTCTCTCCCGTCCACGCTATCCCGCTTAGCCGCCTCTCTCGTTCCCAGGGTTTACAGATAGTGCGCCTATACTCCGACCGGCCGGTCTGTGCGCTTCCTGGTCAGTGCGCGACGTCAAACGTTAGTTCCGCCCTACGCGCGTTTCGTCTTCCACCAGACTCATCAGGGGCTCCGCCTCCTGACGTCTGACGCTACATTACATAGTGCATCCCTGCTCCTGATTGGAGGATCGATCGAGGGGCTGAATGGGCATTGTTTACATTTTAAAACACACTTTAAACATTAGCATATACTTTCTTTCTATCTAACCTTAATTATATTCACTTATTTTCATTAAATTTCTGGTATCACCGTGGTCTATACTCGAAATTCAGCCCTCTCATGATTCTAAACGTATCAGCTATAATTTCCCATTCCTAATGGGGCTCCATCTAGTGGTCTATAATGATATTGCAGCTCCCATACAAATGTGCATTAACTAATTATTCACTCTGTCTCCTTGCTAATTAATAACCTTACCATTTAAATATATCGTGATAATCCACAAAAATTAAAATTTAACTCGTGAATATTGTGCCCATTATAAACCTGGTGCCATAATCTGTACCTCGTGATATTATATTTGTATTGGGCACTATCATTATGACCCCTCCTCTTGTTCTTTATTTTATTTTGTGAGATATAATTGTGTCCTCAATGTGTCCTATACCTAACTATTAGTGAAAGTTATATAATTATAATATAATTATGTCCTCAATGTGTCCTATACATGCTAGTGGTGAAAGCTTTATGTGATATATCACCTCACCTTATTTTGTGAGATTCACCAATTTATGCCATCATCTTATCTTCTAATGTGTGTGCGATCGCTTTCTATTTATTATTAGTTTATATTAACAATCCCATTTATATGTGCTAATTTTATTATAGTGTGAACGTTGTGAAATTGGTGGACTAGTCTCCTATCATATAAGTGCCTGTGGTTGTGTTTATTATTAAAAACATATATTTATATTATTCTTATGAAAGCATTAGCTTAATTCCCCTAGAACAGATCAATCATTTGTGATATGACAATTGAGGTCAAACTCAATATTAAGACCGTGAGGACTCATGGTCCTCAGGTCAAAAATCCATCTCCCCTCTGCCTTGGAGATTTCCTTCACAAGGTTTGATCCCCTCCATTTTTTCATATACTTCTCTAGAGCCATGAACCTCAGACCTGCTGGATTCCTATCATGATGCGTTTTGAAGTGATTCGAGACACTATGGCTCTCCAATCCCTTCTTGTATAGGACACATTGAGGACATAATTATATTATAATTATATAACTTTCACTAATAGTTAGGTATAGGACACATTGAGGACACAATTATATCTCACAAAATAAAATAAAGAACAAGAGGAGGGGTCATAATGATAGTGCCCAATACAAATATAATATCACGAGGTACAGATTATGGCACCAGGTTTATAATGGGCACAATATTCACGAGTTAAATTTTAATTTTTGTGGATTATCACGATATATTTAAATGGTAAGGTTATTAATTAGCAAGGAGACAGAGTGAATAATTAGTTAATGCACATTTGTATGGGAGCTGCAATATCATTATAGACCACTAGATGGAGCCCCATTAGGAATGGGAAATTATAGCTGATACGTTTAGAATCATGAGAGGGCGGAATTTCGAGTATAGACCACGGTGATACCAGAAATTTAATGAAAATAAGTGAATATAATTAAGGTTAGATAGAAAGAAAGTATATGCTAATGTTTAAAGTGTGTTTTAAAATGTAAACAATGCCCATTCAGCCCCTCGATCGATCCTCCAATCAGGAGCAGGGATGCACTATGTAATGTAGCGTCAGACGTCAGGAGGCGGAGCCCCTGATGAGTCTGGTGGAAGACGAAACGCGCGTAGGGCGGAACTAACGTTTGACGTCGCGCACTGACCAGGAAGCGCACAGGCCGGCCGGTCGGAGTATAGGCGCACTATCTGTAAACCCTGGGAACGAGAGAGGCGGCTAAGCGGGATAGCGTGGACGGGAGAGACGTACCCTGCACCAGACGGATGGGCATTGGCACTAAGCGTTTGTTATATGCGAATTGAACTTCTGGAGGCGTAAGTGCATTGATTATTGCGCACAGAAGTAACCTTTATACAGTATTACGCTATGTGGTTTCTTTTTGTTTTATATTTGTTTTATTGAGAATTTTTACTCTGGAATAAATTGGAAGGACCTTGCAAGAGGCCAGTTTTAAAGTCAGTGGAGTCGTGATTACAACCCTCTAAAAAAGCGCAGTTTCCACCCGCATAGAAGGGGTGGGGAACATCTGGTGAGAAGTATGGCATGCAGTGTGGATTGTGGCACATTCACATGGTGTTAAGAGGGAGACACAGCATTCATAGTTATAAGCAATTTTAATTGAACTGTATTACCCTATGTGGAGAAATTCTTTCCCTCTACAGAGACAAGGTTGAGCTGGTGTTCCAGCATTTGGCTTAAGACCCACCTGACAAGCTGAGGTGGTGCATATCTGGTGAGCATTTAGTGAGAAGGGGGAGGAATTTGATTGGAGTGGCACTTTGGTCACACAGAACACGGGTGATGTGGAAGAGGATTAATGTGCTTGATTGAACAATATTACCCTATGTGGAGCTTGTTTTTTATTTTAGGTCTGGAGAGCGCAGCATTACGACTGAACTTTACTTCAAATAGTGGCAATTCAGCTCATCTCTTGGTTAAAGTTAATCTCATGTTGTGTACTTGTAATTAGGAGTATGGACACAAGATGGCAGCAGTGAGTCAGGTACCCATCAAACTTCTGAGCTTCTAGTAATTTAATGCATGAAAGAGCATTTGCTGGACACAGTGGCGTGTGTCTGTAATCCCAGTTACTTGGGAGGCTGAGGCTGTTGGATTGCTTGAGTCTGGGAGTTCTGGTCTACCCTGTGCTATGTTGATCGGGTGTCCACACTAAGCTCAGTATCAATATGGTGGTTCCAGGGGAGCTTGGAGTCACCAGGTTGTCTTAAGGAGGGGTGAATCGGCCCAGGTGGGAAACGGAGCAGGTCAAAATCCCTGTGCTGATCAGTAGTGGGATTGCACCTGTGAATAGCTGGTGCAGAGCAGCCTGGATGACACAGTGAGACATGGCCTTTTATTGGTTGTTGTACTGATGATGCTAACAAATCATACACAATGAAAACTGCAGCAATGCTACAGTGGTAGCAATACCCTGCTCAGAGGAGCTTACAATACATTTATTATTATCAGATATGTGATGCAGAAAGATCATCTTTTTCTTTGGCTTATTTTACATCCAAGATGTCTCTTTTGTAAGTAATCTGATCTTTATGATGACAGAATCGGTTGGTTGGTTGATCAGTTGGTTAGTTTGTTAGTTAGTTGGAGAGTTCAAGATTACAGCTTTTACACTGGGTTTTTAAACTTTAGGAAACAGGGTGGTTTCAAGTTTTTCCAGCCATTCACAGATAGGTGTGGGCTGTGCACGGGGAGTATGGCTCAGGTTTATGACGCTTTGCTGGCCAAACTCCCTATTACTGTCATTCTCTTAACAATGATACTCCTTAGTGCAGGATACTGTAAATTAACAACACATGGCTTATGATTCAGCCTAAATAGGGTGACCATATTTTGATTTCCAAAAAGAGGACGATCACAACAGCATGTGGGCGTGGTCATGGGTGGGGCCAAATATACAAGACCTTAGCAGTGTGCTGTTCAACTTCGTGGGCATGGAGGGACATTTTTTTCCCAGACCACATGGTGGAGGGCCTGCCAACCACAAAATGCAATCAGATTCGCAGAAGAATTTTCCACAAAATGCAATGAGATTGGCAGATTTCCCCACAAATGTGCGGACAAGGTATATGTCCGCAGTATAGGTTAGATAGGAATATGGCCCCAGTATAGGTTAGATAGGAATATGGCCCCAGTATAGCTTAGAATCTCAGACCCTTATGCTCCCACAGGCTGGCCACACAGCAGCAGGGCCGGGCCGAGGCATAGGCTGGAGAGGCTCCAGCCTCAGGGCGCAGTGTAGGAGGGGGCGCAGAATTCATTCAGCTGTCATTCCTAATTGTGTTTGAAGCACAAAGAAATAAGAAAAGGGGATACATGGCAGTGACTGCAAGCCAGATAACTAGATATTAAGGTGTTGGGGAGATTGTGGGCCCTTTGGTGCCTCTTAGTCTAATAGCAATCAGTGTGTGATGGCTGGGGAGGCAGGAATGGAGGGGCGCACTTTGGTGTCTCAGCCTTGGGTGCTGGAGGACCTTGTCCCGGCTCTGCACAGCAGTGACTTCACTGCTAACAACTCAGGCCCTTATGCTCCCACAGGATGCCCACACAGCACCAGCATGACTTGAATCAATTCACTGACACTGACAGACTGAACTCAGGGCTCAGGCTGTGCTGCTGAGCTGCTCCCACAGGTCACACACAAACAGCACCAATGATCAGCCCAGCGTGAGTCCCACTGAACTCAGGCTGTCTCTGGCTGTCTCCACCCCTCTGCTCTGCAATTTGCTCTGTCTCAGTGGATGGGGGCGGCTGGAGGTGGAGCAGAGCAGCAGGAAGGGATTGACTCACTGCCTAGCCCGAGGAAGAGCCGTTTGAGTCAGGAGTCAGGAGCTGAATGAGATGAGCCGAACACTGGGAGCCCAAGCTGCAGAAGAACAGCTTGCAGAGAGAGAAGATCCACTGAGGCTGAGATGAGCCAAACACTGTGAGCCAGCGACAGAAGAACCACTTGCAGAGATCCACTGAGGCTGAGATGAGCCAAACACTGCGAGCCCAAGCAGCAGAAGAACCGTTTGCAGAGAATCTCTGCAAATGGTTCTTCTGCCTTGGGCTCGCTGTATTCGGCTCATCTCAGCCTCAGTGGATCTCTGCAAGCAGTTCTTCTGTCACTGGCTCACAGTGTTCGGCTCATCTCAGCCTCAATGGATCTCTGCAAGCTGTTCTTCTGCCACTGACTCGCAGTGTTCGGCTCATCTCAGCCTCAATGGATCTCTGCAAGTGTGTTCGGCTCTCCGGACAGATCAAATATCCGGGAGGACAGCCCGGACAGGTCTGAAAAAGTGGACCTGTCCGGGCAAAAGAGGACACATGGTCAGCCTAAGCCTAAATGATGCATTACCATGAACCTGAATAGGGCCACACTGAGAATTCTAGTTCTCTAAAATGGTCTAAATGGGATTTCTGGGCACCTGTATGCTATAAGAGAATGTTTACTAGGTCTAGGTCTGAAAGGTCTTTATTAAGATTCCTTCTTGATCTGACTTAATGCTAAGCTATACTTGGCTCAAAGGCGAAGCTATGCAAACATGGTGTGTAACCTGTCTTTCTAGGTACCATTGGGGTTCGACCCAGGGAACATCCTTGGGTTGTCAGGCGCCTTTCCTGTGATTGGCGACTGCATGTCGGTGTTGTTCTTTGAAACACGGCTACCCTGTGGGGCATGTCATAAGATGTCCGGTTCTCTCATATAGAGTCCTAAGTGTCATCCCTAGGCAGGAGGCCACCTTCACAGTGTTTGACCGTTCTTTCTGTGTTCTGTAGGTTTCTTCCCATATCTTCAAATAGTGGCAAATCAGCTCATCTCTTGGTTAAAGTTAATCTCATGTTGTGTACTTGTAAGTAGGAATATGGACACAAGATGGCAGCAGTGAGTCAGGTACCCATCAAACTTCTGAGCTTCTAGTAATTTAATGCATGAAAGAGCATTTGCCGGACACAGTGGCGTGTGTCTGTAATCCCAGTTACTTGGGAGGCTGAGGCTGTTGGATTGCTTGAGTCTGGGAGTTCTGGTCTACCCTGTGCTATGTTGATCGGGTGTCCACACTAAGCTCAGTATCAATATGGTGGTTCCAGGGGAGCTTGGAGTCACCAGGTTGTCTTAAGGAGGGGTGAATCGGCCCAGGTCGGAAACGGAGCAGGTCAAAATCCCTGTGCTGATCAGTAGTGGGATTGCACCTGTGAATAGCTGGTGCAGAGCAGCCTGGATGACACAGTGAGACATGGCCTTTTATTGGTTGTTGTACTGATGATGCCAACAGAGCATACACAATGAAAACTGCAGCAATGCTACAGTGGCAGCAATACCCTGCTCAGAGGAGCTTACAATACATTTATTATTATCAGATATGTGATGCAGAAAGATCATCTTTTTCTTTGGCTTATTTTACATCCAAGATGTCTCTTTTATAAGTAATCTGATCTTTATGATGACAGAATCGGTTGGTTGGTTGGTTGGTTGGTTGGTTGGTTAGTTTGTTAGTTATTTGGAGAGTTCAAGAATACAGCTTTTACACTGGGTTTTTAAACTTTAGGAAACAGGGTGGTTTCAAGTTTTTCCAGCCATTCACAGATAGGTGTGGGCTCTGCACGGGGAGTATGGCTCAGGTTTATGACGCTTTGCTGGCCAAACTCCTTATTACTGTCATTCTCTTTACAATGATACTCCTTAGTGCAGGACACTGTAAATTAACAACACATGGCTTATGATTCAGCCTAAATGATGCATTACCATGAACCTGAATAGGGCCACACTGAGAATTCTGGTTCTCTAAAATGGCCTAAATGGGATTTCTGGGCACCTGTATGCTATAAGAGAATGTTTACTAGTTCTAGGTCTGAAAGGTCTTTATTAAGATTCCTTCTTGATCTGACTTAATGCTAAGCTATACTTGGCTCAAAGGTGAAGCTATGCAAACATGGTGTGTAACCTGTCTTTCTAGGTACCATTAGGGTTCGACCCAGGGAACATCCTTGGGTTGTCAGGCGCCTTTCCTGTGATTGGCGACTGCATGTCGGTGTTGTTCTTTGAAACACGGCTACCCTGTGGGGCATGTCATAATATGTCCGGTTCTCTCATATAGAGTCCTAAGTGTCATCCCTAGGCAGGAGGCCACCTTCACAGCGTTTGACCGTTCTTTCTGTGTTCTGTAGGTTTCTTCCCATATCTTCAAATAGTGGCAATTCAGCTCATCTCTTGGTTAAAGTTAATCTCATGTTGTGTACTTGTAATTAGGAATATGGAAACAAGATGGCAGCAGTGAGTCAGGTACCCATCAAACTTCTGAGCTTCTAGTAATTTAATGCATGGAAGAGCGTTTGCTGGACACAGTGGAGTGTGTCCGTAATCCCAGTTACTTGGGAAGCTGAGACTGTGGGATTGCTTGAGTCTGGGAGCTCTGGTCTACCCTGTGCTATGTTGATCGGGTGTCCACACTAAGCTCAGTATCAATATGGTGGTTCCAGGGGAGCTTGGAGTCACCAGGTTGTCTTAAGGAGGGGTGAATCGGCCCAGGTCGGAAACGGAGCAGGTCAAAATCCCTGTGCTGATCAGTAGTGGGATTGCACCTGTGAATAGCTGGTGCAGAGCAGCCTGGATGACACAGTGAGACATGGCCTTTTATTGGTTGTTGTACTGATGATGCTAACAAAGCATACACAATGAAAACTGCAGCAATGCTACAGTGGCAGCAATACCCTGCTCAGAGGAGCTTACAATACATTTATTATTATCAGATATGTGATGCAGAAAGATCATCTTTTTCTTTGGCTTATTTTACATGCAAGATGTCTCTTTTATAAGTAATCTGATGTTTGTGATGACAGAATCGGTTGGTTGGTTGGTTGGTTGGTTGGTTGGTTGGTTGGTTGATCAGTTGGTTAGTTTGTTAGTTAGTTGGAGAGTTCAAGATTACAGCTTTTACACTGGGTTTTTAAACTTTAGGAAACAGGGTGGTTTCAAGTTTTTCCAGCCATTCACAGATAGGTGTGGGCTGTGCACGGGGAGTATGGCTCAGGTTTATGACGCTTTGCTGGCCAAACTGCTTATTACTGTCATTCTCTTTACAATGATACTCCTTAGTGCAGGATACTGTAAATTAACAACACGTGGCTTATGATTCAGCCTAAATGATGCATTACCATGAACCTGAATAGGGCCACACTAAGAATTCTGGTTCTCTAAAATGGTCTAAATGGGATTTCTGGGCACCTGTATGCTATAAGAGAATGTTTACTAGGTCTAGGTCTGAAAGGTCTTTATTAAGATTCCTTCTTGATCTGACTTAATGCTAAGCTATACTTGGCTCAAAGGCGAAGCTATGCAAACATGGTGTGTAACCTGTCTTTCTAGGTACCATTGGGGTTCGACCCAGGGAACATCCTTGGGTTGTCAGGCGCCTTTCCTGTGATTGGCGACTGCATGTCGGTGTTGTTCTTTGAAACACGGCTACCCTGTGGGGCATGTCATAATATGTCCGGTTCTCTCATATAGAGTCCTAAGTGTCATCCCTAGGCAGGAGGCCACCTTCACAGCGTTTGACCGTGCTTTCTGTGTTCTGTAGGTTTCTTCCCATATCTTCAAATAGTGGCAATTCAGCTCATCTCTTGGTTAAAGTTAATCTCATGTTGTGTACTTGTAATTAGGAATATGGAAACAAGATCGCAGCAGTGAGTCAGGTACCCATCAAACTTCTGAGCTGCTAGTAATTTAATGCATGAAGAGCATTTGCCGGACACAGTGGCGTGTGTCTGTAATCCCAGTTACTTGGGAGGCTGAGGCTGTTGGATTGCTAGAGTCTGGGAGTTCTGGTCTACCCTGTGCTATGTTGATCGGGTGTCCACACTAAGCTCAGTATCAATATGGTGGTTCCAGGGGAGCTTGGAGTCACCAGGTTGTCTTAAGGAGGGGTGAATCGGCCCAGGTTGGAAACGGAGCAGGTCAAAATCCCTGTGCTGATCAGTAGTGGGATTGCACCTGTGAATAGCTGGTGCAGAGCAGCCTGGATGACACAGTGCGACATGGCCTTTTATTGGTTGTTGTACTGATGATGCTAACAAAGCATACACAATGAAAACTGCAGCAATGCTACAGTGGCAGCAATACCCTGCTCAGAGGAGCTTACAATACATTTATTATTATCAGATATGTGATGCAGAAAGATCATCTTTTTCTTTGGCTTATTTTACATCCAAGATGTCTCTTTTATAAGTAATCTGATCTTTATGATGACAGAATCGGTTGGTTGGTTGGTTGGTTGGTTAGTTTGTTAGTTATTTGGAGAGTTCAAGAATACAGCTTTTACACTGGGTTTTTAAACTTTAGGAAACAGGGTGGTTTCAAGTTTTTCCAGCCATTCACAGATAGGTGTGGGCTGTGCACGGGGAGTATGGCTCAGGTTTATGACGCTTTGCTGGCCAAACTCCTTATTACTGTCATTCTCTTTACAATGATACTCCTTAGTGCAGGACACTGTAAATTAACAACACATGGCTTATGATTCAGCCTAAATGATGCATTACCATGAACCTGAATAGGGCCACACTGAGAATTCTGGTTCTCTAAAATGGTCTAAATGGGATTTCTGGGCACCTGTATGCTATAAGAGAATGTTTACTAGTTCTAGGTCTGAAAGGTCTTTATTAAGATTCCTTCTTGATCTGACTTAATGCTAAGCTATACTTGGCTCAAAGGCGAAGCTATGCAAACATGGTGTGTAACCTGTCTTTCTAGGTACCATTGGGGTTCGACCCAGGGAACATCCTTGGGTTGTCAGGCGCCTTTCCTGTGATTGGCGACTGCATGTCGGTGTTGTTCTTTGAAACACGGCTACCCTGTGGGGCATGTCATAATATGTCCGGTTCTCTCATATAGAGTCCTAAGTGTCATCCCTAGGCAGGAGGCCACCTTCACAGCGTTTGACCGTTCTTTCTGTGTTCTGTAGGTTTCTTCCCATATCTTCAAATAGTGGCAATTCAGCTCATCTCTTGGTTAAAGTTAATCTCATGTTGTGTACTTGTAATTAGGAATATGGAAACAAGATCGCAGCAGTGAGTCAGGTACCCATCAAACTTCTGAGCTGCTAGTAATTTAATGCATGAAGAGCATTTGCCGGACACAGTGGCGTGTGTCTGTAATCCCAGTTACTTGGGAGGCTGAGGCTGTTGGATTGCTTGAGTCTGGGAGTTCTGGTCTACCCTGTGCTATGTTGATCGGGTGTCCACACTAAGCTCAGTATCAATATGGTGGTTCCAGGGGAGCTTGGAGTCACCAGGTTGTCTTAAGGAGGGGTGAATCGGCCCAGGTTGGAAACGGAGCAGGTCAAAATCCCTGTGCTGATCAGTAGTGGGATTGCACCTGTGAATAGCTGGTGCAGAGCAGCCTGGATGACACAGTGCGACATGGCCTTTTATTGGTTGTTGTACTGATGATGCTAACAAAGCATACACAATGAAAACTGCAGCAATGCTACAGTGGCAGCAATACCCTGCTCAGAGGAGCTTACAATACATTTATTATTATCAGATATGTGATGCAGAAAGATCATCTTTTTCTTTGGCTTATTTTACATCCAAGATGTCTCTTTTATAAGTAATCTGATCTTTATGATGACAGAATCGGTTGGTTGGTTGGTTGGTTGGTTAGTTTGTTAGTTATTTGGAGAGTTCAAGAATACAGCTTTTACACTGGGTTTTTAAACTTTAGGAAACAGGGTGGTTTCAAGTTTTTCCAGCCATTCACAGATAGGTGTGGGCTGTGCACGGGGAGTATGGCTCAGGTTTATGACGCTTTGCTGGCCAAACTCCTTATTACTGTCATTCTCTTTACAATGATACTCCTTAGTGCAGGACACTGTAAATTAACAACACATGGCTTATGATTCAGCCTAAATGATGCATTACCATGAACCTGAATAGGGCCACACTGAGAATTCTGGTTCTCTAAAATGGTCTAAATGGGATTTCTGGGCACCTGTATGCTATAAGAGAATGTTTACTAGTTCTAGGTCTGAAAGGTCTTTATTAAGATTCCTTCTTGATCTGACTTAATGCTAAGCTATACTTGGCTCAAAGGCGAAGCTATGCAAACATGGTGTGTAACCTGTCTTTCTAGGTACCATTGGGGTTCGACCCAGGGAACATCCTTGGGTTGTCAGGCGCCTTTCCTGTGATTGGCGACTGCATGTCGGTGTTGTTCTTTGAAACACGGCTACCCTGTGGGGCATGTCATAATATGTCCGGTTCTCTCATATAGAGTCCTAAGTGTCATCCCTAGGCAGGAGGCCACCTTCACAGCGTTTGACCGTTCTTTCTGTGTTCTGTAGGTTTCTTCCCATATCTTCAAATAGTGGCAATTCAGCTCATCTCTTGGTTAAAGTTAATCTCATGTTGTGTACTTGTAATTAGGAATATGGAAACAAGATGGCAGCAGTGAGTCAGGTACCCATCAAACTTCTGAGCTTCTAGTAATTTAATGCATGAAAGAGCATTCGCTAGACACAGTGGCGTGTGTCTGTAATCCCAGTTACTTGGGAGGCTGAGGCTGTGGGATTGCTTGAGTCTGGGAGTTCTGGTCTACCCTGTGCTATGTTGATCGGGTGTCCACACTAAGCTCAGTATCAATATGGTGGTTCCAGGGGAGCTTGGAGTCACCAGGTTGTCTTAAGGAGGGGTGAATCGGCCCAGGTCGGAAACGGAGCAGGTCAAAATCCCTGTGCTGATCAGTAGTGGGATTGCACCTGTGAATAGCTGGTGCAGAGCAGCCTGGATGACACAGTGAGACATGGCCTTTTATTGGTTGTTGTACTGATGATGCTAACAAAGCATACTCAATGAAAACTGCAGCAATGCTACAGTGGCAGCAATACCCTGCTCAGAGGAGCTTACAATACATTTATTATTATCAGATATGTGATGCACAAAGATCATCTTTTTCTTTGGCTTATTTTACATGCAAGATGTCTCTTTTATAAGTAATCTGATGTTTGTGATGACAGAATCGGTTGGTTGGTTGGTTGGTTGGTTGGTTGGTTGGTTGATCAGTTGGTTAGTTTGTTAGTTAGTTGGAGAGTTCAAGATTACAGCTTTTACACTGGGTTTTTAAACTTTAGAAAACAGGGTGGTTTCAAGTTTTTCCAGCCATTCACAGATAGGTGTGGGCTGTGCACGGGGAGTATGGCTCAGGTTTATGACGCTTTGCTGGCCAAACTCCTTATTACTGTCATTCTCTTTACAATGATACTCCTTAGTGCAGGATACTGTAAATTAACAACACGTGGCTTATGATTCAGCCTAAATGATGCATTACCATGAACCTGAATAGGGCCACACTGAGAATTCTGGTTCTCTAAAATGGTCTAAATGGGATTTCTGGGCACCTGTATGCTATAAGAGAATGTTTACTAGGTCTAGGTCTGAAAGGTCTTTATTAAGATTCCTTCTTGATCTGACTTAATGCTAAGCTATACTTGGCTAAAAGGCAAAGCTATGCAAACATGGTGTGTAACCTGTCTTTCTAGGTACCATTGGGGTTCGACCCAGGGAACATCCTTGGGTTGTCAGGCGCCTTTCCTGTGATTGGCGACTGCATGTCGGTGTTGTTCTTTGAAACACGGCTACCCTGTGGGGCATGTCATAATATGTCCGGTTCTCTCATATAGAGTCCTAAGTGTCATCCCTAGGCAGGAGGCCACCTTCACAGCGTTTGACCGTGCTTTCTGTGTTCTGTAGGTTTCTTCCCATATCTTCAAATAGTGGCAATTCAGCTCATCTCTTGGTTAAAGTTAATCTCATGTTGTGTACTTGTAATTAGGAATATGGAAACAAGATGGCAGCAGTGAGTCAGGTACCCATCAAACTTCTGAGCTTCTAGTAATTTAATGCATGAAAGAGCAGTTGCCGGACACAGTGGCGTGTGTCTGTAATCCCAGTTACTTGGGAGGCTGAGGCTGTGGCTGTTGGAGTGCTTGAGTCTGGGAGTTCTGGTCTACCCTGTGCTATGTTGATCGGGTGTCCACACTAAGCTCACTATCAATATGGTGGTTCCAGGGGAGCTTGGAGTCACCAGGTTGTCTTAAGGAGGGGTGAATTGGCCCAGGTCGGAAACTGAGCAGGTCAAAATCCCTGTGCTGATCAGTAGTGGGATTGCACCTGTGAATAGCTGGTGCCTGGATGACACAGTGAGACATGGCCTTTTATTGGTTGTTGTACTGATGATGCTAACAAAGCATACACAATGAAAACTGCAGCAATGCTACAGTGGCAGCAATACCCTGCTCAGAGGAGCTTACAATACATTTATTATTATCAGATATGTGATGCAGAAAGATCATCTTTTTCTTTGGCTTATTTTACATCCAAGATGTCTCTTTTATAAGTAATCTGATGTTTGTGATGACAGAATCGGTTGGTTGGTTGATCAGTTGGTTAGTTTGTTAGTTAGTTGGAGAGTTCAAGAATACAGCTTTTACACTGGGTTTTTAAACTTTAGGAAACAGGGTGGTTTCAAGTTTTTCCAGCCATTCACAGATAGGTGTGGGCTGTGCACGGGGAGTATGGCTCAGGTTTATGACGCTTTGCTGGCCAAACTCCCTATTACTGTCATTCTCTTAACAATGATACTCCTTAGTGCAGGATACTGTAAATTAACAACACATGGCTTATGATTCAGCCTAAATGATGCATTACCATGAACCTGAATAGGGCCACACTGAGAATTCTGGTTCTCTAAAATGGTCTAAATGGGATTTCTGGGCACCTGTATGCTATAAGAGAATGTTTACTAGGTCTAGGTCTGAAAGGTCTTTATTAAGATTCCTTCTTGATCTGACTTAATGCTAAGCTATACTTGGCTCAAAGGCGAAGCTATGCAAACATGGTGTGTAACCTGTCTTTCTAGGTACCATTGGGGTTCGACCCAGGGAACATCCTTGGGTTGTCAGGCGCCTTTCCTGTGATTGGCGACTGCATGTCGGTGTTGTTCTTTGAAACACGGCTACCCTGTGGGGCATGTCATAAGATGTCCGGTTCTCTCATATAGAGTCCTAAGTGCAGTGGCGTAGCTACAAACCTCTGGGCCCCGATGCGGAATCTGGATGTGGGCCCCCCCCCCCGGCAACAACAGCCCCCCCCCTCCCCCGGCAACACCTGACGGATGCACACACATATCAAAATCCCTATAGCCAGCTATAGGTACCCCCAGTATAGGTAGTCAGGCATAGGTAAGCCAGTATAGTTGCCCCCGGTATAGGTGAGATAGGCAGGCGCCGCCGGTATAAGTTAGATAGATAGGTGCCCCCAGTACAGGTTAGCTAGGTGGGTGCCTCTAATATATGTAGCCAGAATAGTTGCCCCCAGCGTAGGTTAGATAGGTAGGTGCCCCCAGTATAGGTTAGTTAGGTAGGTGCCTCCAATACAGGTAGCCAGTTTAGTTGCCACCTGTATAGGCTAGCTAGGTGCCCCCAATACAGGTTAGATAAGTAAGTGCCCCCAGTATAGGTTAGATAGGTAGGTGCCCCCAGTATAAATTAGATTAGGTTGGTGCCCCCTAGTATAGGTTAGATGAGGTAGCTGCCCCCCAGGATAGATTAGGTAGCTTCCCCCCAGGATAGATTAGGTAGCTGCCCCCCAGGATAGATTAGGTAGCTGCCCCCCAGGATAGATTAGGTAGCTGCCCCCCAGTATAGGTTAGATTAGGTAGCTGCCCCCCCAGGATAGATTAGGTAGCTGCCCCCCAGGATAGATTAGGTAGCTGCCCCCCAGTATAGGTTAGATTAGGTAGCTGCCCCCCAGGATAGGTTAGATTAGGTAGCTGCCCCCCAGGATAGATTAGGTAGCTGCCCCCCAGGATAGATTAGGTAGCTGCCCCCCAGGATAGATTAGGTAGCTGCCCCCCAGGATAGATTAGGTAGCTGCCCCCCAGGATTAGGTTAGAATAGGTAGGTGCCCCCCAGGATAGATTAGGTAGCTGCCCCCCAGGATAGATTAGGTAGCTGCCCCCCAGGATTAGGTAGCTGCCCCCCAGGATAGATTAGGTAGCTGCCCCCAGGATAGATTAGGTAGGTACCCCCCAGTATAAGTTAGATTAGGTAGCTGCCCCCCAGAATAGATTAGGTAGCTGCCCCCCAGGATAGATTAGGTAGGTGCCCCCCAGTATACATTAGATTAGGTAGCTGCCCCCAGGATTAGGTTAGATTAGGTAGCTGCCCCCCAGGATAGATTAGGTAGCTGCCCCCAGGATAGATTAGGTAGGTGCCCCCCAGGATAGATTAGGTAGCTGCCCCCCAGGATAGATTAGGTAGCTGCCCCCCAGGATAGATTAGGTAGCTGCCCCCCAGGATAAATTAGGTAGCTGCCCCCCAGGATTAGGTTAGAATAGGTAGGTGCCCCCCAGGATAGATTAGGTAGCTGCCCCCCAGGATAGATTAGGTAGCTGCCCCCCAGGATTAGGTAGCTGCCCCCCAGGATAGATTAGGTAGCTGCCCCCAGGATAGATTAGGTAGGTACCCCCCAGTATAATTTAGATTAGGTAGCTGCCCCCCAGAATAGATTAGGTAGCTGCCCCCCAGGATAGATTAGGTAGGTGCCCCCCAGTATAGGTTAGATTAGGTAGCTGCCCCCAGGATTAGGTTAGATTAGGTAGCTGCCCCCCAGGATAGATTAGGTAGCTGCCCCCAGGATAGATTAGGTAGGTGCCCCCCAGTATAGGTTAGATTAGGTAGGTGCCCCCCAGGATAGATTAGGTAGCTGCCCCCCAGTATAGGTTAGATTAGGTAGGTGCCCCCCAGGATAGATTAGTTAGCTGCCCCCCAGCATAGATTAGGTAGCTGCCCCCCAGGATTAGGTTAGATTAGGTAGCTGCCCCCCAGGATAGATTAGGTAGCTGCCCCCCAGGATAGATTAGGTAGCTGCCCCCCAGTATAGGTTAGATTAGGTAGGTGCCCCCCAGGATAGATTAGGTAGCTGCCCCCCAGGATAGAGCAGGTAGGTAGGTGCCCCGTCCCCATAATGGAGGGGGGGGGCCGCAGCCGCGGGGAGGGCAGCCCGACCTCTCCCTCCCTTCCTCTCCCCGGGGCCCCCCCCCTCAGATGCAGAGTGAGCAGCTCACGGAAGCGCTGTAGGCAGAACTCACCTCCGTCCCTGGATCCAATCGCCGCTGATCTCCTCTCTGGCTGGCTCTGCATACATGCTTACACACGCAGCTTCCTGTTTAGCCGGAAGCTGCGTGTGTAACAACATCTATGCAGAGCCAGCCAGAGAGGAGATCAGCGGCGAGTGGAACGCAGGGAGGTGAGTTCTGCCTACAGCGCTTCCGTGAGCTGCTCACTCTGCATTTGAGGGGGGGCCCCGGGGAGAGGCAGGGAGGGAGAGGTCGGGCTGCCCTCCCCGCGGCTGCGGCTCCCTCCTACCAGCGCGCACGGTCGCATGGCCCTCCAAACGGAGATGGGCCCCCCGGGCCCCTCCCCCTGCCTCCTCAGGAGCCGGGCCCGGTCGCCAAGGCGACCGCTGCGACCACGAGCCCTACGCCCATTCCTAAGTGTCATCCCTAGGCAGGAGGCCACCTTCACAGCGTTTGACCGTTCTTTCTGTGTTCAGTAGGTTTCTTCCCATATCTTCAAATAGTGGCAATTCAGCTCATCTCTTGGTTAAAGTTAATCTCATGTTGTGTACTTGTAATTAGGAATATGGAAACAAGATGGCAGTAGTGAGTCAGGTACCCATCAAACTTCTGAGCTTCTAGTAATTTAATGCAAGAAAGAGCATTTGCCGGACACAGTGGCGTGTGTCTGTAATCCCAGTTACTTGGGAGGCTGAGGCTGTTGGATTGCTTGAGTCTGGGAGTTCTGGTCTACCCTGTGCTATGTTGATCGGGTGTCCACACTAAGCTCAGTATCAATATGGTGGTTCCAGGGGAGCTTGGAGTCACCAGGTTGTCTTAAGGAGGGGTGAATCGGCCCAGGTCGGAAACGGAGCAGGTCAAAATCCCTGTGCTGATCAGTAGTGGGATTGCACCTGTGAATAGCTGGTGCAGAGCAGCCTGGATGACACAGTGAGATATGGCCTTTTATTGGTTGTTGTACTGATGATGCTAACAAAGCATACACAATGAAAACTGCAGCAATGCTACAGTGGCAGCAATACCCTGCTCAGAGGAGCTTACAATACATTTATTATTATCAGATATGTGATGCAGAAAGATCATCTTTTTCTTTGGCTTATTTTACATCCAAGATGTCTCTTTTGTAAGTAATCTGATCTTTATGATGACAGAATCGGTTGGTTGGTTGGTTGGTTGATCAGTTGGTTAGTTTGTTAGTTAGTTGGAGAGTTCAAGAATACAGCTTTTACACTGGGTTTTTAAACTTTAGGAAACAGGGTGGTTTCAAGTTTTTCCAGCCATTCACAGATAGGTGTGGGCTGTGCACGGGGAGTATGGCTCAGGTTTATGACGCTTTGCTGGCCAAACTCCCTATTACTGTCATTCTCTTAACAATGATACTCCTTAGTGCAGGATACTGTAAATTAACAACACATGGCTTATGATTCAGCCTAAATGATGCATTACCATGAACCTGAATAGGGCCACACTGAGAATTCTGGTTCTCTAAAATGGTATAAATGGGATTTCTGGGCACCTGTATGCTATAAGAGAATGTTTACTAGGTCTAGGTCTGAAAGGTCTTTATTAAGATTCCTTCTTGATCTGACTTAATGCTAAGCTATACTTGGCTCAAAGGCGAAGCTATGCAAACATGGTGTGTAACCTGTCTTTCTAGGTACCATTGGGGTTCGACCCAGGGAACATCCTTGGGTTGTCAGGCGCCTTTCCTGTGATTGGCGACTGCATGTCGGTGTTGTTCTTTGAAACACGGCTACCCTGTGGGGCATGTCATAATATGTCCGGTTCTCTCATATAGAGTCCTAAGTGTCATCCCTAGGCAGGAGGCCACCTTCACAGCGTTTGACCGTGCTTTCTGTGTTCTGTAGGTTTCTTCCCATATCTTCAAATAGTGGCAATTCAGCTCATCTCTTGGTTAAAGTTAATCTCATGTTGTGTACTTGTAATTAGGAATATGGAAACAAGATGGCAGTAGTGAGTCAGGTACCCATCAAACTTCTGAGCTTCTAGTAATTTAATGCAAGAAAGAGCATTTGCCGGACACAGTGGCGTGTGTCTGTAATCCCAGTTACTTGGGAGGCTGAGGCTGTTGGATTGCTTGAGTCTGGGAGTTCTGGTCTACCCTGTGCTATGTTGATCGGGTGTCCACACTAAGCTCAGTATCAATATGGTGGTTCCAGGGGAGCTTGGAGTCACCAGGTTGTCTTAAGGAGGGGTGAATCGGCCCAGGTCGGAAACGGAGCAGGTCAAAATCCCTGTGCTGATCAGTAGTGGGATTGCACCTGTGAATAGCTGGTGCAGAGCAGCCTGGATGACACAGTGAGACATGGCCTTTTATTGGTTGTTGTACTGATGATGCTAACAAAGCATACACAATGAAAACTGCAGCAATGCTACAGTGGCAGCAATACCCTGCTCAGAGGAGCTTACAATACATTTATTATTATCAGATATGTGATGCAGAAAGATCATCTTTTTCTTTGGCTTATTTTACATCCAAGATGTCTCTTTTGTAAGTAATCTGATCTTTATGATGACAGAATCGGTTGGTTGGTTGGTTGGTTGATCAGTTGGTTAGTTTGTTAGTTAGTTGGAGAGTTCAAGAATACAGCTTTTACACTGGGTTTTTAAACTTTAGGAAACAGGGTGGTTTCAAGTTTTTCCAGCCATTCACAGATAGGTGTGGGCTGTGCACGGGGAGTATGGCTCAGGTTTATGACGCTTTGCTGGCCAAACTCCCTATTACTGTCATTCTCTTAACAATGATACTCCTTAGTGCAGGATACTGTAAATTAACAACACATGGCTTATGATTCAGCCTAAATGATGCATTACCATGAACCTGAATAGGGCCACACTGAGAATTCTGGTTCTCTAAAATGGTATAAATGGGATTTCTGGGCACCTGTATGCTATAAGAGAATGTTTACTAGGTCTAGGTCTGAAAGGTCTTTATTAAGATTCCTTCTTGATCTGACTTAATGCTAAGCTATACTTGGCTCAAAGGCGAAGCTATGCAAACATGGTGTGTAACCTGTCTTTCTAGGTACCATTGGGGTTCGACCCAGGGAACATCCTTGGGTTGTCAGGCGCCTTTCCTGTGATTGGCGACTGCATGTCGGTGTTGTTCTTTGAAACACGGCTACCCTGTGGGGCATGTCATAATATGTCCGGTTCTCTCATATAGAGTCCTAAGTGTCATCCCTAGGCAGGAGGCCACCTTCACAGCGTTTGACCGTGCTTTCTGTGTTCTGTAGGTTTCTTCCCATATCTTCAAATAGTGGCAATTCAGCTCATCTCTTGGTTAAAGTTAATCTCATGTTGTGTACTTGTAATTAGGAATATGGAAACAAGATGGCAGCAGTGAGTCAGGTACCCATCAAACTTCTGAGCTTCTAGTAATTTAATGCATGAAAGAGCATTTGCCGGACACAGTGGCGTGTGTCTGTAATCCCAGTTACTTGGGAGGCTGAGGCTGTTGGATTGCTTGAGTCTGGGAGTTCTGGTCTACCCTGTGCTATGTTGATCGGGTGTCCACACTAAGCTCAGTATCAATATGGTGGTTCCAGGGGAGCTTGGAGTCACCAGGTTGTCTTAAGGAGGGGTGAATCGGCCCAGGTCGGAAACGGAGCAGGTCAAAATCCCTGTGCTGATCAGTAGTGGGATTGCACCTGTGAATAGCTGGTGCAGAGCAGCCTGGATGACACAGTGAGACATGGCCTTTTATTGGTTGTTGTACTGATGATGCTAACAAAGCATACACAATGAAAACTGCAGCAATGCTACAGTGGCAGCAATACCCTGCTCAGAGGAACTTACAATACATTTATTATTATCAGATATGTGATGCAGAAAGATCATCTTTTTCTTTGGCTTATTTTACATCCAAGATGTCTCTTTTATAAGTAATCTGATCTTTATGATGACAGAATCGGTTGGTTGGTTGGTTGGTTGGTTGGTTGGTTAGTTTGTTAGTTATTTGGAGAGTTCAAGAATACAGCTTTTACACTGGGTTTTTAAACTTTAGGAAACAGGGTGGTTTCAAGTTTTTCCAGCCATTCACAGATAGGTGTGGGCTCTGCACGGGGAGTATGGCTCAGGTTTATGACGCTTTGCTGGCCAAACTCCTTATTACTGTCATTCTCTTTACAATGATACTCCTTAGTGCAGGACACTGTAAATTAACAACACATGGCTTATGATTCAGCCTAAATGATGCATTACCATGAACCTGAATAGGGCCACACTGAGAATTCTGGTTCTCTAAAATGGTCTAAATGGGATTTCTGGGCACCTGTATGCTATAAGAGAATGTTTACTAGTTCTAGGTCTGAAAGGTCTTTATTAAGATTCCTTCTTGATCTGACTTAATGCTAAGCTATACTTGGCTCAAAGGCGAAGCTATGCAAACATGGTGTGTAACCTGTCTTTCTAGGTACCATTGGGGTTCGACCCAGGGAACATCCTTGGGTTGTCAGGCGCCTTTCCTGTGATTGGCGACTGCATGTCGGTGTTGTTCTTTGAAACACGGCTACCCTGTGGGGCATGTCATAATATGTCCGGTTCTCTCATATAGAGTCCTAAGTGTCATCCCTAGGCAGGAGGCCACCTTCACAGCGTTTGACCGTTCTTTCTGTGTTCTGTAGGTTTCTTCCCATATCTTCAAATAGTGGCAATTCAGCTCATCTCTTGGTTAAAGTTAATCTCATGTTGTGTACTTGTAATTAGGAATATGGAAACAAGATGGCAGCAGTGAGTCAGGTACCCATCAAACTTCTGAGCTTCTAGTAATTTAATGCAAAAAAGAGCATTTGCTGGACACAGTGGCGTGTGTCTGTAATCCCAGTTACTTGGGAGGCTGAGGCTGTGGGATTGCTTGAGTCTGGGAGTTCTGGTCTACCCTGTGCTATGTTGATCGGGTGTCCACACTAAGCTCAGTATCAATATGGTGGTTCCAGGGGAGCTTGGAGTCACCAGGTTGTCTTAAGGAGGGGTGAATCGGCCCAGGTCGGAAACGGAGCAGGTCAAAATCCCTGTGCTGATCAGTAGTGGGATTGCACCTGTGAATAGCTGGTGCAGAGCAGCCTGGATGACACAGTGAGACATGGCCTTTTATTGGTTGTTGTACTGATGATGCTAACAAAGCATACTCAATGAAAACTGCAGCAATGCTACAGTGGCAGCAATACCCTGCTCAGAGGAGCTTACAATACATTTATTATTATCAGATATGTGATGCAGAAAGATCATCTTTTTCTTTGGCTTATTTTACATGCAAGATGTCTCTTTTATAAGTAATCTGATGTTTGTGATGACAGAATCGGTTGGTTGGTTGGTTGGTTGATTGATCAGTTGGTTAGTTTGTTAGTTAGTTGGAGAGTTCAAGATTACAGCTTTTACACTGGGTTTTTAAACTTTAGGAAACAGGGTGGTTTCAAGTTTTTCCAGCCATTCACAGATAGGTGTGGGCTGTGCACGGGGAGTATGGCTTAGGTTTATGACGCTTTGCTGGCCAAACTCCTTATTACTGTCATTCTCTTTACAATGATACTCCTTAGTGCAGGATACTGTAAATTAACAACACGTGGCTTATGATTCAGCCTAAATGATGCATTACCATGAACCTGAATAGGGCCACACTGAGAATTCTGGTTCTCTAAAATGGTCTAAATGGGATTTCTGGGCACCTGTATGCTATAAGAGAATGTTTACTAGGTCTAGGTCTGAAAGGTCTTTATTAAGATTCCTTCTTGATCTGACTTAATGCTAAGCTATACTTGGCTAAAAGGCAAAGCTATGCAAACATGGTGTGTAACCTGTCTTTCTAGGTACCATTGGGGTTCGACCCAGGGAACATCCTTGGGTTGTCAGGCGCCTTTCCTGTGATTGGCGACTGCATGTCGGTGTTGTTCTTTGAAACACGGCTACCCTGTGGGGCATGTAATAAGATGTCCGGTTCTCTCATATAGAGTCCTAAGTGTCATCCCCAGGCAGGAGGCCACCTTCACAGCGTTTGTCCGTTCTTTCTGTGTTCAGTAGGTTTCTTCCCATACCTTCAAATAGTGGCAATTCAGCTCATCTCTTGGTTAAAGTTAATCTCATGTTGTGTACTTGTAATTAGGAATATTGAAACAAGATGGCAGCAGTGAGTCAGGTACCCATCAAACTTCTGAGCTTCTAGTAATTTAATGCAAGAAAGAGCATTTGCCGGACACAGTGGCGTGTGTCTGTAATCCCAGTTACTTGGGAGGCTGAGGCGGTTGGATTGCTTGAGTCTGGGAGGTCTGGTCTACCCTGTGCTATGTTGATTGGGTGTCCACACTAAGCTCAGTATCAATATGGTGGTTCCAGGGGAGCTTGGAGTCACCAGGTTGTCTTAAGGAGGGGTGAATCGGCCCAGGTGGGAAACGGAGCAGGTCAAAATCCCTGTGCTGATCAGTAGTGGGATTGCACCTGTGAATAGCTGGTGCAGAGCAGCCTGGATGACACAGTGAGACATGGCCTTTTATTGGTTGTTGTACTGATGATGCTAACAAAGCATACACAATGAAAACTGCAGCAATGCTACAGTGGCAGCAATACCCTGCTCAGAGGAGCTAGCAATACCCTGCTCAGAGGAGCTTACAATACATTTATTATTATCAGATATGTGATGCAGAAAGATCATCTTTTTCTTTGGCTTATTTTACATCCAAGATGTCTCTTTTGTAAGTAATCTGATCTTTATGATGACAGAATCGGTTGGTTGGTTGGTTGGTTGATCAGTTGGTTAGTTTGTTAGTTAGTTGGAGAGTTCAAGAATACAGCTTTTACACTGGGTTTTTAAACTTTAGGAAACAGGGTGGTTTCAAGTTTTTCCAGCCATTCACAGATAGGTGTGGGCTGTGCACGGGGAGTATGGCTCAGGTTTATGACGCTTTGCTGGCCAAACTCCTTATTACTGTCATTCTCTTAACAATGATACTCCTTAGTGCAGGATACTGTAAATTAACAACACATGGCTTATGATTCAGCCTAAATGATGCATTACCATGAACCTGAATAGGGCCACACTGAGAATTCTGGTTCTCTAAAATGGTCTAAATGGGATTTCTGGGCACCTGTATGCTACAAGAGAATGTTTACTAGGTCTAGGTCTGAAAGGTCTTTATTAAGATTCCTTCTTGATCTGACTTAATGCTAAGCTATACTTGGCTCAAAGGCGAAGCTATGCAAACATGGTGTGTAACCTGTCTTTCTAGGTACCATTGGGGTTCGACCCAGGGAACATCCTTGGGTTGTCAGGCGCCTTTCCTGTGATTGGCGACTGCATGTCGGTGTTGTTCTTTGAAACACGGCTACCCTGTGGGGCATGTCATAAGATGTCCGGTTCTCTCATATAGAGTCCTAAGTGTCATCCCTAGGCAGGAGGCCACCTTCACAGTGTTTGACCGTTCTTTCTGTGTTCTGTAGGTTCTTCCCATATCTTCAAATAGTGGCAATAATAAAAAACCAAAATAACACTGCGCCAAAGTTCAGAATATTGAAATAAAGAATACTTCATTCACTGCGTAAAAAGCAAATCGCTGGGATCGCTGCAAAGAAAAGTCCAATATTGGAAGTAAAGTTCAGTCGTAATGCTGCGCTCTCCAGACCTAAAATAAAAAACAAGCTCCACATAGGGTAACATTGTTCAATCAAGCACATTAATCCTCTTCCACATCACCCGTGTTCTGTGTGACCAAAGTGCCACTCCAATCAAATTCCTCCCCCTTCTCACTAAATGCTCACCAGATATGCACCACCTCAGCTTGTCAGGTGGGTCTTAAGCCAAATGCTGGAACACCAGCTCAACCTTGTCTCTGTAGAGGGAAAGAATTTCTCCACATAGGGTAATACAGTTCAATTAAAATTGCTTATAACTATGAATGCTGTGTCTCCCTCTTAACACCATGTGAATGTGCCACAATCCACACTGCATGCCATACTTCTCACCAGATGTTCCCCACCCCTTCTATGCGGGTGGAAACTGCGCTTTTTAGAGGGTTGTAATCACGACTCCACTGACTTTAAAACTGGCCTCTTGCAAGGTCCTTCCAATTTATTCCAGAGTAAAAATTCTCAATAAAACAAATATAAAACAAAAAGAAACCACATAGCGTAATACTGTATAAAGGTTACTTCTGTGCGCAATAATCAATGCACTTACGCCTCCAGAAGTTCAATTCGCATATAACAAACGCTTAGTGCCAATGCCCATCCGTCTGGTGCAGGGTACGTCTCTCCCGTCCACGCTATCCCGCTTAGCCGCCTCTCTCGTTCCCAGGGTTTACAGATAGTGCGCCTATACTCCGACCGGCCGGTCTGTGCGCTTCCTGGTCAGTGCGCGACGTCAAACGTTAGTTCCGCCCTACGCGCGTTTCGTCTTCCACCAGACTCATCAGGGGCTCCGCCTCCTGACGTCTGACGCTACATTACATAGTGCATCCCTGCTCCTGATTGGAGGATCGATCGAGGGGCTGAATGGGCATTGTTTACATTTTAAAACACACTTTAAACATTAGCATATACTTTCTTTCTATCTAACCTTAATTATATTCACTTATTTTCATTAAATTTCTGGTATCACCGTGGTCTATACTCGAAATTCAGCCCTCTCATGATTCTAAACGTATCAGCTATAATTTCCCATTCCTAATGGGGCTCCATCTAGTGGTCTATAATGATATTGCAGCTCCCATACAAATGTGCATTAACTAATTATTCACTCTGTCTCCTTGCTAATTAATAACCTTACCATTTAAATATATCGTGATAATCCACAAAAATTAAAATTTAACTCGTGAATATTGTGCCCATTATAAACCTGGTGCCATAATCTGTACCTCGTGATATTATATTTGTATTGGGCACTATCATTATGACCCCTCCTCTTGTTCTTTATTTTATTTTGTGAGATATAATTGTGTCCTCAATGTGTCCTATACCTAACTATTAGTGAAAGTTATATAATTATAATATAATTATGTCCTCAATGTGTCCTATACATGCTAGTGGTGAAAGCTTTATGTGATATATCACCTCACCTTATTTTGTGAGATTCACCAATTTATGCCATCATCTTATCTTCTAATGTGTGTGCGATCGCTTTCTATTTATTATTAGTTTATATTAACAATCCCATTTATATGTGCTAATTTTATTATAGTGTGAACGTTGTGAAATTGGTGGACTAGTCTCCTATCATATAAGTGCCTGTGGTTGTGTTTATTATTAAAAACATATATTTATATTATTCTTATGAAAGCATTAGCTTAATTCCCCTAGAACAGATCAATCATTTGTGATATGACAATTGAGGTCAAACTCAATATTAAGACCGTGAGGACTCATGGTCCTCAGGTCAAAAATCCATCTCCCCTCTGCCTTGGAGATTTCCTTCACAAGGTTTGATCCCCTCCATTTTTTCATATACTTCTCTAGAGCCATGAACCTCAGACCTGCTGGATTCCTATCATGATGCGTTTTGAAGTGATTCGAGACACTATGGCTCTCCAATCCCTTCTTGTATAGGACACATTGAGGACATAATTATATTATAATTATATAACTTTCACTAATAGTTAGGTATAGGACACATTGAGGACACAATTATATCTCACAAAATAAAATAAAGAACAAGAGGAGGGGTCATAATGATAGTGCCCAATACAAATATAATATCACGAGGTACAGATTATGGCACCAGGTTTATAATGGGCACAATATTCACGAGTTAAATTTTAATTTTTGTGGATTATCACGATATATTTAAATGGTAAGGTTATTAATTAGCAAGGAGACAGAGTGAATAATTAGTTAATGCACATTTGTATGGGAGCTGCAATATCATTATAGACCACTAGATGGAGCCCCATTAGGAATGGGAAATTATAGCTGATACGTTTAGAATCATGAGAGGGCGGAATTTCGAGTATAGACCACGGTGATACCAGAAATTTAATGAAAATAAGTGAATATAATTAAGGTTAGATAGAAAGAAAGTATATGCTAATGTTTAAAGTGTGTTTTAAAATGTAAACAATGCCCATTCAGCCCCTCGATCGATCCTCCAATCAGGAGCAGGGATGCACTATGTAATGTAGCGTCAGACGTCAGGAGGCGGAGCCCCTGATGAGTCTGGTGGAAGACGAAACGCGCGTAGGGCGGAACTAACGTTTGACGTCGCGCACTGACCAGGAAGCGCACAGGCCGGCCGGTCGGAGTATAGGCGCACTATCTGTAAACCCTGGGAACGAGAGAGGCGGCTAAGCGGGATAGCGTGGACGGGAGAGACGTACCCTGCACCAGACGGATGGGCATTGGCACTAAGCGTTTGTTATATGCGAATTGAACTTCTGGAGGCGTAAGTGCATTGATTATTGCGCACAGAAGTAACCTTTATACAGTATTACGCTATGTGGTTTCTTTTTGTTTTATATTTGTTTTATTGAGAATTTTTACTCTGGAATAAATTGGAAGGACCTTGCAAGAGGCCAGTTTTAAAGTCAGTGGAGTCGTGATTACAACCCTCTAAAAAAGCGCAGTTTCCACCCGCATAGAAGGGGTGGGGAACATCTGGTGAGAAGTATGGCATGCAGTGTGGATTGTGGCACATTCACATGGTGTTAAGAGGGAGACACAGCATTCATAGTTATAAGCAATTTTAATTGAACTGTATTACCCTATGTGGAGAAATTCTTTCCCTCTACAGAGACAAGGTTGAGCTGGTGTTCCAGCATTTGGCTTAAGACCCACCTGACAAGCTGAGGTGGTGCATATCTGGTGAGCATTTAGTGAGAAGGGGGAGGAATTTGATTGGAGTGGCACTTTGGTCACACAGAACACGGGTGATGTGGAAGAGGATTAATGTGCTTGATTGAACAATATTACCCTATGTGGAGCTTGTTTTTTATTTTAGGTCTGGAGAGCGCAGCATTACGACTGAACTTTACTTCAAATAGTGGCAATTCAGCTCATCTCTTGGTTAAAGTTAATCTCATGTTGTGTACTTGTAATTAGGAGTATGGACACAAGATGGCAGCAGTGAGTCAGGTACCCATCAAACTTCTGAGCTTCTAGTAATTTAATGCATGAAAGAGCATTTGCTGGACACAGTGGCGTGTGTCTGTAATCCCAGTTACTTGGGAGGCTGAGGCTGTTGGATTGCTTGAGTCTGGGAGTTCTGGTCTACCCTGTGCTATGTTGATCGGGTGTCCACACTAAGCTCAGTATCAATATGGTGGTTCCAGGGGAGCTTGGAGTCACCAGGTTGTCTTAAGGAGGGGTGAATCGGCCCAGGTGGGAAACGGAGCAGGTCAAAATCCCTGTGCTGATCAGTAGTGGGATTGCACCTGTGAATAGCTGGTGCAGAGCAGCCTGGATGACACAGTGAGACATGGCCTTTTATTGGTTGTTGTACTGATGATGCTAACAAATCATACACAATGAAAACTGCAGCAATGCTACAGTGGCAGCAATACCCTGCTCAGAGGAGCTTACAATACATTTATTATTATCAGATATGTGATGCAGAAAGATCATCTTTTTCTTTGGCTTATTTTACATCCAAGATGTCTCTTTTGTAAGTAATCTGATCTTTATGATGACAGAATCGGTTGGTTGGTTGATCAGTTGGTTAGTTTGTTAGTTAGTTGGAGAGTTCAAGATTACAGCTTTTACACTGGGTTTTTAAACTTTAGGAAACAGGGTGGTTTCAAGTTTTTCCAGCCATTCACAGATAGGTGTGGGCTGTGCACGGGGAGTATGGCTCAGGTTTATGACGCTTTGCTGGCCAAACTCCCTATTACTGTCATTCTCTTAACAATGATACTCCTTAGTGCAGGATACTGTAAATTAACAACACATGGCTTATGATTCAGCCTAAATAGGGTGACCATATTTTGATTTCCAAAAAGAGGACGATCACAACAGCATGTGGGCGTGGTCATGGGTGGGGCCAAATATACAAGACCTTAGCAGTGTGCTGTTCAACTTCGTGGGCATGGAGGGACATTTTTTTCCCAGACCACATGGTGGAGGGCCTGCCAACCACAAAATGCAATCAGATTCGCAGAAGAATTTTCCACAAAATGCAATGAGATTGGCAGATTTCCCCACAAATGTGCGGACAAGGTATATGTCCGCAGTATAGGTTAGATAGGAATATGGCCCCAGTATAGGTTAGATAGGAATATGGCCCCAGTATAGCTTAGAATCTCAGACCCTTATGCTCCCACAGGCTGGCCACACAGCAGCAGGGCCGGGCCGAGGCATAGGCTGGAGAGGCTCCAGCCTCAGGGCGCAGTGTAGGAGGGGGCGCAGAATTCATTCAGCTGTCATTCCTAATTGTGTTTGAAGCACAAAGAAATAAGAAAAGGGGATACATGGCAGTGACTGCAAGCCAGATAACTAGATATTAAGGTGTTGGGGAGATTGTGGGCCCTTTGGTGCCTCTTAGTCTAATAGCAATCAGTGTGTGATGGCTGGGGAGGCAGGAATGGAGGGGCGCACTTTGGTGTCTCAGCCTTGGGTGCTGGAGGACCTTGTCCCGGCTCTGCACAGCAGTGACTTCACTGCTAACAACTCAGGCCCTTATGCTCCCACAGGATGCCCACACAGCACCAGCATGACTTGAATCAATTCACTGACACTGACAGACTGAACTCAGGGCTCAGGCTGTGCTGCTGAGCTGCTCCCACAGGTCACACACAAACAGCACCAATGATCAGCCCAGCGTGAGTCCCACTGAACTCAGGCTGTCTCTGGCTGTCTCCACCCCTCTGCTCTGCAATTTGCTCTGTCTCAGTGGATGGGGGCGGCTGGAGGTGGAGCAGAGCAGCAGGAAGGGATTGACTCACTGCCTAGCCCGAGGAAGAGCCGTTTGAGTCAGGAGTCAGGAGCTGAATGAGATGAGCCGAACACTGGGAGCCCAAGCTGCAGAAGAACAGCTTGCAGAGAGAGAAGATCCACTGAGGCTGAGATGAGCCAAACACTGTGAGCCAGCGACAGAAGAACCACTTGCAGAGATCCACTGAGGCTGAGATGAGCCAAACACTGCGAGCCCAAGCAGCAGAAGAACCGTTTGCAGAGAATCTCTGCAAATGGTTCTTCTGCCTTGGGCTCGCTGTATTCGGCTCATCTCAGCCTCAGTGGATCTCTGCAAGCAGTTCTTCTGTCACTGGCTCACAGTGTTCGGCTCATCTCAGCCTCAATGGATCTCTGCAAGC
Source organism: Hyperolius riggenbachi (assembly GCF_040937935.1). Lineage (NCBI taxonomy): Eukaryota > Metazoa > Chordata > Amphibia > Anura > Hyperoliidae > Hyperolius > Hyperolius riggenbachi. The sequence continues at coordinate 255,420,537 of NC_090654.1, forward strand.
TGTTCTTCTGCCACTGACTCGCAGTGTTCGGCTCATCTCAGCCTCAATGGATCTCTGCAAGTGTGTTCGGCTCTCCGGACAGATCAAATATCCGGGAGGACAGCCCGGACAGGTCTGAAAAAGTGGACCTGTCCGGGCAAAAGAGGACACATGGTCAGCCTAAGCCTAAATGATGCATTACCATGAACCTGAATAGGGCCACACTGAGAATTCTAGTTCTCTAAAATGGTCTAAATGGGATTTCTGGGCACCTGTATGCTATAAGAGAATGTTTACTAGGTCTAGGTCTGAAAGGTCTTTATTAAGATTCCTTCTTGATCTGACTTAATGCTAAGCTATACTTGGCTCAAAGGCGAAGCTATGCAAACATGGTGTGTAACCTGTCTTTCTAGGTACCATTGGGGTTCGACCCAGGGAACATCCTTGGGTTGTCAGGCGCCTTTCCTGTGATTGGCGACTGCATGTCGGTGTTGTTCTTTGAAACACGGCTACCCTGTGGGGCATGTCATAAGATGTCCGGTTCTCTCATATAGAGTCCTAAGTGTCATCCCTAGGCAGGAGGCCACCTTCACAGTGTTTGACCGTTCTTTCTGTGTTCTGTAGGTTTCTTCCCATATCTTCAAATAGTGGCAAATCAGCTCATCTCTTGGTTAAAGTTAATCTCATGTTGTGTACTTGTAAGTAGGAATATGGACACAAGATGGCAGCAGTGAGTCAGGTACCCATCAAACTTCTGAGCTTCTAGTAATTTAATGCATGAAAGAGCATTTGCCGGACACAGTGGCGTGTGTCTGTAATCCCAGTTACTTGGGAGGCTGAGGCTGTTGGATTGCTTGAGTCTGGGAGTTCTGGTCTACCCTGTGCTATGTTGATCGGGTGTCCACACTAAGCTCAGTATCAATATGGTGGTTCCAGGGGAGCTTGGAGTCACCAGGTTGTCTTAAGGAGGGGTGAATCGGCCCAGGTCGAAAACGGAGCAGGTCAAAATCCCTGTGCTGATCAGTAGTGGGATTGCACCTGTGAATAGCTGGTGCAGAGCAGCCTGGATGACACAGTGAGACATGGCCTTTTATTGGTTGTTGTACTGATGATGCCAACAGAGCATACACAATGAAAACTGCAGCAATGCTACAGTGGCAGCAATACCCTGCTCAGAGGAGCTTACAATACATTTATTATTATCAGATATGTGATGCAGAAAGATCATCTTTTTCTTTGGCTTATTTTACATCCAAGATGTCTCTTTTATAAGTAATCTGATCTTTATGATGACAGAATCGGTTGGTTGGTTGGTTGGTTGGTTGGTTAGTTTGTTAGTTATTTGGAGAGTTCAAGAATACAGCTTTTACACTGGGTTTTTAAACTTTAGGAAACAGGGTGGTTTCAAGTTTTTCCAGCCATTCACAGATAGGTGTGGGCTCTGCACGGGGAGTATGGCTCAGGTTTATGACGCTTTGCTGGCCAAACTCCTTATTACTGTCATTCTCTTTACAATGATACTCCTTAGTGCAGGACACTGTAAATTAACAACACATGGCTTATGATTCAGCCTAAATGATGCATTACCATGAACCTGAATAGGGCCACACTGAGAATTCTGGTTCTCTAAAATGGCCTAAATGGGATTTCTGGGCACCTGTATGCTATAAGAGAATGTTTACTAGTTCTAGGTCTGAAAGGTCTTTATTAAGATTCCTTCTTGATCTGACTTAATGCTAAGCTATACTTGGCTCAAAGGTGAAGCTATGCAAACATGGTGTGTAACCTGTCTTTCTAGGTACCATTGGGGTTCGACCCAGGGAACATCCTTGGGTTGTCAGGCGCCTTTCCTGTGATTGGCGACTGCATGTCGGTGTTGTTCTTTGAAACACGGCTACCCTGTGGGGCATGTCATAATATGTCCGGTTCTCTCATATAGAGTCCTAAGTGTCATCCCTAGGCAGGAGGCCACCTTCACAGCGTTTGACCGTTCTTTCTGTGTTCTGTAGGTTTCTTCCCATATCTTCAAATAGTGGCAATTCAGCTCATCTCTTGGTTAAAGTTAATCTCATGTTGTGTACTTGTAATTAGGAATATGGAAACAAGATGGCAGCAGTGAGTCAGGTACCCATCAAACTTCTGAGCTTCTAGTAATTTAATGCATGGAAGAGCGTTTGCTGGACACAGTGGAGTGTGTCCGTAATCCCAGTTACTTGGGAAGCTGAGACTGTGGGATTGCTTGAGTCTGGGAGCTCTGGTCTACCCTGTGCTATGTTGATCGGGTGTCCACACTAAGCTCAGTATCAATATGGTGGTTCCAGGGGAGCTTGGAGTCACCAGGTTGTCTTAAGGAGGGGTGAATCGGCCCAGGTCGGAAACGGAGCAGGTCAAAATCCCTGTGCTGATCAGTAGTGGGATTGCACCTGTGAATAGCTGGTGCAGAGCAGCCTGGATGACACAGTGAGACATGGCCTTTTATTGGTTGTTGTACTGATGATGCTAACAAAGCATACACAATGAAAACTGCAGCAATGCTACAGTGGCAGCAATACCCTGCTCAGAGGAGCTTACAATACATTTATTATTATCAGATATGTGATGCAGAAAGATCATCTTTTTCTTTGGCTTATTTTACATGCAAGATGTCTCTTTTATAAGTAATCTGATGTTTGTGATGACAGAATCGGTTGGTTGGTTGGTTGGTTGGTTGGTTGGTTGGTTGATTGATCAGTTGGTTAGTTTGTTAGTTATTTGGAGAGTTCAAGATTACAGCTTTTACACTGGGTTTTTAAACTTTAGGAAACAGGGTGGTTTCAAGTTTTTCCAGCCATTCACAGATAGGTGTGGGCTGTGCACGGGGAGTATGGCTCAGGTTTATGACGCTTTGCTGGCCAAACTGCTTATTACTGTCATTCTCTTTACAATGATACTCCTTAGTGCAGGATACTGTAAATTAACAACACGTGGCTTATGATTCAGCCTAAATGATGCATTACCATGAACCTGAATAGGGCCACACTAAGAATTCTGGTTCTCTAAAATGGTCTAAATGGGATTTCTGGGCACCTGTATGCTATAAGAGAATGTTTACTAGGTCTAGGTCTGAAAGGTCTTTATTAAGATTCCTTCTTGATCTGACTTAATGCTAAGCTATACTTGGCTCAAAGGCGAAGCTATGCAAACATGGTGTGTAACCTGTCTTTCTAGGTACCATTGGGGTTCGACCCAGGGAACATCCTTGGGTTGTCAGGCGCCTTTCCTGTGATTGGCGACTGCATGTCGGTGTTGTTCTTTGAAACACGGCTACCCTGTGGGGCATGTCATAATATGTCCGGTTCTCTCATATAGAGTCCTAAGTGTCATCCCTAGGCAGGAGGCCACCTTCACAGCGTTTGACCGTGCTTTCTGTGTTCTGTAGGTTTCTTCCCATATCTTCAAATAGTGGCAATTCAGCTCATCTCTTGGTTAAAGTTAATCTCATGTTGTGTACTTGTAATTAGGAATATGGAAACAAGATCGCAGCAGTGAGTCAGGTACCCATCAAACTTCTGAGCTTCTAGTAATTTAATGCATGAAGAGCATTTGCCGGACACAGTGGCGTGTGTCTGTAATCCCAGTTACTTGGGAGGCTGAGGCTGTTGGATTGCTAGAGTCTGGGAGTTCTGGTCTACCCTGTGCTATGTTGATCGGGTGTCCACACTAAGCTCAGTATCAATATGGTGGTTCCAGGGGAGCTTGGAGTCACCAGGTTGTCTTAAGGAGGGGTGAATCGGCCCAGGTTGGAAACGGAGCAGGTCAAAATCCCTGTGCTGATCAGTAGTGGGATTGCACCTGTGAATAGCTGGTGCAGAGCAGCCTGGATGACACAGTGCGACATGGCCTTTTATTGGTTGTTGTACTGATGATGCTAACAAAGCATACACAATGAAAACTGCAGCAATGCTACAGTGGCAGCAATACCCTGCTCAGAGGAGCTTACAATACATTTATTATTATCAGATATGTGATGCAGAAAGATCATCTTTTTCTTTGGCTTATTTTACATCCAAGATGTCTCTTTTATAAGTAATCTGATCTTTATGATGACAGAATCGGTTGGTTGGTTGGTTGGTTGGTTAGTTTGTTAGTTATTTGGAGAGTTCAAGAATACAGCTTTTACACTGGGTTTTTAAACTTTAGGAAACAGGGTGGTTTCAAGTTTTTCCAGCCATTCACAGATAGGTGTGGGCTCTGCACGGGGAGTATGGCTCAGGTTTATGACGCTTTGCTGGCTAAACTCCTTATTACTGTCATTCTCTTTACAATGATACTCCTTAGCGCAGGATACTGTAAATTAACAACACATGGCTTATGATTCAGCCTAAATGATGCATTACCATGAACCTGAATAGGGCCACACTGAGAATTCTGGTTCTCTAAAATGGTCTAAATGGGATTTCTGGGCACCTGTATGCTATAAGAGAATGTTTACTAGTTCTAGGTCTGAAAGGTCTTTATTAAGATTCCTTCTTGATCTGACTTAATGCTAAGCTATACTTGGCTCAAAGGCGAAGCTATGCAAACATGGTGTGTAACCTGTCTTTCTAGGTACCATTGGGGTTCGACCCAGGGAACATCCTTGGGTTGTCAGGCGCCTTTCCTGTGATTGGCGACTGCATGTCGGTGTTGTTCTTTGAAACACGGCTACCCTGTGGGGCATGTCATAATATGTCCGGTTCTCTCATATAGAGTCCTAAGTGTCATCCCTAGGCAGGAGGCCACCTTCACAGCGTTTGACCGTTCTTTCTGTGTTCTGTAGGTTTCTTCCCATATCTTCAAATAGTGGCAATTCAGCTCATCTCTTGGTTAAAGTTAATCTCATGTTGTGTACTTGTAATTAGGAATATGGAAACAAGATGGCAGCAGTGAGTCAGGTACCCATCAAACTTCTGAGCTTCTAGTAATTTAATGCATGAAAGAGCATTTGCCGGACACAGTGGCGTGTGTCTGTAATCCCAGTTACTTGGGAGGCTGAGGCTGTGGCTGTTGGAGTGCTTGAGTCTGGGAGTTCTGGTCTACCCTGTGCTATGTTGATCGGGTGTCCACACTAAGCTCAGTATCAATATGGTGGTTCCAGGGGAGCTTGGAGTCACCAGGTTGTCTTAAGGAGGGGTGAATCGGCCCAGGTCGGAAACGGAGCAGGTCAAAATCCCTGTGCTGATCAGTAGTGGGATTGCACCTGTGAATAGCTGGTGCAGAGCAGCCTGGATGACACAGTGAGACATGGCCTTTTATTGGTTGTTGTACTGATGATGCTAACAAAGCATACTCAATGAAAACTGCAGCAATGCTACAGTGGCAGCAATACCCTGCTCAGAGGAGCTTACAATACATTTATTATTATCAGATATGTGATGCACAAAGATCATCTTTTTCTTTGGCTTATTTTACATGCAAGATGTCTCTTTTATAAGTAATCTGATGTTTGTGATGACAGAATCGGTTGGTTGGTTGGTTGGTTGGTTGATCAGTTGGTTAGTTTGTTAGTTAGTTGGAGAGTTCAAGATTACAGCTTTTACACTGGGTTTTTAAACTTTAGAAAACAGGGTGGTTTCAAGTTTTTCCAGCCATTCACAGATAGGTGTGGGCTGTGCACGGGGAGTATGGCTCAGGTTTATGACGCTTTGCTGGCCAAACTCCTTATTACTGTCATTCTCTTTACAATGATACTCCTTAGTGCAGGATACTGTAAATTAACAACACGTGGCTTATGATTCAGCCTAAATGATGCATTACCATGAACCTGAATAGGGCCACACTGAGAATTCTGGTTCTCTAAAATGGTCTAAATGGGATTTCTGGGCACCTGTATGCTATAAGAGAATGTTTACTAGGTCTAGGTCTGAAAGGTCTTTATTAAGATTCCTTCTTGATCTGACTTAATGCTAAGCTATACTTGGCTAAAAGGCAAAGCTATGCAAACATGGTGTGTAACCTGTCTTTCTAGGTACCATTGGGGTTCGACCCAGGGAACATCCTTGGGTTGTCAGGCGCCTTTCCTGTGATTGGCGACTGCATGTCGGTGTTGTTCTTTGAAACACGGCTACCCTGTGGGGCATGTCATAATATGTCCGGTTCTCTCATATAGAGTCCTAAGTGTCATCCCTAGGCAGGAGGCCACCTTCACAGCGTTTGACCGTGCTTTCTGTGTTCTGTAGGTTTCTTCCCATATCTTCAAATAGTGGCAATTCAGCTCATCTCTTGGTTAAAGTTAATCTCATGTTGTGTACTTGTAATTAGGAATATGGAAACAAGATGGCAGCAGTGAGTCAGGTACCCATCAAACTTCTGAGCTTCTAGTAATTTAATGCATGAAAGAGCAGTTGCCGGACACAGTGGCGTGTGTCTGTAATCCCAGTTACTTGGGAGGCTGAGGCTGTGGCTGTTGGAGTGCTTGAGTCTGGGAGTTCTGGTCTACCCTGTGCTATGTTGATCGGGTGTCCACACTAAGCTCACTATCAATATGGTGGTTCCAGGGGAGCTTGGAGTCACCAGGTTGTCTTAAGGAGGGGTGAATTGGCCCAGGTCGGAAACTGAGCAGGTCAAAATCCCTGTGCTGATCAGTAGTGGGATTGCACCTGTGAATAGCTGGTGCCTGGATGACACAGTGAGACATGGCCTTTTATTGGTTGTTGTACTGATGATGCTAACAAAGCATACACAATGAAAACTGCAGCAATGCTACAGTGGCAGCAATACCCTGCTCAGAGGAGCTTACAATACATTTATTATTATCAGATATGTGATGCAGAAAGATCATCTTTTTCTTTGGCTTATTTTACATCCAAGATGTCTCTTTTATAAGTAATCTGATGTTTGTGATGACAGAATCGGTTGGTTGGTTGATCAGTTGGTTAGTTTGTTAGTTAGTTGGAGAGTTCAAGAATACAGCTTTTACACTGGGTTTTTAAACTTTAGGAAACAGGGTGGTTTCAAGTTTTTCCAGCCATTCACAGATAGGTGTGGGCTGTGCACGGGGAGTATGGCTCAGGTTTATGACGCTTTGCTGGCCAAACTCCCTATTACTGTCATTCTCTTAACAATGATACTCCTTAGTGCAGGATACTGTAAATTAACAACACATGGCTTATGATTCAGCCTAAATGATGCATTACCATGAACCTGAATAGGGCCACACTGAGAATTCTGGTTCTCTAAAATGGTCTAAATGGGATTTCTGGGCACCTGTATGCTATAAGAGAATGTTTACTAGGTCTAGGTCTGAAAGGTCTTTATTAAGATTCCTTCTTGATCTGACTTAATGCTAAGCTATACTTGGCTCAAAGGCGAAGCTATGCAAACATGGTGTGTAACCTGTCTTTCTAGGTACCATTGGGGTTCGACCCAGGGAACATCCTTGGGTTGTCAGGCGCCTTTCCTGTGATTGGCGACTGCATGTCGGTGTTGTTCTTTGAAACACGGCTACCCTGTGGGGCATGTCATAAGATGTCCGGTTCTCTCATATAGAGTCCTAAGTGCAGTGGCGTAGCTACAAACCTCTGGGCCCCGATGCGGAATCTGGATGTGGGCCCCCCCCCCCGGCAACAACAGCCCCCCCCCTCCCCCGGCAACACCTGACGGATGCACACACATATCAAAATCCCTATAGCCAGCTATAGGTACCCCCAGTATAGGTAGTCAGGCATAGGTAAGCCAGTATAGTTGCCCCCGGTATAGGTGAGATAGGCAGGCGCCGCCGGTATAAGTTAGATAGATAGGTGCCCCCAGTACAGGTTAGCTAGGTGGGTGCCTCTAATATATGTAGCCAGAATAGTTGCCCCCAGCGTAGGTTAGATAGGTAGGTGCCCCCAGTATAGGTTAGTTAGGTAGGTGCCTCCAATACAGGTAGCCAGTTTAGTTGCCACCTGTATAGGCTAGCTAGGTGCCCCCAATACAGGTTAGATAAGTAAGTGCCCCCAGTATAGGTTAGATAGGTAGGTGCCCCCAGTATAAATTAGATTAGGTTGGTGCCCCCTAGTATAGGTTAGATGAGGTAGCTGCCCCCCAGGATAGATTAGGTAGCTTCCCCCCAGGATAGATTAGGTAGCTGCCCCCCAGGATAGATTAGGTAGCTGCCCCCCAGGATAGATTAGGTAGCTGCCCCCCAGTATAGGTTAGATTAGGTAGCTGCCCCCCAGGATAGATTAGGTAGCTGCCCCCCAGGATAGATTAGGTAGCTGCCCCCCAGTATAGGTTAGATTAGGTAGCTGCCCCCCAGGATAGGTTAGATTAGGTAGCTGCCCCCCAGGATAGATTAGGTAGCTGCCCCCCAGGATAGATTAGGTAGCTGCCCCCCAGGATAGATTAGGTAGCTGCCCCCCAGGATAGATTAGGTAGCTGCCCCCCAGGATTAGGTCAGAATAGGTAGGTGCCCCCCAGGATAGATTAGGTAGCTGCCCCCCAGGATAGATTAGGTAGCTGCCCCCCAGGATTAGGTAGCTGCCCCCCAGGATAGATTAGGTAGCTGCCCCCAGGATAGATTAGGTAGGTACCCCCCAGTATAAGTTAGATTAGGTAGCTGCCCCCCAGAATAGATTAGGTAGCTGCCCCCCAGGATAGATTAGGTAGGTGCCCCCCAGTATACATTAGATTAGGTAGCTGCCCCCAGGATTAGGTTAGATTAGGTAGCTGCCCCCCAGGATAGATTAGGTAGCTGCCCCCAGGATAGATTAGGTAGGTGCCCCCCAGGATAGATTAGGTAGCTGCCCCCCAGGATAGATTAGGTAGCTGCCCCCCAGGATAGATTAGGTAGCTGCCCCCCAGGATAAATTAGGTAGCTGCCCCCCAGGATTAGGTTAGAATAGGTAGGTGCCCCCCAGGATAGATTAGGTAGCTGCCCCCCAGGATAGATTAGGTAGCTGCCCCCCAGGATTAGGTAGCTGCCCCCCAGGATAGATTAGGTAGCTGCCCCCAGGATAGATTAGGTAGGTACCCCCCAGTATAATTTAGATTAGGTAGCTGCCCCCCAGAATAGATTAGGTAGCTGCCCCCCAGGATAGATTAGGTAGGTGCCCCCCAGTATAGGTTAGATTAGGTAGCTGCCCCCAGGATTAGGTTAGATTAGGTAGCTGCCCCCCAGGATAGATTAGGTAGCTGCCCCCAGGATAGATTAGGTAGGTGCCCCCCAGTATAGGTTAGATTAGGTAGGTGCCCCCCAGGATAGATTAGGTAGCTGCCCCCCAGTATAGGTTAGATTAGGTAGGTGCCCCCCAGGATAGATTAGTTAGCTGCCCCCCAGCATAGATTAGGTAGCTGCCCCCCAGGATTAGGTTAGATTATGTAGCTGCCCCCCAGGATAGATTAGGTAGCTGCCCCCCAGGATAGATTAGGTAGCTGCCCCCCAGTATAGGTTAGATTAGGTAGGTGCCCCCCAGGATAGATTAGGTAGCTGCCCCCCAGGATAGAGCAGGTAGGTAGGTGCCCCGTCCCCATAATGGAGGGGGGGGGCCGCAGCCGCGGGGAGGGCAGCCCGACCTCTCCCTCCCTTCCTCTCCCCGGGGCCCCCCCCCTCAGATGCAGAGTGAGCAGCTCACGGAAGCGCTGTAGGCAGAACTCACCTCCGTCCCTGGATCCAATCGCCGCTGATCTCCTCTCTGGCTGGCTCTGCATACATGCTTACACACGCAGCTTCCTGTTTAGCCGGAAGCTGCGTGTGTAACAACATCTATGCAGAGCCAGCCAGAGAGGAGATCAGCGGCGAGTGGAACGCAGGGAGGTGAGTTCTGCCTACAGCGCTTCCGTGAGCTGCTCACTCTGCATTTGAGGGGGGGACACCGGGGAGAGGCAGGGAGGGAGAGGTCGGGCTGCCCTCCCCGCGGCTGCGGCTCCCTCCTACCAGCGCGCACGGTCGCATGGCCCTCCAAACGGAGATGGGCCCCCCGGGCCCCTCCCCCGCCTCCTCAGGAGCCGGGCCCGATCGCCAAGGCGACCGCTGCGACCACGAGCCCTACGCCCATTCCTAAGTGTCATCCCTAGGCAGGAGGCCACCTTCACAGCGTTTGACCGTTCTTTCTGTGTTCAGTAGGTTTCTTCCCATATCTTCAAATAGTGGCAATTCAGCTCATCTCTTGGTTAAAGTTAATCTCATGTTGTGTACTTGTAATTAGGAATATGGAAACAAGATGGCAGTAGTGAGTCAGGTACCCATCAAACTTCTGAGCTTCTAGTAATTTAATGCAAGAAAGAGCATTTGCCGGACACAGTGGCGTGTGTCTGTAATCCCAGTTACTTGGGAGGCTGAGGCTGTTGGATTGCTAGAGTCTGGGAGTTCTGGTCTACCCTGTGCTATGTTGATCGGGTGTCCACACTAAGCTCAGTATCAATATGGTGGTTCCAGGGGAGCTTGGAGTCACCAGGTTGTCTTAAGGAGGGGTGAATCGGCCCAGGTCGGAAACGGAGCAGGTCAAAATCCCTGTGCTGATCAGTAGTGGGATTGCACCTGTGAATAGCTGGTGCAGAGCAGCCTGGATGACACAGTGAGACATGGCCTTTTATTGGTTGTTGTACTGATGATGCTAACAAAGCATACACAATGAAAACTGCAGCAATGCTACAGTGGCAGCAATACCCTGCTCAGAGGAGCTTACAATACATTTATTATTATCAGATATGTGATGCAGAAAGATCATCTTTTTCTTTGGCTTATTTTACATCCAAGATGTCTCTTTTGTAAGTAATCTGATCTTTATGATGACAGAATCGGTTGGTTGGTTGGTTGGTTGATCAGTTGGTTAGTTTGTTAGTTAGTTGGAGAGTTCAAGAATACAGCTTTTACACTGGGTTTTTAAACTTTAGGAAACAGGGTGGTTTCAAGTTTTTCCAGCCATTCACAGATAGGTGTGGGCTGTGCACGGGGAGTATGGCTCAGGTTTATGACGCTTTGCTGGCCAAACTCCCTATTACTGTCATTCTCTTAACAATGATACTCCTTAGTGCAGGATACTGTAAATTAACAACACATGGCTTATGATTCAGCCTAAATGATGCATTACCATGAACCTGAATAGGGCCACACTGAGAATTCTGGTTCTCTAAAATGGTATAAATGGGATTTCTGGGCACCTGTATGCTATAAGAGAATGTTTACTAGGTCTAGGTCTGAAAGGTCTTTATTAAGATTCCTTCTTGATCTGACTTAATGCTAAGCTATACTTGGCTCAAAGGCGAAGCTATGCAAACATGGTGTGTAACCTGTCTTTCTAGGTACCATTGGGGTTCGACCCAGGGAACATCCTTGGGTTGTCAGGCGCCTTTCCTGTGATTGGCGACTGCATGTCGGTGTTGTTCTTTGAAACACGGCTACCCTGTGGGGCATGTCATAATATGTCCGGTTCTCTCATATAGAGTCCTAAGTGTCATCCCTAGGCAGGAGGCCACCTTCACAGCGTTTGACCGTGCTTTCTGTGTTCTGTAGGTTTCTTCCCATATCTTCAAATAGTGGCAATTCAGCTCATCTCTTGGTTAAAGTTAATCTCATGTTGTGTACTTGTAATTAGGAATATGGAAACAAGATGGCAGTAGTGAGTCAGGTACCCATCAAACTTCTGAGCTTCTAGTAATTTAATGCAAGAAAGAGCATTTGCCGGACACAGTGGCGTGTGTCTGTAATCCCAGTTACTTGGGAGGCTGAGGCTGTTGGATTGCTTGAGTCTGGGAGTTCTGGTCTACCCTGTGCTATGTTGATCGGGTGTCCACACTAAGCTCAGTATCAATATGGTGGTTCCAGGGGAGCTTGGAGTCACCAGGTTGTCTTAAGGAGGGGTGAATCGGCCCAGGTCGGAAACGGAGCAGGTCAAAATCCCTGTGCTCATCAGTAGTGGGATTGCACCTGTGAATAGCTGGTGCAGAGCAGCCTGGATGACACAGTGAGACATGGCCTTTTATTGGTTGTTGTACTGATGATGCTAACAAAGCATACACAATGAAAACTGCAGCAATGCTACAGTGGCAGCAATACCCTGCTCAGAGGAGCTTACAATACATTTATTATTATTATCAGATATGTGATGCAGAAAGATCATCTTTTTCTTTGGCTTATTTTACATCCAAGATGTCTCTTTTGTAAGTAATCTGATCTTTATGATGACAGAATCGGTTGGTTGGTTGGTTGGTTGATCAGTTGGTTAGTTTGTTAGTTAGTTGGAGAGTTCAAGAATACAGCTTTTACACTGGGTTTTTAAACTTTAGGAAACAGGGTGGTTTCAAGTTTTTCCAGCCATTCACAGATAGGTGTGGGCTGTGCACGGGGAGTATGGCTCAGGTTTATGACGCTTTGCTGGCCAAACTCCCTATTACTGTCATTCTCTTAACAATGATACTCCTTAGTGCAGGATACTGTAAATTAACAACACATGGCTTATGATTCAGCCTAAATGATGCATTACCATGAACCTGAATAGGGCCACACTGAGAATTCTGGTTCTCTAAAATGGTATAAATGGGATTTCTGGGCACCTGTATGCTATAAGAGAATGTTTACTAGGTCTAGGTCTGAAAGGTCTTTATTAAGATTCCTTCTTGATCTGACTTAATGCTAAGCTATACTTGGCTCAAAGGCGAAGCTATGCAAACATGGTGTGTAACCTGTCTTTCTAGGTACCATTGGGGTTCGACCCAGGGAACATCCTTGGGTTGTCAGGCGCCTTTCCTGTGATTGGCGACTGCATGTCGGTGTTGTTCTTTGAAACACGGCTACCCTGTGGGGCATGTCATAATATGTCCGGTTCTCTCATATAGAGTCCTAAGTGTCATCCCTAGGCAGGAGGCCACCTTCACAGCGTTTGACCGTGCTTTCTGTGTTCTGTAGGTTTCTTCCCATATCTTCAAATAGTGGCAATTCAGCTCATCTCTTGGTTAAAGTTAATCTCATGTTGTGTACTTGTAATTAGGAATATGGAAACAAGATGGCAGCAGTGAGTCAGGTACCCATCAAACTTCTGAGCTTCTAGTAATTTAATGCATGAAAGAGCATTTGCCGGACACAGTGGCGTGTGTCTGTAATCCCAGTTACTTGGGAGGCTGAGGCTGTTGGATTGCTTGAGTCTGGGAGTTCTGGTCTACCCTGTGCTATGTTGATCGGGTGTCCACACTAAGCTCAGTATCAATATGGTGGTTCCAGGGGAGCTTGGAGTCACCAGGTTGTCTTAAGGAGGGGTGAATCGGCCCAGGTCGGAAACGGAGCAGGTCAAAATCCCTGTGCTGATCAGTAGTGGGATTGCACCTGTGAATAGCTGGTGCAGAGCAGCCTGGATGACACAGTGAGACATGGCCTTTTATTGGTTGTTGTACTGATGATGCTAACAAAGCATACACAATGAAAACTGCAGCAATGCTACAGTGGCAGCAATACCCTGCTCAGAGGAACTTACAATACATTTATTATTATCAGATATGTGATGCAGAAAGATCATCTTTTTCTTTGGCTTATTTTACATCCAAGATGTCTCTTTTATAAGTAATCTGATCTTTATGATGACAGAATCGGTTGGTTGGTTGGTTGGTTGGTTGGTTGGTTGGTTAGTTTGTTAGTTATTTGGAGAGTTCAAGAATACAGCTTTTACACTGGGTTTTTAAACTTTAGGAAACAGGGTGGTTTCAAGTTTTTCCAGCCATTCACAGATAGGTGTGGGCTCTGCACGGGGAGTATGGCTCAGGTTTATGACGCTTTGCTGGCCAAACTCCTTATTACTGTCATTCTCTTTACAATGATACTCCTTAGTGCAGGACACTGTAAATTAACAACACATGGCTTATGATTCAGCCTAAATGATGCATTACCATGAACCTGAATAGGGCCACACTGAGAATTCTGGTTCTCTAAAATGGTCTAAATGGGATTTCTGGGCACCTGTATGCTATAAGAGAATGTTTACTAGTTCTAGGTCTGAAAGGTCTTTATTAAGATTCCTTCTTGATCTGACTTAATGCTAAGCTATACTTGGCTCAAAGGTGAAGCTATGCAAACATGGTGTGTAACCTGTCTTTCTAGGTACCATTGGGGTTCGACCCAGGGAACATCCTTGGGTTGTCAGGCGCCTTTCCTGTGATTGGCGACTGCATGTCGGTGTTGTTCTTTGAAACACGGCTACCCTGTGGGGCATGTCATAATATGTCCGGTTCTCTCATATAGAGTCCTAAGTGTCATCCCTAGGCAGGAGGCCACCTTCACAGCGTTTGACCGTTCTTTCTGTGTTCTGTAGGTTTCTTCCCATATCTTCAAATAGTGGCAATTCAGCTCATCTCTTGGTTAAAGTTAATCTCATGTTGTGTACTTGTAATTAGGAATATGGAAACAAGATGGCAGCAGTGAGTCAGGTACCCATCAAACTTCTGAGCTTCTAGTAATTTAAAGGGATACTGTAGGGGGGTTGGGGGAAAATGAGTTGAACTTACCCAGGGCTTCTAATGGCCCCCCGCAGACATCCTGTACCCACGCAGCCACTCACCGATGCTCCGGCCCCACCTCCGGTTCACTTCTGGAATTTCAGACTTTAAAGTCTGAAAACCACTGCGCCTGCGCAGATGCATCCTCGCTCCCGCTGATGTCGCCAGGAGTGTATTGCACAAGTCCAGTATGGTCTTTGGTCTGCGCAGTATGCTCCTGGTGCCATCAGCGGGAGCGAGGACACGGCAATGCAAGCGCAGTGGTTTTCTGACTTTAAAGTCAGAAATTCCAGAAGTGAACTGGAGGCGGGGCCGGAGCATCGGTGAGTGGCTGCATGGGCACAGGATGTCTGTGGGGGGCCATTAGAGGCCCCGCATAACTTCAACTTATTTTCACCCGACCCCCTACAGTATCCCTTTAATGCATGGAAGAGCGTTTGCTGGACACAGTGGAGTGTGTCTGTAATCCCAGTTACTTGGGAGGCTGAGACTGTGGGATTGCTGGAGTCTGGGAGCTCTGGTCTACCCTGTGCTATGTTGATCGGGTGTCCACACTAAGCTCAGTATCAATATGGTGGTTCCAGGGGAGCTTGGAGTCACCAGGTTGTCTTAAGGAGGGGTGAATTGGCCCAGGTCGGAAACGGAGCAGGTCAAAATCCCTGTGCTGATCAGTAGTGGGATTGCACCTGTGAATAGCTGGTGCAGAGCATCCTGGATGACACAGTGAGACATGGCCTTTTATTGGTTGTTGTACTGATGATGCTAACAAAGCATACACAATGAAAACTGCAGCAATGCTACAGTGGCAGCAATACCCTGCTCAGAGGAGCTTACAATACATTTATTATTATCAGATATGTGATGCAGAAAGATCATCTTTTTCTTTGGCTTATTTTACATGCAAGATGTCTCTTTTATAAGTAATCTGATGTTTGTGATGACAGAATCGGTTGGTTGGTTGGTTGGTTGGTTGGTTGGTTGATCAGTTGGTTAGTTTGTTAGTTAGTTGGAGAGTTCAAGATTACAGCTTTTACACTGGGTTTTTAAACTTTAGGAAACAGGGTGGTTTCAAGTTTTTCCAGCCATTCACAGATAGGTGTGGGCTGTGCACGGGGAGTATGGCTCAGGTTTATGACGCTTTGCTGGCCAAACTCCTTATTACTGTCATTCTCTTTACAATGATACTCCTTAGTGCAGGATACTGTAAATTAACAACACGTGGCTTATGATTCAGCCTAAATGATGCATTACCATGAACCTGAATAGGGCCACACTGAGAATTCTGGTTCTCTAAAATGGTCTAAATGGGATTTCTGGGCACCTGTATGCTATAAGAGAATGTTTACTAGGTCTAGGTCTGAAAGGTCTTTATTAAGATTCCTTCTTGATCTGACTTAATGCTAAGCTATACTTGGCTAAAAGGCAAAGCTATGCAAACATGGTGTGTAACCTGTCTTTCTAGGTACCATTGGGGTTCGACCCAGGGAACATCCTTGGGTTGTCAGGCGCCTTTCCTGTGATTGGCAACTGCATGTCGGTGTTGTTCTTTGAAACACGGCTACCCTGTGGGGCATGTCATAAGATTTCCGGTTCTCTCATATAGAGTCCTAAGTGTCATCCCTAGGCAGGAGGCCACCTTCACAGCGTTTGACCGTTCTTTCTGTGTTCAGTAGGTTTCTTCCCATATCTTCAAATAGTGGCAATTCAGCTCATCTCTTGGTTAAAGTTAATCTCATGTTGTGTACTTGTAATTAGGAATATTGAAACAAGATGGCAGCAGTGAGTCAGGTACCCATCAAACTTCTGAGCTTCTAGTAATTTAATGCAAGAAAGAGCATTTGTCGGACACAGTGGCGTGTGTCTGTAATCCCAGTTACTTGGGAGGCTGAGGCTGTTGGATTGCTTGAGTCTGGGAGTTCTGGTCTACCCTGTGCTATGTTAATCGGGTGTCCACACTAAGCTCAGTATCAATATGGTGGTTCCAGGGGAGCTTGGAGTCACCAGGTTGTCTTAAGGAGGGGTGAATCGGCCCAGGTCGGAAACGGAGCAGGTCAAAATCCCTGTGCTGATCAGTAGTGGGATTGCACCTGTGAATAGCTGGTGCAGAGCAGCCTGGATGACACAGTGAGACATGGCCTTTTATTGGTTGTTGTACTGATGATGCTAACAAAGCATACACAATGAAAACTGCAGCAATGCTACAGTGGCAGCAATACCCTGCTCAGAGGAGCTTACAATACATTTATTATTATCAGATATGTGATGCAGAAAGATCATCTTTTTCTTTGGCTTATTTTACATCCAAGATGTCTCTTTTGTAAGTAATCTGATCTTTATGATGACAGAATCGGTTGGTTGGTTGGTTGATCAGTTGGTTAGTTTGTTAGTTAGTTGGAGAGTTCAAGAATACAGCTTTTACACTGGGTTTTTAAACTTTAGGAAACAGGGTGGTTTCAAGTTTTTCCAGCCATTCACAGATAGGTGTGGGCTGTGCACGGGGAGTATGGCTCAGGTTTATGACGCTTTGCTGGCCAAACTCCTTATTACTGTCATTCTCTTAACAATGATACTCCTTAGTGCAGGATACTGTAAATTAACAACACATGGCTTATGATTCAGCCTAAATGATGCATTACCATGAACCTGAATAGGGCCACACTGAGAATTCTGGTTCTCTAAAATGGTCTAAATGGGATTTCTGGGCACCTGTATGCTATAAGAGAATGTTTACTAGGTCTAGGTCTGAAAGGTCTTTATTAAGATTCCTTCTTGATCTGACTTAATGCTAAGCTATACTTGGCTCAAAGGCGAAGCTATGCAAACATGGTGTGTAACCTGTCTTTCTAGGTACCATTGGGGTTCGACCCAGGGAACATCCTTGGGTTGTCAGGCGCCTTTCCTGTGATTGGCGACTGCATGTCGGTGTTGTTCTTTGAAACACGGCTTCCCTGTGGGGCATGTCATAATATGTCCGGTTCTCTCATATAGAGTCCTAAGTGTCATCCCTAGGCAGGAGGCCACCTTCACAGCGTTTGACCGTTCTTTCTGTGTTCTGTAGGTTTCTTCCCATATCTTCAAATAGTAGCAATTCAGCTCATCTCTTGGTTAAAGTTAATCTCATGTTGTGTACTTGTAATTAGGAATATGGAAACAAGATGGCAGCAGTGAGTCAGGTACCCATCAAACTTCTGAGCTTCTAGTAATTTAATTCATGATAGAGCATTTGCTGGACACAGTGGCGTGTGTCTGTAATCCCAGTTACTTGGGAGGCTGAGGCTGTTGGATTGCTTGAGTCTGGGAGTTCTGGTCTACCCTGTGCTATGTTGATTGGGTGTCCACACTAAGCTCAGTATCAATATGGTGGTTCCAGGGGAGCTTGGAGTCACCAGGTTGTCTTAAGGAGGGGTGAATCGGCCCAGGTCGGAAACGGAGCAGGTCAAAATCCCTGTGCTGATCAGTAGTGGGATTGCACCTGTGAATAGCTGGTGCAGAGCAGCCTGGATGACACAGTGAGACATGGCCTTTTATTGGTTGTTGTACTGATGATGCTAACAAAGCATACACAATGAAAACTGCAGCAATGCTACAGTGGCAGCAATACCCTGCTCAGAGGAGCTTACAATACATTTATTATTATCAGATATGTGATGCAGAAAGATCATCTTTTTCTTTGGCTTATTTTACATCCAAGATGTCTCTTTTGTAAGTAATCTGATCTTTATGATGACAGAATCGGTTGGTTGGTTGGTTGATCAGTTGGTTAGTTTGTTAGTTAGTTGGAGAGTTCAAGAATACAGCTTTTACACTGGGTTTTTAAACTTTAGGAAACAGGGTGGTTTCAAGTTTTTCCAGCCATTCACAGATAGGTGTGGGCTGTGCACGGGGAGTATGGCTCAGGTTTATGACGCTTTGCTGGCCAAACTCCTTATTACTGTCATTCTCTTAACAATGATACTCCTTAGTGCAGGATACTGTAAATTAACAACACATGGCTTATGATTCAGCCTAAATGATGCATTACCATGAACCTGAATAGGGCCACACTGAGAATTCTGGTTCTCTAAAATGGTCTAAATGGGATTTCTGGGCACCTGTATGCTATAAGAGAATGTTTACTAGGTCTAGGTCTGAAAGGTCTTTATTAAGATTCCTTCTTGATCTGACTTAATGCTAAGCTATACTTGGCTCAAAGGCGAAGCTATGCAAACATGGTGTGTAACCTGTCTATCTAGGTACCATTGGGGTTCGACCCAGGGAACATCCTTGGGTTGTCAGGCGCCTTTCCTGTGATTGGCGACTGCATGTCGGTGTTGTTCTTTGAAACACGGCTACCCTGTGGGGCATGTCATAAGATGTCCGGTTCTCTCATATAGAGTCCTAAGTGTCATCCCTAGGCAGGAGGCCACCTTCACAGTGTTTGACCGTTCTTTCTGTGTTCTGTAGGTTTCTTCCCATATCTTCAAATAGTGGCAATTCAGCTCATCTCTTGGTTAAAGTTAATCTCATGTTGTGTACTTGTAATTAGGAGTATGGACACAAGATGGCAGCAGTGAGTCAGGTACCCATCAAACTTCTGAGCTTCTAGTAATTTAATGCATGAAAGAGCATTTGCTGGACACAGTGGCGTGTGTCTGTAATCCCAATTACTTGGGAGGCTGAGGCTGTTGGATTGCTTGAGTCTGGGAGTTCTGGTCTACCCTGTGCTATGTTGATCAGGTGTCCACACTAAGCTCAGTATCAATATGGTGGTTCCAGGGGAGCTTGGAGTCACCAGGTTGTCTTAAGGAGGGGTGAATCGGCCCAGGTCGGAAACGGAGCAGGTCAAAATCCCTGTGCTGATCAGTAGTGGGATTGCACCTGTGAATAGCTGGTGCAGAGCAGCCTGGATGACACAGTGAGACATGGCCTTTTATTGGTTGTTGTACTGATGATGCTAACAAAGCATACACAATGAAAACTGCAGCAATGCTACAGTGGCAGCAATACCCTGCTCAGAGGAGCTTACAATACATTTATTATTATCAGATATGTGATGCAGAAAGATCATCTTTTTCTTTGGCTTATTTTACATCCAAGATGTCTCTTTTGTAAGTAATCTAATCTTTATGATGACAGAATCGGTTGGTTGGTTGGTTGGTTAGTTTGTTAGTTATTTGGAGAGTTCAAGAATACAGCTTTTACACTGGGTTTTTAAACTTTAGGAAACAGGGTGGTTTCAAGTTTTTCCAGCCATTGACAGATAGGTGTGGGCTGTGCACGGGGAGTATGGCTAAGGTTTATGACGCTTTGCTGCCCAAACTCCTTATTACTGTCATTCTCTTAACAATGATACTCCTTAGTGCAGGATACTGTAAATTAACAACACATGGCTTATGATTCAGCCTAAATGATGCATTACCATGAACCTGAATAGGGCCACACTGAGAATTCTGGTTCTCTAAAATGGTCTAAATGGGATTTCTGGGCACCTGTATGCTATAAGAGAATGTTTACTAGGTCTAGGTCTGAAAGGTCTTTATTAAGATTCCTTCTTGATCTGACTTAATGCTAAGCTATACTTGGCTAAAAGGCAAAGCTATGCAAACATGGTGTGTAACCTGTCTTTCTAGGTACCATTGGGGTTCGACCCAGGGAACATCCTTGGGTTGTCAGGCGCCTTTCCTGTGATTGGCAACTGCATGTCGGTGTTGTTCTTTGAAACACGGCTACCCTGTGGGGCATGTCATAAGATTTCCGGTTCTCTCATATAGAGTCCTAAGTGTCATCCCTAGGCAGGAGGCCACCTTCACAGCGTTTGACCGTTCTTTCTGTGTTCAGTAGGTTTCTTCCCATATCTTCAAATAGTGGCAATTCAGCTCATCTCTTGGTTAAAGTTAATCTCATGTTGTGTACTTGTAATTAGGAATATTGAAACAAGATGGCAGCAGTGAGTCAGGTACCCATCAAACTTCTGAGCTTCTAGTAATTTAATGCAAGAAAGAGCATTTGTCGGACACAGTGGCGTGTGTCTGTAATCCCAGTTACTTGGGAGGCTGAGGCTGTTGGATTGCTTGAGTCTGGGAGTTCTGGTCTACCCTGTGCTATGTTAATCGGGTGTCCACACTAAGCTCAGTATCAATATGGTGGTTCCAGGGGAGCTTGGAGTCACCAGGTTGTCTTAAGGAGGGGTGAATCGGCCCAGGTCGGAAACGGAGCAGGTCAAAATCCCTGTGCTGATCGGTAGTGGGATTGCACCTGTGAATAGCTGGTGCAGAGCAGCCTGGATGACACAGTGAGACATGGCCTTTTATTGGTTGTTGTACTGATGATGCTAACAAAGCATACACAATGAAAACTGCAGCAATGCTACAGTGGCAGCAATACCCTGCTCAGAGGAGCTTACAATACATTTATTATTATCAGATATGTGATGCAGAAAGATCATCTTTTTCTTTGGCTTATTTTACATCCAAGATGTCTCTTTTGTAAGTAATCTGATCTTTATGATGACAGAATCGGTTGGTTGGTTGGTTGATCAGTTGGTTAGTTTGTTAGTTAGTTGGAGAGTTCAAGAATACAGCTTTTACACTGGGTTTTTAAACTTTAGGAAACAGGGTGGTTTCAAGTTTTTCCAGCCATTCACAGATAGGTGTGGGCTGTGCACGGGGAGTATGGCTCAGGTTTATGACGCTTTGCTGGCCAAACTCCTTATTACTGTCATTCTCTTAACAATGATACTCCTTAGTGCAGGATACTGTAAATTAACAACACATGGCTAATGATTCAGCCTAAATGATGCATTACCATGAACCTGAATAGGGCCACACTGAGAATTCTGGTTCTCTAAAATGGTCTAAATGGGATTTCTGGGCACCTGTATGCTATAAGAGAATGTTTACTAGGTCTAGGTCTGAAAGGTCTTTATTAAGATTCCTTCTTGATCTGACTTAATGCTAAGCTATACTTGGCTCAAAGGCGAAGCTATGCAAACATGGTGTGTAACCTGTCTATCTAGGTACCATTGGGGTTCGACCCAGGGAACATCCTTGGGTTGTCAGGCGCCTTTCCTGTGATTGGCGACTGCATGTCGGTGTTGTTCTTTGAAACACGGCTACCCTGTGGGGCATGTCATAAGATGTCCGGTTCTCTCATATAGAGTCCTAAGTGTCATCCCTAGGCAGGAGGCCACCTTCACAGTGTTTGACCGTTCTTTCTGTGTTCTGTTGGTTTCTTCCCATATCTTCAAATAGTGGCAATTCAGCTCATCTCTTGGTTAAAGTTAATCTCATGTTGTGTACTTGTAATTAGGAGTATGGACACAAGATGGCAGCAGTGAGTCAGGTACCCATCAAACTTCTGAGCTTCTAGTAATTTAATGCATGAAAGAGCATTTGCTGGACACAGTGGCGTGTGTCTGTAATCCCAATTACTTGGGAGGCTGAGGCTGTTGGATTGCTTGAGTCTGGGAGTTCTGGTCTACCCTGTGCTATGTTGATCAGGTGTCCACACTAAGCTCAGTATCAATATGGTGGTTCCAGGGGAGCTTGGAGTCACCAGGTTGTCTTAAGGAGGGGTGAATTGGCCCAGGTCGGAAACGGAGCAGGTCAAAATCCCTGTGCTGATCAGTAGTGGGATTGCACCTGTGAATAGCTGGTGCAGAGCAGCCTGGATGACACAGTGAGACATGGCCTTTTATTGGTTGTTGTACTGATGATGCTAACAAAGCATACACAATGAAAACTGCAGCAATGCTACAGTGGCAGCAATACCCTGCTCAGAGGAGCTTACAATACATTTATTATTATCAGATATGTGATGCAGAAAGATCATCTTTTTCTTTGGCTTATTTTACATCCAAGATGTCTCTTTTGTAAGTAATCTAATCTTTATGATGACAGAATCGGTTGGTTGGTTAGTTTGTTAGTTATTTGGAGAGTTCAAGAATACAGCTTTTACACTGGGTTTTTAAACTTTAGGAAACAGGGTGGTTTCAAGTTTTTCCAGCCATTGACAGATAGGTGTGGGCTGTGCACGGGGAGTATGGCTCAGGTTTATGACGCTTTGCTGGCCAAACTCCTTATTACTGTCATTCTCTTTACAATGATACTCCTTAGTGCAGGACACTGTAAATTAACAACACATGGCTTATGATTCAGCCTAAATGATGCATTACCATGAACCTGAATAGGGCCACACTGAGAATTCTGGTTCTCTAAAATGGTCTAAATGGGATTTCTGGGCACCTGTATGCTATAAGAGAATGTTTACTAGTTCTAGGTCTGAAAGGTCTTTATTAAGATTCCTTCTTGATCTGACTTAATGCTAAGCTATACTTGGCTCAAAGGCGAAGCTATGCAAACATGGTGTGTAACCTGTCTTTCTAGGTACCATTGGGGTTCGACCCAGGGAACATCCTTGGGTTGTCAGGCGCCTTTCCTGTGATTGGCGACTGCATGTCGGTGTTGTTCTTTGAAACACGGCTACCCTGTGGGGCATGTCATAATATGTCCGGTTCTCTCATATAGAGTCCTAAGTGTCATCCCTAGGCAGGAGGCCACCTTCACAGCGTTTGACCGTTCTTTCTGTGTTCTGTAGGTTTCTTCCCATATCTTCAAATAGTGGCAATTCAGCTCATCTCTTGGTTAAAGTTAATCTCATGTTGTGTACTTGTAATTAGGAATATGTAAACAAGATGGCAGCAGTGAGTCAGGTACCCATCAAACTTCTGAGCTTCTAGTAATTTAATTCATGATAGAGCATTTGTTGGACACAGTGGCGTGTGTCTGTAATCCCAGTTACTTGGGAGGCTGAGGCTGTTGGATTGCTTGAGTCTGGGAGTTCTGGTCTACCCTGTGCTATGTTGATTGGGTGTCCACACTAAACTCAGTATCAATATGGTGGTTCCAGGGGAGCTTGGAGTCACCAGGTTGTCTTAAGGAGGGGTGAATCGGCCCAGGTCGGAAACGGAGCAGGTCAAAATCCCTGTGCTGATCAGTAGTGGGATTGCACCTGTTAATAGCTGGTGCAGAGCAGCCTGGATGACACAGTGAGACATGGCCTTTTATTGGTTGTTGTACTGATGATGCTAACAAATCATACACAATGAAAACTGCAGCAATGCTACAGTGGCAGCAATACCCTGCTCAGAGGAGCTTACAATACATTTATTATTATCAGATATGTGATGCAAAAAGATCATCTTTTTCTTTGGCTTATTTTACATCCAAGATGTCTCTTTTGTAAGTAATCTGATCTTTATGATGACAGAATTGGTTGGTTGGTTGGTTGGTTGGTTGGTTGATCAGTTGGTTAGTTTGTTAGTTAGTTGGAGAGTTAAAGAATACAGCTTTTACACTGGGTTTTTAAACTTTAGGAAACAGGGTGGTTTCAAGTTTTTCCAGCCATTCACAGATAGGTGTGGGCTGTGCACGGGGAGTATGGCTCAGGTTTATGACGCTTTGCTGGCCAAACTCCCTATTACTGTCATTCTCTTAACAATGATACTCCTTAGTGCAGGATACTGTAAATTAACAACACATGGCTTATGATTCAGCCTAAATGATGCATTACCATGAACCTGAATAGGGCCACACTGAGAATTCTGGTTCTCTAAAATGGTCTAAATGGGATTTCTGGGCACCTGTATGCTATAAGAGAATGTTTACTAGGTCTAGGTCTGAAAGGTCTTTATTAAGATTCCTTCTTGATCTGACTTAATGCTAAGCTATACTTGGCTCAAAGGCGAAGCTATGCAAACATGGTGTGTAACCTGTCTTTCTAGGTACCATTGGGGTTCGACCCAGGGAACATCCTTGGGTTGTCAGGCGCCTTTCCTGTGATTGGCGACTGCATGTCGGTGTTGTTCTTTGAAACACGGCTTCCCTGTGGGGCATGTCATAATATGTCCGGTTCTCTCATATAGAGTCCTAAGTGTCATCCCTAGGCAGGAGGCCACCTTCACAGCGTTTGACCGTTCTTTCTGTGTTCTGTAGGTTTCTTCCCATATCTTCAAATAGTAGCAATTCAGCTCATCTCTTGGTTAAAGTTAATCTCATGTTGTGTACTTGTAATTAGGAATATGGAAACAAGATGGCAGCAGTGAGTCAGGTACCCATCAAACTTCTGAGCTTCTAGTAATTTAATTCATGATAGAGCATTTGCTGGACACAGTGGCGTGTGTCTGTAATCCCAGTTACTTGGGAGGCTGAGGCTGTTGGATTGCTTGAGTCTGGGAGTTCTGGTCTACCCTGTGCTATGTTGATTGGGTGTCCACACTAAGCTCAGTATCAATATGGTGGTTCCAGGGGAGCTTGGAGTCACCAGGTTGTCTTAAGGAGGGGTGAATCGGCCCAGGTCGGAAACGGAGCAGGTCAAAATCCCTGTGCTGATCAGTAGTGGGATTGCACCTGTGAATAGCTGGTGCAGAGCAGCCTGGATGACACAGTGAGACATGGCCTTTTATTGGTTGTTGTACTGATGATGCTAACAAAGCATACACAATGAAAACTGCAGCAATGCTACAGTGGCAGCAATACCCTGCTCAGAGGAGCTTACAATACATTTATTATTATCAGATATGTGATGCAGAAAGATCATCTTTTTCTTTGGCTTATTTTACATCCAAGATGTCTCTTTTGTAAGTAATCTGATCTTTATGATGACAGAATCGGTTGGTTGGTTGGTTGATCAGTTGGTTAGTTTGTTAGTTAGTTGGAGAGTTCAAGAATACAGCTTTTACACTGGGTTTTTAAACTTTAGGAAACAGGGTGGTTTCAAGTTTTTCCAGCCATTCACAGATAGGTGTGGGCTGTGCACGGGGAGTATGGCTCAGGTTTATGACGCTTTGCTGGCCAAACTCCTTATTACTGTCATTCTCTTAACAATGATACTCCTTAGTGCAGGATACTGTAAATTAACAACACATGGCTTATGATTCAGCCTAAATGATGCATTACCATGAACCTGAATAGGGCCACACTGAGAATTCTGGTTCTCTAAAATGGTCTAAATGGGATTTCTGGGCACCTGTATGCTATAAGAGAATGTTTACTAGGTCTAGGTCTGAAAGGTCTTTATTAAGATTCCTTCTTGATCTGACTTAATGCTAAGCTATACTTGGCTCAAAGGCGAAGCTATGCAAACATGGTGTGTAACCTGTCTATCTAGGTACCATTGGGGTTCGACCCAGGGAACATCCTTGGGTTGTCAGGCGCCTTTCCTGTGATTGGCGACTGCATGTCGGTGTTGTTCTTTGAAACACGGCTACCCTGTGGGGCATGTCATAAGATGTCCGGTTCTCTCATATAGAGTCCTAAGTGTCATCCCTAGGCAGGAGGCCACCTTCACAGTGTTTGACCGTTCTTTCTGTGTTCTGTAGGTTTCTTCCCATATCTTCAAATAGTGGCAATTCAGCTCATCTCTTGGTTAAAGTTAATCTCATGTTGTGTACTTGTAATTAGGAGTATGGACACAAGATGGCAGCAGTGAGTCAGGTACCCATCAAACTTCTGAGCTTCTAGTAATTTAATGCATGAAAGAGCATTTGCTGGACACAGTGGCGTGTGTCTGTAATCCCAATTACTTGGGAGGCTGAGGCTGTTGGATTGCTTGAGTCTGGGAGTTCTGGTCTACCCTGTGCTATGTTGATCAGGTGTCCACACTAAGCTCAGTATCAATATGGTGGTTCCAGGGGAGCTTGGAGTCACCAGGTTGTCTTAAGGAGGGGTGAATCGGCCCAGGTCGGAAACGGAGCAGGTCAAAATCCCTGTGCTGATCAGTAGTGGGATTGCACCTGTGAATAGCTGGTGCAGAGCAGCCTGGATGACACAGTGAGACATGGCCTTTTATTGGTTGTTGTACTGATGATGCTAACAAAGCATACACAATGAAAACTGCAGCAATGCTACAGTGGCAGCAATACCCTGCTCAGAGGAGCTTACAATACATTTATTATTATCAGATATGTGATGCAGAAAGATCATCTTTTTCTTTGGCTTATTTTACATCCAAGATGTCTCTTTTGTAAGTAATCTAATCTTTATGATGACAGAATCGGTTGGTTGGTTGGTTGGTTAGTTTGTTAGTTATTTGGAGAGTTCAAGAATACAGCTTTTACACTGGGTTTTTAAACTTTAGGAAACAGGGTGGTTTCAAGTTTTTCCAGCCATTGACAGATAGGTGTGGGCTGTGCACGGGGAGTATGGCTAAGGTTTATGACGCTTTGCTGCCCAAACTCCTTATTACTGTCATTCTCTTAACAATGATACTCCTTAGTGCAGGATACTGTAAATTAACAACACATGGCTTATGATTCAGCCTAAATGATGCATTACCATGAACCTGAATAGGGCCACACTGAGAATTCTGGTTCTCTAAAATGGTCTAAATGGGATTTCTGGGCACCTGTATGCTATAAGAGAATGTTTACTAGGTCTAGGTCTGAAAGGTCTTTATTAAGATTCCTTCTTGATCTGACTTAATGCTAAGCTATACTTGGCTCAAAGGCGAAGCTATGCAAACATGGTGTGTAACCTGTCTTTCTAGGTACCATTGGGGTTCGACCCAGGGAACATCCTTGGGTTGTCAGGCGCCTTTCCTGTGATTGGCGACTGCATGTCGGTGTTGTTCTTTGAAACACGGCTACCCTGTGGGGCATGTCATAAGATGTCCGGTTCTCTCATATAGAGTCCTAAGTGTCATCCCTAGGCAGGAGGCCACCTTCACAGTGTTTGACCGTTCTTTCTGTGTTCTGTAGGTTTCTTCCCATATCTTCAAATAGTGGCAAATCAGCTCATCTCTTGGTTAAAGTTAATCTCATGTTGTGTACTTGTAATTAGGAATATGGACACAACATGGCAGCAGTGAGTCAGGTACCCATCAAACTTCTGAGCTTCTAGTAATTTAATGCATGAAAAATCATTTGCCGGACACAGTGGCGTGTGTCTGTAATCCCAATTACTTGGGAGGCTGAGGCTGTTGGATTGCTTGAGTCTGGGAGTTCTGGTCTACCCTGTGCTATGTTGATCGGGTGTCCACACTAAGCTCAGTATCAATATGGTGGTTCCAGGAGAGCTTGGAGGCACCAGGTTGTCTTAAGGAGGGGTGAATCGGCCCAGGTCGGAAACGGAGCAGGTCAAAATCCCTGTGCTGATCAGTAGTGGGATTGCACCTGTGTATAGCTGGTGCAGAGCAGCCTGGATGACACAGTGAGACATGGCCTTTTATTGGTTGTTGTACTGATGATGCTAACAAAGCATACACAATGAAAACTGCAGCAATGCTACAGTGGCAGCAATACCCTGCTCAGAGGAGCTTACAATACATTTATTATTATCAGATATGTGATGCAGAAAGATCATCTTTTTCTTTGGCTTATTTTACATCCAAGATGTCTCTTTTATAAGTAATCTGATCTTTATGATGACAGAATCGGTTGGTTGGTTGGTTGGTTAGTTTGTTAGTTATTTGGAGAGTTCAAGAATACAGCTTTTACACTGGGTTTTTAAACTTTAGGAAACAGGGTGGTTTCAAGTTTTTCCAGCCATTCACAGATAGGTGTGGGCTGTGCACGGGGAGTATGGCTCAGGTTTATGACGCTTTGCTGGCCAAACTCCTTATTACTGTCATTCTCTTTACAATGATACTCCTTAGTGCAGGATACTGTAAATTAACAACACGTGGCTTATGATTCAGCCTAAATGATGCATTACCATGAACCTGAATAGGGCCACACTAAGAATTCTGGTTCTCTAAAATGGTCTAAATGGGATTTCTGGGCACCTGTATGCTATAAGAGAATGTTTACTAGGTCTAGGTCTGAAAGGTCTTTATTAAGATTCCTTCTTGATCTGACTTAATGCTAAGCTATACTTGGCTCAAAGGCGAAGCTATGCAAACATGGTGTGTAACCTGTCTTTCTAGGTACCATTGGGGTTCGACCCAGGGAACATCCTTGGGTTGTCAGGCGCCTTTCCTGTGATTGGCGACTGCATGTCGGTGTTGTTCTTTGAAACACGGCTACCCTGTGGGGCATGTCATAATATGTCCGGTTCTCTCATATAGAGTCCTAAGTGTCATCCCTAGGCAGGAGGCCACCTTCACAGCGTTTGACCGTGCTTTCTGTGTTCTGTAGGTTTCTTCCCATATCTTCAAATAGTGGCAAATCAGCTCATATCTTGGTTAAAGTTAATCTCATGTTGTGTACTTGTAAGTAGGAATATGGACACAAGATGGCAGCAGTGAGTCAGGTACCCATCAAACTTCTGAGCTTCTAGTAATTTAATGCATGAAAGAGCATTTGCCGGACACAGTGGCGTGTGTCTGTAATCCCAGTTACTTGGGAGGCTGAGGCTGTTGGATTGCTTGAGTCTGGGAGTTCTGGTCTACCCTGTGCTATGTTGATCGGGTGTCCACACTAAGCTCAGTATCAATATGGTGGTTCCAGGGGAGCTTGGAGTCACCAGGTTGTCTTAAGGAGGGGTGAATCGGCCCAGGTCGGAAACGGAGCAGGTCAAAATCCCTGTGCTGATCAGTAGTGGGATTGCACCTGTGAATAGCTGGTGCAGAGCAACCTGGATGACACAGTGAGACATGGCCTTTTATTGGTTGTTGTACTGATGATGCTAACAAAGCATACACAATGAAAACTGCAGCAATGCTACAGTGGCAGCAATACCCTGCTCAGAGGAGCTAGCAATACCCTGCTCAGAGGAGCTTACAATACATTTATTATTATCAGATATGTGATGCAGAAAGATCATCTTTTTCTTTGGCTTATTTTACATCCAAGATGTCTCTTTTATAAGTAATCTGATCTTTATGATGACAGAATCGGTTGGTTGGTTGGTTGGTTGGTTTGTTAGTTATTTGGAGAGTTCAAGAATACAGCTTTTACACTGGGTTTTTAAACTTTAGGAAACAGGGTGGTTTCAAGTTTTTCCAGCCATTCACAGATAGGTGTGGGCTGTGCACGGGGAGTATGGCTCAGGTTTATGACGCTTTGCTGGCCAAACTCCTTATTACTGTCATTCTCTTTACAATGATACTCCTTAGTGCAGGATACTGTAAATTAACAACACGTGGCTTATGATTCAGCCTAAATGATGCATTACCATGAACCTGAATAGGGCCACACTAAGAATTCTGGTTCTCTAAAATGGTCTAAATGGGATTTCTGGGCACCTGTATGCTATAAGAGAATGTTTACTAGGTCTAGGTCTGAAAGGTCTTTATTAAGATTCCTTCTTGATCTGACTTAATGCTAAGCTATACTTGGCTCAAAGGCGAAGCTATGCAAACATGGAGTGTAACCTGTCTTTCTAGGTACCATTGGGGTTCGACCCAGGGAACATCCTTGGGTTGTCAGGCGCCTTTCCTGTGATTGGCGACTGCATGTTGGTGTTGTTCTTTGAAACACGGCTACCCTGTGGGGCATGTCATAAGATGTCCGGTTCTCTCATATAGAGTCCTAAGTGTCATCTCTAGGCAGGAGGCCACCTTCACAGTGTTTGACCGTTCTTTCTGTGTTCTGTAGGTTTCTTCCCATATCTTCAAATAGTGGCAAATCAGCTCATATCTTGGTTAAAGTTAATCTCATGTTGTGTACTTGTAAGTAGGAATATGGACACAAGATGGCAGCAGTGAGTCAGGTACCCATCAAACTTCTGAGCTTCTAGTAATTTAATGCATGAAAGAGCATTTGCCGGACACAGTGGCGTGTGTCTGTAATCCCAGTTACTTGGGAGGCTGAGGCTGTTGGATTGCTTGAGTCTGGGAGTTCTGGTCTACCCTGTGCTATGTTGATCGGGTGTCCACACTAAGCTCAGTATCAATATGGTGGTTCCAGGGGAGCTTGGAGTCACCAGGTTGTCTTAAGGAGGGGTGAATCGGCCCAGGTCGGAAACGGAGCAGGTCAAAATCCCTGTGCTGATCAGTAGTGGGATTGCACCTGTGAATAGCTGGTGCAGAGCAGCCTGGATGACACAGTGAGACATGGCCTTTTATTGGTTGTTGTACTGATGATGCTAACAAAGCATACACAATGAAAACTGCAGCAATGCTACAGTGGCAGCAATACCCTGCTCAGAGGAGCTGACAATACATTTATTATTATCAGATATGTGATGCAGAAAGATCATCTTTTTCTTTGGCTTATTTTACATCCAAGATGTCTCTTTTATAAGTAATCTGATCTTTATGATGACAGAATCGGTTGGTTGGTTGGTTGGTTAGTTTGTTAGTTATTTGGAGAGTTCAAGAATACAGCTTTTACACTGGGTTTTTAAACTTTAGGAAACAGGGTGGTTTCAAGTTTTTCCAGCCATTCACAGATAGGTGTGGGCTGTGCACGGGGAGTATGGCTCAGGTTTATGACGCTTTGCTGGCCAAACTGCTTATTACTGTCATTCTCTTTACAATGATACTCCTTAGTGCAGGATACTGTAAATTAACAACACGTGGCTTATGATTCAGCCTAAATGATGCATTACCATGAACCTGAATAGGGCCACACTGAGAATTCTGGTTCTCTAAAATGGTCTAAATGGGATTTCTGGGCACCTGTATGCTATAAGAGAATGTTTACTAGTTCTAGGTCTGAAAGGTCTTTATTAAGATTCCTTCTTGATCTGACTTAATGCTAAGCTATACTTGGCTCAAAGGCGAAGCTATGCAAACATGGTGTGTAACCTGTCTTTCTAGGTACCATTGGGGTTCGACCCAGGGAACATCCTTGGGTTGTCAGGCGCCTTTCCTGTGATTGGCGACTGCATGTCGGTGTTGTTCTTTGAAACACGGCTACCCTGTGGGGCATGTCATAATATGTCCGGTTCTCTCATATAGAGTCCTAAGTGTCATCCCTAGGCAGGAGGCCACCTTCACAGCGTTTGACCGTTCTTTCTGTGTTCTGTAGGTTTCTTCCCATATCTTCAAATAGTGGCAATTCAGCTCATCTCTTGGTTAAAGTTAATCTCATGTTGTGTACTTGTAATTAGGAATATTGAAACAAGATGGCAGCAGTGAGTCAGGTACCCATCAAACTTCTGAGCTTCTAGTAATTTAATGCAAGAAAGAGCATTTGTCGGACACAGTGGCGTGTGTCTGTAATCCCAGTTACTTGGGAGGCTGAGGCTGTTGGATTGCTTGAGTCTGGGAGTTCTGGTCTACCCTGTGCTATGTTAATCGGGTGTCCACACTAAGCTCAGTATCAATATGGTGGTTCCAGGGGAGCTTGGAGTCACCAGGTTGTCTTAAGGAGGGGTGAATCGGCCCAGGTCGGAAACGGAGCAGGTCAAAATCCCTGTGCTGATCAGTAGTGGGATTGCACCTGTGAATAGCTGGTGCAGAGCAGCCTGGATGACACAGTGAGACATGGCCTTTTATTGGTTGTTGTACTGATGATGCTAACAAAGCATACACAATGAAAACTGCAGCAATGCTACAGTGGCAGCAATACCCTGCTCAGAGGAGCTTACAATACATTTATTATTATCAGATATGTGATGCAGAAAGATCATCTTTTTCTTTGGCTTATTTTACATCCAAGATGTCTCTTTTGTAAGTAATCTGATCTTTATGATGACAGAATCGGTTGGTTGGTTGGTTGATCAGTTGGTTAGTTTGTTAGTTAGTTGGAGAGTTCAAGAATACAGCTTTTACACTGGGTTTTTAAACTTTAGGAAACAGGGTGGTTTCAAGTTTTTCCAGCCATTCACAGATAGGTGTGGGCTGTGCACGGGGAGTATGGCTCAGGTTTATGACGCTTTGCTGGCCAAACTCCTTATTACTGTCATTCTCTTAACAATGATACTCCTTAGTGCAGGATACTGTAAATTAACAACACATGGCTTATGATTCAGCCTAAATGATGCATTACCATGAACCTGAATAGGGCCACACTGAGAATTCTGGTTCTCTAAAATGGTCTAAATGGGATTTCTGGGCACCTGTATGCTATAAGAGAATGTTTACTAGGTCTAGGTCTGAAAGGTCTTTATTAAGATTCCTTCTTGATCTGACTTAATGCTAAGCTATACTTGGCTCAAAGGCGAAGCTATGCAAACATGGTGTGTAACCTGTCTTTCTAGGTACCATTGGGGTTCGACCCAGGGAACATCCTTGGGTTGTCAGGCGCCTTTCCTGTGATTGGCGACTGCATGTCGGTGTTGTTCTTTGAAACACGGCTTCCCTGTGGGGCATGTCATAATATGTCCGGTTCTCTCATATAGAGTCCTAAGTGTCATCCCTAGGCAGGAGGCCACCTTCACAGCGTTTGACCGTTCTTTCTGTGTTCTGTAGGTTTCTTCCCATATCTTCAAATAGTAGCAATTCAGCTCATCTCTTGGTTAAAGTTAATCTCATGTTGTGTACTTGTAATTAGGAATATGGAAACAAGATGGCAGCAGTGAGTCAGGTACCCATCAAACTTCTGAGCTTCTAGTAATTTAATTCATGATAGAGCATTTGCTGGACACAGTGGCGTGTGTCTGTAATCCCAGTTACTTGGGAGGCTGAGGCTGTTGGATTGCTTGAGTCTGGGAGTTCTGGTCTACCCTGTGCTATGTTGATTGGGTGTCCACACTAAGCTCAGTATCAATATGGTGGTTCCAGGGGAGCTTGGAGTCACCAGGTTGTCTTAAGGAGGGGTGAATCGGCCCAGGTCGGAAACGGAGCAGGTCAAAATCCCTGTGCTGATCAGTAGTGGGATTGCACCTGTGAATAGCTGGTGCAGAGCAGCCTGGATGACACAGTGAGACATGGCCTTTTATTGGTTGTTGTACTGATGATGCTAACAAAGCATACACAATGAAAACTGCAGCAATGCTACAGTGGCAGCAATACCCTGCTCAGAGGAGCTTACAATACATTTATTATTATCAGATATGTGATGCAGAAAGATCATCTTTTTCTTTGGCTTATTTTACATCCAAGATGTCTCTTTTGTAAGTAATCTGATCTTTATGATGACAGAATCGGTTGGTTGGTTGGTTGATCAGTTGGTTAGTTTGTTAGTTAGTTGGAGAGTTCAAGAATACAGCTTTTACACTGGGTTTTTAAACTTTAGGAAACAGGGTGGTTTCAAGTTTTTCCAGCCATTCACAGATAGGTGTGGGCTGTGCACGGGGAGTATGGCTCAGGTTTATGACGCTTTGCTGGCCAAACTCCTTATTACTGTCATTCTCTTAACAATGATACTCCTTAGTGCAGGATACTGTAAATTAACAACACATGGCTTATGATTCAGCCTAAATGATGCATTACCATGAACCTGAATAGGGCCACACTGAGAATTCTGGTTCTCTAAAATGGTCTAAATGGGATTTCTGGGCACCTGTATGCTATAAGAGAATGTTTACTAGGTCTAGGTCTGAAAGGTCTTTATTAAGATTCCTTCTTGATCTGACTTAATGCTAAGCTATACTTGGCTCAAAGGCGAAGCTATGCAAACATGGTGTGTAACCTGTCTATCTAGGTACCATTGGGGTTCGACCCAGGGAACATCCTTGGGTTGTCAGGCGCCTTTCCTGTGATTGGCGACTGCATGTCGGTGTTGTTCTTTGAAACACGGCTACCCTGTGGGGCATGTCATAAGATGTCCGGTTCTCTCATATAGAGTCCTAAGTGTCATCCCTAGGCAGGAGGCCACCTTCACAGTGTTTGACCGTTCTTTCTGTGTTCTGTAGGTTTCTTCCCATATCTTCAAATAGTGGCAATTCAGCTCATCTCTTGGTTAAAGTTAATCTCATGTTGTGTACTTGTAATTAGGAGTATGGACACAAGATGGCAGCAGTGAGTCAGGTACCCATCAAACTTCTGAGCTTCTAGTAATTTAATGCAAGAAAGAGCATTTGCTGGACACAGTGGCGTGTGTCTGTAATCCCAATTACTTGGGAGGCTGAGGCTGTTGGATTGCTTGAGTCTGGGAGTTCTGGTCTACCCTGTGCTATGTTGATCAGGTGTCCACACTAAGCTCAGTATCAATATGGTGGTTCCAGGGGAGCTTGGAGTCACCAGGTTGTCTTAAGGAGGGGTGAATCGGCCCAGGTCGGAAACGGAGCAGGTCAAAATCCCTGTGCTGATCAGTAGTGGGATTGCACCTGTGAATAGCTGGTGCAGAGCAGCCTGGATGACACAGTGAGACATGGCCTTTTATTGGTTGTTGTACTGATGATGCTAACAAAGCATACACAATGAAAACTGCAGCAATGCTACAGTGGCAGCAATACCCTGCTCAGAGGAGCTTACAATACATTTATTATTATCAGATATGTGATGCAGAAAGATCATCTTTTTCTTTGGCTTATTTTACATCCAAGATGTCTCTTTTGTAAGTAATCTAATCTTTATGATGACAGAATCGGTTGGTTGGTTGGTTGGTTAGTTTGTTAGTTATTTGGAGAGTTCAAGAATACAGCTTTTACACTGGGTTTTTAAACTTTAGGAAACAGGGTGGTTTCAAGTTTTTCCAGCCATTGACAGATAGGTGTGGGCTGTGCACGGGGAGTATGGCTAAGGTTTATGACGCTTTGCTGCCCAAACTCCTTATTACTGTCATTCTCTTAACAATGATACTCCTTAGTGCAGGATACTGTAAATTAACAACACATGGCTTATGATTCAGCCTAAATGATGCATTACCATGAACCTGAATAGGGCCACACTGAGAATTCTGGTTCTCTAAAATGGTCTAAATGGGATTTCTGGGCACCTGTATGCTATAAGAGAATGTTTACTAGGTCTAGGTCTGAAAGGTCTTTATTAAGATTCCTTCTTGATCTGACTTAATGCTAAGCTATACTTGGCTAAAAGGCAAAGCTATGCAAACATGGTGTGTAACCTGTCTTTCTAGGTACCATTGGGGTTCGACCCAGGGAACATCCTTGGGTTGTCAGGCGCCTTTCCTGTGATTGGCAACTGCATGTCGGTGTTGTTCTTTGAAACACGGCTACCCTGTGGGGCATGTCATAAGATTTCCGGTTCTCTCATATAGAGTCCTAAGTGTCATCCCTAGGCAGGAGGCCACCTTCACAGCGTTTGACCGTTCTTTCTGTGTTCAGTAGGTTTCTTCCCATATCTTCAAATAGTGGCAATTCAGCTCATCTCTTGGTTAAAGTTAATCTCATGTTGTGTACTTGTAATTAGGAATATTGAAACAAGATGGCAGCAGTGAGTCAGGTACCCATCAAACTTCTGAGCTTCTAGTAATTTAATGCAAGAAAGAGCATTTGTCGGACACAGTGGCGTGTGTCTGTAATCCCAGTTACTTGGGAGGCTGAGGCTGTTGGATTGCTTGAGTCTGGGAGTTCTGGTCTACCCTGTGCTATGTTAATCGGGTGTCCACACTAAGCTCAGTATCAATATGGTGGTTCCAGGGGAGCTTGGAGTCACCAGGTTGTCTTAAGGAGGGGTGAATCGGCCCAGGTCGGAAACGGAGCAGGTCAAAATCCCTGTGCTGATCGGTAGTGGGATTGCACCTGTGAATAGCTGGTGCAGAGCAGCCTGGATGACACAGTGAGACATGGCCTTTTATTGGTTGTTGTACTGATGATGCTAACAAAGCATACACAATGAAAACTGCAGCAATGCTACAGTGGCAGCAATACCCTGCTCAGAGGAGCTTACAATACATTTATTATTATCAGATATGTGATGCAGAAAGATCATCTTTTTCTTTGGCTTATTTTACATCCAAGATGTCTCTTTTGTAAGTAATCTGATCTTTATGATGACAGAATCGGTTGGTTGGTTGGTTGATCAGTTGGTTAGTTTGTTAGTTAGTTGGAGAGTTCAAGAATACAGCTTTTACACTGGGTTTTTAAACTTTAGGAAACAGGGTGGTTTCAAGTTTTTCCAGCCATTCACAGATAGGTGTGGGCTGTGCACGGGGAGTATGGCTCAGGTTTATGACGCTTTGCTGGCCAAACTCCTTATTACTGTCATTCTCTTAACAATGATACTCCTTAGTGCAGGATACTGTAAATTAACAACACATGGCTAATGATTCAGCCTAAATGATGCATTACCATGAACCTGAATAGGGCCACACTGAGAATTCTGGTTCTCTAAAATGGTCTAAATGGGATTTCTGGGCACCTGTATGCTATAAGAGAATGTTTACTAGGTCTAGGTCTGAAAGGTCTTTATTAAGATTCCTTCTTGATCTGACTTAATGCTAAGCTATACTTGGCTCAAAGGCGAAGCTATGCAAACATGGTGTGTAACCTGTCTATCTAGGTACCATTGGGGTTCGACCCAGGGAACATCCTTGGGTTGTCAGGCGCCTTTCCTGTGATTGGCGACTGCATGTCGGTGTTGTTCTTTGAAACACGGCTACCCTGTGGGGCATGTCATAAGATGTCCGGTTCTCTCATATAGAGTCCTAAGTGTCATCCCTAGGCAGGAGGCCACCTTCACAGTGTTTGACCGTTCTTTCTGTGTTCTGTTGGTTTCTTCCCATATCTTCAAATAGTGGCAATTCAGCTCATCTCTTGGTTAAAGTTAATCTCATGTTGTGTACTTGTAATTAGGAGTATGGACACAAGATGGCAGCAGTGAGTCAGGTACCCATCAAACTTCTGAGCTTCTAGTAATTTAATGCATGAAAGAGCATTTGCTGGACACAGTGGCGTGTGTCTGTAATCCCAATTACTTGGGAGGCTGAGGCTGTTGGATTGCTTGAGTCTGGGAGTTCTGGTCTACCCTGTGCTATGTTGATCAGGTGTCCACACTAAGCTCAGTATCAATATGGTGGTTCCAGGGGAGCTTGGAGTCACCAGGTTGTCTTAAGGAGGGGTGAATTGGCCCAGGTCGGAAACGGAGCAGGTCAAAATCCCTGTGCTGATCAGTAGTGGGATTGCACCTGTGAATAGCTGGTGCAGAGCAGCCTGGATGACACAGTGAGACATGGCCTTTTATTGGTTGTTGTACTGATGATGCTAACAAAGCATACACAATGAAAACTGCAGCAATGCTACAGTGGCAGCAATACCCTGCTCAGAGGAGCTTACAATACATTTATTATTATCAGATATGTGATGCAGAAAGATCATCTTTTTCTTTGGCTTATTTTACATCCAAGATGTCTCTTTTGTAAGTAATCTAATCTTTATGATGACAGAATCGGTTGGTTGGTTAGTTTGTTAGTTATTTGGAGAGTTCAAGAATACAGCTTTTACACTGGGTTTTTAAACTTTAGGAAACAGGGTGGTTTCAAGTTTTTCCAGCCATTGACAGATAGGTGTGGGCTGTGCACGGGGAGTATGGCTCAGGTTTATGACGCTTTGCTGGCCAAACTCCTTATTACTGTCATTCTCTTTACAATGATACTCCTTAGTGCAGGACACTGTAAATTAACAACACATGGCTTATGATTCAGCCTAAATGATGCATTACCATGAACCTGAATAGGGCCACACTGAGAATTCTGGTTCTCTAAAATGGTCTAAATGGGATTTCTGGGCACCTGTATGCTATAAGAGAATGTTTACTAGTTCTAGGTCTGAAAGGTCTTTATTAAGATTCCTTCTTGATCTGACTTAATGCTAAGCTATACTTGGCTCAAAGGCGAAGCTATGCAAACATGGTGTGTAACCTGTCTTTCTAGGTACCATTGGGGTTCGACCCAGGGAACATCCTTGGGTTGTCAGGCGCCTTTCCTGTGATTGGCGACTGCATGTCGGTGTTGTTCTTTGAAACACGGCTACCCTGTGGGGCATGTCATAATATGTCCGGTTCTCTCATATAGAGTCCTAAGTGTCATCCCTAGGCAGGAGGCCACCTTCACAGCGTTTGACCGTTCTTTCTGTGTTCTGTAGGTTTCTTCCCATATCTTCAAATAGTGGCAATTCAGCTCATCTCTTGGTTAAAGTTAATCTCATGTTGTGTACTTGTAATTAGGAATATGTAAACAAGATGGCAGCAGTGAGTCAGGTACCCATCAAACTTCTGAGCTTCTAGTAATTTAATTCATGATAGAGCATTTGTTGGACACAGTGGCGTGTGTCTGTAATCCCAGTTACTTGGGAGGCTGAGGCTGTTGGATTGCTTGAGTCTGGGAGTTCTGGTCTACCCTGTGCTATGTTGATTGGGTGTCCACACTAAACTCAGTATCAATATGGTGGTTCCAGGGGAGCTTGGAGTCACCAGGTTGTCTTAAGGAGGGGTGAATCGGCCCAGGTCGGAAACGGAGCAGGTCAAAATCCCTGTGCTGATCAGTAGTGGGATTGCACCTGTTAATAGCTGGTGCAGAGCAGCCTGGATGACACAGTGAGACATGGCCTTTTATTGGTTGTTGTACTGATGATGCTAACAAATCATACACAATGAAAACTGCAGCAATGCTACAGTGGCAGCAATACCCTGCTCAGAGGAGCTTACAATACATTTATTATTATCAGATATGTGATGCAAAAAGATCATCTTTTTCTTTGGCTTATTTTACATCCAAGATGTCTCTTTTGTAAGTAATCTGATCTTTATGATGACAGAATTGGTTGGTTGGTTGGTTGGTTGGTTGGTTGATCAGTTGGTTAGTTTGTTAGTTAGTTGGAGAGTTAAAGAATACAGCTTTTACACTGGGTTTTTAAACTTTAGGAAACAGGGTGGTTTCAAGTTTTTCCAGCCATTCACAGATAGGTGTGGGCTGTGCACGGGGAGTATGGCTCAGGTTTATGACGCTTTGCTGGCCAAACTCCCTATTACTGTCATTCTCTTAACAATGATACTCCTTAGTGCAGGATACTGTAAATTAACAACACATGGCTTATGATTCAGCCTAAATGATGCATTACCATGAACCTGAATAGGGCCACACTGAGAATTCTGGTTCTCTAAAATGGTCTAAATGGGATTTCTGGGCACCTGTATGCTATAAGAGAATGTTTACTAGGTCTAGGTCTGAAAGGTCTTTATTAAGATTCCTTCTTGATCTGACTTAATGCTAAGCTATACTTGGCTCAAAGGCGAAGCTATGCAAACATGGTGTGTAACCTGTCTTTCTAGGTACCATTGGGGTTCGACCCAGGGAACATCCTTGGGTTGTCAGGCGCCTTTCCTGTGATTGGCGACTGCATGTCGGTGTTGTTCTTTGAAACACGGCTTCCCTGTGGGGCATGTCATAATATGTCCGGTTCTCTCATATAGAGTCCTAAGTGTCATCCCTAGGCAGGAGGCCACCTTCACAGCGTTTGACCGTTCTTTCTGTGTTCTGTAGGTTTCTTCCCATATCTTCAAATAGTAGCAATTCAGCTCATCTCTTGGTTAAAGTTAATCTCATGTTGTGTACTTGTAATTAGGAATATGGAAACAAGATGGCAGCAGTGAGTCAGGTACCCATCAAACTTCTGAGCTTCTAGTAATTTAATTCATGATAGAGCATTTGCTGGACACAGTGGCGTGTGTCTGTAATCCCAGTTACTTGGGAGGCTGAGGCTGTTGGATTGCTTGAGTCTGGGAGTTCTGGTCTACCCTGTGCTATGTTGATTGGGTGTCCACACTAAGCTCAGTATCAATATGGTGGTTCCAGGGGAGCTTGGAGTCACCAGGTTGTCTTAAGGAGGGGTGAATCGGCCCAGGTCGGAAACGGAGCAGGTCAAAATCCCTGTGCTGATCAGTAGTGGGATTGCACCTGTGAATAGCTGGTGCAGAGCAGCCTGGATGACACAGTGAGACATGGCCTTTTATTGGTTGTTGTACTGATGATGCTAACAAAGCATACACAATGAAAACTGCAGCAATGCTACAGTGGCAGCAATACCCTGCTCAGAGGAGCTTACAATACATTTATTATTATCAGATATGTGATGCAGAAAGATCATCTTTTTCTTTGGCTTATTTTACATCCAAGATGTCTCTTTTGTAAGTAATCTGATCTTTATGATGACAGAATCGGTTGGTTGGTTGGTTGATCAGTTGGTTAGTTTGTTAGTTAGTTGGAGAGTTCAAGAATACAGCTTTTACACTGGGTTTTTAAACTTTAGGAAACAGGGTGGTTTCAAGTTTTTCCAGCCATTCACAGATAGGTGTGGGCTGTGCACGGGGAGTATGGCTCAGGTTTATGACGCTTTGCTGGCCAAACTCCTTATTACTGTCATTCTCTTAACAATGATACTCCTTAGTGCAGGATACTGTAAATTAACAACACATGGCTTATGATTCAGCCTAAATGATGCATTACCATGAACCTGAATAGGGCCACACTGAGAATTCTGGTTCTCTAAAATGGTCTAAATGGGATTTCTGGGCACCTGTATGCTATAAGAGAATGTTTACTAGGTCTAGGTCTGAAAGGTCTTTATTAAGATTCCTTCTTGATCTGACTTAATGCTAAGCTATACTTGGCTCAAAGGCGAAGCTATGCAAACATGGTGTGTAACCTGTCTATCTAGGTACCATTGGGGTTCGACCCAGGGAACATCCTTGGGTTGTCAGGCGCCTTTCCTGTGATTGGCGACTGCATGTCGGTGTTGTTCTTTGAAACACGGCTACCCTGTGGGGCATGTCATAAGATGTCCGGTTCTCTCATATAGAGTCCTAAGTGTCATCCCTAGGCAGGAGGCCACCTTCACAGTGTTTGACCGTTCTTTCTGTGTTCTGTAGGTTTCTTCCCATATCTTCAAATAGTGGCAATTCAGCTCATCTCTTGGTTAAAGTTAATCTCATGTTGTGTACTTGTAATTAGGAGTATGGACACAAGATGGCAGCAGTGAGTCAGGTACCCATCAAACTTCTGAGCTTCTAGTAATTTAATGCATGAAAGAGCATTTGCTGGACACAGTGGCGTGTGTCTGTAATCCCAATTACTTGGGAGGCTGAGGCTGTTGGATTGCTTGAGTCTGGGAGTTCTGGTCTACCCTGTGCTATGTTGATCAGGTGTCCACACTAAGCTCAGTATCAATATGGTGGTTCCAGGGGAGCTTGGAGTCACCAGGTTGTCTTAAGGAGGGGTGAATCGGCCCAGGTCGGAAACGGAGCAGGTCAAAATCCCTGTGCTGATCAGTAGTGGGATTGCACCTGTGAATAGCTGGTGCAGAGCAGCCTGGATGACACAGTGAGACATGGCCTTTTATTGGTTGTTGTACTGATGATGCTAACAAAGCATACACAATGAAAACTGCAGCAATGCTACAGTGGCAGCAATACCCTGCTCAGAGGAGCTTACAATACATTTATTATTATCAGATATGTGATGCAGAAAGATCATCTTTTTCTTTGGCTTATTTTACATCCAAGATGTCTCTTTTGTAAGTAATCTAATCTTTATGATGACAGAATCGGTTGGTTGGTTGGTTGGTTAGTTTGTTAGTTATTTGGAGAGTTCAAGAATACAGCTTTTACACTGGGTTTTTAAACTTTAGGAAACAGGGTGGTTTCAAGTTTTTCCAGCCATTGACAGATAGGTGTGGGCTGTGCACGGGGAGTATGGCTAAGGTTTATGACGCTTTGCTGCCCAAACTCCTTATTACTGTCATTCTCTTAACAATGATACTCCTTAGTGCAGGATACTGTAAATTAACAACACATGGCTTATGATTCAGCCTAAATGATGCATTACCATGAACCTGAATAGGGCCACACTGAGAATTC
The DNA here is from genome assembly GCF_040937935.1 of Hyperolius riggenbachi. NCBI lineage: Eukaryota > Metazoa > Chordata > Amphibia > Anura > Hyperoliidae > Hyperolius > Hyperolius riggenbachi. Next base: position 255,462,495 of record NC_090654.1, read on the forward strand.
TGGTTCTCTAAAATGGTCTAAATGGGATTTCTGGGCACCTGTATGCTATAAGAGAATGTTTACTAGGTCTAGGTCTGAAAGGTCTTTATTAAGATTCCTTCTTGATCTGACTTAATGCTAAGCTATACTTGGCTCAAAGGCGAAGCTATGCAAACATGGTGTGTAACCTGTCTTTCTAGGTACCATTGGGGTTCGACCCAGGGAACATCCTTGGGTTGTCAGGCGCCTTTCCTGTGATTGGCGACTGCATGTCGGTGTTGTTCTTTGAAACACGGCTACCCTGTGGGGCATGTCATAAGATGTCCGGTTCTCTCATATAGAGTCCTAAGTGTCATCCCTAGGCAGGAGGCCACCTTCACAGTGTTTGACCGTTCTTTCTGTGTTCTGTAGGTTTCTTCCCATATCTTCAAATAGTGGCAAATCAGCTCATCTCTTGGTTAAAGTTAATCTCATGTTGTGTACTTGTAATTAGGAATATGGACACAACATGGCAGCAGTGAGTCAGGTACCCATCAAACTTCTGAGCTTCTAGTAATTTAATGCATGAAAAATCATTTGCCGGACACAGTGGCGTGTGTCTGTAATCCCAATTACTTGGGAGGCTGAGGCTGTTGGATTGCTTGAGTCTGGGAGTTCTGGTCTACCCTGTGCTATGTTGATCGGGTGTCCACACTAAGCTCAGTATCAATATGGTGGTTCCAGGAGAGCTTGGAGGCACCAGGTTGTCTTAAGGAGGGGTGAATCGGCCCAGGTCGGAAACGGAGCAGGTCAAAATCCCTGTGCTGATCAGTAGTGGGATTGCACCTGTGTATAGCTGGTGCAGAGCAGCCTGGATGACACAGTGAGACATGGCCTTTTATTGGTTGTTGTACTGATGATGCTAACAAAGCATACACAATGAAAACTGCAGCAATGCTACAGTGGCAGCAATACCCTGCTCAGAGGAGCTTACAATACATTTATTATTATCAGATATGTGATGCAGAAAGATCATCTTTTTCTTTGGCTTATTTTACATCCAAGATGTCTCTTTTATAAGTAATCTGATCTTTATGATGACAGAATCGGTTGGTTGGTTGGTTGGTTAGTTTGTTAGTTATTTGGAGAGTTCAAGAATACAGCTTTTACACTGGGTTTTTAAACTTTAGGAAACAGGGTGGTTTCAAGTTTTTCCAGCCATTCACAGATAGGTGTGGGCTGTGCACGGGGAGTATGGCTCAGGTTTATGACGCTTTGCTGGCCAAACTCCTTATTACTGTCATTCTCTTTACAATGATACTCCTTAGTGCAGGATACTGTAAATTAACAACACGTGGCTTATGATTCAGCCTAAATGATGCATTACCATGAACCTGAATAGGGCCACACTAAGAATTCTGGTTCTCTAAAATGGTCTAAATGGGATTTCTGGGCACCTGTATGCTATAAGAGAATGTTTACTAGGTCTAGGTCTGAAAGGTCTTTATTAAGATTCCTTCTTGATCTGACTTAATGCTAAGCTATACTTGGCTCAAAGGCGAAGCTATGCAAACATGGTGTGTAACCTGTCTTTCTAGGTACCATTGGGGTTCGACCCAGGGAACATCCTTGGGTTGTCAGGCGCCTTTCCTGTGATTGGCGACTGCATGTCGGTGTTGTTCTTTGAAACACGGCTACCCTGTGGGGCATGTCATAATATGTCCGGTTCTCTCATATAGAGTCCTAAGTGTCATCCCTAGGCAGGAGGCCACCTTCACAGCGTTTGACCGTGCTTTCTGTGTTCTGTAGGTTTCTTCCCATATCTTCAAATAGTGGCAAATCAGCTCATATCTTGGTTAAAGTTAATCTCATGTTGTGTACTTGTAAGTAGGAATATGGACACAAGATGGCAGCAGTGAGTCAGGTACCCATCAAACTTCTGAGCTTCTAGTAATTTAATGCATGAAAGAGCATTTGCCGGACACAGTGGCGTGTGTCTGTAATCCCAGTTACTTGGGAGGCTGAGGCTGTTGGATTGCTTGAGTCTGGGAGTTCTGGTCTACCCTGTGCTATGTTGATCGGGTGTCCACACTAAGCTCAGTATCAATATGGTGGTTCCAGGGGAGCTTGGAGTCACCAGGTTGTCTTAAGGAGGGGTGAATCGGCCCAGGTCGGAAACGGAGCAGGTCAAAATCCCTGTGCTGATCAGTAGTGGGATTGCACCTGTGAATAGCTGGTGCAGAGCAACCTGGATGACACAGTGAGACATGGCCTTTTATTGGTTGTTGTACTGATGATGCTAACAAAGCATACACAATGAAAACTGCAGCAATGCTACAGTGGCAGCAATACCCTGCTCAGAGGAGCTAGCAATACCCTGCTCAGAGGAGCTTACAATACATTTATTATTATCAGATATGTGATGCAGAAAGATCATCTTTTTCTTTGGCTTATTTTACATCCAAGATGTCTCTTTTATAAGTAATCTGATCTTTATGATGACAGAATCGGTTGGTTGGTTGGTTGGTTGGTTTGTTAGTTATTTGGAGAGTTCAAGAATACAGCTTTTACACTGGGTTTTTAAACTTTAGGAAACAGGGTGGTTTCAAGTTTTTCCAGCCATTCACAGATAGGTGTGGGCTGTGCACGGGGAGTATGGCTCAGGTTTATGACGCTTTGCTGGCCAAACTCCTTATTACTGTCATTCTCTTTACAATGATACTCCTTAGTGCAGGATACTGTAAATTAACAACACGTGGCTTATGATTCAGCCTAAATGATGCATTACCATGAACCTGAATAGGGCCACACTAAGAATTCTGGTTCTCTAAAATGGTCTAAATGGGATTTCTGGGCACCTGTATGCTATAAGAGAATGTTTACTAGGTCTAGGTCTGAAAGGTCTTTATTAAGATTCCTTCTTGATCTGACTTAATGCTAAGCTATACTTGGCTCAAAGGCGAAGCTATGCAAACATGGAGTGTAACCTGTCTTTCTAGGTACCATTGGGGTTCGACCCAGGGAACATCCTTGGGTTGTCAGGCGCCTTTCCTGTGATTGGCGACTGCATGTTGGTGTTGTTCTTTGAAACACGGCTACCCTGTGGGGCATGTCATAAGATGTCCGGTTCTCTCATATAGAGTCCTAAGTGTCATCTCTAGGCAGGAGGCCACCTTCACAGTGTTTGACCGTTCTTTCTGTGTTCTGTAGGTTTCTTCCCATATCTTCAAATAGTGGCAAATCAGCTCATATCTTGGTTAAAGTTAATCTCATGTTGTGTACTTGTAAGTAGGAATATGGACACAAGATGGCAGCAGTGAGTCAGGTACCCATCAAACTTCTGAGCTTCTAGTAATTTAATGCATGAAAGAGCATTTGCCGGACACAGTGGCGTGTGTCTGTAATCCCAGTTACTTGGGAGGCTGAGGCTGTTGGATTGCTTGAGTCTGGGAGTTCTGGTCTACCCTGTGCTATGTTGATCGGGTGTCCACACTAAGCTCAGTATCAATATGGTGGTTCCAGGGGAGCTTGGAGTCACCAGGTTGTCTTAAGGAGGGGTGAATCGGCCCAGGTCGGAAACGGAGCAGGTCAAAATCCCTGTGCTGATCAGTAGTGGGATTGCACCTGTGAATAGCTGGTGCAGAGCAGCCTGGATGACACAGTGAGACATGGCCTTTTATTGGTTGTTGTACTGATGATGCTAACAAAGCATACACAATGAAAACTGCAGCAATGCTACAGTGGCAGCAATACCCTGCTCAGAGGAGCTGACAATACATTTATTATTATCAGATATGTGATGCAGAAAGATCATCTTTTTCTTTGGCTTATTTTACATCCAAGATGTCTCTTTTATAAGTAATCTGATCTTTATGATGACAGAATCGGTTGGTTGGTTGGTTGGTTAGTTTGTTAGTTATTTGGAGAGTTCAAGAATACAGCTTTTACACTGGGTTTTTAAACTTTAGGAAACAGGGTGGTTTCAAGTTTTTCCAGCCATTCACAGATAGGTGTGGGCTGTGCACGGGGAGTATGGCTCAGGTTTATGACGCTTTGCTGGCCAAACTGCTTATTACTGTCATTCTCTTTACAATGATACTCCTTAGTGCAGGATACTGTAAATTAACAACACGTGGCTTATGATTCAGCCTAAATGATGCATTACCATGAACCTGAATAGGGCCACACTGAGAATTCTGGTTCTCTAAAATGGTCTAAATGGGATTTCTGGGCACCTGTATGCTATAAGAGAATGTTTACTAGTTCTAGGTCTGAAAGGTCTTTATTAAGATTCCTTCTTGATCTGACTTAATGCTAAGCTATACTTGGCTCAAAGGCGAAGCTATGCAAACATGGTGTGTAACCTGTCTTTCTAGGTACCATTGGGGTTCGACCCAGGGAACATCCTTGGGTTGTCAGGCGCCTTTCCTGTGATTGGCGACTGCATGTCGGTGTTGTTCTTTGAAACACGGCTACCCTGTGGGGCATGTCATAATATGTCCGGTTCTCTCATATAGAGTCCTAAGTGTCATCCCTAGGCAGGAGGCCACCTTCACAGCGTTTGACCGTTCTTTCTGTGTTCTGTAGGTTTCTTCCCATATCTTCAAATAGTGGCAATTCAGCTCATCTCTTGGTTAAAGTTAATCTCATGTTGTGTACTTGTAATTAGGAATATTGAAACAAGATGGCAGCAGTGAGTCAGGTACCCATCAAACTTCTGAGCTTCTAGTAATTTAATGCATGAAAGAGCATTTGCAGGACACAGTGGCGTGTGTCTGTAATCCCAGTTACTTGGAAGGCTGAGGCTGTTGGATTGCTTGAGTCTGGGAGTTCTGGTCTACCCTGTGCTATGTTGATCGAGTGTCCACACTAAGCTCAGTATCAATATGGTGGTTCCAGGGGAGCTTGGAGTCACCAGGTTGTCTTAAGGAGGGGTGAATCGGCCCAGGTCAGAAACGGAGCAGGTCAAAATCCCTGTGCTGATCAGTAGTGGGATTGCACCTGTGAATAGCTGGTGCAGAGCAGCCTGGATGACACAGTGAGACATGGCCTTTTATTGGTTGTTGTACTGATGATGCTAACAAAGCATACACAATGAAAACTGCAGCAATGCTACAGTGGCAGCAATACCCTGCTCAGAGGAGCTTACAATACATTTATTATTATCAGATATGTGATGCAGAAAGATCATCTTTTTCTTTGGCTTATTTTACATCCAAGATGTCTCTTTTGTAAGTAATCTGATCTTTATGATGACAGAATCGGTTGGTTGGTTGGTTGGTTGGTTGGTTGGTTGGTTGGTTGATCAGTTGGTTAGTTTGTTAGTTAGTTGGAGAGTTCAAGAATACAGCTTTTACACTGGGTTTTTAAACTTTAGGAAACAGGGTGGTTTCAAGTTTTTCCAGCCATTCACAGATAGGTGTGGGCTGTGCACGGGGAGTATGGCTCAGGTTTATGACGCTTTGCTGGCCAAACTCCTTATTACTGTCATTCTCTTTACAATGATACTCCTTAGTGCAGGACACTGGAAATTAACAACACATGGCTTATGATTCAGCCTAAATGATGCATTACCATGAACCTGAATAGGGCCACACTGAGAATTCTGGTTCTCTAAAATGGTCTAAATGGGATTTCTGGGCACCTGTATGCTATAAGAGAATGTTTACTAGGTCTAGGTCTGAAAGGTCTTTATTAAGATTCCTTCTTGATCTGACTTAATGCTAAGCTATACTTGGCTAAAAGGCAAAGCTATGCAAACATGGTGTGTAACCTGTCTTTCTAGGTACCATTGGAGTTCGACCCAGGGAACATCCTTGGGTTGTCAGGCGCCTTTCCTGTGATTGGCGACTGCATGTCGGTGTTGTTCTTTGAAACACGGCTACCCTGTGGGGCATGTAATAAGATGTCCGGTTCTCTCATATAGAGTCATAAGTGTCATCCCTAGGCAGGAGGCCACCTTCACAGCGTTTGACCGTTCTTTCTGTGTTCAGTAGGTTTCTTCCCATATCTTCAAATAGTGGCAATTCAGCTCATCTCTTGGTTAAAGTTAATCTCATGTTGTGTACTTGTAATTAGAGATATTGAAACAAGATGGCAGCAGTGAGTCAGGTACCCATCAAACTTCTGAGCTTCTAGTAATTTAATGCAAGAAAGAGCATTTGCCGGACACAGTGGCGTGTGTCTGTAATCCCAGTTACTTGGGAGGTTGAGGCTGTTGGATTGCTTGAGTCTGGGAGTTCTGGTCTACCCTGTGCTATGTTGATCGGGTGTCCACACTAAGCTCAGTATCAATGTGGTGGTTCCAGGGGAGCTTGGAGTCACTAGGTTGTCTTAAGGAGGGGTGAATCGGCCCAGGTCGGAAACGGAGCAGGTCAAAATCCCTGTGCTGATCAGTAGTGGGATTGCACCTGTGAATAGCTGGTGCAGAGCAGCCTGGATGACACAGTGAGACATAGCCTTTTATTGGTTGTTGTACTGATGATGCTAACAAAGCATACACAATGAAAACTGCAGCAATGCTACAGTGGCAGCAATACCCTGCTCAGAGGAGCTTACAATACATTTATTATTATCAGATATGTGATGCAGAAAGATCATCTTTTTCTTTGGCTTATTTTACATCCAAGATGTCTCTTTTGTAAGTAATCTGATCTTTATGATGACAGAATCGGTTGGTTGGTTGGTTGGTTGGTTGGTTAGTTTGTTAGTTATTTGGAGAGTTCAAGAATACAGCTTTTACACTGGGTTTTTAAACTTTAGGAAACAGGGTGGTTTCAAGTTTTTCCAGCCATTCACAGATAGGTGTGGGCTGTGCACGGGGAGTATGGCTCAGGTTTATGACGCTTTGCTGGCCAAACTCCTTATTACTGTCATTCTCTTTACAATGATACTCCTTAGTGCAGGATACTGTAAATTAACAACACGTGGCTTATGATTCAGCCTAAATGATGCATTACCATGAACCTGAATAGGGCCACACTAAGAATTCTGGTTCTCTAAAATGGTCTAAATGGGATTTCTGGGCACCTGTATGCTATAAGAGAATGTTTACTAGGTCTAGGTCTGAAAGGTCTTTATTAAGATTCCTTCTTGATCTGACTTAATGCTAAGCTATACTTGGCTCAAAGGCGAAGCTATGCAAACATGGAGTGTAACCTGTCTTTCTAGGTACCATTGGGGTTCGACCCAGGGAACATCCTTGGGTTGTCAGGCGCCTTTCCTGTGATTGGCGACTGCATGTTGGTGTTGTTCTTTGAAACACGGCTACCCTGTGGGGCATGTCATAAGATGTCCGGTTCTCTCATATAGAGTCCTAAGTGTCATCTCTAGGCAGGAGGCCACCTTCACAGTGTTTGACCGTTCTTTCTGTGTTCTGTAGGTTTCTTCCCATATCTTCAAATAGTGGCAAATCAGCTCATATCTTGGTTAAAGTTAATCTCATGTTGTGTACTTGTAATTAGGAATATTGAAACAAGATGGCAGCAGTGAGTCAGGTACCCATCAAACTTCTGAGCTTCTAGTAATTTAATGCATGAAAGAGCATTTGCAGGACACAGTGGCGTGTGTCTGTAATCCCAGTTACTTGGAAGGCTGAGGCTGTTGGATTGCTTGAGTCTGGGAGTTCTGGTCTACCCTGTGCTATGTTGATCGAGTGTCCACACTAAGCTCAGTATCAATATGGTGGTTCCAGGGGAGCTTGGAGTCACCAGGTTGTCTTAAGGAGGGGTGAATCGGCCCAGGTCAGAAACGGAGCAGGTCAAAATCCCTGTGCTGATCAGTAGTGGGATTGCACCTGTGAATAGCTGGTGCAGAGCAGCCTGGATGACACAGTGAGACATGGCCTTTTATTGGTTGTTGTACTGATGATGCTAACAAAGCATACACAATGAAAACTGCAGCAATGCTACAGTGGCAGCAATACCCTGCTCAGAGGAGCTTACAATACATTTATTATTATCAGATATGTGATGCAGAAAGATCATCTTTTTCTTTGGCTTATTTTACATCCAAGATGTCTCTTTTGTAAGTAATCTGATCTTTATGATGACAGAATCGGTTGGTTGGTTGGTTGGTTGGTTGGTTGGTTGATCAGTTGGTTAGTTTGTTAGTTAGTTGGAGAGTTCAAGAATACAGCTTTTACACTGGGTTTTTAAACTTTAGGAAACAGGGTGGTTTCAAGTTTTTCCAGCCATTCACAGATAGGTGTGGGCTGTGCACGGGGAGTATGGCTCAGGTTTATGACGCTTTGCTGGCCAAACTCCTTATTACTGTCATTCTCTTTACAATGATACTCCTTAGTGCAGGATACTGTAAATTAACAACACATGGCTTATGATTCAGCCTAAATGATGCATTACCATGAACCTGAATAGGGCCACACTGAGAATTCTGGTTCTCTAAAATGGTCTAAATGGGATTTCTGGGCACCTGTATGCTATAAGAGAATGTTTACTAGTTCTAGGTCTGAAAGGTCTTTATTAAGATTCCTTCTTGATCTGACTTAATGCTAAGCTATACTTGGCTCAAAGGCGAAGCTATGCAAACATGGTGTGTAACCTGTCTTTCTAGGTACCATTGGGGATCGACCCAGGGAACATCCTTGGGTTGTCAGGCGCCTTTCCTGTGATTGGCGACTGCATGTCGGTGTTGTTCTTTGAAACACGGCTACCCTGTGGGGCATGTCATAATATGTCCGGTTCTCTCATATAGAGTCCTAAGTGTCATCCCTAGGCAGGAGGCCACCTTCACAGCGTTTGACCGTTCTTTCTGTGTTCTGTAGGTTTCTTCCCATATCTTCAAATAGTGGCAATTCAGCTCATCTCTTGGTTAAAGTGAATCTCATGTTGTGTACTTGTAATTAGGAATATGGAAACAAGATGGCAGCAGTGAGTCAGGTACCCATCAAACTTCTGAGCTTCTAGTAATTTAATGCATGAAAGAGCATTTGCTGGACACAGTGGCGTGTGTCTGTAATCCCAGTTACTTGGGAGGCTGAGGCTGTTGGATTGGTTGAGTCTGGGAGTTCTGGTCTACCCTGTGCTATGTTGATCGGGTGTCCACACTAAGCTCAGTATCGATATGGTGGTTCCAGGGGAGCTTGGAGTCACCAGGTTGTCTTAAGGAGGGGTAAATCGGCCCAGGTTGGAAACGGAGCAGGTCAAAATCCCTGTGCTGATCAGTAGTGGGATTGCACCTGTGAATAGTTGGTGCAGAGCAGCCTGGATGACACAGTGAGACATGGCCTTTTATTGGTTGTTGTACTGATGATGCTAACAAAGCATACACAATGAAAACTGCAGCAATGCTACAGTGGCAGCAATACCCTGCTCAGAGGAGTTTACAATACATTTATTATTATCAGATATGTGATGCAGAAAGATCATCTTTTTCTTTGGCTTATTTTACATCCAAGATGTCTCTTTTATAAGTAATCTGATCTTTATGATGACAGAATTGGTTGGTTGGTTGGTTGGTTGGTTGGTTAGTTTGTTAGTTAGTTGGAGAGTTCAAGAATACAGCTTTTACACTGGGTTTTTAAACTTTAGGAAACAGGGTGGTTTCAAGTTTTTCCAGCCATTCACAGATAGGTGTGGGCTCTGCACGGGGAGTATGGCTCAGGTTTATGACGCTTTGCTGGCCAAACTCCTTATTACTGTCATTCTCTTTACAATGATACTCCTTAGTGCAGGACACTGGAAATTAACAACACATGGCTTATGATTCAGCCTAAATGATGCATTACCATGAACCTGAATAGGGCCACACTGAGAATTCTGGTTCTCTAAAATGGTCTAAATGGGATTTCTGGGCACCTGTATGCTATAAGAGAATGTTTACTAGGTCTAGGTCTGAAAGGTCTTTATTAAGATTCCTTCTTGATCTGACTTAATGCTAAGCTATACTTGGCTAAAAGGCAAAGCTATGCAAACATGGTGTGTAACCTGTCTTTCTAGGTACCATTGGAGTTCGACCCAGGGAACATCCTTGGGTTGTCAGGCGCCTTTCCTGTGATTGGCGACTGCATGTCGGTGTTGTTCTTTGAAACACGGCTACCCTGTGGGGCATGTAATAAGATGTCCGGTTCTCTCATATAGAGTCATAAGTGTCATCCCTAGGCAGGAGGCCACCTTCACAGCGTTTGACCGTTCTTTCTGTGTTCAGTAGGTTTCTTCCCATATCTTCAAATAGTGGCAATTCAGCTCATCTCTTGGTTAAAGTTAATCTCATGTTGTGTACTTGTAATTAGAAATATTGAAACAAGATGGCAGCAGTGAGTCAGGTACCCATCAAACTTCTGAGCTTCTAGTAATTTAATGCAAGAAAGAGCATTTGCCGGACACAGTGGCGTGTGTCTGTAATCCCAGTTACTTGGGAGGTTGAGGCTGTTGGATTGCTTGAGTCTGGGAGTTCTGGTCTACCCTGTGCTATGTTGATCGGGTGTCCACACTAAGCTCAGTATCAATGTGGTGGTTCCAGGGGAGCTTGGAGTCACTAGGTTGTCTTAAGGAGGGGTGAATCGGCCCAGGTCGGAAACAGAGCAGGTCAAAATCCCTGTGCTGATCAGTAGTGGGATTGCACCTGTGAATAGCTGGTGCAGAGCAGCCTGGATGACACAGTGAGACATGGCCTTTTATTGGTTGTTGTACTGATGATGCTAACAAAGCATACACAATGAAAACTGCAGCAATGCTACAGTGGCAGCAATACCCTGCTCAGAGGAGCTTACAATACATTTATTATTATCAGATATGTGATGCAGAAAGATCATCTTTTTCTTTGGCTTATTTTACATCCAAGATGTCTCTTTTGTAAGTAATCTGATCTTTATGATGACAGAATCGGTTGGTTGGTTGGTTGATCAGTTGGTTAGTTTGTTAGTTAGTTGGAGAGTTCAAGAATACAGCTTTTACACTGGGTTTTTAAACTTTAGGAAACAGGGTGGTTTCAAGTTTTTCCAGCCATTCACAGATAGGTGTGGGCTGTGCACGGGGAGTATGGCTCAGGTTTATGACGCTTTGCTGGCCAAACTCCTTATTACTGTCATTCTCTTAACAATGATACTCCTTAGTGCAGGATACTGTAAATTAACAACACGTGGCTTATGATTCAGCCTAAATGATGCATTACCATGAACCTGAATAGGGCCACACTGAGAATTCTGGTTCTCTAAAATGGTCTAAATGGGATTTCTGGGCACCTGTATGCTATAAGAGAATGTTTAGTAGGTCTAGGTCTGAAAGGTCTTTATTAAGATTCCTTCTTGATCTGACTTAATGCTAAGCTATACTTGGCTCAAAGGCGAAGCTATGCAAACATGGTGTGTAACCTGTCTATCTAGGTACCATTGGGGTTCGACCCAGGGAACATCCTTGGCTTGTCAGGCACCTTTCCTGTGATTGGCGACTGCATGTCGGTGTTGTTCTTTGAAACACGGCTACCCTGTGGGGCATGTCATAAGATGTCCGGTTCTCTCATATAGAGTCCTAAGTGTCATCCCTAGGCAGGAGGCCACCTTCACAGTGTTTGACCGTTCTTTCTGTGTTCTGTAGGTTTCTTCCCATATCTTCAAATAGTGGCAATTCAGCTCATCTCTTGGTTAAAGTTAATCTCATGTTGTGTACTTGTAATTAGGAGTATGGACACAAGATGGCAGCAGTGAGTCAGGTACCCATCAAACTTCTGAGCTTCTAGTAATTTAATGCATGAAAGAGCATTTGCCGGACACAGTGGCGTGTGTCTGTAATCCCAATTACTTGGGAGGCTGAGGCTGTTGGATTGCTTGAGTCTGGGAGTTCTGGTCTACCCTGTGCTATGTTGATCGGGTGTCCACACTAAGCTCAGTATCAATATGGTGGTTCCAGGGGAGCTTGGAGTCACCAGGTTGTCTTAAGGAGGGGTGAATCGGCCCAGGTCGGAAACGGAGCAGGTCAAAATCCCTGTGCTGATCAGTAGTGGGATTGCACCTGTGAATAGCTGGTGCAGAGCAGCCTGGATGACACAGTGAGACATGGCCTTTTATTGGTTGTTGTACTGATGATGCTAACAAAGCATACACAATGAAAACTGCAGCAATGCTACAGTGGCAGCAATACCCTGCTCAGAGGAGCTTACAATACATTTATTATTATCAGATATGTGATGCAGAAAGATCATCTTTTTCTTTGGCTTATTTTACATCCAAGATGTCTCTTTTATAAGTAATCTGATCTTTATGATGACAGAATCGGTTGGTTGGTTGGTTGATCAGTTGGTTAGTTTGTTAGTTAGTTGGAGAGTTCAAGAATACAGCTTTTACACTGGGTTTTTAAACTTTAGGAAACAGGGTGGTTTCAAGTTTTTCCAGCCATTTACAGATAGGTGTGGGCTGTGCACGGGGAGTATGGCTCAGGTTTATGACGCTTTGCTGGCCAAACTCCTTATTACTGTCATTCTCTTAACAATGATACTCCTTAGTGCAGGATACTGTAAATTAACAACACATGGCTTATGATTCAGCCTAAATGATGCATTACCATGAACCTGAATAGGGCCACACTGAGAATTCTGGTTCTCTAAAATGGTCTAAATGGGATTTCTGGGCACCTGTATGCAGAGGCGTATCTAGAGGGGTGCAAGCATGGCTTGTGCCATGGGCGCCACAGCACAATGGGCGCCATGGCTGCCTTCTCTTCCCTCATGCTTCAGCACCATACTGAAGGATTCCTCTCAGGCATTTGTACCTGAGAGACATCTCTCACTACCTATACTGGGAGGGTTTACTTATACTGGGGGGCACCTGCCAAATCTATACTGAGGGGGTTACTTATACTGACTACTGAGGGGAACCTCATTACCTATACTGAGGGACTACTTATACTGGGGAGATACCTCTTACCACTTATGCTAAAGAAGGACACTTATACTGGGGAGACATCTCTAACTACATATACTGGGAGGGCAATGTAAACATGGGTCTACTTATACTGGGTGAACTACCTCTGGCTCCCTATACTAGGGTGCTACCTCTGGTTACCTTTACTTGGGGGTTAACTCTAGCAGCCTATACTGGGGAGACTTGTATCATTGCAAGAAAATAAGCTGTTATTATGGGACAAGGTGGTTTGATGGGGTAAGGGGGTGGGCGCAATTTCAGTGTTTGCCATAGGCGCTATGTCACCCAGATACGCCCCTGCCTGTATGCTATAAGAGAATGTTTAGTAGGTCTAGGTCTGAAAGGTCTTTATTAAGATTCCTTCTTGATCTGACTTAATGCTAAGCTATACTTGGCTCAAAGGCGAAGCTATGCAAACATGGTGTGTAACCTGTCTATCTAGGTACCATTGGGGTTCGACCCAGGGAACATCCTTGGGTTGTCAGGCACCTTTCCTGTGATTGGCGACTGCATGTCGGTGTTGTTCTTTGAAACACGGCTACCCTGTGGGGCATGTCATAAGATGTCCGGTTCTCTCATATAGAGTCCTAAGTGTCATCCCTAGGCAGGAGGCCACCTTCACAGTGTTTGACCATTCTTTCTGTGTTCTGTAGGTTTCTTCCCATATCTTCAAATAGTGGCAATTCAGCTCATCTCTTGGTTAAAGTTAATCTCATGTTGTGTACTTGTAATTAGGAGTATGGACACAAGATGGCAGCAGTGAGTCAGGTACCCATCAAACTTCTGAGCTTCTAGTAATTTAATGCATGAAAGAGCATTTGCCGGACACAGTGGCGTGTGTCTGTAATCCCAATTACTTGGGAGGCTGAGGCTGTTGGATTGCTTGAGTCTGGGAGTTCTGGTCTACCCTGTGCTATGTTGATCGGGTGTCCACACTAAGCTCAGTATCAATATGGTGGTTCCAGGGGAGCTTGGAGTCACCAGGTTGTCTTAAGGAGGGGTGAATCGGCCCAGGTCGGAAACGGAGCAGGTCAAAATCCCTGTGCTGATCAGTAGTGGGATTGCACCTGTGAATAGCTGGTGCAGAGCAGCCTGGATGACACAGTGAGACATGGCCTTTTATTGGTTGTTGTACTGATGATGCTAACAAAGCATACACAATGAAAACTGCAGCAATGCTACAGTGGCAGCAATACCCTGCTCAGAGGAGCTTACAATACATTTATTATTATCAGATATGTGATGCAGAAAGATCATCTTTTTCTTTGGCTTATTTTACATCCAAGATGTCTCTTTTATAAGTAATCTGATCTTTATGATGACAGAATCGGTTGGTTGGTTGGTTGGTTGGTTAGTTTGTTAGTTATTTGGAGAGTTCAAGAATACAGCTTTTACACTGGGTTTTTAAACTTTAGGAAACAGGGTGGTTTCAAGTTTTTCCAGCCATTCACAGATAGGTGTGGGCTGTGCACGGGGAGTATGGCTCAGGTTTATGACGCTTTGCTGGCCAAACTCCTTATTACTGTCATTCTCTTTACAATGATACTCCTTAGTGCAGGATACTGTAAATTAACAACACGTGGCTTATGATTCAGCCTAAATGATGCATTACCATGAACCTGAATAGGGCCACACTAAGAATTCTGGTTCTCTAAAATGGTCTAAATGGGATTTCTGGGCACCTGTATGCTATAAGAGAATGTTTACTAGGTCTAGGTCTGAAAGGTCTTTATTAAAATTCCTTCTTGATCTGACTTAATGCTAAGCTATACTTGGCTCAAAGGCGAAGCTATGCAAACATGGTGTGTAACCTGTCTTTCTAGGTACCATTGGGGTTCGACCCAGGGAACATCCTTGGGTTGTCAGGCGCCTTTCCTGTGATTGGCGACTGCATGTCAGTGTTGTTCTTTGAAACACGGCTACCCTGTGGGGCATGTCATAATATGTCCGGTTCTCTCATATAGAGTCCTAAGGTCTTTATTAAGATTCCTTCTTGATCTGACTTAATGCTAAGCTATACTTGGCTCAAAGGCGAAGCTATGCAAACATGGTGTGTAACCTGTCTTTCTAGGTACCATTGGGGTTCGACCCAGGGAACATCCTTGGGTTGTCAGGCGCCTTTCCTGTGATTGGCGACTGCATGTCGGTGTTGTTCTTTGAAACACGGCTACCCTGTGGGGCATGTCATAAGATGTCCGGTTCTCTCATATAGAGTCCTAAGTGTCATCCCTAGGCAGGAGGCCACCTTCACAGTGTTTGACCGTTCTTTCTGTGTTCTGTAGGTTTCTTCCCATATCTTCAAATAGTGGCAAATCAGCTCATCTCTTGGTTAAAGTTAATCTCATGTTGTGTACTTGTAATTAGGAATATGGACACAAGATGGCAGCAGTGAGTCAGGTACCCATCAAACTTCTGAGCTTCTAGTAATTTAATGCATGAAAAAGCATTTGCCGGACACAGTGGCGTGTGTCTGTAATCCCAGTTACTTGGGAGGCTGAGGCTGTTGGATTGCTTGAGTCTGGGAGTTCTGGTCTACCCTGTGCTATGTTGATCGGGTGTCCACACTAAGCTCAGTATCAATATGGTGGTTCCAGGGGAGCATGGAGTCACCAGGTTGTCTTAAGGAGGGGTGAATCGGCCCAGGTCGGAAACGGAGCAGGTCAAAATCCCTGTGCTGATCAGTAGTGGGATTGCACCTGTGAATAGCTGGTGCAGAGCAGCCTGGATGACACAGTGAGACATGGCCTTTTATTGGTTGTTGTACTGATGATGCTAACAAAGCATACACAATGAAAACTGCAGCAATGCTACAGTGGCAGCAATACCCTGCTCAGAGGAGCTAGCAATACCCTGCTCAGAGGAGCTTACAATACATTTATTATTATCAGATATGTGATGCAGAAAGATCATCTTTTTCTTTGGCTTATTTTACATCCAAGATGTCTCTTTTATAAGTAATCTGATCATTATGATGACAGAATCGGTTGGTTGGTTGGTTGGTTAGTTTGTTAGTTATTTGGAGAGTTCAAGAATACAGCTTTTACACTGGGTTTTTAAACTTTAGGAAACAGGGTGGTTTCAAGTTTTTCCAGCCATTCACAGATAGGTGTGGGCTGTGCACGGGGAGTATGGCTCAGGTTTATGACGCTTTGCTGGCTAAACTCCTTATTACTGTCATTCTCTTTACAATGATACTCCTTAGTGCAGGATACTGTAAATTAACAACACGTGGCTTATGATTCAGCTTAAAGAGAAACTCCGACCAAGAATTGAACTTTATCCCAATCAGTAGCTGATACCCACTTTTACATGAAAAATATAATGATTTTCACAAACAGACCATCAGGGGGCGCTGTATGACTGATTTTGTGCTGAAACCCCTCCCACAAGAGGCTCTGGTACCGTACGGTACTCTGGGCAAACTGCCACAATGTAACAATGACACACACAGGAAATGGCTGTTTATAGCTGTCTGTTAAAGCCAGAACAGCTACATAATCTGCCCACAGTAACAATGTCACCATGTAATACATGTCAGAATGTGAATCTGGGAGAGGAAAGATTTTACAATGAGCAAACTCTGACTAAATCATGTATACATAATTATTGTAAAAATTAAGCACCTTTTTATATTAAATTATTTTCACTGGAGTTCCTCTTTAAATAATGCATTACCATGAACCTGAATAGGGCCACACTAAGAATTCTGGTTCTCTAAAATGGTCTAAATGGGATTTCTGGGCACCTGTATGCTATAAGAGAATGTTTACTAGGTCTAGGTCTGAAAGGTCTTTATTAAGATTCCTTCTTGATCTGACTTAATGCTAAGCTATACTTGGCTCAAAGGCGAAGCTATGCAAACATGGTGTGTAACCTGTCTTTCTAGGTACCATTGGGGTTCGACCCAGGGAACATCCTTGGGTTGTCAGGCGCCTTTCCTGTGATTGGCGACTGCATGTCGGTGTTGTTCTTTGAAACACGGCTACCCTGTGGGGCATGTCATAATATGTCCGGTTCTCTCATATAGAGTCCTAAGTGTCATCCCTAGGCAGGAGGCCACCTTCACAGCGTTTGACCGTGCTTTCTGTGTTCTGTAGGTTTCTTCCCATATCTTCAAATAGTGGCAATTCAGCTCATCTCTTGGTTAAAGTTAATCTCATGTTGTGTACTTGTAATTAGGAATATGGAAACAAGATGGCAGCAGTGAGTCAGGTACCCATCAAACTTCTGAGCTTCTAGTAATTTAATGCATGAAAGAGCATTTGCCGGACACAGTGGCGTGTGTCTGTAATCCCAGTTACTTAGGAGGCTGAGGCTGTTGGATTGCTTGAGTCTGGGAGTTCTGGTCTACCCTGTGCTATGTTGATCGGGTGTCCACACTAAGCTCAGTATCAATATGGTGGTTCCAGGGGAGCTTGGAGTCACCAGGTTGTCTTAAGGAGGGGTGAATCGGCCCAGGTCGGAAACGGAGCAGGTCAAAATCCCTGTGCTGATCAGTAGTGGGATTGCACCTGTGAATAGCTTGTGCAGAGCAACCTGGATGACACAGTGAAACATGGCCTTTTATTGGTTGTTGTACTGATGATGCTAACAAAGCATACACAATGAAAACTGCAGCAATGCTACAGTGGCAGCAATACCCTGCTCAGAGGAGCTTACAATACATTTATTATTATCAGATATGTGATGCAGAAAGATCATCTTTTTCTTTGGCTTATTTTACATCCAAGATGTCTCTTTTATAAGTAATCTGATCTTTATGATGACAGAATCGGTTGGTTGGTTGGTTGGTTGGTTAGTTTGTTAGTTATTTGGAGAGTTCAAGAATACAGCTTTTACACTGGGTTTTTAAACTTTAGGAAACAGGGTGGTTTCAAGTTTTTCCAGCCATTCACAGATAGGTGTGGGCTGTGCACGGGGAGTATGGCTCAGGTTTATGACGCTTTGCTGGCTAAACTCCTTATTACTGTCATTCTCTTTACAATGATACTCCTTAGTGCAGGATACTGTAAATTAACAACACGTGGCTTATGATTCAGCTTAAATAATGCATTACCATGAACCTGAATAGGGCCACACTAAGAATTCTGGTTCTCTAAAATGGTCTAAATGGGATTTCTGGGCACCTGTATGCTATAAGAGAATGTTTACTAGGTCTAGGTCTGAAAGGTCTTTATTAAGATTCCTTCTTGATCTGACTTAATGCTAAGCTATACTTGGCTCAAAGGCGAAGCTATGCAAACATGGTGTGTAACCTGTCTTTCTAGGTACCATTGGGGTTCGACCCAGGGAACATCCTTGGGTTGTCAGGCGCCTTTCCTGTGATTGGCGACTGCATGTCGGTGTTGTTCTTTGAAACACGGCTACCCTGTGGGGCATGTCATAATATGTCCGGTTCTCTCATATAGAGTCCTAAGTGTCATCCCTAGGCAGGAGGCCACCTTCACAGCGTTTGACCGTGCTTTCTGTGTTCTGTAGGTTTCTTCCCATATCTTCAAATAGTGGCAATTCAGCTCATCTCTTGGTTAAAGTTAATCTCATGTTGTGTACTTGTAATTAGGAATATGGAAACAAGATGGCAGCAGTGAGTCAGGTACCCATCAAACTTCTGAGCTTCTAGTAATTTAATGCATGAAAGAGCATTTGCCGGACACAGTGGCGTGTGTCTGTAATCCCAGTTACTTGGGAGGCTGAGGCTGTGGGATTGCTTGAGTCTGGGAGTTCTGGTCTACCCTGTGCTATGTTGATCGGGTGTCCACACTAAGCTCAGTATCAATATGGTGGTTCCAGGGGAGCTTGGAGTCACCAGGTTGTCTTAAGGAGGGGTGAATCGGCCCAGGTCGGAAACGGAGCAGGTCAAAATCCCTGTGCTGATCAGTAGTGGGATTGCACCTGTGAATAGCTGGTGCAGAGCAGCCTGGATGACACAGTGAGACATGGCCTTTTATTGGTTGTTGTACTGATGATGCTAACAAAGCATACACAATGAAAACTGCAGCAATGCTACAGTGGCAGCAATACCCTGCTCAGAGGAGCTTACAATACATTTATTATTATCAGATATGTGATGCAGAAAGATCATCTTTTTCTTTGGCTTATTTTACATCCAAGATGTCTCTTTTATAAGTAATCTGATCTTTATGATGACAGAATCGGTTGGTTGGTTGGTTGGTTGGTTGGTTGGTTGGTTAGTTTGTTAGTTATTTGGAGAGTTCAAGAATACAGCTTTTACACTGGGTTTTTAAACTTTAGGAAACAGGGTGGTTTAAGTTTTTCCAGCCATTCACAGATAGGTGTGGGCTCTGCACGGGGAGTATGGCTCAGGTTTATGACGATTTGCTGGCCAAACTCCTTATTACTGTCATTCTCTTTACAATGATGCTCCTTAGTGCAGGACACTGTAAATTAACAACACATGGCTTATGATTCAGCCTAAATGATGCATTACCATGAACCTGAATAGGGCCACACTGAGAATTCTGGTTCTCTAAAATGGTCTAAATGGGATTTCTGGGCACCTGTATGCTATAAGAGAATGTTTACTAGTTCTAGGTCTGAAAGGTCTTTATTAAGATTCCTTCTTGATCTGACTTAATGCTAAGCTATACTTGGCTCAAAGGCGAAGCTATGCAAACATGGTGTGTAACCTGTCTTTCTAGGTACCATTGGGGTTCGACCCAGGGAACATCCTTGGGTTGTCAGGCGCCTTTCCTGTGATTGGCGACTGCATGTCGGTGTTGTTCTTTGAAACACGGCTACCCTGTGGGGCATGTCATAATATGTCCGGTTCTCTCATATAGAGTCCTAAGTGTCATCCCTAGGCAGGAGGCCACCTTCACAGCGTTTGACCGTTCTTTCTGTGTTCTGTAGGTTTCTTCCCATATCTTCAAATAGTGGCAATTCAGCTCATCTCTTGGTTAAAGTTAATCTCATGTTGTGTACTTGTAATTAGGAATATGGAAACAAGATGGCAGCAGTGAGTCAGGTACCCATCAAACTTCTGAGCTTCTAGTAATTTAATGCATGAAAGAGCATTCGCTGGACACAGTGGCGTGTGTCTGTAATCCCAGTTACTTGGGAAGCTGAGGCTGTGGGATTGCTTGAGTCTGGGAGTTCTGGTCTACCCTGTGCTATGTTGATTGGGTGTCCACACTAAGCTCAGTATCAATATGGTGGTTCCAGGGGAGCTTGGAGTCACCAGGTTGTCCTAAGGAGGGGTGAATCGGCCCAGGTCGGAAACGGAGCAGGTCAAAATCCCTGTGCTGATCAGTAGTGGGATTGCACCTGTGAATAGCTGGTGCAGAGCAGCCTGGATGACACAGTGAGACATGGCCTTTTATTGGTTGTTGTACTGATGATGCTAACAAAGCATACACAATGAAAACTGCAGCAATGCTACAGTGGCAGCAATACCCTGCTCAGAGGAGCTTACAATACATTTATTATTATCAGATATGTGATGCAGAAAGATCATCTTTTTCTTTGGCTTATTTTACATGCAAGATGTCTCTTTTATAAGTAATCTGATGTTTGTGATGACAGAATCGGTTGGTTGGTTGGTTGGTTGGTTGGTTAGTTTGTTAGTTAGTTGGAGAGTTCAAGATTACAGCTTTTACACTGGGTTTTTAAACTTTAGGAAACAGGGTGGTTTCAAGTTTTTCCAGCCATTCACAGATAGGTGTGGGCTGTGCACGGGGAGTATGGCTCAGGTTTATGACGCTTTGCTGGCCAAACTCCTTATTACTGTCATTCTCTTTACAATGATACTCCTTAGTGCAGGATACTGTAAATTAACAACACGTGGCTTATGATTCAGCCTAAATGATGCATTACCATGAACCTGAATAGGGCCACACTGAGAATTCTGGTTCTCTAAAATGGTCTAGATGGGATTTCTGGGCACCTGTATGCTATAAGAGAATGTTTACTAGGTCTAGGTCTGAAAGGTCTTTATTAAGATTCCTTCTTGATCTGACTTAATGCTAAGCTATACTTGGCTAAAAGGCAAAGCTATGCAAACATGGTGTGTAACCTGTCTTTCTAGGTACCATTGGGGTTCGACCCAGGGAACATCCTTGGGTTGTCAGGCGCCTTTCCTGTGATTGGCGACTGCATGTCGGTGTTGTTCTTTGAAACACGGCTACCCTGTGGGGCATGTCATAATATGTCCGGTTCTCTCATATAGAGTCCTAAGTGTCATCCCTAGGCAGGAGGCCACCTTCACAGCGTTTGACCGTGCTTTCTGTGTTCTGTAGGTTTCTTCCCATATCTTCAAATAGTGGCAATTCAGCTCATCTCTTGGTTAAAGTTAATCTCATGTTGTGTACTTGTAATTAGGAATATGGAAACAAGATGGCAGCAGTGAGTCAGGTACCCATCAAACTTCTGAGCTTCTAGTAATTTAATGCAAGAAAGAGCATTTGCCGGACACAGTGGCGTGTGTCTGTAATCCCAGTTACTTGGGAGGCTGAGGCTGTTGGATTGCTTGAGTCTGGGAGTTCTGGTCTACCCTGTGCTATGTTGATCGGGTGTCCACACTAAGCTCAGTATCAATATGGTGGTTCCAGGAGAGCTTGGAGTCACCAGGTTGTCTTAAGGAGGGGTGAATCGGCCCAGGTCGGAAACGGAGCAGGTCAAAATCCCTGTGCTGATCAGTAGTGGGATTGCACCTGTGAATAGCTGGTGCAGAGCAGCCTGGATGACACAGTGAGACATGGCCTTTTATTGGTTGTTGTACTGATGATGCTAACAAAGCATACACAATGAAAACTGCAGCAATGCTACAGTGGCAGCAATACCCTGCTCAGAGGAGCTTACAATACATTTATTATTATCAGATATGTGATGCAGAAAGATCATCTTTTTCTTTGGCTTATTTTACATCCAAGATGTCTCTTTTATAAGTAATCTGATCTTTATGATGACAGAATCGGTTGGTTGGTTGGTTGGTTGGTTGGTTGGTTAGTTTGTTAGTTATTTGGAGAGTTCAAGAATACAGCTTTTACACTGGGTTTTTAAACTTTAGGAAACAGGGTGGTTTCAAGTTTTTCCAGCCATTCACAGATAGGTGTGGGCTGTGCACGGGGAGTATGGCTCAGGTTTATGACGCTTTGCTGGCCAAACTCCTTATTACTGTCATTCTCTTTACAATGATACTCCTTAGTGCAGGATACTGTAAATTAACAACACGTGGCTTATGATTTAGCCTAAATGATGCATTACCATGAACCTGAATAGGGCCACACTAAGAATTCTGGTTCTCTAAAATGGTCTAAATGGGATTTCTGGGCACCTGTATGCTATAAGAGAATGTTTACTAGGTCTAGGTCTGAAAGGTCTTTATTAAGATTCCTTCTTGATCTGACTTAATGCTAAGCTATACTTGGCTCAAAGGCGAAGCTATGCAAACATGGTGTGTAACCTGTCTTTCTAGGTACCATTGGGGTTCGACCCAGGGAACATCCTTGGGTTGTCAGGCGCCTTTCCTGTGATTGGCGACTGCATGTCGGTGTTGTTCTTTGAAACACGGCTACCCTGTGGGGCATGTCATAATATGTCCGGTTCTCTCATATAGAGTCCTAAGTGTCATCCCTAGGCAGGAGGCCACCTTCACAGCGTTTGACCGTGCTTTCTGTGTTCTGTAGGTTTCTTCCCATATCTTCAAATAGTGGCAATTCAGCTCATCTCTTGGTTAAAGTTAATCTCATGTTGTGTACTTGTAATTAGGAATATTGAAACAAGATGGCAGCAGTGAGTCAGGTACCCATCAAACTTCTGAGCTTCTAGTAATTTAATGCAAGAAAGAGCATTTGCTGGACACAGTGGCGTGTGTCTGTAATCCCAATTACTTGGGAGGCTGAGGCTGTTGGATTGCTTGAGTCTGGGAGTTCTGGTCTACCCTGTGCTATGTTGATCGGGTGTCCACCCTAAGCTCAGTATCAATATGGTGGTTCCAGGGGAGCTTGGAGTCACCAGGTTGTCTTAAGGAGGGGTGAATCGGCCCAGGTCGGAAACGGAGCAGGTCAAAATCCCTGTGCTGATCAGTAGTGGGATTGCACCTGTGAATAGCTGGTGCAGAGCAGCCTGGATGACACAGTGAGACATGGCCTTTTATTGGTTGTTGTACTGATGATGCTAACAAAGCATACACAATGAAAACTGCAGCAATGCTACAGTGGCAGCAATACCCTGCTCAGAGGAGCTTACAATACATTTATTATTATCAGATATGTGATGCAGAAAGATCATCTTTTTCTTTGGCTTATTTTACATCCAAGATGTCTCTTTTGTAAGTAATCTGATCTTTATGATGACAGAATCGGTTGGTTGGTTGGTTGATCAGTTGGTTAGTTTGTTAGTTAGTTGGAGAGTTCAAGAATACAGCTTTTACACTGGGTTTTTAAACTTTAGGAAACAGGGTGGTTTCAAGTTTTTCCAGCCATTCACAGATAGGTGTGGGCTGTGCACGGGGAGTATGGCTCAGGTTTATGACGCTTTGCTGGCCAAACTCCTTATTACTGTCATTCTCTTAACAATGATACTCCTTAGTGCAGGATACTGTAAATTAACAACACATGGCTTATGATTCAGCCTAAATGATGCATTACCATGAACCTGAATAGGGCCACACTGAGAATTCTGGTTCTCTAAAATGGTCTAAATGGGATTTCTGGGCACCTGTATGCTATAAGAGAATGTTTACTAGGTCTAGGTCTGAAAGGTCTTTATTAAGATTCCTTCTTGATCTGACTTAATGCTAAGCTATACTTGGCTCAAAGGCGAAGCTATGCAAACATGGTGTGTAACCTGTCTATCTAGGTACCATTGGGGTTCGACCCAGGGAACATCCTTGGGTTGTCAGGCGCCTTTCCTGTGATTGGCGACTGCATGTCGGTGTTGTTCTTTGAAACACGGCTACCCTGTGGGGCATGTCATAAGATGTCCGGTTCTCTCATATAGAGTCCTAAGTGTCATCCCTAGGCAGGAGGCCACCTTCACAGCGTTTGACCGTTCTTTCTGTGTTCTGTAGGTTTCTTCCCATATCTTCAAATAGTGGCAATTCAGCTCATCTCTTGGTTAAAGTTAATCTCATGTTGTGTACTTGTAATTAGGAGTATGGACACAAGATGGCAGCAGTGAGTCAGGTACCCATCAAACTTCTGAGCTTCTAGTAATTTAATGCATAAAAGAGTATTTGCCGGACACAGTGGCGTGTGTCTGTAATCCCAGTTACTTGGGAGGCTGAGGCTGTTGGATTGCTTGAGTCTGGGAGTTCTGGTCTACCCTGTGCTGATCGGGTGTCCACACTAAGCTCAGTATCAATATGGTGGTTCCAGGGGAGCTTGGAGTCACCAGGTTGTCTTAAGGAGGGGTGAATCGGCCCAGGTCGGAAACAAAGCAGGTCAAAATCCCTGTGCTGATCAGTAGTGGGATTGCACCTGTGAATAGCTGGTGCAGAGCAGCCTGGGTGAGACATGGCCTTTTATTGGTTGTTGTACTGATGATGCTAACAAATCATACACAATGAAAACTGCAGCAATGCTACAGTGGCAGCAATACCCTGCTCAGAGGAGCTTACAATACATTTATTATTATCAGATATGTGATGCAGAAAGATCATCTTTTTCTTTGGCTTATTTTACATCCAAGATGTCTCTTTTGTAAGTAATCTGATCTTTATGATGACAGAATCGGTTGGTTGGTTGATCAGTTGGTTAGTTTGTTAGTTAGTTGGAGAGTTCAAGAATACAGCTTTTACACTGGGTTTTTAAACTTTAGGAAACAGGGTGGTTTCAAGTTTTTCCAGCCATTCACAGATAGGTGTGGGCTGTGCACGGGGAGTATGGCTCAGGTTTATGACGCTTTGCTGGCCAAACTCCTTATTAGAGTTGGGCCGAACCTCCGATTTTCGGTTCGCGAACCGGGTTCGCGAACTTTCGCGAAAGGTTCGGTTCGCGTTAAAGTTCGCGAACCGCAATAGACTTCAATGGGGATGCGAACTTTGA
Organism: Hyperolius riggenbachi; assembly: GCF_040937935.1. NCBI lineage: Eukaryota > Metazoa > Chordata > Amphibia > Anura > Hyperoliidae > Hyperolius > Hyperolius riggenbachi. Next base: position 255,487,332 of record NC_090654.1, read on the forward strand.
AAAAAAAAATTAATTATGCTGGCCACAAAAGTGATGGAAAAGATGTTTCAAGGGGTCTAGCACCTGGAGGGGGGGATGGCGGAGTGGGATACATGCCAAAAGTCCCCGGGAAAAATCTGGATTTGACGCAAAGCAGCGTTTTAAGGGCAGAAATCACATTGAATGTTAAATGACAGGCCTAAAGTGCTTTCAAACATCTTGCATGTGTATACATCAATCAGGTAGTGTAATTAAGGTACTGCTTCACACTGACGCACCAAACTCATCGTGTAACGCACCGCAAACAGCTGTTTGTGTAGTGACGGCCGTGCTGGACTGGTGCGCACCATGGCGAGAGTGCAGGTTTTGGTGGCTTTACAGCCCATATGGTCAGTCACCTGGCTGATGTAGCTGAATGACAGAACAGTGACTGTCCAGCTGATCAAATTTGGTCTGACCACAATGAGGCAACGACCTTATTATCGTGGGTGTGCCCCCCGAGACACTCATCTAGGCGCCGGTCATTGCTCCATTGTGATACGCAAGCCCCTTCACCACGGCAAGGTAATGATCACGAAGGGGAATGGGCGCATGTTCATGCCTTTTCTTTTGTTGTTGCAGCTGCCCGCAGTGCAGCCAGAAAAATTAGGCAGTCATGTACACGCACCCGAAAAATTATTACAGCGGCCGCTGCTAGCAGCGGCCTAAAAAATTCAGCAATCCGCCTGGAGTCCCGGACCCTGTTGGTGGTGGCGGAGAAGGTAGTGAAGCGGCCTGCAGGCAGACATGCTGTGTGGAGGGACTGGGAGCGACTTAGTCTTCTTGGGGCAGGCCAGGCAGCCAGTCACACGGCGTGCAGGCAGAGATGCTGTATGTGCGGGGACTGACTTAGTCTTGGGGCGGGCAGCAGCCCTCCGGGATCCATGCCTCATTCATTTTGATAAAGGTGAGGTACTTAACACTTTTGTGACTTAGGCGACTTCTCTTCTCTGTGACAATGCCTCCAGCTGCGCTGAAGGTCCTTTCTGAGAGGACGCTTGCGGCAGGGCAGGAGAGAAGTTGGATGGCAAATTGGGACAGCTCTGGCCACAGGTCAAGCCTGCGCACCCAGTAGTTCAAGGGTTCCTCATCGCTGTTCACAGCAGTGTCTACATCCACACTTAAGGCCAGGTAGTCGGCTACCTGCCGTTCCAGGCGTTGGTGGAGGGTGGATCCGGAAGGGCTACGGCGAGGCGTTGGACTAAAGAACGTCCGCATGTCCGACATCACCATGAGATCGCTGGAGCGTCCTGTCTTTGACTGCGTGGACACGGGAGGAGGATTAGTGGCAGTGGTACCTTGCTGGCGTTGTGCCGTCACATCACCCTTAAAGGCATTGTAAAGCATAGTTGACAGCTGGTTCTGCATGTGCTGCATCCTTTCCACCTTCCGGTGAGTTGGTAACAGGTCCGCCACTTTGTGCCTGTACCGAGGGTCTAGTAGTGTGGCCACCCAGTACAGCTCATTCCCCTTGAGGTTTTTTATACGGGGGTCCCTCAACAGGCAGGACAGCATAAAAGACGACATCTGCACAAAGTCGGATCCAGTACCCTCCATCTCCTCTTGCTCTTCCTCAGTGACGTCAGGTAAGTCAACCTCCTCCCCCCAGCCGCGAACAATACCACGGGAAGGTTGCGCAGCACAAGCCCCCTGCGACGCCTGCTGCGGTTGTTCTCCTGCCGCTGTCCCCTCCTCCTCCTCCTCCTCCCCCAAAGAAACACCTTGCTCATCATCCTCTGAGTCTGACTCATCTTCTGCACATGACCTCTCTTCTTCCTCCTCCTCCCCCCTCTGTGCTGCCGCAGGTGTTGAGGAAACAGCTGGGTCTGATGAAAATTGGTCCCATGCCTGTTCCTGCCGTAACGGTTCCTGGTCACGCTCATTCGCAGCTTCATCCGCCACTCTACGCACAGCACGCTCCAAGAAGTACGCGTAGGGAATTAAGTCGCTGATGGTGCCCTCACTGCGGCTCACCAGGTTGGTCACCTCCTCAAACGGCCGCATGAGCCTGCATGCATTTTTCATCATTGTCCAGTTGTCGGGCCAGAACATCCCCATCTTCCCAGACTGTTTCGTTCTACTCCAGTTGTAGAGGTACTGGGTGACGGCTTTCTTCTGTTCTAGCAGGCGGGAGAACATGAGGAGGGTCGAGTTCCAGCGAGTGGGGCTATCGCAAATGAGGCGTCTCACCGGCATGTTGTTTTTACGCTGAATTTCTGCAAATCGTGCCATGGCTGTGTAAGAGCGCCTCAAATGCCCACAGAACTTCCTGGCCTGCTTCAGGACATCCGCTAAGCCAGGGTACTTTGCCACAAATCTTTGAACCACCAGATTCATGACATGTGCCATGCAGGGTATGTGTGTCAGCTTCCCCATATGCAAAGCGGCAAGCAGATTGCTGCCGTTGTCGCACACCACGTTGCCTATCTCCAGGTGGTGCGGGGTCAGCCACTCATCCACCTGTTTCTTAAGAGCAGCCAGGAGAGCTGCTCCAGTGTGACTCTCCGCTTTGAGACAAGCCATGTCTAAGATGGCGTGACACCGTCGTACCTGGCATGCAGCATAGGCCCTGCGGAGCTGGGGCTGTGTAGCTGGAGAGGAGAACTGCCACTCAGCCAAGGAGGAGGAGGAGGACAGCGAAGAGCATGTAGCAGGAGGAGAGGAGGTGGCAGGAGGCCTGCCTGCAAGCCGTGGAGGTGTCACAATTTGGTCCGCCGCTTTCTGCTTGCCATCGTTCACCACCAGGTTCACCCAATGGGCTGTGTAGGTAATGTAGCGGCCCTGCCCGTGCTTGGCAGACCAGGCATCCGTGGTCAGGTGTACCCTTGACCCAACGCTCTTCGCAAGAGATGACACCACTTGCCTCTCAACTTCACGGTGCAGTTGGGGTATGGCCTTTCTGGAAAAATAAGTGCGGCCTGGCATCTTCCACTGCGGTGTTCCGATGGCCACAAATTTACGGAAGGCCTCAGAGTCCACCAGCCGGTATGGTAACAGCTGGCGAGCTAACAGTTCCGCCACGCCAGCTGTCAGACGCCGGGCAAGGGGGTGACTGGCCAAAAGTGGCTTCTTCCGCTCAAACATTTCCTTCACGGACACCTGACTGCTGCTGTGGGCAGAGGAGCAGGAACCGCTCAAGGGCAGAGGCGGAGTGGAGGAGGGTGCCTGTGAAGGTGCAAGGGAGAGAGCGGCATAAGCAGATGATGCACCTGAAGGAGGAAGAGGAGAAGGAGGGTGACTTTGCTTTTGTGTGCTGCTGCTGCTTTTGCTCAGGTGGCCATCCCATTGCTGTTTGTGCCTTTTCTGCAGGTGCCTTCGTAAGGCACTTGTCCCTACGTGAGTGTTGGCCTTTCCACGGCTCAATTTTTGTTGGCAGAGCGAACAGATGGCTTTGGTCCGATCTGAGGCACACACATTAAAAAATTTCCACACCGCTGAGCCACCCTGGGATGTGGGCACCTCAGCAGCTGATGCTGAAGGGCAAGTTGGCTGGCTGTACATAGGTGGCGAATCTGGCGATACATGGTGCCGGACTCTGCCACCAGCTGTTTCTGACGAAGAGCTGCCCCAGCTTCTTTCAGCAACTTCTATCCTCCTACTACTCTCTGACTCCCCCTCTGAACTGTCCCCCTCTTCATCTCCTCTATTGGGAACATACAGAGGATCCCTATCATCGTCATCATCGTAATCATCCTGCCCAGCTTCGCTTGCCTCAGAAAAATCCAAATGTGTAGGTCCTTCATCCTCCTTACACGTTACATCCATAGTGTTGTCGCGTAACGCAGACATATGAGCTGGTGAAAATTCATCTGGCTGTAACAATGGCTGTGCATCAGTGATTTCACCACCACTAAATAATTCTTGCGAAATGTCAAATGCAGCGGAAGTGGTGCTAGTAGTAGCGCTGGTGGCTGAGCAAGATGAGGTGTTCTGTGTCGCTAAATACTCAACCACGTCCTGACAATCTTGGGAGGTGATGGGACGTGCCTTCTTCCGAGCACTGTACTGTGGGCCAGGTCCACACGAAATTACATTTACACGACCTCGCGCAGACCTGCCGGGTGGCCTTCCTCTGCCTCTGCCACTACCTCTTCCTCTACCTGTTTTGTCCATATCGGGTATGCACGGAGTGGTATATCACACTGCGTGCACTCACGTAGGTAGGTGGGTTCACTTAACTGCACAGGTATGCGCACTGATGCGGTGGGTTCACTGAACAGTACAGGTATACAGTGGCGGGTTCACTGAACACAACAGGTATGCAGTGGCGTGTTCACTAAACAGGTATACAGTGGCAGGTCCACTGAACAGAACAGGTATACAGTGGCAGGTCCACTGAACAGAACAGGTATACAGTGGCGGGTCCACTGAACAGAACAGGTATACAGTGGCGGGTTCACAGAACAGGTATGCAGTGGCAGGTTCACTGAACACAACAGGTATGCAGTGGCGTGTTCACTAAACAGGTATACAGTGGCAGGTCCACTGAACAGAACAGGTATACAGTGGCGGGTTCACAGAACAGGTATACAGTGGCGGGTCCACTGAACAGAACAGGTATACAGTGGCGGGTTCACAGAACAGGTATACAGTGGCGGGTCCACTGAACAGAACAGGTATACAGTGGCGGGTTCACAGAACAGGTATACAGTGGCGGGTCCACTGAACAGAACAGGTATACAGTGGCGGGTTCACAGAACAGGTATACAGTGGCAGGATCACTGAACAGGTATGCAGTGGCAGGATCACAGTACAGGTATGCAGTGGGCTGAGGGCTCACTGAACAGAACAGGTATGCTGTGGCAGGATCACTGAACAGCTATGCAGTGGCAGGATCACAGTACAGGTATGCAGTGGGCTGAGGGCTCACTGAACAGAACAGGTATGCTGTGGCAGGATCACTGAACAGGTATGCAGTGGCAGGATCACAGTACAGGTATGCAGTGGGCTGGGGGCTCACTGAACAGAACAGGTATGCTGTGGCAGGATCACTGAACAGCTATGCAGTGGCAGGATCACAGTACAGGTATGCAGTGGGCTGAGGGCTCACTGAACAGAACAGGTATGCTGTGGCAGGATCACTGAACAGGTATGCAGTGGCAGTATCACAGTACAGGTATGCAGTGGGCTGAGGGCTCACTGAACAGAACAGGTATGCTGTGGCAGGATCACTGAACAGGTATGCAGTGGCAGGATCACAGTACAGGTATGCAGTGGGCTGAGGGCTCACTGAACAGAACAGGTATGCTGTGGCAGGATCACTGAACAGCTATGCAGTGGCAGGATCACAGTACAGGTATGCAGTGGGCTGAGGGCTCACTGAACAGAACAGGTATGCTGTGGCAGGATCACTGAACAGGTATGCAGTGGCAGGATCACAGTACAGGTATGCAGTGGGCTGAGGGCTCACTGAACAGAACAGGTATGCTGTGGCAGGATCACTGAACAGGTATGCAGTGGCAGGATCACAGTACAGGTATGCAGTGGGCTGAGGGCTCACTGAACAGAACAGGTATGCTGTGGCAGGATCACTGAACAGCTATGCAGTGGCAGGATCACAGTACAGGTATGCAGTGGGCTGAGGGCTCACTGAACAGAACAGGTATGCTGTGGCAGGATCACTGAACAGGTATGCAGTGGCAGGATCACAGTACAGGTATGCAGTGGGCTGAGGGCTCACTGAACAGAACAGGTATGCTGTGGCAGGATCACTGAACAGGTATGCAGTGGCAGGATCACAGTACAGGTATGCAGTGGGCTGGGGGCTCACTGAACAGAACAGGTATGCTGTGGCAGGATCACTGAACAGCTATGCAGTGGCAGGATCACAGTACAGGTATGCAGTGGGCTGAGGGCTCACTGAACAGAACAGGTATGCTGTGGCAGGATCACTGAACAGCTATGCAGTGGCAGGATCACAGTACAGGTATGCAGTGGGCTGAGGGCTCACTGAACAGAACAGGTATGCTGTGGCAGGATCACTGAACAGGTATGCAGTGGCAGGATCACAGTACAGGTATGCAGTGGGCTGAGGGCTCACTGAACAGAACAGGTATGCTGTGGCAGGATCACTGAACAGGTATGCAGTGGCAGTATCACAGTACAGGTATGCAGTGGGCTGAGGGCTCACTGAACAGAACAGGTATGCTGTGGCAGGATCACTGAACAGGTATGCAGTGGCAGGATCACAGTACAGGTATGCAGTGGGCTGAGGGCTCACTGAACAGAACAGGTATGCTGTGGCAGGATCACTGAACAGCTATGCAGTGGCAGGATCACAGTACAGGTATGCAGTGGGCTGAGGGCTCACTGAACAGAACAGGTATGCTGTGGCAGGATCACTGAACAGGTATGCAGTGGCAGGATCACAGTACAGGTATGCAGTGGGCTGAGGGCTCACTGAACAGAACAGGTATGCTGTGGCAGGATCACTGAACAGGTATGCAGTGGCAGGATCACAGTACAGGTATGCAGTGGGCTGGGGGCTCACTGAACAGAACAGGTATGCTGTGGCAGGATCACTGAACAGCTATGCAGTGGCAGGATCACAGTACAGGTATGCAGTGGGCTGAGGGCTCACTGAACAGAACAGGTATGCTGTGGCAGGATCACTGAACAGGTATGCAGTGGCAGGATCACAGTACAGGTATGCAGTGGGCTGAGGGCTCACTGAACAGAACAGGTATGCTGTGGCAGGATCACTGAACAGCTATGCAGTGGCAGGATCACAGTACAGGTATGCAGTGGGCTGAGGGCTCACTGAACAGAACAGGTATGCTGTGGCAGGATCACTGAACAGGTATGCAGTGGCAGTATCACAGTACAGGTATGCAGTGGGCTGAGGGCTCACTGAACAGAACAGGTATGCTGTGGCAGGATCACTGAACAGGTATGCAGTGGCAGGATCACAGTACAGGTATGCAGTGGGCTGAGGGCTCACTGAACAGAACAGGTATGCTGTGGCAGGATCACTGAACAGCTATGCAGTGGCAGGATCACAGTACAGGTATGCAGTGGGCTGAGGGCTCACTGAACAGAACAGGTATGCTGTGGCAGGATCACTGAACAGCTATGCAGTGGCAGGATCACAGTACAGGTATGCAGTGGGCTGAGGGCTCACTGAACAGAACAGGTATGCTGTGGCAGGATCACTGAACAGGTATGCAGTGGCAGGATCACAGTACAGGTATGCAGTGGGCTGGGGGCTCACTGAACAGAACAGGTATGCTGTGGCAGGATCACTGAACAGCTATGCAGTGGCAGGATCACAGTACAGGTATGCAGTGGGCTAAGGGCTCACTGAACAGAACAGGTATGCTGTGGCAGGATCACTGAACAGGTATGCAGTGGCAGGATCACAGTACAGGTATGCAGTGGGCTGAGGGCTCACTGAACAGAACAGGTATGCTGTGGCAGGATCACTGAACAGCTATGCAGTGGCAGGATCACAGTACAGGTATGCAGTGGGCTGAGGGCTCACTGAACAGAACAGGTATGCTGTGGCAGGATCACTGAACAGCTATGCAGTGGCAGGATCACAGTACAGGTATGCAGTGGGCTGAGGGCTCACTGAACAGAACAGGTATGCTGTGGCAGGATCACTGAACAGCTATGCAGTGGCAGGATCACAGTACAGGTATGCAGTGGGCTGAGGGCTCACTGAACAGAACAGGTATGCAGCCAGGAAGAAGTTAAGCCTAACTAATCTTTCCCTGAGAGACAGTCTGCAGCAGCTCGCCCTACTCTGACTAATGCAGGCACACGAGTGGCCGTAATGGCCGCCGCTGCCTGCCTTATATAAGGGGGGGTGGGGCTCCAGGGGCTAGTGTAGCCTAATTGGCTACACTGGGCCTGCTGACTGTGATGTAGAGGGTCAAAGTTGACCCTCAGGTGCATTATGGGGCGAACCGAACTTCTTCCGCAAAAGGTTCGCGTGCGGTACCCGCACGCGAACCACCTAAGTTCGCGCGAACCCCGTTCGCCGGCGAACCGTTCGGCCCAACTCTACTCCTTATTACTGTCATTCTCTTAACAATGATACTCCTTAGTGCAGGATACTGTAAATTAACAACACATGGCTTATGATTCAGCCTAAATGATGCATTACCATGAACCTGAATAGGGCCACACTGAGAATTCTGGTTCTCTAAAATGGTCTAAATGGGATTTCTGGGCACCTGTATGCTATAAGAGAATGTTTACTAGGTCTAGGTCTGAAAGGTCTTTATTAAGATTCCTTCTTGATCTGACTTAATGCTAAGCTATACTTGGCTCAAAGGCGAAGCTATGCAAACATGGTGTGTAACCAGTCTTTCTAGGTACCATTGGGGTTCGACCCAGGGAACATCCTTGGGTTGTCAGGCGCCTTTCCTGTGATTGGCGACTGCATGTCGGTGTTGTTCTTTGAAACACGGCTACCCTGTGGGGCATGTCATAAGATGTCCGGTTCTCTCATATAGAGTCCTAAGTGTCATCCCTAGGCAGGAGGCCACCTTCACAGTGTTTGACCGTTCTTTCTGTGTTCTGTAGGTTTCTTACCATATCTTCAAATAGTGGCAAATCAGCTCATCTCTTGGTTAAAGTTAATCTCATGTTGTGTACTTGTAATTAGGAATATGGACACAAGATGGTAGCAGTGAGTCAGGTACCCATCAAACTTCTGAGCTTCTAGTAATTTAATGCATGAAAGAGCATTCGCTGGACACAGTGGCGTGTGTCTGTAATCCCAGTTACTTGGGAGGCTGAGGCTGTTGGATTGCTTGAGTCTGGGAGTTCTGGTCTACCCTGTGCTATGTTGATCGGGTGTCCACACTAAGCTCAGTATCAATATGGTGGTTCCAGGGGAGCTTGGGGTCACCAGGTTGTCTTAAGGAGGGGTGAATCGGCCCAGGTCGGAAACGGAGCAGGTTAAAATCCCTGTGCTGATCAGTAGTGGGATTGCACCTGTGAATAGCTGGTGCAGAGCAGCCTGGATGACACAGTGAGACATGGCCTTTTATTGGTTGTTGTACTGATGATGCTAACAAAGCATACACAATGAAAACTGCAACAATGCTACAGTGGCAGCAATACCCTGCTCAGAGGAGCTTACAATACATTTATTATTATCAGATATGTGATGCAGAAAGATCATCTTTTTCTTTGGCTTATTTTACATCCAAGATGTCTCTTTTGTAAGTAATCTGATCTTTATGATGACCGAATCGGTTGGTTGGTTGATCAGTTGGTTAGTTTGTTAGTTAGTTGGAGAGTTCAAGAATACAGCTTTTACACTGGGTTTTTAAACTTTAGGAAACAGGGTGGTTTCAAGTTTTTCCAGCCATTCACAGATAGGTGTGGGCTGTGCACGGGGAGTATGGCTCAGGTTTATGACGCTTTGCTGGCCAAACTCCTTATTACTGTCATTCTCTTAACAATGATACTCCTTAGTGCAGGATACTGTAAATTAACAACACAAGGCTTATGATTCAGCCTAAATGATGCATTACCATGAACCTGAATAGGGCCACACTGAGAATTCTGGTTCTCTAAAATGGTCTAAATGGGATTTCTGGGCACCTGTATGCTATAAGAGAATGTTTACTAGGTCTAGGTCTGAAAGGTCTTTATTAAGATTCCTTCTTGATCTGACTTAATGCTAAGCTATACTTGGCTCAAAGGCGAAGCTATGCAAACATGGTGTGTAACCTGTCTTTCTAGGTACCATTGGGGTTCGACCCAGGGAACATCCTTGGGTTGTCAGGCGCCTTTCCTGTGATTGGCGACTGCATGTCGGTGTTGTTCTTTGAAACACGGCTACCCTGTGGGGCATGTCATAAGATGTCCGGTTCTCTCATATAGAGTCCTAAGTGTCATCCCTAAGCAGGAGGCCACCTTCACAGTGTTTGACCGTTCTTTCTGTGTTCTGTAGGTTTCTTACCATATCTTCAAATAGTGGCAATTCAGCTCATCTCTTGGTTAAAGTTAATCTCATGTTGTGTACTTGTAATTAGGAATATGGACACAAGATGGTAGCAGTGAGTCAGGTACCCATCAAACTTCTGAGCTTCTAGTAATTTAATGCATGAAAGAGCATTTGCCGGACACAGTGGCGTGTGTCTGTAATCCCAGTTACTTGGGAGGCTGAGGCTGTTGGATTGCTTGAGTCTGGGAGTTCTGGTCTACCCTGTGCTATGTTGATCGGGTGTCCACACTAAGCTCAGTATCAATATGGTGGTTCCAGGGGAGCTTGGAGTCACCAGGTTGTCTTAAGGAGGGGTGAATCGGCCCAGGTCGGAAACGGAGCAGGTCGAAATCCCTGTGCTGATCAGTAGTGGGATTGCACCTGTGAATAGCTGGTGCAGAGCAACCTGGATGACACAGTGAGACATGGCCTTTTATTGGTTGTTGTACTGATGATGCTAACAAAGCATACACAATGAAAACTGCAACAATGCTACAGTGGCAGCAATACCCTGCTCAGAGGAGCTTACAATACATTTATTATTATCAGATATGTGATGCAGAAAGATCATCTTTTTCTTTGGCTTATTTTACATCCAAGATGTCTCTTTTATAAGTAATCTGATCTTTATGATGACACAATCGGTTGGTTGGTTGGTTGGTTGGTTAGTTTGTTAGTTATTTGGAGAGTTCAAGAATACAGCTTTTACACTGGGTTTTTAAACTTTAGGAAACAGGGTGGTTTCAAGTTTTTCCAGCCATTCACAGATAGGTGTGGGCTGTGCACGGGGAGTATGGCTCAGGTTTATGACGCTTTGCTAGCCAAACTCCTTATTACTGTCATTCTCTTTACAATGATACTCCTTAGTGCAGGATACTGTAAATTAACAACACGTGGCTTATGATTCAGCCTAAATGATGCATTACCATGAACCTGAATAGGGCCACACTAAGAATTCTGGTTCTCTAAAATGGTCTAAATGGGATTTCTGGGCACCTGTATGCTATAAGAGAATGTTTACTAGGTCTAGGTCTGAAAGGTCTTTATTAAGATTCCTTCTTGATCTGACTTAATGCTAAGCTATACTTGGCTCAAAGGCGAAGCTATGCAAACATGGTGTGTAACCTGTCTTTCTAGGTACCATTGGGGTTCGACCCAGGGAACATCCTTGGGTTGTCAGGCGCCTTTCCTGTGATTGGCGACTGCATGTCGGTGTTGTTCTTTGAAACACGGCTACCCTGTGGGGCATGTCATAATATGTCCGGTTCTCTCATATAGAGTCCTAAGTGTCATCCCTAGGCAGGAGGCCACCTTCACAGCGTTTGACCGTGCTTTCTGTGTTCTGTAGGTTTCTTCCCATATCTTCAAATAGTGGCAATTCAGCTCATCTCTTGGTTAAAGTTAATCTCATGTTGTGTACTTGTAATTAGGAATATGGAAACAAGATGGCAGCAGTGAGTCAGGTACCCATCAAACTTCTGAGCTTCTAGTAATTTAATGCATGAAAGAGCATTTGCCGGACACAGTGGCGTGTGTCTGTAATCCCAGTTACTTGGGAGGCTGAGGCTGTGGGATTGCTTGAGTCTGGGAGTTCTGGTCTACCCTGTGCTATGTTGATCAGGTGTCCACACTAAGCTCAGTATCAATATGGTGGTTCCAGGGGAGCTTGGAGTCACCAGGTTGTCTTAAGGAGGGGTGAATCGGCCCAGGTCGGAAACGGAGCAGGTCAAAATCCCTGTGCTGATCAGTAGTGGGATTGCACCTGTGAATAGCTGGTGCAGAGCAGCCTGGATGACACAGTGAGACATGGCCTTTTATTGGTTGTTGTACTGATGATGCTAACAAAGCATACACAATGAAAACTGCAGCAATGCTACAGTGGCAGCAATACCCTGCTCAGAGGAGCTTACAATACATTTATTATTATCAGATATGTGATGCAGAAAGATCATCTTTTTCTTTGGCTTATTTTACATCCAAGATGTCTCTTTTATAAGTAATCTGATCTTTATGATGACAGAATCGGTTGGTTGGTTGGTTGGTTGGTTGGTTGGTTAGTTTGTTAGTTATTTGGAGAGTTCAAGAATACAGCTTTTACACTGGGTTTTTAAACTTTAGGAAACAGGGTGGTTTCAAGTTTTTCCAGCCATTCACAGATAGGTGTGGGCTCTGCACGGGGAGTATGGCTCAGGTTTATGACGATTTGCTGGCCAAACTCCTTATTACTGTCATTCTCTTTACAATGATGCTCCTTAGTGCAGGACACTGTAAATTAACAACACATGGCTTATGATTCAGCCTAAATGATGCATTACCATGAACCTGAATAGGGCCACACTGAGAATTCTGGTTCTCTAAAATGGTCTAAATGGGATTTCTGGGCACCTGTATGCTATAAGAGAATGTTTACTAGTTCTAGGTCTGAAAGGTCTTTATTAAGATTCCTTCTTGATCTGACTTAATGCTAAGCTATACTTGGCTCAAAGGCGAAGCTATGCAAACATGGTGTGTAACCTGTCTTTCTAGGTACCATTGGGGTTCGACCCAGGGAACATCCTTGGGTTGTCAGGCGCCTTTCCTGTGATTGGCGACTGCATGTCGGTGTTGTTCTTTGAAACACGGCTACCCTGTGGGGCATGTCATAATATGTCCGGTTCTCTCATATAGAGTCCTAAGTGTCATCCCTAGGCAGGAGGCCACCTTCACAGCGATTGACCGTTCTTTCTGTGTTCTGTAGGTTTCTTCCCATATCTTCAAATAGTGGCAATTCAGCTCATCTCTTGGTTAAAGTTAATCTCATGTTGTGTACTTGTAATTAGGAATATGGAAACAAGATGGCAGCAGTGAGTCAGGTACCCATCAAACTTCTGAGCTTCTAGTAATTTAATGCATGAAAGAGCATTTGCCGGACACAGTGGCGTGTGTCTGTAATCCCAGTTACTTGGGAGGCTGAGGCTGTGGGATTGCTTGAGTCTGGGAGTTCTGGTCTACCCTGTGCTATGTTGATCAGGTGTCCACACAAAGCTCAGTATCAATATGGTGGTTCCAGGGGAGCTTGGAGTCACCAGGTTGTCTTAAGGAGGGGTGAATCGGCCCAGGTCGGAAACGGAGCAGGTCAAAATCCCTGTGCTGATCAGTAGTGGGATTGCACCTGTGAATAGCTGGTGCAGAGCAGCCTGGATGACACAGTGAGACATGGCCTTTTATTGGTTGTTGTACTGATGATGCTAACAAAGCATACACAATGAAAACTGCAGCAATGCTACAGTGGCAGCAATACCCTGCTCAGAGGAGCTTACAATACATTTATTATTATCAGATATGTGATGCAGAAAGATCATCTTTTTCTTTGGCTTATTTTACATCCAAGATGTCTCTTTTATAAGTAATCTGATCTTTATGATGACAGAATCGGTTGGTTGGTTGGTTGGTTGGTTGGTTGGTTGGTTAGTTTGTTAGTTATTTGGAGAGTTCAAGAATACAGCTTTTACACTGGGGTTTTAAACTTTAGGAAACAGGGTGGTTTCAAGTTTTTCCAGCCATTCACAGATAGGTGTGGGCTCTGCACGGGGAGTATGGCTCAGGTTTATGACGATTTGCTGGCCAAACTCCTTATTACTGTCATTCTCTTTACAATGATGCTCCTTAGTGCAGGACACTGTAAATTAACAACACATGGCTTATGATTCAGCCTAAATGATGCATTACCATGAACCTGAATAGGGCCACACTGAGAATTCTGGTTCTCTAAAATGGTCTAAATGGGATTTCTGGGCACCTGTATGCTATAAGAGAATGTTTACTAGTTCTAGGTCTGAAAGGTCTTTATTAAGATTCCTTCTTGATCTGACTTAATGCTAAGCTATACTTGGCTCAAAGGCGAAGCTATGCAAACATGGTGTGTAACCTGTCTTTCTAGGTACCATTGGGGTTCGACCCAGGGAACATCCTTGGGTTGTCAGGCGCCTTTCCTGTGATTGGCGACTGCATGTCGGTGTTGTTCTTTGAAACACGGCTACCCTGTGGGGCATGTCATAATATGTCCGGTTCTCTCATATAGAGTCCTAAGTGTCATCCCTAGGCAGGAGGCCACCTTCACAGCGATTGACCGTTCTTTCTGTGTTCTGTAGGTTTCTTCCCATATCTTCAAATAGTGGCAATTCAGCTCATCTCTTGGTTAAAGTTAATCTCATGTTGTGTACTTGTAATTAGGAATATGGAAACAAGATGGCAGCAGTGAGTCAGGTACCCATCAAACTTCTGAGCTTCTAGTAATTTAATGCATGAAAGAGCATTCGCTGGACACAGTGGCGTGTGTCTGTAATCCCAGTTACTTGGGAAGCTGAGGCTGTGGGATTGCTTGAGTCTGGGAGTTATGGTCTACCCTGTGCTATGTTGATTGGGTGTCCACACTAAGCTCAGTATCAATATGGTGGTTCCAGGGGAGCTTGGAGTCAACAGGTTGTCTTAAGGAGGGGTGAATCGGCCCAGGTCGGAAACGGAGCAGGTCAAAATCCCTGTGCTGATCAGTAGTGGGATTGCACCTGTGAATAGCTGGTGCAGAGCAGCCTGGATGACACAGTGAGACATGGCCTTTTATTGGTTGTTGTACTGATGATGCTAACAAAGCATACACAATGAAAACTGCAGCAATGCTACAGTGGCAGCAATACCCTGCTCAGAGGAGCTTACAATACATTTATTATTATCAGATATGTGATGCAGAAAGATCATCTTTTTCTTTGGCTTATTTTACATGCAAGATGTCTCTTTTATAAGTAATCTGATGTTTGTGATGACAGAATCGGTTGGTTGGTTGGTTGGTTGGTTGGTTAGTTTGTTAGTTAGTTGGAGAGTTCAAGATTACAGCTTTTACACTGGGTTTTTAAACTTTAGGAAACAGGGTGGTTTCAAGTTTTTCCAGCCATTCACAGATAGGTGTGGGCTGTGCACGGGGAGTATGGCTCAGGTTTATGACGCTTTGCTAGCCAAACTCCTTATTACTGTCATTCTCTTTACAATGATACTCCTTAGTGCAGGATACTGTAAATTAACAACACGTGGCTTATGATTCAGCCTAAATGATGCATTACCATGAACCTGAATAGGGCCACACTGAGAATTCTGGTTCTCTAAAATGGTCTAAATGGGATTTCTGGGCACCTGTATGCTATAAGAGAATGTTTACTAGGTCTAGGTCTGAAAGGTCTTTATTAAGATTCCTTCTTGATCTGACTTAATGCTAAGCTATACTTGGCTAAAAGGCAAAGCTATGCAAACATGGTGTGTAACCTGTCTTTCTAGGTACCATTGGGGTTCGACCCAGGGAACATCCTTGGGTTGTCAGGCGCCTTTCCTGTGATTGGCGACTGCATGTCGGTGTTGTTCTTTGAAACACGGCTACCCTGTGGGGCATGTCATAATATGTCCGGTTCTCTCATATAGAGTCCTAAGTGTCATCCCTAGGCAGGAGGCCACCTTCACAGCGTTTGACCGTGCTTTCTGTGTTCTGTAGGTTTCTTCCCATATCTTCAAATAGTGGCAATTCAGCTCATCTCTTGGTTAAAGTTAATCTCATGTTGTGTACTTGTAATTAGGAATATGGAAACAAGATGGCAGCAGTGAGTCAGGTACCCATCAAACTTCTGAGCTTCTAGTAATTTAATGCATGAAAGAGCATTTGCCGGACACAGTGGCGTGTGTCTGTAATCCCAGTTACTTGGGAGGCTGAGGCTGTTGGATTGCTTGAGTCTGGGAGTTCTGGTCTACCCTGTGCTATGTTGATCGGGTGTCCACACTAAGCTCAGTATCAATATGGTGGTTCCAGGGGAGCTTGGAGTCACCAGGTTGTCTTAAGGAGGGGTGAATCGGCCCAGGTCGGAAACGGAGCAGGTCAAAATCCCTGTGCTGATCAGTAGTGGGATTGCACCTGTGAATAGCTGGTGCAGAGCAGCCTGGGTGACACAGTGAGACATGGCCTTTTATTGGTTGTTGTACTGATGATGCTAACAAAGCATACACAATGAAAACTGCAACAATGCTACAGTGGCAGCAATACCCTGCTCAGAGGAGCTAGCAATACCCTGCTCAGAGGAGCTTACAATACATTTATTATTATCAGATATGTGATGCAGAAAGATCATCTTTTTCTTTGGCTTATTTTACATCCAAGATGTCTCTTTTATAAGTAATCTGATCTTTATGATGACAGAATCGGTTGGTTGGTTGGTTGGTTGGTTAGTTTGTTAGTTATTTGGAGAGTTCAAGAATACAGCTTTTACACTGGGTTTTTAAACTTTAGGAAACAGGGTGGTTTCAAGTTTTTCCAGCCATTCACAGATAGGTGTGGGCTGTGCACGGGGAGTATGGCTCAGGTTTATGACGCTTTGCTGGCTAAACTCCTTATTACTGTCATTCTCTTTACAATGATACTCCTTAGTGCAGGATACTGTAAATTAACAACACGTGGCTTATGATTCAGCCTAAATGATGCATTACCATGAACCTGAATAGGGCCACACTAAGAATTCTGGTTCTCTAAAATGGTCTAAATGGGATTTCTGGGCACCTGTATGCTATAAGAGAATGTTTACTAGGTCTCGGTCTGAAAGGTCTTTATTAAGATTCCTTCTTGATCTGACTTAATGCTAAGCTATACTTGGCTCAAAGGCGAAGCTATGCAAACATGGTGTGTAACCTGTCTTTCTAGGTACCATTGGGGTTCGACCCAGGGAACATCCTTGGGTTGTCAGGCGCCTTTCCTGTGATTGGCGACTGCATGTCGGTGTTGTTCTTTGAAACACGGCTACCCTGTGGGGCATGTCATAATATGTCCGGTTCTCTCATATAGAGTCCTAAGTGTCATCCCTAGGCAGGAGGCCACCTTCACAGCGTTTGACCGTGCTTTCTGTGTTCTGTAGGTTTCTTCCCATATCTTCAAATAGTGGCAATTCAGCTCATCTCTTGGTTAAAGTTAATCTCATGTTGTGTACTTGTAATTAGGAATATGGAAACAAGATGGCAGCAGTGAGTCAGGTACCCATCAAACTTCTGAGCTTCTAGTAATTTAATGCATGAAAGAGCATTTGCTGGACACAGTGGCGTGTGTCTGTAATCCCAGTTACTTGGGAGGCTGAGGCTGTGGGATTGCTTGAGTCTGGGAGTTCTGGTCTACCCTGTGCTATGTTGATCGGGTGTCCACACTAAGCTCAGTATCAATATGGTGGTTCCAGGGGAGCTTGGAGTCACCAGGTTGTCTTAACCACCCTAGCGTTCTGGACGAGCTGAGCTCGTCCAAGAAAAAGTTGCTGTTAGTGTTTAGGACGAGCTCAGCTCGTCCAGCGCTGTCCCCACTCACCAGCGTGCACAGCGTGATCTCCGCCGCCTCCTCTGTGCTGCTGCGGCTGCTGCGGGGCTCCCTCTCCCTCCTGCTGGCTCTGATCGCCGGCGCCAGGCTCCCCAGGCTCCTCCGATCCTCCGGTCCCCGCTCCCCAGGCTCCCCCGATCCTCCGGTCCCTGCTCCCCTCCTCTCCGCAAGCCTATGGAGATCCGGCAGTCAGGGAAGATGGCGTAGCCCAGCCACTTCCTCTGACGCCGGCTCCTGCGCCCCCTAGTGTCCGTCGCGGCGACTGCATCATTGGATTACATAGGTACACAAACTCTATGTAATCCAATCATGCTACAGTAATTCAAAAAGTTGTTTGCACAAACACAAACACCTGTCAGCTCTCAATAAAAGCCCTGAACAGTTACTGGCTCTCCCTCTTTCAGAGTCCTCAGCGTCCAGTGTTAGTCTGTTTACAGCTATCATCTGTGATTTCTGTGCGATTACTGCTTTTTTTCCAGCCTTAGCTTCGTTCATATTACTGTCAGATTGCGTATTGCTTTCCGTCTTTTTCAAGACGCTGTGATCCCTGTGCGTTTGCTTTTGCTGGTTTTTTTTGTTGTTTTTTTTTGTCGCTGCTCGTGACCCCGTACCCTGCTTGGGGTCATGGCCTCGTCCTCCCGGAGGCGTGTGCGTGACGAGGAGTTGTTGGATGTCCTCGAGGCAAGCGACAGCGAAGACGAGCTCCTAGAGGAATCGACAGACAGCGATGTTCCCGGTAACCTGTCTTCGGAGACGGAGACCAGTGATGAGGAAGCCGAGGAGCCAGTGACGGTCGCACGCACCTGGTGTGAGCTGGGGAGCCCCACTCAAGCTCCGCCACCCAGGTTCCCCTTCACAGGGGCACCCGGGCAGAAGATCGCGTGCGACGAGAGTCCGCTGTCCTTTCTGGAGCTCTTCCTGACTGATGACGTCATCCGCAAGATTGTTGAGGAGACGAATCGCTATGCAGCGCAACATCAGCAGGGATCTTCTCTACCCAGGTTCTCGCGGAGCAGGAAGTGGGAACCTGTGACCAGCAACGACATCTGGGTGTTCCTGGGGCTCGTCATCCTCCAGGGAGTTGTTGGTAAGCCGCTGCAGAAGTGGTACTGGACCACTAATAAGATCCTCAGTACGCCCTTCTTTGGATCTGTTATGTCCGAGCCACGGTATACCCTCATCATGAAGTATTTGCACTTCGGAAACAACGAGGAGTTTGATGAGGCCACCCATCCCGCACCCAAGCTGAAAAAAATTTGGGACATATACCAGATGATTGTTGCGAACTTCAAGGCTGTGTATGTTCCAGATCGCGACATCACGGTTGACGAAAGCCTCATGGCATATAAGGGGAGACTGAGCTGGGTGCAATTTATTGCCTCAAAAAGGGCACGCTTTGGGGTGAAGTCGTATATGCTCTGTGAGGCAAACTCCGGGTACATCTGGAACTCTGTAATTTACACGGGCAAAGGCACCAAATTTGCCCCTCAGTTCAGCCAGTTTGGGTGTGCCACCTCCTCTGTCCTAACCCTAATTGAGCCATTGCTGGATCAGGGGTACTGCCTGACGGCAGACAATTTCTACAGCTCCCCTGAACTTTTTGATTACCTGGTCCAGCATAAAACCGATGCCTATGGTACCTTGAGGGCTAACCGTCGGAATCTGCCGCCGGCCTTTTCTGCCAGGAAGCTGAAAAAGGGGGAGGTCGTTGCCTGGCAGAAAGGCAAAATGATGGCTCTAAGGTGGAAGGACAAACGTGATGTCTGTGTCCTCAGCACTATTCATAATGCCGAGACTGTCCGCACCACCAACAGGAGTAAACAGGAGGTGGATAAACCCAAAGCCATACTGGATTATAACAACACTATGGGGGGTGTGGACAGGGCTGATGGAGCCATGACTTTCTATCCGGCTGTCCGCAAGCAGCAGCGGAAATATTATAAAAAAAATTTCCGCCACTTACTTGAGCAGTGCTTGTGGAATGGCTATGTGCTCTACAAGAAAAGGTGTGTAAGGCCTGTACCCCACCATGACTTTGTCTGGCAGCTGACGGAAGCAATCTGCACGAAGTACCCCGCACCAGAGTCAACATCTAGACCGGGGCGCAGGGCATCATATGTCGTGAATCCGGCACGGCTTTCAGGGAGACACTTTGTGGAGTACTTGCCACCGACCCCACAGAAAGCAAACCCTACAAGAAGGTGCGTTGTTTGCTGCAATAAGAAGGACAAGGATGGCAAAAAGATGCGGAAGGAGACCCGCACTTACTGCCCAGATTGTGACGTGCCACTTTGCGCATTACCATGCTTCAAGATCTACCACACTAAAGAAGTGTTCTAAGGTACACTTGTAGCCTGTATAATTTTGTTTCTGCCTTCATTTATTTATTTCTGCATTGATTTATTTATTTCTGCATTTTCTTTATATTTCTGCATTGAGGAAAAATGCAAGGTATTTCAGTTAGTTATTCATAAATTTTATTTTATTTTTGACAAGAATTAGTGTTTGACACTTTTATTATACTCAGAATGTATACTAAACTCTTGCTTGGCTCATTTTGGTAAGTTACAGGAAAAAGGTGCTGAAAATTAAATGTACCGCTTTTTGCACAGAAATCCTTGGGAATCAGAACGCCGAGGTGGTTAAGGAGGGGTGCATCGGCCCAGGTCGGAAATGGAACAGGTCAAAATCCCTGTGCTGATCAGTAGTGGGATTGCACCTGTGAATAGCTGGTGCAGAGCAGCCTGGATGACACAGTGAGACATGGCCTTTTATTGGTTGTTGTACTGATGATGCTAACAAAGCATACACAATGAAAACTGCAGCAATGCTACAGTGGCAGCAATACCCTGCTCAGAGGAGCTTACAATACATTTATTATTATCAGATATGTGATGCAGAAAGATCATCTTTTTCTTTGGCTTATTTTACATCCAAGATGTCTCTTTTATAAGTAATCTGATCTTTATGATGACAGAATCGGTTGGTTGGTTGGTTGGTTGGTTGGTTGGTTGGTTGGTTGGTTGGTTAGTTTGTTAGTTATTTGGAGAGTTCAAGAATACAGCTTTTACACTGGGTTTTTAAACTTTAGGAAACAGGGTGGTTTCAAGTTTTTCCAGCCATTCACAGATAGGTGTGGGCTGTGCACGGGGAGTATGGCTCAGGTTTATGACGCTTTGCTGGCCAAACTCCTTATTACTGTCATTCTCTTTACAATGATACTCCTTAGTGCAGGATACTGTAAATTAACAACACGTGGCTTATGATTCAGCCTAAATGATGCATTACCATGAACCTGAATAGGGCCACACTAAGAATTCTGGTTCTCTAAAATGTTCTAAATGGGATTTCTGGGCACCTGTATGCTATAAGAGAATGTTTACTAGGTCTAGGTCTGAAAGGTCTTTATTAAGATTCCTTCTTGATCTGACTTAATGCTAAGCTATACTTGGCTCAAAGGCGAAGCTATGCAAACATGGTGTGTAACCTGTCTTTCTAGGTACCATTGGGGTTCGACCCAGGGAACATCCTTGGGTTGTCAGGCGCCTTTCCTGTGATTGGCGACTGCATGTCGGTGTTGTTCTTTGAAACACGGCTACCCTGTGGGGCATGTCATAATATGTCCGGTTCTCTCATATAGAGTCCTAAGTGTCATCCCTAGGCAGGAGGCCACCTTCACAGCGTTTGACCGTGCTTTCTGTGTTCTGTAGGTTTCTTCCCATATCTTCAAATAGTGGCAATTCAGCTCATCTCTTAGTTAAAGTTAAACTCATGTTGTGTACTTGTAATTAGGAATATGGAAACAAGATGGCAGCAGTGAGTCAGGTACCCATCAAACTTCTGAGCTTCTAGTAATTTAATGCATGAAAGAGCATTTGCCGGACACAGTGGCGTGTGTCTGTAATCCCAGTTACTTGGGAGGCTGAGGCTGTTGGATTGCTTGAGTCTGGGAGTTCTGGTCTACCCTGTGCTATGTTGATCGGGTGTCCACACTAAGCTCAGTATCAATATGGTGGTTCCAGGGGAGCTTGGAGTCACCAGGTTGTCTTAAGGAGGGGTGAATCGGCCCAGGTCGGAAACGGAGCGGGTCAAAATTCCTGTGCTGATCAGTAGTGGGATTGCACCTGTGAATAGCTGGTGCAGAGCATCCTGGATGACACAGTGAGACATGGCCTTTTATTGGTTGTTGTACTGATGATGCTAACAAAGCATACACAATGAAAACTGCAGCAATGCTACAGTGGCAGCAATACCCTGCTCAGAGGAGCTTACAATACATTTATTATTATCAGATATGTGATGCAGAAAGATCATCTTTTTCTTTGGCTTATTTTACATGCAAGATGTCTCTTTTATAAGTAATCTGATGTTTGTGATGACAGAATCGGTTGGTTGGTTGGTTGGTTGGTTGGTTAGTTTGTTAGTTATTTGGAGAGTTCAAGAATACAGCTTTTACACTGGGTTTTTAAACTTTAGGAAACAGGGTGGTTTCAAGTTTTTCCAGCCATTCACAGATAGGTGTGGGCTCTGCACGGGGAGTATGGCTCAGGTTTATGACGCTTTGCTGGCCAAACTCCTTATTACTGTCATTCTCTTTACAATGATACTCCTTAGTGCAGGATACTGTAAATTAACAACACGTGGCTTATGATTCAGCCTAAATGATGCATTACCATGAACCTGAATAGGGCCACACTAAGAATTCTGGTTCTCTAAAATGTTCTAAATGGGATTTCTGGGCACCTGTATGCTATAAGAGAATGTTTACTAGGTCTAGGTCTGAAAGGTCTTTATTAAGATTCCTTCTTGATCTGACTTAATGCTAAGCTATACTTGGCTCAAAGGCGAAGCTATGCAAACATGGTGTGTAACCTGTCTTTCTAGGTACCATTGGGGTTCGACCCAGGGAACATCCTTGGGTTGTCAGGCGCCTTTCCTGTGATTGGCGACTGCATGTCGGTGTTGTTCTTTGAAACACGGCTACCCTGTGGGGCATGTCATAATATGTCCGGTTCTCTCATATAGAGTCCTAAGTGTCATCCCTAGGCAGGAGGCCACCTTCACAGCGTTTGACCGTGCTTTCTGTGTTCTGTAGGTTTCTTCCCATATCTTCAAATAGTGGCAATTCAGCTCATCTCTTAGTTAAAGTTAAACTCATGTTGTGTACTTGTAATTAGGAATATGGAAACAAGATGGCAGCAGTGAGTCAGGTACCCATCAAACTTCTGAGCTTCTAGTAATTTAATGCATGAAAGAGCATTTGCCGGACACAGTGGCGTGTGTCTGTAATCCCAGTTACTTGGGAGGCTGAGGCTGTTGGATTGCTTGAGTCTGGGAGTTCTGGTCTACCCTGTGCTATGTTGATCGGGTGTCCACACTAAGCTCAGTATCAATATGGTGGTTCCAGGGGAGCTTGGAGTCACCAGGTTGTCTTAACGAGGGGTGAATCGGCCCAGGTCGGAAACGGAGCGGGTCAAAATTCCTGTGCTGATCAGTAGTGGGATTGCACCTGTGAATAGCTGGTGCAGAGCATCCTGGATGACACAGTGAGACATGGCCTTTTATTGGTTTTTGTACTGATGATGCTAACAAAGCATACACAATGAAAACTGCAGCAATGCTACAGTGGCAGCAATACCCTGCTCAGAGGAGCTTACAATACATTTATTATTATCAGATATGTGATGCAGAAAGATCATCTTTTTCTTTGGCTTATTTTACATGCAAGATGTCTCTTTTATAAGTAATCTGATGTTTGTGATGACAGAATCAGTTGGTTGGTTGGTTGGTTGGTTGGTTAGTTTGTTAGTTAGTTGGAGAGTTCAAGATTACAGCTTTTACACTGGGTTTTTAAACTTTAGGAAACAGGGTGGTTTCAAGTTTTTCCAGCCATTCACAGATAGGTGTGGGCTGTGCACGGGGAGTATGGCTCAGGTTTATGACGCTTTGCTAGCCAAACTCCTTATTACTGTCATTCTCTTTACAATGATACTCCTTAGTGCAGGATACTGTAAATTAACAACACGTGGCTTATGATTCAGCCTAAATGATGCATTACCATGAACCTGAATAGGGCCACACTGAGAATTCTGGTTCTCTAAAATGGTCTAAATGGGATTTCTGGGCACCTGTATGCTATAAGAGAATGTTTACTAGGTCTAGGTCTGAAAGGTCTTTATTAAGATTCCTTCTTGATCTGACTTAATGCTAAGCTATACTTGGCTAAAAGGCAAAGCTATGCAAACATGGTGTGTAACCTGTCTTTCTAGGTACCATTGGGGTTCGACCCAGGGAACATCCTTGGGTTGTCAGGCGCCTTTCCTGTGATTGGCGACTGCATGTCGGTGTTGTTCTTTGAAACACGGCTACCCTGTGGGGCATGTCATAATATGTCCGGTTCTCTCATATAGAGTCCTAAGTGTCATCCCTAGGCAGGAGGCCACCTTCACAGCGTTTGACCGTGCTTTCTGTGTTCTGTAGGTTTCTTCCCATATCTTCAAATAGTGGCAATTCAGCTCATCTCTTGGTTAAAGTTAATCTCATGTTGTGTACTTGTAATTAGGAATATGGAAACAAGATGGCAGCAGTGAGTCAGGTACCCATCAAACTTCTGAGCTTCTAGTAATTTAATGCATGAAAGAGCATTTGCCGGACACAGTGGCGTGTGTCTGTAATCCCAGTTACTTGGGAGGCTGAGGCTGTTGGATTGCTTGAGTCTGGGAGTTCTGGTCTACCCTGTGCTATGTTGATCGGGTGTCCACACTAAGCTCAGTATCAATATGGTGGTTCCAGGGGAGCTTGGAGTCACCAGGTTGTCTTAAGGAGGGGTGAATCGGCCCAGGTCGGAAACGGAGCAGGTCAAAGTCCCTGTGCTGATCAGTAGTGGGATTGCACCTGTGAATAGCTGGTGCAGAGCAACCTGGATGACACAGTGAGACATGGCCTTTTATTGGTTGTTGTACTGATGATGCTAACAAAGCATACACAATGAAAACTGCAGCAATGCTACAGTGGCAGCAATACCCTGCTCAGAGGAGCTAGCAATACCCTGCTCAGAGGAGCTAGCAATACCCTGCTCAGAGGAGCTTACAATACATTTATTATTATCAGATATGTGATGCAGAAAGATCATCTTTTTCTTTGGCTTATTTTACATCCAAGATGTCTCTTTTATAAGTAATCTGATCTTTATGATGACAGAATCGGTTGGTTGGTTGGTTGGTTAGTTTGTTAGTTATTTGGAGAGTTCAAGAATACAGCTTTTACACTTGGTTTTTAAACTTTAGGAAACAGGGTGGTTTCAAGTTTTTCCAGCCATTCACAGATAGGTGTGGGCTGTGCACGGGGAGTATGGCTCAGGTTTATGACGCTTTGCTGGCTAAACTCCTTATTACTGTCATTCTCTTTACAATGATACTCCTTAGTGCAGGATACTGTAAATTAACAACACGTGGCTTATGATTCAGCCTAAATGATGCATTACCATGAACCTGAATAGGGCCACACTAAGAATTCTGGTTCTCTAAAATGGTCTAAATGGGATTTCTGGGCACCTGTATGCTATAAGAGAATGTTTACTAGGTCTAGGTCTGAAAGGTCTTTATTAAGATTCCTTCTTGATCTGACTTAATGCTAAGCTATACTTGGCTCAAAGGCGAAGCTATGCAAACATGGTGTGTAACCTGTCTTTCTAGGTACCATTGGGGTTCGACCCAGGGAACATCCTTGGGTTGTCAGGCGCCTTTCCTGTGATTGGCGACTGCATGTCGGTGTTGTTCTTTGAAACACGGCTACCCTGTGGGGCATGTCATAATATGTCCGGTTCTCTCATATAGAGTCCTAAGTGTCATCCCTAGGCAGGAGGCCACCTTCACAGCGTTTGACCGTGCTTTCTGTGTTCTGTAGGTTTCTTCCCATATCTTCAAATAGTGGCAATTCAGCTCATCTCTTGGTTAAAGTTAATCTCATGTTGTGTACTTGTAATTAGGAATATGGAAACAAGATGGCAGCAGTGAGTCAGGTACCCATCAAACTTCTGAGCTTCTAGTAATTTAATGCAAGAAAGAGCATTTGCCGGACACAGTGGCGTGTGTCTGTAATCCCCGTTACTTGGGAGGCTGAGGCTGTGGGATTGCTTGAGTCTGGGAGTTCTGGTCTACCCTGTGCTATGTTGATCGGGTGTCCACACTAAGCTCAGTATCAATATGGTGGTTCCAGGGGAGCTTGGAGTCACCAGGTTGTCTTAAGGAGGGGTGCATCGGCCCAGGTCGGAAACGGAACAGGTCAAAATCCCTGTGCTGATCAGTAGTGGGATTGCACCTGTGAATAGCTGGTGCAGAGCAGCCTGGGTGACACAGTGAGACATGGCCTTTTATTGGTTGTTGTACTGATGATGCTAACAAAGCATACACAATGAAAACTGCAACAATGCTACAGTGGCAGCAATACCCTGCTCAGAGGAGCTAGCAATACCCTGCTCAGAGGAGCTTACAATACATTTATTATTATCAGATATGTGATGCAGAAAGATCATCTTTTTCTTTGGCTTATTTTACATCCAAGATGTCTCTTTTATAAGTAATCTGATCTTTATGATGACAGAATCGGTTGGTTGGTTGGTTGGTTGGTTAGTTTGTTAGTTATTTGGAGAGTTCAAGAATACAGCTTTTACACTGGGTTTTTAAACTTTAGGAAACAGGGTGGTTTCAAGTTTTTCCAGCCATTCACAGATAGGTGTGGGCTGTGCACGGGGAGTATGGCTCAGGTTTATGACGCTTTGCTGGCTAAACTCCTTATTACTGTCATTCTCTTTACAATGATACTCCTTAGTGCAGGATACTGTAAATTAACAACACGTGGCTTATGATTCAGCCTAAATGATGCATTACCATGAACCTGAATAGGGCCACACTAAGAATTCTGGTTCTCTAAAATGGTCTAAATGGGATTTCTGGGCACCTGTATGCTATAAGAGAATGTTTACTAGGTCTCGGTCTGAAAGGTCTTTATTAAGATTCCTTCTTGATCTGACTTAATGCTAAGCTATACTTGGCTCAAAGGCGAAGCTATGCAAACATGGTGTGTAACCTGTCTTTCTAGGTACCATTGGGGTTCGACCCAGGGAACATCCTTGGGTTGTCAGGCGCCTTTCCTGTGATTGGCGACTGCATGTCGGTGTTGTTCTTTGAAACACGGCTACCCTGTGGGGCATGTCATAATATGTCCGGTTCTCTCATATAGAGTCCTAAGTGTCATCCCTAGGCAGGAGGCCACCTTCACAGCGTTTGACCGTGCTTTCTGTGTTCTGTAGGTTTCTTCCCATATCTTCAAATAGTGGCAATTCAGCTCATCTCTTGGTTAAAGTTAATCTCATGTTGTGTACTTGTAATTAGGAATATGGAAACAAGATGGCAGCAGTGAGTCAGGTACCCATCAAACTTCTGAGCTTCTAGTAATTTAATGCATGAAAGAGCATTTGCTGGACACAGTGGCGTGTGTCTGTAATCCCAGTTACTTGGGAGGCTGAGGCTGTGGGATTGCTTGAGTCTGGGAGTTCTGGTCTACCCTGTGCTATGTTGATCGGGTGTCCACACTAAGCTCAGTATCAATATGGTGGTTCCAGGGGAGCTTGGAGTCACCAGGTTGTCTTAACCACCCTAGCGTTCTGGACGAGCTGAGCTCGTCCAAGAAAAAGTTGCTGTTAGTGTTTAGGACGAGCTCAGCTCGTCCAGCGCTGTCCCCACTCACCAGCGTGCACAGCGTGATCTCCGCCGCCTCCTCTGTGCTGCTGCGGCTGCTGCGGGGCTCCCTCTCCCTCCTGCTGGCTCTGATCGCCGGCGCCAGGCTCCCCAGGCTCCTCCGATCCTCCGGTCCCCGCTCCCCAGGCTCCCCCGATCCTCCGGTCCCTGCTCCCCTCCTCTCCGCAAGCCTATGGAGATCCGGCAGTCAGGGAAGATGGCGTAGCCCAGCCACTTCCTCTGACGCCGGCTCCTGCGCCCCCTAGTGTCCGTCGCGGCGACTGCATCATTGGATTACATAGGTACACAAACTCTATGTAATCCAATCATGCTACAGTAATTCAAAAAGTTGTTTGCACAAACACAAACACCTGTCAGCTCTCAATAAAAGCCCTGAACAGTTACTGGCTCTCCCTCTTTCAGAGTCCTCAGCGTCCAGTGTTAGTCTGTTTACAGCTATCATCTGTGATTTCTGTGCGATTTCTGTGCGATTACTGCTTTTTTTCCAGCCTTAGCTTCGTTCATATTACTGTCAGATTGCGTATTGCTTTCCGTCTTTTTCAAGACGCTGTGATCCCTGTGCGTTTGCTTTTGCTGGTTTTTTTTGTTGTTTTTTTTTGTCGCTGCTCGTGACCCCGTACCCTGCTTGGGGTCATGGCCTCGTCCTCCCGGAGGCGTGTGCGTGACGAGGAGTTGTTGGATGTCCTCGAGGCAAGCGACAGCGAAGACGAGCTCCTAGAGGAATCGACAGACAGCGATGTTCCCGGTAACCTGTCTTCGGAGACGGAGACCAGTGATGAGGAAGCCGAGGAGCCAGTGACGGTCGCACGCACCTGGTGTGAGCTGGGGAGCCCCACTCAAGCTCCGCCACCCAGGTTCCCCTTCACAGGGGCACCCGGGCAGAAGATCGCGTGCGACGAGAGTCCGCTGTCCTTTCTGGAGCTCTTCCTGACTGATGACGTCATCCGCAAGATTGTTGAGGAGACGAATCGCTATGCAGCGCAACATCAGCAGGGATCTTCTCTACCCAGGTTCTCGCGGAGCAGGAAGTGGGAACCTGTGACCAGCAACGACATCTGGGTGTTCCTGGGGCTCGTCATCCTCCAGGGAGTTGTTGGTAAGCCGCTGCAGAAGTGGTACTGGACCACTAATAAGATCCTCAGTACGCCCTTCTTTGGATCTGTTATGTCCGAGCCACGGTATACCCTCATCATGAAGTATTTGCACTTCGGAAACAACGAGGAGTTTGATGAGGCCACCCATCCCGCACCCAAGCTGAAAAAAATTTGGGACATATACCAGATGATTGTTGCGAACTTCAAGGCTGTGTATGTTCCAGATCGCGACATCACGGTTGACGAAAGCCTCATGGCATATAAGGGGAGACTGAGCTGGGTGCAATTTATTGCCTCAAAAAGGGCACGCTTTGGGGTGAAGTCGTATATGCTCTGTGAGGCAAACTCCGGGTACATCTGGAACTCTGTAATTTACACGGGCAAAGGCACCAAATTTGCCCCTCAGTTCAGCCAGTTTGGGTGTGCCACCTCCTCTGTCCTAACCCTAATTGAGCCATTGCTGGATCAGGGGTACTGCCTGACGGCAGACAATTTCTACAGCTCCCCTGAACTTTTTGATTACCTGGTCCAGCATAAAACCGATGCCTATGGTACCTTGAGGGCTAACCGTCGGAATCTGCCGCCGGCCTTTTCTGCCAGGAAGCTGAAAAAGGGGGAGGTCGTTGCCTGGCAGAAAGGCAAAATGATGGCTCTAAGGTGGAAGGACAAACGTGATGTCTGTGTCCTCAGCACTATTCATAATGCCGAGACTGTCCGCACCACCAACAGGAGTAAACAGGAGGTGGATAAACCCAAAGCCATACTGGATTATAACAACACTATGGGGGGTGTGGACAGGGCTGATGGAGCCATGACTTTCTATCCGGCTGTCCGCAAGCAGCAGCGGAAATATTATAAAAAAAATTTCCGCCACTTACTTGAGCAGTGCTTGTGGAATGGCTATGTGCTCTACAAGAAAAGGTGTGTAAGGCCTGTACCCCACCATGACTTTGTCTGGCAGCTGACGGAAGCAATCTGCATGAAGTACCCCCCACCAGAGTCAACATCTAGACCGGGGCGCAGGGCATCATATGTCGTGAATCCGGCACGGCTTTCAGGGAGACACTTTGTGGAGTACTTGCCACCGACCCCACAGAAAGCAAACCCTACAAGAAGGTGCGTTGTTTGCTGCAATAAGAAGGACAAGGATGGCAAAAAGATGCGGAAGGAGACCCGCACTTACTGCCCAGATTGTGACGTGCCACTTTGCGCATTACCATGCTTCAAGATCTACCACACTAAAGAAGTGTTCTAAGGTACACTTGTAGCCTGTATAATTTTGTTTCTGCCTTCATTTATTTATTTCTGCATTGATTTATTTATTTCTGCATTTTCTTTATATTTCTGCATTGAGGAAAAATGCAAGGTATTTCAGTTAGTTATTCATAAATTTTATTTTATTTTTGACAAGAATTAGTGTTTGACACTTTTATTATACTCAGAATGTATACTAAACTCTTGCTTGGCTCATTTTGGTAAGTTACAGGAAAAAGGTGCTGAAAATTAAATGTACCGCTTTTTGCACAGAAATCCTTGGGAATCAGAACGCCGAGGTGGTTAAGGAGGGGTGCATCGGCCCAGGTCGGAAATGGAACAGGTCAAAATCCCTGTGCTGATCAGTAGTGGGATTGCACCTGTGAATAGCTGGTGCAGAGCAGCCTGGATGACACAGTGAGACATGGCCTTTTATTGGTTGTTGTACTGATGATGCTAACAAAGCATACACAATGAAAACTGCAGCAATGCTACAGTGGCAGCAATACCCTGCTCAGAGGAGCTTACAATACATTTATTATTATCAGATATGTGATGCAGAAAGATCATCTTTTTCTTTGGCTTATTTTACATCCAAGATGTCTCTTTTATAAGTAATCTGATCTTTATGATGACAGAATCGGTTGGTTGGTTGGTTGGTTGGTTGGTTGGTTGGTTAGTTTGTTAGTTATTTGGAGAGTTCAAGAATACAGCTTTTACACTGGGTTTTTAAACTTTAGGAAACAGGGTGGTTTCAAGTTTTTCCAGCCATTCACAGATAGGTGTGGGCTGTGCACGGGGAGTATGGCTCAGGTTTATGACGCTTTGCTGGCCAAACTCCTTATTACTGTCATTCTCTTTACAATGATACTCCTTAGTGCAGGATACTGTAAATTAACAACACGTGGCTTATGATTCAGCCTAAATGATGCATTACCATGAACCTGAATAGGGCCACACTAAGAATTCTGGTTCTCTAAAATGTTCTAAATGGGATTTCTGGGCACCTGTATGCTATAAGAGAATGTTTACTAGGTCTAGGTCTGAAAGGTCTTTATTAAGATTCCTTCTTGATCTGACTTAATGCTAAGCTATACTTGGCTCAAAGGCGAAGCTATGCAAACATGGTGTGTAACCTGTCTTTCTAGGTACCATTGGGGTTCGACCCAGGGAACATCCTTGGGTTGTCAGGCGCCTTTCCTGTGATTGGCGACTGCATGTCGGTGTTGTTCTTTGAAACACGGCTACCCTGTGGGGCATGTCATAATATGTCCGGTTCTCTCATATAGAGTCCTAAGTGTCATCCCTAGGCAGGAGGCCACCTTCACAGCGTTTGACCGTGCTTTCTGTGTTCTGTAGGTTTCTTCCCATATCTTCAAATAGTGGCAATTCAGCTCATCTCTTAGTTAAAGTTAAACTCATGTTGTGTACTTGTAATTAGGAATATGGAAACAAGATGGCAGCAGTGAGTCAGGTACCCATCAAACTTCTGAGCTTCTAGTAATTTAATGCATGAAAGAGCATTTGCCGGACACAGTGGCGTGTGTCTGTAATCCCAGTTACTTGGGAGGCTGAGGCTGTTGGATTGCTTGAGTCTGGGAGTTCTGGTCTACCCTGTGCTATGTTGATCGGGTGTCCACACTAAGCTCAGTATCAATATGGTGGTTCCAGGGGAGCTTGGAGTCACCAGGTTGTCTTAAGGAGGGGTGAATCGGCCCAGGTCGGAAACGGAGCGGGTCAAAATTCCTGTGCTGATCAGTAGTGGGATTGCACCTGTGAATAGCTGGTGCAGAGCATCCTGGATGACACAGTGAGACATGGCCTTTTATTGGTTGTTGTACTGATGATGCTAACAAAGCATACACAATGAAAACTGCAGCAATGCTACAGTGGCAGCAATACCCTGCTCAGAGGAGCTTACAATACATTTATTATTATCAGATATGTGATGCAGAAAGATCATCTTTTTCTTTGGCTTATTTTACATGCAAGATGTCTCTTTTATAAGTAATCTGATGTTTGTGATGACAGAATCGGTTGGTTGGTTGGTTGGTTGGTTGGTTAGTTTGTTAGTTATTTGGAGAGTTCAAGAATACAGCTTTTACACTGGGTTTTTAAACTTTAGGAAACAGGGTGGTTTCAAGTTTTTCCAGCCATTCACAGATAGGTGTGGGCTGTGCACGGGGAGTATGGCTCAGGTTTATGACGCTTTGCTGGCCAAACTCCTTATTACTGTCATTCTCTTTACAATGATACTCCTTAGTGCAGGATACTGTAAATTAACAACACGTGGCTTATGATTCAGCCTAAATGATGCATTACCATGAACCTGAATAGGGCCACACTAAGAATTCTGGTTCTCTAAAATGTTCTAAATGGGATTTCTGGGCACCTGTATGCTATAAGAGAATGTTTACTAGGTCTAGGTCTGAAAGGTCTTTATTAAGATTCCTTCTTGATCTGACTTAATGCTAAGCTATACTTGGCTCAAAGGCGAAGCTATGCAAACATGGTGTGTAACCTGTCTTTCTAGGTACCATTGGGGTTCGACCCAGGGAACATCCTTGGGTTGTCAGGCGCCTTTCCTGTGATTGGCGACTGCATGTCGGTGTTGTTCTTTGAAACACGGCTACCCTGTGGGGCATGTCATAATATGTCCGGTTCTCTCATATAGAGTCCTAAGTGTCATCCCTAGGCAGGAGGCCACCTTCACAGCGTTTGACCGTGCTTTCTGTGTTCTGTAGGTTTCTTCCCATATCTTCAAATAGTGGCAATTCAGCTCATCTCTTAGTTAAAGTTAAACTCATGTTGTGTACTTGTAATTAGGAATATGGAAACAAGATGGCAGCAGTGAGTCAGGTACCCATCAAACTTCTGAGCTTCTAGTAATTTAATGCATGAAAGAGCATTTGCCGGACACAGTGGCGTGTGTCTGTAATCCCAGTTACTTGGGAGGCTGAGGCTGTTGGATTGCTTGAGTCTGGGAGTTCTGGTCTACCCTGTGCTATGTTGATCGGGTGTCCACACTAAGCTCAGTATCAATATGGTGGTTCCAGGGGAGCTTGGAGTCACCAGGTTGTCTTAACGAGGGGTGAATCGGCCCAGGTCGGAAACGGAGCGGGTCAAAATTCCTGTGCTGATCAGTAGTGGGATTGCACCTGTGAATAGCTGGTGCAGAGCATCCTGGATGACACAGTGAGACATGGCCTTTTATTGGTTGTTGTACTGATGATGCTAACAAAGCATACACAATGAAAACTGCAGCAATGCTACAGTGGCAGCAATACCCTGCTCAGAGGAGCTTACAATACATTTATTATTATCAGATATGTGATGCAGAAAGATCATCTTTTTCTTTGGCTTATTTTACATGCAAGATGTCTCTTTTATAAGTAATCTGATGTTTGTGATGACAGAATCAGTTGGTTGGTTGGTTGGTTGGTTGGTTAGTTTGTTAGTTAGTTGGAGAGTTCAAGATTACAGCTTTTACACTGGGTTTTTAAACTTTAGGAAACAGGGTGGTTTCAAGTTTTTCCAGCCATTCACAGATAGGTGTGGGCTGTGCACGGGGAGTATGGCTCAGGTTTATGACGCTTTGCTAGCCAAACTCCTTATTACTGTCATTCTCTTTACAATGATACTCCTTAGTGCAGGATACTGTAAATTAACAACACGTGGCTTATGATTCAGCCTAAATGATGCATTACCATGAACCTGAATAGGGCCACACTGAGAATTCTGGTTCTCTAAAATGGTCTAAATGGGATTTCTGGGCACCTGTATGCTATAAGAGAATGTTTACTAGGTCTAGGTCTGAAAGGTCTTTATTAAGATTCCTTCTTGATCTGACTTAATGCTAAGCTATACTTGGCTAAAAGGCAAAGCTATGCAAACATGGTGTGTAACCTGTCTTTCTAGGTACCATTGGGGTTCGACCCAGGGAACATCCTTGGGTTGTCAGGCGCCTTTCCTGTGATTGGCGACTGCATGTCGGTGTTGTTCTTTGAAACACGGCTACCCTGTGGGGCATGTCATAATATGTCCGGTTCTCTCATATAGAGTCCTAAGTGTCATCCCTAGGCAGGAGGCCACCTTCACAGCGTTTGACCGTGCTTTCTGTGTTCTGTAGGTTTCTTCCCATATCTTCAAATAGTGGCAATTCAGCTCATCTCTTGGTTAAAGTTAATCTCATGTTGTGTACTTGTAATTAGGAATATGGAAACAAGATGGCAGCAGTGAGTCAGGTACCCATCAAACTTCTGAGCTTCTAGTAATTTAATGCATGAAAGAGCATTTGCCGGACACAGTGGCGTGTGTCTGTAATCCCAGTTACTTGGGAGGCTGAGGCTGTTGGATTGCTTGAGTCTGGGAGTTCTGGTCTACCCTGTGCTATGTTGATCGGGTGTCCACACTAAGCTCAGTATCAATATGGTGGTTCCAGGGGAGCTTGGAGTCACCAGGTTGTCTTAAGGAGGGGTGAATCGGCCCAGGTCGGAAACGGAGCAGGTCAAAGTCCCTGTGCTGATCAGTAGTGGGATTGCACCTGTGAATAGCTGGTGCAGAGCAACCTGGATGACACAGTGAGACATGGCCTTTTATTGGTTGTTGTACTGATGATGCTAACAAAGCATACACAATGAAAACTGCAGCAATGCTACAGTGGCAGCAATACCCTGCTCAGAGGAGCTAGCAATACCCTGCTCAGAGGAGCTAGCAATACCCTGCTCAGAGGAGCTTACAATACATTTATTATTATCAGATATGTGATGCAGAAAGATCATCTTTTTCTTTGGCTTATTTTACATCCAAGATGTCTCTTTTATAAGTAATCTGATCTTTATGATGACAGAATCGGTTGGTTGGTTGGTTGGTTGGTTAGTTTGTTAGTTATTTGGAGAGTTCAAGAATACAGCTTTTACACTTGGTTTTTAAACTTTAGGAAACAGGGTGGTTTCAAGTTTTTCCAGCCATTCACAGATAGGTGTGGGCTGTGCACGGGGAGTATGGCTCAGGTTTATGACGCTTTGCTGGCTAAACTCCTTATTACTGTCATTCTCTTTACAATGATACTCCTTAGTGCAGGATACTGTAAATTAACAACACGTGGCTTATGATTCAGCCTAAATGATGCATTACCATGAACCTGAATAGGGCCACACTAAGAATTCTGGTTCTCTAAAATGGTCTAAATGGGATTTCTGGGCACCTGTATGCTATAAGAGAATGTTTACTAGGTCTAGGTCTGAAAGGTCTTTATTAAGATTCCTTCTTGATCTGACTTAATGCTAAGCTATACTTGGCTCAAAGGCGAAGCTATGCAAACATGGTGTGTAACCTGTCTTTCTAGGTACCATTGGGGTTCGACCCAGGGAACATCCTTGGGTTGTCAGGCGCCTTTCCTGTGATTGGCGACTGCATGTCGGTGTTGTTCTTTGAAACACGGCTACCCTGTGGGGCATGTCATAATATGTCCGGTTCTCTCATATAGAGTCCTAAGTGTCATCCCTAGGCAGGAGGCCACCTTCACAGCGTTTGACCGTGCTTTCTGTGTTCTGTAGGTTTCTTCCCATATCTTCAAATAGTGGCAATTCAGCTCATCTCTTGGTTAAAGTTAATCTCATGTTGTGTACTTGTAATTAGGAATATGGAAACAAGATGGCAGCAGTGAGTCAGGTACCCATCAAACTTCTGAGCTTCTAGTAATTTAATGCAAGAAAGAGCATTTGCCGGACACAGTGGCGTGTGTCTGTAATCCCCGTTACTTGGGAGGCTGAGGCTGTGGGATTGCTTGAGTCTGGGAGTTCTGGTCTACCCTGTGCTATGTTGATCGGGTGTCCACACTAAGCTCAGTATCAATATGGTGGTTCCAGGGGAGCTTGGAGTCACCAGGTTGTCTTAAGGAGGGGTGCATCGGCCCAGGTCGGAAACGGAACAGGTCAAAATCCCTGTGCTGATCAGTAGTGGGATTGCACCTGTGAATAGCTGGTGCAGAGCAGCCTGGATGACACAGTGAGACATGGCCTTTTATTGGTTGTTGTACTGATGATGCTAACAAAGCATACACAATGAAAACTGCAGCAATGCTACAGTGGCAGCAATACCCTGCTCAGAGGAGCTTACAATACATTTATTATTATCAGATATGTGATGCAGAAAGATCATCTTTTTCTTTGGCTTATTTTACATCCAAGATGTCTCTTTTATAAGTAATCTGATCTTTATGATGACAGAATCGGTTGGTTGGTTGGTTGGTTGGTTGGTTGGTTAGTTTGTTAGTTATTTGGAGAGTTCAAGAATACAGCTTTTACACTGGGTTTTTAAACTTTAGGAAACAGGGTGGTTTCAAGTTTTTCCAGCCATTCACAGATAGGTGTGGGCTCTGCACGGGGAGTATGGCTCAGGTTTATGACGATTTGCTGGCCAAACTCCTTATTACTGTCATTCTCTTTACAATGATGCTCCTTAGTGCAGGACACTGTAAATTAACAACACATGGCTTATGATTCAGCCTAAATGATGCATTACCATGAACCTGAATAGGGCCACACTGAGAATTCTGGTTCTCTAAAATGGTCTAAATGGGATTTCTGGGCACCTGTATGCTATAAGAGAATGTTTACTAGTTCTAGGTCTGAAAGGTCTTTATTAAGATTCCTTCTTGATCTGACTTAATGCTAAGCTATACTTGGCTCAAAGGCGAAGCTATGCAAACATGGTGTGTAACCTGTCTTTCTAGGTACCATTGGGGTTCGACCCAGGGAACATCCTTGGGTTGTCAGGCGCCTTTCCTGTGATTGGCGACTGCATGTCGGTGTTGTTCTTTGAAACATGGCTACCCTGTGGGGCATGTCATAATATGTCCGGTTCTCTCATATAGAGTCCTAAGTGTCATCCCTAGGCAGGAGGCCACCTTCACAGCGTTTGACCGTTCTTTCTGTGTTCTGTAGGTTTCTTCCCATATCTTCAAATAGTGGCAATTCAGCTCATCTCTTGGTTAAAGTTAATCTCATGTTGTGTACTTGTAATTAGGAATATGGAAACAAGATGGCAGCAGTGAGTCAGGTACCCATCAAACTTCTGAGCTTCTAGTAATTTAATGCATGAAAGAGCATTCGCTGGACACAGTGGCGTGTGTCTGTAATCCCAGTTACTTGGGAAGCTGAGGCTGTGGGATTGCTTGAGGCTGGGAGTTCTGGTCTACCCTGTGCTATGTTGATTGGGTGTCCACACTAAGCTCAGTATCAATATGGTGGTTCCAGGGGAGCTTAGAGTCACCAGGTTGTCTTAACCTTCTTGGCGGTAACCCTGAACGTAGTTCGGGGTAAGCCGCCGGAGGGTGCCGCTCAGGCCCTGCTGGGCCGATTTGTTTAATTTTTTTTTTGCTGGACGCAGCTAGCACTTTGCTAGCTGCGCCAGCACCCCGATCGCCGCCGCCGCGCGCCCGATCGCCGCTATCCGGTGCGGCGCGCGGCCCCCCCCCCCCAGACCCCGTGCGCTGCCTGGCCAATCAGTGCCAGGCAGCGCCGAGGGGTGGCCCGGGACTCCCAATGACGTCCCGACGTCAGTGACGTCATCCCGCCCGTCGCCATGGCGACGGGGGAAGCCCTCCAGGAAATCCCGTTCTTTGAACGGGATTTCCTGATCGGAGATCGCCGAAGGCGTTCGAAGAGGGCGGGGGGATGCCGCTGAGCAGCGGCTATCATGTAGCGAGCCCTGGGCTCGCTACATGATATAGAAAAAAAAAATTAAAAAAAAACTGCCGCGCTGCCTCCTGGCGTATTTTTTTATACCGCCAGGAGGGTTAAGGAGGGGTGAATCGGCCCAGGTCGGAAACGGAGCAGGTCAAAATTCCTGTGCTGATCAGTAGTGGGATTGCACCTGTGAATAGCTGGTGCAGAGCATCCTGGATGACACAGTGAGACATGGCCTTTTATTGGTTGTTGTACTGATGATGCTAACAAAGCATACACAATGAAAACTGCAGCAATGCTACAGTGGCAGCAATACCCTGCTCAGAGGAGCTTACAATACATTTATTATTATCAGATATGTGATGCAGAAAGATCATCTTTTTCTTTGGCTTATTTTACATCCAAGATGTCTCTTTTATAAGTAATCTGATCTTTATGATGACAGAATCGGTTGGTTGGTTGGTTGGTTGGTTGGTTGGTTGGTTGGTTTGTTAGTTATTTGGAGAGTTCAAGAATACAGCTTTTACACTGGGTTTTTAAACTTTAGGAAACAGGGTGGTTTCAAGTTTTTCCAGCCATTCACAGATAGGTGTGGGCTGTGCACGGGGAGTATGGCTCAGGTTTATGACGCTTTGCTGGCTAAACTCCTTATTACTGTCATTCTCTTTACAATGATACTCCTTAGTGCAGGATACTGTAAATTAACAACACGTGGCTTATGATTCAGCTTAAATGATGCATTACCATGAACCTGAATAGGGCCACACTAAGAATTCTGGTTCTCTAAAATGGTCTAAATGGGATTTCTGGGCACCTGTATGCTATAAGAGAATGTTTACTAGGTCTAGGTCTGAAAGGTCTTTATTAAGATTCCTTCTTGATCTGACTTAATGCTAAGCTATACTTGGCTCAAAGGCGAAGCTATGCAAACATGGTGTGTAACCTGTCTTTCTAGGTACCATTGGGGTTCGACCCAGGGAACATCCTTGGGTTGTCAGGCGCCTTTCCTGTGATTGGCGACTGCATGTCGGTGTTGTTCTTTGAAACACGGCTACCCTGTGGGGCATGTCATAATATGTCCGGTTCTCTCATATAGAGTCCTAAGTGTCATCCCTAGGCAGGAGGCCACCTTCACAGCGTTTGACCGTGCTTTCTGTGTTCTGTAGGTTTCTTCCCATATCTTCAAATAGTGGCAATTCAGCTCATCTCTTGGTTAAAGTTAATCTCATGTTGTGTACTTGTAATTAGGAATATGGAAACAAGATGGCAGCAGTGAGTCAGGTACCCATCAAACTTCTGAGCTTCTAGTAATTTAATGCATGAAAGAGCATTTGCCGGACACAGTGGCGTGTGTCTGTAATCCCAGTTACTTGGGAGGCTGAGGCTGAGGCTGTGGGATTGCTTGAGTCTGGGAGTTCTGGTCTACCCTGTGCTATGTTGATCGGGTGTCCACACTAAGCTCAGTATCAATATGGTGGTTCCAGGGGAGCTTGGAGTCACCAGGTTGTCTTAAGGAGGGGTGAATCGGCCCAGGTCGGAAACGGAGCGGGTCAAAATCCCTGTGCTGATCAGTAGTGGGATTGCACCTGTGAATAGCTGGTGCAGAGCAGCCTGGATGACACAGTGAGACATGGCCTTTTATTGGTTGTTGTACTGATGATGCTAACAAAGCATACACAATGAAAACTGCAGCAATGCTACAGTGGCAGCAATACCCTGCTCAGAGGAGCTTACAATACATTTATTATTATCAGATATGTGATGCAGAAAGATCATCTTTTTCTTTGGCTTATTTTACATCCAAGATGTCTCTTTTATAAGTAATCTGATCTTTATGATGACAGAATCGGTTGGTTGGTTAGTTTGTTAGTTATTTGGAGAGTTCAAGAATACAGCTTTTACACTGGGTTTTTAAACTTTAGGAAACAGGGTGGTTTCAAGTTTTTCCAGCCATTCACAGATAGGTGTGGGCTCTGCACGGGGAGTATGGCTCAGGTTTATGACGATTTGCTGGCCAAACTCCTTATTACGGTCATTCTCTTTACAATGATACTCCTTAGTGCAGGATACTGTAAATTAACAACACGTGGCTTATGATTCAGCCTAAATGATGCATTACCATGAACCTGAAAAGGGCCATACTGAGAATTCTGGTTCTCTAAAATGGTCTAAATGGGATTTCTGGGCACCTGTATGCTATAAGAGAATGTTTACTAGGTCTAGGTCTGAAAGGTCTTTATTAAGATTCCTTCTTGATCTGACTTAATGCTAAGCTATACTTGGCTAAAAGGCAAAGCTATGCAAACATGGTGTGTAACCTGTCTTTCTAGGTACCATTGGGGTTCGACCCAGGGAACATCCTTGGGTTGTCAGGCGCCTTTCCTGTGATTGGCGACTGCATGTCGGTGTTGTTCTTTGAAACACGGCTACCCTGTGGGGCATGTCATAATATGTCCGGTTCTCTCATATAGAGTCCTAAGTGTCATCCCTAGGCAGGAGGCCACCTTTACAGCGTTTGACCGTGCTTTCTGTGTTCTGTAGGTTTCTTCCCATATCTTCAAATAGTGGCAATTCAGCTCATCTCTTGGTTAAAGTTAATCTCATGTTGTGTACTTGTAATTAGGAATATGGAAACAAGATGGCAGCAGTGAGTCAGGTACCCATCAAACTTCTGAGCTTCTAGTAATTTAATGCATGAAAGAGCATTTGCCGGACACAGTGGCGTGTGTCTGTAATCCCAGTTACTTGGGAGGCTGAGGCTGTTGGATTGCTTGAGTCTGGGAGTTCTGGTCTACCCTGTGCTATGTTGATCTGGTGTCCACACTAAGCTCAGTATCAATATGGTGGTTCCAGGGGAGCTTGGAGTCACCAGGCTGTCTTAAGGAGGGGTGAATCGGCCCAGGTCGGAAACGGAGCAGGTCAAAATCCCTGTGCTGATCAGTAGTGGGATTGCACCTGTGAATAGCTTGTGCAGAGCAACCTGGATGACACAGTGAGACATGGCCTTTTATTGGTTGTTGTACTGATGATGCTAACAAAGCATACACAATGAAAACTGCAGCAATGCTACAGTGGCAGCAATACCCTGCTCAGAGGAGCTTACAATACATTTATTATTATCAGATATGTGATGCAGAAAGATCATCTTTTTCTTTGGCTTATTTTACATCCAAGATGTCTCTTTTATAAGTAATCTGATCTTTATGATGACAGAATCGGTTGGTTGGTTGGTTGGTTAGTTTGTTAGTTATTTGGAGAGTTCAAGAATACAGCTTTTACACTGGGTTTTTAAACTTTAGGAAACGGTGGTTTCAAGTTTTTCCAGCCATTCACAGATAGGTGTGGGCTGTGCACGGGGAGTATGGCTCAGGTTTATGACGCTTTGCTGGCTAAACTCCTTATTACTGTCATTCTCTTTACAATGATACTCCTTAGTGCAGGATACTGTAAATTAACAACACGTGGCTTATGATTCAGCCTAAATGATGCATTACCATGAACCTGAATAGGGCCACACTAAGAATTCTGGTTCTCTAAAATGGTCTAAATGGGATTTCTGGGCACCTGTATGCTATAAGAGAATGTTTACTAGGTATAGGTCTGAAAGGTCTTTATTAAGATTCCTTCTTGATCTGACTTAATGCTAAGCTATACTTGGCTCAAAGGCGAAGCTATGCAAACATGGTGTGTAACCTGTCTTTCTAGGTACCATTGGGGTTCGACCCAGGGAACATCCTTGGGTTGTCAGGCGCCTTTCCTGTGATTGGCGACTGCATGTCGGTGTTGTTCTTTGAAACACGGCTACCCTGTGGGGCATGTCATAATATGTCCGGTTCTCTCATATAGAGTCCTAAGTGTCATCCCTAGGCAAGAGGCCACCTTCACAGCGTTTGACCGTGCTTTCTGTGTTCTGTAGGTTTCTTCCCATATCTTCAAATAGTGGCAATTCAGCTCATCTCTTGGTTAAAGTTAATCTCATGTTGTGTACTTGTAATTAGGAATATGGAAACAAGATGGCAGCAGTGAGTCAGGTACCCATCAAACTTCTGAGCTTCTAGTAATTTAATGCATGAAAGAGCATTTGCCGGACACAGTGGCGTGTGTCTGTAATCCCAGTTACTTGAGAGGCTGAGGCTGTGGGATTGCTTGAGTCTGGGAGTTCTGGTCTACCCTGTGCTATGTTGATCGGGTGTCCACACTAAGCTCAGTATCAATATGGTGGTTCCAGGGGAGCTTGGAGTCACCAGGTTGTCTTAAGGAGGGGTGAATCGGCCCAGGTCGGAAACGGAGCAGGTCAAAATCCCTGTGCTGATCAGTAGTGGGATTGCACCTGTGAATAGCTGGTGCAGAGCAGCCTGGATGACACAGTGAGACATGGCCTTTTATTGGTTGTTGTACTGATGATGCTAACAAAGCATACACAATGAAAACTGCAACAATGCTACAGTGGCAGCAATACCCTGCTCAGAGGAGCTTACAATACATTTATTATTATCAGATATGTGATGCAGAAAGATCATCTTTTTCTTTGGCTTATTTTACATCCAAGATGTCTCTTTTATAAGTAATCTGATCTTTATGATGACAGAATCGGTTGGTTGGTTGGTTGGTTGGTTGGTTGGTTGGTTGGTTGGTTAGTTTGTTAGTTATTTGGAGAGTTCAAGAATACAGCTTTTACACTGGGTTTTTAAACTTTAGGAAACAGGGTGGTTTCAAGTTTTTCCAGCCATTCACAGATAGGTGTGGCCTGTGCACGGGGAGTATGGCTCAGGTTTATGACGCTTTGCTGGCCAAACTCCTTATTACTGTCATTCTCTTTACAATAATACTCCTTAGTGCAGGATACTGTAAATTAACAACACGTGGCTTATGATTCAACCTAAATGATGCATTACCATGAACCTGAATAGGGCCACACTAAGAATTCTGGTTCTCTAAAATGGTCTAAATGGGATTTCTGGGCACCTGTATGCTATAAGAGAATGTTTACTAGGTCTAGGTCTGAAAGGTCTTTATTAAGATTCCTTCTTAATCTGACTTAATGCTAAGCTATACTTGGCTCAAAGGCGAAGCTATGCAAACATGGTGTGTAACCTGTCTTTCTAGGTACCATTGGGGTTCGACCCAGGGAACATCCTTGGGTTGTCAGGCGCCTTTCCTGTGATTGGCGACTGCATGTCGGTGTTGTTCTTTGAAACACGGCTACCCTGTGGGGCATGTCATAATATGTCCGGTTCTCTCATATAGAGTCCTAAGTGTCATCCCTAGGCAGGAGGCCACCTTCACAGCGTTTGACCGTGCTTTCTGTGTTCTGTAGGTTTCTTCCCATATCTTCAAATAGTGGCAATTCAGCTCATCTCTTAGTTAAAGTTAAACTCATGTTGTGTACTTGTAATTAGGAATATGGAAACAAGATGGCAGCAGTGAGTCAGGTACCCATCAAACTTCTGAGCTTCTAGTAATTTAATGCATGAAAGAGCATTTGCCGGACACAGTGGCGTGTGTCTGTAATCCCAGTTACTTGGGAGGCTGAGGTTGCTGGATTGCTTGAGTCTGGGAGTTCTGGTCTACCCTGTGCTATGTTGATCGGGTGTCCACACTAAGCTCAGTATCAATATGGTGGTTCCAGGGGAGCTTGGAGTCACCAGGTTGTCTTAAGGAGGGGTGAATCGGCCCAGGTCGGAAACGGAGCAGGTCAAAATCCCTATGCTGATCAGTAGTGGGATTGCACCTGTGAATAGCTGGTGCAGAGCAACCTGGATGACACAGTGAGACATGGCCTTTTATTGGTTGTTGTACTGATGATGCTAACAAAGCATACACAATGAAAACTGCAGCAATGCTACAGTGGCAGCAATACCCTGCTCAGAGGAGCTAGCAATACCCTGCTCAGAGGAGCTTACAATACATTTATTATTATCAGATATGTGATGCAGAAAGATCATCTTTTTCTTTGGCTTGTTTTACATCCAAGATGTCTCTTTTATAAGTAATCTGATCTTTATGATGACAGAATCGGTTGGTTGGTTGGTTGGTTGGTTGGTTAGTTTGTTAGTTATTTGGAGAGTTCAAGAATACAGCTTTTACACTGGGTTTTTAAACTTTAGGAAACAGGGTGGTTTCAAGTTTTTCCAGCCATTCACAGATAGGTGTGGGCTGTGCACGGGGAGTATGGCTCAGGTTTATGACGCTTTGCTGGCTAAACTCCTTATTACTGTCATTCTCTTTACAATGATACTCCTTAGTGCAGGATACTGTAAATTAACAACACGTGGCTTATGATTCAGCCTAAATGATGCATTACCATGAACCTGAATAGGGCCACACTAAGAATTCTGGTTCTCTAAAATGGTCTAAATGGGATTTCTGGGCACCTGTATGCTATAAGAGAATGTTTACTAGGTCTAGGTCTGAAAGGTCTTTATTAAGATTTCTTCTTGATCTGACTTAATGCTAAGCTATACTTGGCTCAAAGGCGAAGCTATGCAAACATGGTGTGTAACCTGTCTTTCTAGGTACCATTGGGGTTCGACCCAGGGAACATCCTTGGGTTGTCAGGCGCCTTTCCTGTGATTGGCGACTGCATGTCGGTGTTGTTCTTTGAAACACGGCTACCCTGTGGGGCATGTCATAATATGTCCGGTTCTCTCATATAGAGTCCTAAGTGTCATCCCTAGGCAGGAGGCCACCTTCACAGCGTTTGACCGTGCTTTCTGTGTTCTGTAGGTTTCTTCCCATATCTTCAAATAGTGGCAATTCAGCTCATCTCTTGGTTAAAGTTAATCTCATGTTGTGTACTTGTAATTAGGAATATGGAAACAAGATGGCAGCAGTGAGTCAGGTACCCATCAAACTTCTGAGCTTCTAGTAATTTAATGCATGAAAGAGCATTTGCCGGACACAGTGGCGTGTGTCTGTAATCCCAGTTACTTGAGAGGCTGAGGCTGTGGGATTGCTTGAGTCTGGGAGTTCTGGTCTACCCTGTGCTATGTTGATCGGGTGTCCACACTAAGCTCAGTATCAATATGGTGGTTCCAGGGGAGCTTGGAGTCACCAGGTTGTCTTAAGGAGGGGTGAATCGGCCCAGGTCGGAAACGGAGCAGGTCAAAATCCCTGTGCTGATCAGTAGTGGGATTGCACCTGTGAATAGCTGGTGCAGAGCAACCTGGATGACACAGTGAGACATGGCCTTTTATTGGTTGTTGTACTGATGATGCTAACAAAGCATACACAATGAAAACTGCAGCAATGCT
Source organism: Hyperolius riggenbachi (assembly GCF_040937935.1). Taxonomy (NCBI): domain Eukaryota; kingdom Metazoa; phylum Chordata; class Amphibia; order Anura; family Hyperoliidae; genus Hyperolius; species Hyperolius riggenbachi. The sequence continues at coordinate 255,531,709 of NC_090654.1, forward strand.
ACAGTGGCAGCAATACCCTGCTCAGAGGAGCTTACAATACATTTATTATTATCAGATATGTGATGCAGAAAGATCATCTTTTTCTTTGGCTTATTTTACATCCAAGATGTCTCTTTTATAAGTAATCTGATCTTTATGATGACAGAATCGGTTGGTTGGTTGGTTGGTTAGTTTGTTAGTTATTTGGAGAGTTCAAGAATACAGCTTTTACACTGGGTTTTTAAACTTTAGGAAACGGTGGTTTCAAGTTTTTCCAGCCATTCACAGATAGGTGTGGGCTGTGCACGGGGAGTATGGCTCAGGTTTATGACGCTTTGCTGGCTAAACTCCTTATTACTGTCATTCTCTTTACAATGATACTCCTTAGTGCAGGATACTGTAAATTAACAACACGTGGCTTATGATTCAGCCTAAATGATGCATTACCATGAACCTGAATAGGGCCACACTAAGAATTCTGGTTCTCTAAAATGGTCTAAATGGGATTTCTGGGCACCTGTATGCTATAAGAGAATGTTTACTAGGTATAGGTCTGAAAGGTCTTTATTAAGATTCCTTCTTGATCTGACTTAATGCTAAGCTATACTTGGCTCAAAGGCGAAGCTATGCAAACATGGTGTGTAACCTGTCTTTCTAGGTACCATTGGGGTTCGACCCAGGGAACATCCTTGGGTTGTCAGGCGCCTTTCCTGTGATTGGCGACTGCATGTCGGTGTTGTTCTTTGAAACACGGCTACCCTGTGGGGCATGTCATAATATGTCCGGTTCTCTCATATAGAGTCCTAAGTGTCATCCCTAGGCAAGAGGCCACCTTCACAGCGTTTGACCGTGCTTTCTGTGTTCTGTAGGTTTCTTCCCATATCTTCAAATAGTGGCAATTCAGCTCATCTCTTGGTTAAAGTTAATCTCATGTTGTGTACTTGTAATTAGGAATATGGAAACAAGATGGCAGCAGTGAGTCAGGTACCCATCAAACTTCTGAGCTTCTAGTAATTTAATGCATGAAAGAGCATTTGCCGGACACAGTGGCGTGTGTCTGTAATCCCAGTTACTTGAGAGGCTGAGGCTGTGGGATTGCTTGAGTCTGGGAGTTCTGGTCTACGCTGTGCTATGTTGATCGGGTGTCCACACTAAGCTCAGTATCAATATGGTGGTTCCAGGGGAGCTTGGAGTCACCAGGTTGTCTTAAGGAGGGGTGAATCGGCCCAGGTCGGAAACGGAGCAGGTCAAAATCCCTGTGCTGATCAGTAGTGGGATTGCACCTGTGAATAGCTGGTGCAGAGCAGCCTGGATGACACAGTGAGACATGGCCTTTTATTGGTTGTTGTACTGATGATGCTAACAAAGCATACACAATGAAAACTGCAACAATGCTACAGTGGCAGCAATACCCTGCTCAGAGGAGCTTACAATACATTTATTATTATCAGATATGTGATGCAGAAAGATCATCTTTTTCTTTGGCTTATTTTACATCCAAGATGTCTCTTTTATAAGTAATCTGATCTTTATGATGACAGAATCGGTTGGTTGGTTGGTTGGTTGGTTGGTTGGTTAGTTTGTTAGTTATTTGGAGAGTTCAAGAATACAGCTTTTACACTGGGTTTTTAAACTTTAGGAAACAGGGTGGTTTCAAGTTTTTCCAGCCATTCACAGATAGGTGTGGCCTGTGCACGGGGAGTATGGCTCAGGTTTATGACGCTTTGCTGGCCAAACTCCTTATTACTGTCATTCTCTTTACAATAATACTCCTTAGTGCAGGATACTGTAAATTAACAACACGTGGCTTATGATTCAACCTAAATGATGCATTACCATGAACCTGAATAGGGCCACACTAAGAATTCTGGTTCTCTAAAATGGTCTAAATGGGATTTCTGGGCACCTGTATGCTATAAGAGAATGTTTACTAGGTCTAGGTCTGAAAGGTCTTTATTAAGATTCCTTCTTAATCTGACTTAATGCTAAGCTATACTTGGCTCAAAGGCGAAGCTATGCAAACATGGTGTGTAACCTGTCTTTCTAGGTACCATTGGGGTTCGACCCAGGGAACATCCTTGGGTTGTCAGGCGCCTTTCCTGTGATTGGCGACTGCATGTCGGTGTTGTTCTTTGAAACACGGCTACCCTGTGGGGCATGTCATAATATGTCCGGTTCTCTCATATAGAGTCCTAAGTGTCATCCCTAGGCAGGAGGCCACCTTCACAGCGTTTGACCGTGCTTTCTGTGTTCTGTAGGTTTCTTCCCATATCTTCAAATAGTGGCAATTCAGCTCATCTCTTAGTTAAAGTTAAACTCATGTTGTGTACTTGTAATTAGGAATATGGAAACAAGATGGCAGCAGTGAGTCAGGTACCCATCAAACTTCTGAGCTTCTAGTAATTTAATGCATGAAAGAGCATTTGCCGGACACAGTGGCGTGTGTCTGTAATCCCAGTTACTTGGGAGGCTGAGGTTGCTGGATTGCTTGAGTCTGGGAGTTCTGGTCTACCCTGTGCTATGTTGATCGGGTGTCCACACTAAGCTCAGTATCAATATGGTGGTTCCAGGGGAGCTTGGAGTCACCAGGTTGTCTTAAGGAGGGGTGAATCGGCCCAGGTCGGAAACGGAGCAGGTCAAAATCCCTATGCTGATCAGTAGTGGGATTGCACCTGTGAATAGCTGGTGCAGAGCAACCTGGATGACACAGTGAGACATGGCCTTTTATTGGTTGTTGTACTGATGATGCTAACAAAGCATACACAATGAAAACTGCAGCAATGCTACAGTGGCAGCAATACCCTGCTCAGAGGAACTTACAATACATTTATTATTATCAGATATGTGATGCAGAAAGATCATCTTTTTCTTTGGCTTATTTTACATCCAAGATGTCTCTTTTATAAGTAATCTGATCTTTATGATGACAGAATCGGTTGGTTGGTTGGTTGGTTGGTTAGTTTGTTAGTTATTTGGAGAGTTCAAGAATACAGCTTTTACACTGGGTTTTTAAACTTTAGGAAACAGGGTGGTTTCAAGTTTTTCCAGCCATTCACAGATAGGTGTGGGCTCTGCACGGGGAGTATGGCTCAGGTTTATGACGATTTGCTGGCCAAACTCCTTATTACTGTCATTCTCTTTACAATGATGCTCCTTAGTGCAGGACACTGTAAATTAACAACACATGGCTTATGATTCAGCCTAAATGATGCATTACCATGAACCTGAATAGGGCCACACTTAGAATTCTGGTTCTCTAAAATGGTCTAAATGGGATTTCTGGGCACCTGTATGCTATAAGAGAATGTTTACTAGTTCTAGGTCTGAAAGGTCTTTATTAAGATTCCTTCTTGATCTGACTTAATGCTAAGCTATACTTGGCTCAAAGGCGAAGCTATGCAAACATGGTGTGTAACCTGTCTTTCTAGGTACCATTGGGGTTCGACCCAGGGAACATCCTTGGGTTGTCAGGCGCCTTTCCTGTGATTGGCGACTGCATGTCGGTGTTGTTCTTTGAAACACGGCTACCCTGTGGGGCATGTCATAATATGTCCGGTTCTCTCATATAGAGTCCTAAGTGTCATCCCTAGGCAGGAGGCCACCTTCACAGCGTTTGACCGTTCTTTCTGTGTTCTGTAGGTTTCTTCCCATATCTTCAAATAGTGGCAATTCAGCTCATCTCTTGGTTAAAGTTAATCTCATGTTGTGTACTTGTAATTAGGAATATGGAAACAAGATGGCAGCAGTGAGTCAGGTACCCATCAAACTTCTGAGCTTCTAGTAATTTAATGCATGAAAGAGCATTTGCTGGACACAGTGGCGTGTGTCTGTAATCCCAGTTACTTGGGAAGCTGAGGCTGTGGGATTGCTTGAGTCTGGGAGTTCTGGTCTACCCTGTGCTATGTTGATTGGGTGTCCACACTAAGCTCAGTATCAATATGGTGGTTCCAGGGGAGCTTGGAGTCACCAGGTTGTCTTAAGGAGGGGTGAATCGGCCCAGGTCGGAAACGGAGCAGGTCAAAATCCCTGTGCTGATCAGTAGAGGGATTGCACCTGTGAATAGCTGGTGCAGAGCAGCCTGGATGACACAGTGAGACATGGCCTTTTATTGGTTGTTGTACTGATGATGCTAACAAAGCATACACAATGAAAACTGCAGCAATGCTACAGTGGCAGCAATACCCTGCTCAGAGGAGCTTACAATACATTTATTATTATCAGATATGTGATGCAGAAAGATCATCTTTTTCTTTGGCTTATTTTACATGCAAGATGTCTCTTTTATAAGTAATCTGATGTTTGTGATGACAGAATCGGTTGGTTGGTTGGTTGGTTGGTTGGTTGGTTGGTTGGTTAGTTTGTTAGTTAGTTGGAGAGTTCAAGATTACAGCTTTTACACTGGGTTTTTAAACTTTAGGAAACAGGGTGGTTTCAAGTTTTTCCAGCCATTCACAGATAGGTGTGGGCTGTGCACGGGGAGTATGGCTCAGGTTTATGACGCTTTGCTGGCCAAACTCCTTATTACTGTCATTCTCTTAACAATGATACTCCTTAGTGCAGGATACTGTAAATTAACAACACATGGCTTATGATTCAGCCTAAATGATGCATTACCATGAACCTGAATGGGGCCACACTGAGAATTCTGGTTCTCTAAAATGGTCTAAATGGGATTTCTGGGCACCTGTATGCTATAAGAGAATGTTTACTAGGTCTAGGTCTGAAAGGTCTTTATTAAGATTCCTTCTTGATCTGACTTAATGCTAAGCTATACTTGGCTCAAAGGCGAAGCTATGCAAACATGGTGTGTAACCTGTCTATCTAGGTACCATTGGGGTTCGACCCAGGGAACATCCTTGGGTTGTCAGGCGCCTTTCCTGTGATTGGCGACTGCATGTCGGTGTTGTTCTTTGAAACACGGCTACCCTGTGGGGCATGTCATAAGATGTCCGGTTCTCTCATATAGAGTCCTAAGTGTCATCCCTAGGCAGGAGGCCACCTTCACAGCGTTTGACCGTTCTTTCTGTGTTCTGTACGTTTCTTCCCATATCTTCAAATAGTGGCAATTCAGCTCATCTCTTGGTTAAAGTTAATCTCATGTTGTGTACTTGTAATTAGGAGTATGGACACAAGATGGCAGCAGTGAGTCAGGTACCCATCAAACTTCTGAGCTTCTAGTAATTTAATGCATGAAAGAGTATTTGCCGGACACAGTGGCGTGTGTCTGTAATCCCAGTTACTTGGGAGGCTGAGGCTGTTGGATTGCTTGAGTCTGGGAGTTCTGGTCTACCCTGTGCTATGTTGATCGGGTGTCCACACTAAGCTCAGTATCAATATGGTGGTTCCAGGGGAGCTTGGAGTCACCAGGTTGTCTTAAGGAGGGGTGAATCGGCCCAGGTCGGAAACGGAGCAGGTCAAAATCCCTGTGCTGATCAGTAGTGGGATTGCACCTGTGAATAGCTGGTGCAGAGCAGCCTGGGTGAGACATGGCCTTTTATTGGTTGTTGTACTGATGATGCTAACAAATCATACACAATGAAAACTGCAGCAATGCTACAGTGGCAGCAATACCCTGCTCAGAGGAGCTTACAATACATTTATTATTATCAGATATGTGATGCAGAAAGATCATCTTTTTCTTTGGCTTATTTTACATCCAAGATGTCTCTTTTGTAAGTAATCTGATCTTTATGATGACAGAATCGGTTGGTTGGTTGATCAGTTGGTTAGTTTGTTAGTTAGTTGGAGAGTTCAAGAATACAGCTTTTACACTGGGTTTTTAAACTTTAGGAAACAGGGTGGTTTCAAGTTTTTCCAGCCATTCACAGATAGGTGTGGGCTGTGCACGGGGAGTATGGCTCAGGTTTATGACGCTTTGCTGGCCAAACTCCTTATTACTGTCATTCTCTTAACAATGATACTCCTTAGTGCAGGATACTGTAAATTAACAACACATGGCTTATGATTCAGCCTAAATGATGCATTACCATGAACCTGAATAGGGCCACACTGAGAATTCTGGTTCTCTAAAATGGTCTAAATGGGATTTCTGGGCACCTGTATGCTATAAGAGAATGTTTACTAGGTCTAGGTCTGAAAGGTCTTTATTAAGATTCCTTCTTGATCTGACTTAATGCTAAGCTATACTTGGCTCAAAGGCGAAGCTATGCAAACATGGTGTGTAACCTGTCTTTCTAGGTACCATTGGGGTTCGACCCAGGGAACATCCTTGGGTTGTCAGGCGCCTTTCCTGTGATTGGCGACTGCATGTCGGTGTTGTTCTTTGAAACACGGCTACCCTGTGGGGCATGTCATAAGATGTCCGGTTCTCTCATATAGAGTCCTAAGTGTCATCCCTAGGCAGGAGGCCACCTTCACAGTGTTTGACCGTTCTTTCTGTGTTCTGTAGGTTTCTTCCCATATCTTCAAATAGTGGCAAATCAGCTCATCTCTTGGTTAAAGTTAATCTCATGTTGTGTACTTGTAATTAGGAATATGGACACAAGATGGCAGCAGTGAGTCAGGTACCCATCAAACTTCTGAGCTTCTAGTAATTTAATGCATGAACGAGCATTTGCCGGACACAGTGGCGTGTGTCTGTAATCCCAGTTACTTGGGAGGCTGAGGCTGTTGGTTTGCTTGAGTCTGGGAGTTCTGGTCTACCCTGTGCTATGTTGATCGGGTGTCCACACTAAGCTCAGTATCAATATGGTGGTTCCAGGGGAGCTTGGGGTCACCAGGTTGTCTTAAGGAGGGGTGAATCGGCCCAGGTCGGAAACGGAGCAGGTTAAAATCCCTGTGCTGATCAGTAGTGGGATTGCACCTGTGAATAGCTGGTGCAGAGCAGCCTGGATGACACAGTGAGACATGGCCTTTTATTGGTTGTTGTACTGATGATGCTAACAAAGCATACACAATGAAAACTGCAACAATGCTACAGTGGCAGCAATACCCTGCTCAGAGGAGCTTACAATACATTTATTATTATCAGATATGTGATGCAGAAAGATCATCTTTTTCTTTGGCTTATTTTACATCCAAGATGTCTCTTTTGTAAGTAATCTGATCTTTATGATGACAGAATCGGTTGGTTGGTTGATCAGTTGGTTAGTTTGTTAGTTAGTTGGAGAGTTCAAGAATACAGCTTTTACACTGGGTTTTTAAACTTTAGGAAACAGGGTGGTTTCAAGTTTTTCCAGCCATTCACAGATAGGTGTGGGCTGTGCACGGGGAGTATGGCTCAGGTTTATGACGCTTTGCTGGCCACTTCCTTATTACTGTCATTCTCTTAACAATGATACTCCTTAGTGCAGGATACTGTAAATTAACAACACATGGCTTATGATTCAGCCTAAATGATGCATTACCATGAACCTGAATAGGGCCACACTGAGAATTCTGGTTCTCTAAAATGGTCTAAATGGGATTTCTGGGCACCTGTATGCTATAAGAGAATGTTTACTAGTTCTAGGTCTGAAAGGTCTTTATTAAGATTCCTTCTTGATCTGACTTAATGCTAAGCTATACTTGGCTACAAGGCAAAGCTATGCAAACATGGTGTGTAACCTGTCTATCTAGGTACCATTGGGGTTCGACCCAGGGAACATCCTTGGGTTGTCAGGCGCCTTTCCTGTGATTGGCGACTGCATGTCGGTGTTGTTCTTTGAAACACGGCTACCCTGTGGGGCATGTCATAAGATGTCCGGTTCTCTCATATAGAGTCCTAAGTGTCATCCCTAGGAAGGAGGCCACCTTCACAGCGTTTGACCGTTCTTTCTGTGTTCTGTAGGTTTCTTCCCATATCTTCAAATAGTGGCAATTCAGCTCATCTCTTGGTTAAAGTTAATCTCATGTTGTGTACTTGTAATTAGGAGTATGGACACAAGATGGCAGCAGTGAGTCAGGTACCCATCAAACTTCTGAGCTTCTAGTAATTTAATGCATGAAAGAGTATTTGCCGGACACAGTGGCGTGTGTCTGTAATCCCAGTTACTTGGGAGGCTGAGGCTGTTGGATTGCTTGAGTCTGGGAGTTCTGGTCTACCCTGTGCTATGTTGATCGGGTGTCCACACTAAGCTCAGTATCAATATGGTGGTTCCAGGGGAGCTTGGGGTCACCAGGTTGTCTTAAGGAGGGGTGAATCGGCCCAGGTCGGAAACGGAGCAGGTTAAAATCCCTGTGCTGATCAGTAGTGGGATTGCACCTGTGAATAGCTGGTGCAGAGCAGCCTGGATGACACAGTGAGACATGGCCTTTTATTGGTTGTTGTACTGATGATGCTAACAAAGCATACACAATGAAAACTGCAACAATGCTACAGTGGCAGCAATACCCTGCTCAGAGGAGCTTACAATACATTTATTATTAGAAGATATGTGATGCAGAAAGATCATCTTTTTCTTTGGCTTATTTTACATCCAAGATGTCTCTTTTGTAAGTAATCTGATCTTTATGATGACAGAATCGGTTGGTTGGTTGATCAGTTGGTTAGTTTGTTAGTTAGTTGGAGAGTTCAAGAATACAGCTTTTACACTGGGTTTTTAAACTTTAGGAAACAGGGTGGTTTCAAGTTTTTCCAGCCATTCACAGATAGGTGTGGGCTGTGCACGGGGAGTATGGCTCAGGTTTATGACGCTTTGCTGGCCAAACTCCTTATTACTGTCATTCTCTTAACAATGATACTCCTTAGTGCAGGATACTGTAAATTAACAACACATGGCTTATGATTCAGCCTAAATGATGCATTACCATGAACCTGAATAGGGCCACACTGAGAATTCTGGTTCTCTAAAATGGTCTAAATGGGATTTCTGGGCACCTGTATGCTATAAGAGAATGTTTACTAGTTCTAGGTCTGAAAGGTCTTTATTAAGATTCCTTCTTGATCTGACTTAATGCTAAGCTATACTTGGCTACAAGGCAAAGCTATGCAAACATGGTGTGTAACCTGTCTTTCTAGGTACCATTGGGGTTCGACCCAGGGAACATCCTTGGGTTGTCAGGCGCCTTTCCTGTGATTGGCGACTGCATGTCGGTGTTGTTCTTTGAAACACGGCTACCCTGTGGGGCATGTCATAATATGTCCGGTTCTCTCATATAGAGTCCTAAGTGTCATCCCTAGGCAGGAGGCCACCTTCACAGCGTTTGACCGTTCTTTCTGTGTTCAGTAGGTTTCTTCCCATATCTTCAAATAGTGGCAATTCAGCTCATCTCTTGGTTAAAGTTAATCTCATGTTGTGTACTTGTAATTAGGAATATTGAAACAAGATGGCAGCAGTGAGTCAGGTACCCATCAAACTTCTGAGCTTCTAGTAATTTAATGCAAGAAAGAGCATTTGCCGGACACAGTGGCGTGTGTCTGTAATCCCAGTTACTTGGGAGGCTGAGGCTGTTGGATTGCTTGAGTCTGGGAGTTCTGGTCTACCCTGTGCTATGTTGATCGGGTGTCCACACTAAGCTCAGTATCAATATGGTGGTTCCAGGGGAGCTTGGAGTCACCAGGTTGTCTTAAGGAGGGGTGAATCGGCCCAGGTCGGAAACGGAGCAGGTCAAAATCCCTGTGCTGATCAGTAGTGGGATTGCACCTGTGAATAGCTGGTGCAGAGCAGCCTGGATGACACAGTGAGACATGGCCTTTTATTGGTTGTTGTACTGATGATGCTAACAAAGCATACACAATGAAAACTGCAGCAATGCTACAGTGGCAGCAATACCCTGCTCAGAGGAGCTTACAATACATTTATTATTATCAGATATGTGATGCAGAAAGATCATCTTTTTCTTTGGCTTATTTTACATCCAAGATGTCTCTTTTGTAAGTAATCTGATCTTTATGATGACAGAATCGGTTGGTTGGTTGGTTGATCAGTTGGTTAGTTTGTTAGTTAGTTGGAGAGTTCAAGAATACAGCTTTTACACTGGGTTTTTAAACTTTAGGAAACAGGGTGGTTTCAAGTTTTTCCAGCCATTCACAGATAGGTGTGGGCTCTGCACGGGGAGTATGGCTCAGGTTTATGACGATTTGCTGGCCAAACTCCTTATTACTGTCATTCTCTTTACAATGATGCTCCTTAGTGCAGGACATTGTAAATTAACAACACATGGCTTATGATTCAGCCTAAATGATGCATTACCATGAACCTGAATAGGGCCACACTGAGAATTCTGGTTCTCTAAAATGGTCTAAATGGGATTTCTGGGCACCTGTATGCTATAAGAGAATGTTTACTAGGTCTAGGTCTGAAAGGTCTTTATTAAGATTCCTTCTTGATCTGACTTAATGCTAAGCTATACTTGGCTAAAAGGCAAAGCTATGCAAACATGGTGTGTAACCTGTCTTTCTAGGTACCATTGGGGTTCGACCCAGGGAACATCCTTGGGTTGTCAGGCGCCTTTCCTGTGATTGGCGACTGCATGTCGGTGTTGTTCTTTGAAACACGGCTACCCTGTGGGGCATGTCATAAGATGTCCGGTTCTCTCATATAGAGTCCTAAGTGTCATCCCTAGGCAGGAGGCCACCTTCACAGCGTTTGACCGTTCTTTCTGTGTTCAGTAGGTTTCTTCCCATATCTTCAAATAGTGGCAATTCAGCTCATCTCTTGGTTAAAGTTAATCTCATGTTGTGTACTTGTAATTAGGAATATTGAAACAAGATGGCAGCAGTGAGTCAGGTACCCATCAAACTTCTGAGCTTCTAGTAATTTAATGCAAGAAAGAGCATTTGCCGGACACAGTGGCGTGTGTCTGTAATCCCAGTTACTTGGGAGGCTAAGGCTGTTGGATTGCTTGAGTCTGGGAGTTCTGGTCTACCCTGTGCTATGTTGATCGGGTGTCCACACTAAGCTCAGTATCAATATGGTGGTTCCAGGGGAGCTTGGAGTCACCAGGTTGTCTTAAGGAGTGGTGAATCGGCCCAGGTCGGAAACGGAGCAGGTCAAAATCCCTGTGCTGATCAGTAGTGGGATTGCACCTGTGAATAGCTGGTGCAGAGCAGCCTGGGTGAGACATGGCCTTTTATTGGTTGTTGTACTGATGATGCTAACAAATCATACACAATGAAAACTGCAGCAATGCTACAGTGGCAGCAATACCCTGCTCAGAGGAGCTTACAATACATTTATTATTATCAGATATGTGATGCAGAAAGATCATCTTTTTCTTTGGCTTATTTTACATCCAAGATGTCTCTTTTGTAAGTAATCTGATCTTTATGATGACAGAATCGGTTGGTTGGTTGATCAGTTGGTTAGTTTGTTAGTTAGTTGGAGAGTTCAAGAATACAGCTTTTACACTGGGTTTTTAAACTTTAGGAAACAGGGTGGTTTCAAGTTTTTCCAGCCATTCACAGATAGGTGTGGGCTGTGCACGGGGAGTATGGCTCAGGTTTATGACGCTTTGCTGGCCAAACTCCTTATTACTGTCATTCTCTTAACAATGATACTCCTTAGTGCAGGATACTGTAAATTAACAACACATGGCTTATGATTCAGCCTAAATGATGCATTACCATGAACCTGAATAGGGCCACACTGAGAATTCTGGTTCTCTAAAATGGTCTAAATGGGATTTCTGGGCACCTGTATGCTATAAGAGAATGTTTACTAGGTCTAGGTCTGAAAGGTCTTTATTAAGATTCCTTCTTGATCTGACTTAATGCTAAGCTATACTTGGCTCAAAGGCGAAGCTATGCAAACATGGTGTGTAACCTGTCTTTCTAGGTACCATTGGGGTTCGACCCAGGGAACATCCTTGGGTTGTCAGGCGCCTTTCCTGTGATTGGCGACTGCATGTCGGTGTTGTTCTTTGAAACACGGCTACCCTGTGGGGCATGTCATAAGATGTCCGGTTCTCTCATATAGAGTCCTAAGTGTCATCCCTAGGCAGGAGGCCACCTTCACAGTGTTTGACCGTTCTTTCTGTGTTCTGTAGGTTTCTTCCCATATCTTCAAATAGTGGCAAATCAGCTCATCTCTTGGTTAAAGTTAATCTCATGTTGTGTACTTGTAATTAGGAATATGGACACAAGATGGCAGCAGTGAGTCAGGTACCCATCAAACTTCTGAGCTTCTAGTAATTTAATGCATGAACGAGCATTTGCCGGACACAGTGGCGTGTGTCTGTAATCCCAGTTACTTGGGAGGCTGAGGCTGTTGGTTTGCTTGAGTCTGGGAGTTCTGGTCTACCCTGTGCTATGTTGATCGGGTGTCCACACTAAGCTCAGTATCAATATGGTGGTTCCAGGGGAGCTTGGGGTCACCAGGTTGTCTTAAGGAGGGGTGAATCGGCCCAGGTCGGAAACGGAGCAGGTTAAAATCCCTGTGCTGATCAGTAGTGGGATTGCACCTGTGAATAGCTGGTGCAGAGCAGCCTGGATGACACAGTGAGACATGGCCTTTTATTGGTTGTTGTACTGATGATGCTAACAAAGCATACACAATGAAAACTGCAACAATGCTACAGTGGCAGCAATTCCCTGCTCAGAGGAGCTTACAATACATTTATTATTATCAGATATGTGATGCAGAAAGATCATCTTTTTCTTTGGCTTATTTTACATCCAAGATGTCTCTTTTGTAAGTAATCTGATCTTTATGATGACAGAATCGGTTGGTTGGTTGATCAGTTGGTTAGTTTGTTAGTTAGTTGGAGAGTTCAAGAATACAGCTTTTACACTGGGTTTTTAAACTTTAGGAAACAGGGTGGTTTCAAGTTTTTCCAGCCATTCACAGATAGGTGTGGGCTGTGCACGGGGAGTATGGCTCAGGTTTATGACGCTTTGCTGGCCAAACTCCTTATTACTGTCATTCTCTTAACAATGATACTCCTTAGTGCAGGATACTGTAAATTAACAACACATGGCTTATGATTCAGCCTAAATGATGCATTACCATGAACCTGAATAGGGCCACACTGAGAATTCTGGTTCTCTAAAATGGTCTAAATGGGATTTCTGGGCACCTGTATGCTATAAGAGAATGTTTACTAGTTCTAGGTCTGAAAGGTCTTTATTAAGATTCCTTCTTGATCTGACTTAATGCTAAGCTATACTTGGCTACAAGGCAAAGCTATGCAAACATGGTGTGTAACCTGTCTATCTAGGTACCATTGGGGTTCGACCCAGGGAACATCCTTGGGTTGTCAGGCGCCTTTCCTGTGATTGGCGACTGCATGTCGGTGTTGTTCTTTGAAACACGGCTACCCTGTGGGGCATGTCATAAGATGTCCGGTTCTCTCATATAGAGTCCTAAGTGTCATCCCTAGGCAGGAGGCCACCTTCACAGCGTTTGACCGTTCTTTCTGTGTTCTGTAGGTTTCTTCCCATATCTTCAAATAGTGGCAATTCAGCTCATCTCTTGGTTAAAGTTAATCTCATGTTGTGTACTTGTAATTAGGAGTATGGACACAAGATGGCAGCAGTGAGTCAGGTACCCATCAAACTTCTGAGCTTCTAGTAATTTAATGCATGAAAGAGTATTTGCCGGACACAGTGGCGTGTGTCTGTAATCCCAGTTACTTGGGAGGCTGAGGCTGTTGGATTGCTTGAGTCTGGGAGTTCTGGTCTACCCTGTGCTATGTTGATCGGGTGTCCACACTAAGCTCAGTATCAATATGGTGGTTCCAGGGGAGCTTGGAGTCACCAGGTTGTCTTAAGGAGGGGTGAATCGGCCCAGGTCGGAAACGGAGCAGGTCAAAATCCCTGTGCTGATCAGTAGTGGGATTGCACCTGTGAATAGCTGGTGCAGAGCAGCCTGGGTAAGACATGGCCTTTTATTGGTTGTTGTACTGATGATGCTAACAAATCATACACAATGAAAACTGCAGCAATGCTACAGTGGCAGCAATACCCTGCTCAGAGGAGCTTACAATACATTTATTATTATCAGATATGTGATGCAGAAAGATCATCTTTTTCTTTGGCTTATTTTACATCCAAGATGTCTCTTTTGTAAGTAATCTGATCTTTATGATGACAGAATCGGTTGGTTGGTTGATCAGTTGGTTAGTTTGTTAGTTAGTTGGAGAGTTCAAGAATACAGCTTTTACACTGGGTTTTTAAACTTTAGGAAACAGGGTGGTTTCAAGTTTTTCCAGCCATTCACAGATAGGTGTGGGCTGTGCACGGGGAGTATGGCTCAGGTTTATGACGCTTTGCTGGCCAAACTCCTTATTACTGTCATTCTCTTAACAATGATACTCCTTAGTGCAGGATACTGTAAATTAACAACACATGGCTTATGATTCAGCCTAAATGATGCATTACCATGAACCTGAATAGGGCCACACTGAGAATTCTGGTTCTCTAAAATGGTCTAAATGGGATTTCTGGGCACCTGTATGCTATAAGAGAATGTTTACTAGGTCTAGGTCTGAAAGGTCTTTATTAAGATTCCTTCTTGATCTGACTTAATGCTAAGCTATACTTGGCTCAAAGGCGAAGCTATGCAAACATGGTGTGTAACCTGTCTTTCTAGGTACCATTGGGGTTCGACCCAGGGAACATCCTTGGGTTGTCAGGCGCCTTTCCTGTGATTGGCGACTGCATGTCGGTGTTGTTCTTTGAAACACGGCTACCCTGTGGGGCATGTCATAAGATGTCCGGTTCTCTCATATAGAGTCCTAAGTGTCATCCCTAGGCAGGAGGCCACCTTCACAGTGTTTGACCGTTCTTTCTGTGTTCTGTAGGTTTCTTACCATATCTTCAAATAGTGGCAAGTCAGCTCATCTCTTGGTTAAAGTTAATCTCATGTTGTGTACTTGTAATTAGGAATATGGACACAAGATGGCAGCAGTGAGTCAGGTACCCATCAAACTTCTGAGCTTCTAGTAATTTAATGCATGAACGAGCATTTGCCGGACACAGTGGCGTGTGTCTGTAATCCCAGTTACTTGGGAGGCTGAGGCTGTTGGTTTGCTTGAGTCTGGGAGTTCTGGTCTACCCTGTGCTATGTTGATCGGGTGTCCACACTAAGCTCAGTATCAATATGGTGGTTCCAGGGGAGCTTGGGGTCACCAGGTTGTCTTAAGGAGGGGTGAATCGGCCCAGGTCGGAAACGGAGCAGGTTAAAATCCCTGTGCTGAACAGTAGTGGGATTGCACCTGTGAATAGCTGGTGCAGAGCAGCCTGGATGACACAGTGACACAGTGAGACATGGCCTTTTATTGGTTGTTGTACTGATGATGCTAACAAAGCATACACAATGAAAACTGCAACAATGCTACAGTGGCAGCAATACCCTGCTCAGAGGAGCTTACAATACATTTATTATTAGAAGATATGTGATGCAGAAAGATCATCTTTTTCTTTGGCTTATTTTACATCCAAGATGTCTCTTTTGTAAGTAATCTGATCTTTATGATGACAGAATCGGTTGGTTGGTTGATCAGTTGGTTAGTTTGTTAGTTAGTTGGAGAGTTCAAGAATACAGCTTTTACACTGGGTTTTTAAACTTTAGGAAACAGGGTGGTTTCAAGTTTTTCCAGCCATTCACAGATAGGTGTGGGCTGTGCACGGGGAGTATGGCTCAGGTTTATGACGCTTTGCTGGCCAAACTCCTTATTACTGTCATTCTCTTAACAATGATACTCCTTAGTGCAGGATACTGTAAATTAACAACACATGGCTTATGATTCAGCCTAAATGATGCATTACCATGAACCTGAATAGGGCCACACTGAGAATTCTGGTTCTCTAAAATGGTCTAAATGGGATTTCTGGGCACCTGTATGCTATAAGAGAATGTTTACTAGTTCTAGGTCTGAAAGGTCTTTATTAAGATTCCTTCTTGATCTGACTTAATGCTAAGCTATACTTGGCTACAAGGCAAAGCTATGCAAACATGGTGTGTAACCTGTCTTTCTAGGTACCATTGGGGTTCGACCCAGGGAACATCCTTGGGTTGTCAGGCGCCTTTCCTGTGATTGGCGACTGCATGTCGGTGTTGTTCTTTGAAACACGGCTACCCTGTGGGGCATGTCATAAGATGTCCGGTTCTCTTATATAGAGTCCTAAGTGTCATCCCTAGGCAGGAGGCCACCTTCACAGCGTTTGACCGTTCTTTCTGTGTTCAGTAGGTTTCTTCCCATATCTTCAAATAGTGGCAATTCAGCTCATCTCTTGGTTAAAGTTAATCTCATGTTGTGTACTTGTAATTAGGAATATTGAAACAAGATGGCAGCAGTGAGTCAGGTACCCATCAAACTTCTGAGCTTCTAGTAATTTAATGCAAGAAAGAGCATTTGCCGGACACAGTGGCGTGTGTCTGTAATCCCAGTTACTTGGGAGGCTGAGGCTGTTGGATTGCTTGAGTCTGGGAGTTCTGGTCTACCCTGTGCTATGTTGATCGGGTGTCCACACTAAGCTCAGTATCAATATGGTGGTTCCAGGGGAGCTTGGAGTCACCAGGTTGTCTTAAGGAGGGGTGAATCGGCCCAGGTCGGAAACGGAGCAGGTCAAAATCCCTGTGCTGATCAGTAGTGGGATTGCACCTGTGAATAGCTGGTGCAGAGCAGCCTGGATGACACAGTGAGACATGGCCTTTTATTGGTTGTTGTACTGATGATGCTAACAAAGCATACACAATGAAAACTGCAGCAATGCTACAGTGGCAGCAATACCCTGCTCAGAGGAGCTTACAATACATTTATTATTATCAGATATGTGATGCAGAAAGATCATCTTTTTCTTTGGCTTATTTTACATCCAAGATGTCTCTTTTGTAAGTAATCTGATCTTTATGATGACAGAATCGGTTGGTTGGTTGGTTGGTTGATCAGTTGGTTAGTTTGTTAGTTAGTTGGAGAGTTCAAGAATACAGCTTTTACACTGGGTTTTTAAACTTTAGGAAACAGGGTGGTTTCAAGTTTTTCCAGCCATTCACAGATAGGTGTGGGCTGTGCACGGGGAGTATGGCTCAGGTTTATGACGCTTTGCCTGACCAAACTCCTTATTACTGTCATTCTCTTAACAATGATACTCCTTAGTGCAGGATACTGTAAATTAACAACACATGGCTTATGATTCAGCCTAAATGATGCATTACCATGAACCTGAATAGGGCCACACTGAGAATTCTGGTTCTCTAAAATGGTCTAAATGGGATTTCTGGGCACCTGTATGCTATAAGAGAATGTTTACTAGGTCTAGGTCTGAAAGGTCTTTATTAAGATTCCTTCTTGATCTGACTTAATGCTAAGCTATACTTGGCTCAAAGGCGAAGCTATGCAAACATGGTGTGTAACCTGTCTATCTAGGTACCATTGGGGTTCGACCCAGGGAACATCCTTGGGTTGTCAGGCGCCTTTCCTGTGATTGGCGACTGCATGTCGGTGTTGTTCTTTGAAACACGGCTACCCTGTGGGGCATGTCATAAGATGTCCGGTTCTCTCATATAGAGTCCTAAGTGTCATCCCTAGGCAGGAGGCCACCTTCACAGCATTTGACCGTTCTTTCTGTGTTCTGTAGGTTTCTTCCCATATCTTCAAATAGTGGCAATTCAGCTCATCTCTTGGTTAAAGTTAATCTCATGTTGTGTACTTGTAATTAGGAGTATGGACACAAGATGGCAGCAGTGAGTCAGGTACCCATCAAATTTCTGAGCTTCTAGTAATTTAATGCATGAAAGAGTATTTGCCGGACACAGTGGCGTGTGTCTGTAATCCCAGTTACTTGGGAGGCTGAGGCTGTTGGATTGCTTGAGTCTGGGAGTTCTGGTCTACCCTGTGCTATGTTGATCGGGTGTCCACACTAAGCTCAGTATCAATATGGTGGTTCCAGGGGAGCTTGGAGTCACCAGGTTGTCTTAAGGAGGGGTGAATCGGCCCAGGTCGGAAACGGAGCAGGTCAAAATCCCTGTGCTGATCAGTAGTGGGATTGCACCTGTGAATAGCTGGTGCAGAGCAGCCTGGGTGAGACATGGCCTTTTATTGGTTGTTGTACTGATGATGCTAACAAATCATACACAATGAAAACTGCAGCAATGCTACAGTGGCAGCAATACCCTGCTCAGAGGAGCTTACAATACATTTATTATTATCAGATATGTGATGCAGAAAGATCATCTTTTTCTTTGGCTTATTTTACATCCAAGATGTCTCTTTTGTAAGTAATCTGATCTTTATGATGACAGAATCGGTTGGTTGGTTGATCAGTTGGTTAGTTTGTTAGTTAGTTGGAGAGTTCAAGAATACAGCTTTTACACTGGGTTTTTAAACTTTAGGAAACAGGGTGGTTTCAAGTTTTTCCAGCCATTCACAGATAGGTGTGGGCTGTGCACGGGGAGTATGGCTCAGGTTTATGACGCTTTGCTGGCCAAACTCCTTATTACTGTCATTCTCTTAACAATGATACTCCTTAGTGCAGGATACTGTAAATTAACAACACATGGCTTATGATTCAGCCTAAATGATGCATTACCATGAACCTGAATAGGGCCACAATGAGAATTCTGGTTCTCTAAAATGGTCTAAAGGGGATTTCTGGGCACCTGTATGCTATAAGAGAATGTTTACTAGGTCTAGGTCTGAAAGGTCTTTATTAAGATTCCTTCTTGATCTGACTTAATGCTAAGCTATACTTGGCTCAAAGGCGAAGCTATGCAAACGTGGTGTGTAACCTGTCTTTCTAGGTACCATTGGGGTTCGACCCAGGGAACATCCTTGGGTTGTCAGGCGCCTTTCCTGTGATTGGCGACTGCATGTCGGTGTTGTTCTTTGAAACACGGCTACCCTGTGGGGCATGTCATAAGATGTCCGGTTCTCTCATATAGAGTCCTAAGTGTCATCCCTAGGCAGGAGGCCACCTTCACAGTGTTTGACCGTTCTTTCTGTGTTCTGTAGGTTTCTTACCATATCTTCAAATAGTGGCAAATCAGCTCATCTCTTGGTTAAAGTTAATCTCATGTTGTGTACTTGTAATTAGGAATATGGACACAAGATGGTAGCAGTGAGTCAGGTACCCATCAAACTTCTGAGCTTCTAGTAATTTAATGCATGAAAGAGCATTTGCCGGACACAGTGGCGTGTGTCTGTAATCCCAGTTACTTGGGAGGCTGAGGCTGTTGGATTGCTTGAGTCTGGGATTTCTGGTCTACCCTGTGCTATGTTGATCGGGTGTCCACACTAAGCTCAGTATCAATATGGTGGTTCCAGGGGAGCTTGGGGTCACCAGGTTGTCTTAAGGAGGGGTGAATCGGCCCAGGTCGGAAACGGAGCAGGTTAAAATCCCTGTGCTGATCAGTAGTGGGATTGCACCTGTGAATAGCTGGTGCAGAGCAGCCTGGATGACACAGTGAGACATGGCCTTTTATTGGTTGTTGTACTGATGATGCTAACAAAGCATACACAATGAAAACTGCAGCAATGCTACAGTGGCAGCAATACCCTGCTCAGAGGAGCTTACAATACATTTATTATTATCAGATATGTGATGCAGAAAGATCATCTTTTTCTTTGGCTTATTTTACATCCAAGATGTCTCTTTTGTAAGTAATCTGATCTTTATGATGACAGAATCGGTTGGTTGGTTGATCAGTTGGTTAGTTTGTTAGTTAGTTGGAGAGTTCAAGATTACAGCTTTTACACTGGGTTTTTAAACTTTAGGAAACAGGGTGGTTTCAAGTTTTTCCAGCCATTCACAGATAGGTGTGGGCTGTGCACGGGGAGTATGGCTCAGGTTTATGACACTTTGCTGGCCAAACTCCTTATTACTGTCATTCTCTTAACAATGATACTCCTTAGTGCAGGATACTGTAAATTAACAACACATGGCTTATGATTCAGCCTAAATGATGCATTACCATGAACCTGAATAGGGCCACACTGAGAATTCTGGTTCTCTAAAATGGTCTAAATGGGATTTCTGGGCACCTGTATGCTATAAGAGAATGTTTACTAGGTCTAGGTCTGAAAGGTCTTTATTAAGATTCCTTCTTGATCTGACTTAATGCTAAGCTATACTTGGCTCAAAGGCGAAGCTATGCAAACATGGTGTGTAACCTGTCTTTCTAGGTACCATTGGGGTTCGACCCAGGGAACATCCTTGGGTTGTCAGGCGCCTTTCCTGTGATTGGCGACTGCATGTCGGTGTTGTTCTTTGAAACACGGCTACCCTGTGGGGCATGTCATAAGATGTCCGGTTCTCTCATATGGAGTCCTAAGTGTCATCCCTAGGCAGGAGGCCACATTCACAGCGTTTGACCGTTCTTTCTGTGTTCAGTAGGTTTCTTACCATATCTTCAAATAGTGGCAATTCAGCTCATCTCTTGGTTAAAGTTAATCTCATGTTGTGTACTTGTAATTAGGAATATTGAAACAAGATGGCAGCAGTGAGTCAGGTACCCATCAAACTTCTGAGCTTCTAGTAATTTAATGCAAGAAAGAGCATTTGCCGGACACAGTGGCGTGTGTCTGTAATCCCAGTTACTTGGGAGGCTGAGGCTGTTGGATTGCTTGAGTCTGGGAGTTCTGGTCTACCCTGTGCTATGTTGATCGGGTGTCCACACTAAGCTCAGTATCAATATGGTGGTTCCAGGGGAGCTTGGAGTCACCAGGTTGTCTTAAGGAGGGGTGAATCGGCCCAGGTCGGAAACGGAGCAGGTCAAAATCCCTGTGCTGATCAGTAGTGGGATTGCACCTGTGAATAGCTGGTGCAGAGCAGCCTGGATGACACAGTGAGACATGGCCTTTTATTGGTTGTTGTACTGATGATGCTAACAAAGCATACACAATGAAAACTGCAGCAATGCTACAGTGGCAGCAATACCCTGCTCAGAGGAGCTTACAATACATTTATTATTATCAGATATGTGATGCAGAAAGATCATCTTTTTCTTTGGCTTATTTTACATCCAAGATGTCTCTTTTGTAAGTAATCTGATCTTTATGATGACAGAATCGGTTGGTTGGTTGGTTGATCAGTTGGTTAGTTTGTTAGTTAGTTGGAGAGTTCAAGAATACAGCTTTTACACTGGGTTTTTAAACTTTAGGAAACAGGGTGGTTTCAAGTTTTTCCAGCCATTCACAGATAGGTGTGGGCTGTGCACGGGGAGTATGGCTCAGGTTTATGACGCTTTGCTGGCCAAACTCCTTATTACTGTCATTCTCTTAACAATGATACTCCTTAGTGCAGGATACTGTAAATTAACAACACGTGGCTTATGATTCAGCCTAAATGATGCATTACCATGAACCTGAATAGGGCCACACTGAGAATTCTGGTTCTCTAAAATGGTCTAAATGGGATTTCTGGGCACCTGTATGCTATAAGAGAATGTTTACTAGGTCTAGGTCTGAAAGGTCTTTATTAAGATTCCTTCTTGATCTGACTTAATGCTAAGCTATACTTGGCTCAAAGGCGAAGCTATGCAAACATGGTGTGTAACCTGTCTTTCTAGGTACCATTGGGGTTCGACCCAGGGAACATCCTTGGGTTGTCAGGCGCCTTTCCTGTGATTGGCGACTGCATGTCGGTGTTGTTCTTTGAAACATGGCTACCCTGTGGGGCATGTCATAATATGTCCGGTTCTCTCATATAGAGTCCTAAGTGTCATCCCTAGGCAGGAGGCCACCTTCACAGCATTTGACCGTTCTTTCTGTGTTCTGTAGGTTTCTTCCCATATCTTCAAATAGTGGCAATTCAGCTCATCTCTTGGTTAAAGTTAATCTCATGTTGTGTACTTGTAATTAGGAGTATGGACACAAGATGGCAGCAGTGAGTCAGGTACCCATCAAACTTCTGAGCTTCTAGTAATTTAATGCATGAAAGAGCATTTGCCGGACACAGTGGCGTGTGTCTGTAATCCCAGTTACTTGGGAGGCTGAGGCTGTTGGATTGCTTGAGTCTGGGAGTTCTGGTCTACCCTGTGCTATGTTGATCGGGTGTCCACACTAAGCTCAGTATCAATATGGTGGTTCCAGGGGAGCTTGGAGTCACCAGGTTTTCTTAAGGAGGGGTGAATCAGCCCAGGTCGGAAACGGAGCAGGTCAAAATCCCTGTGCTGATCAGTAGTGGGATTGCACCTGTGAATAGCTGGTGCAGAGCAGCCTGGATGACACAGTGAGACATGGCCTTTTATTGGTTGTTGTACTGATGATGCTAACAAAGCATACACAATGAAAACTGCAGCAATGCTACAGTGGCAGCAATACCCTGCTCAGAGGAGCTTACAATACATTTATTATTATCAGATATGTGATGCAGAAAGATCATCTTTTTCTTTGGCTTATTTTACATGCAAGATGTCTCTTTTATAAGTAATCTGATGTTTGTGATGACAGAATCGGTTGGTTGGTTGGTTGGTTGGTTGGTTAGTTTGTTAGTTAGTTGGAGAGTTCAAGATTACAGCTTTTACACTGGGTTTTTAAACTTTAGGAAACAGGGTGGTTTCAAGTTTTTCCAGCCATTCACAGATAGGTGTGGGCTGTGCACGGGGAGTATGGCTCAGGTTTATGACGCTTTGCTGGCCAAACTCCTTATTACTGTCATTCTCTTTACAATGATACTCCTTAGTGCAGGATACTGTAAATTAACAACACGTGGCTTATGATTCAGCCTAAATGATGCATTACCATGAACCTGAATAGGGCCACACTGAGAATTCTGGTTCTCTAAAATGGTCTAAATGGGATTTCTGGGCACCTGTATGCTATAAGAGAATGTTTACTAGGTCTAGGTCTGAAAGGTCTTTATTAAGATTCCTTCTTGATCTGACTTAATGCTAAGCTATACTTGGCTAAAAGGCAAAGCTATGCAAACATGGTGTGTAACCTGTCTTTCTAGGTACCATTGGGGTTCGACCCAGGGAACATCCTTGGGTTGTCAGGCGCCTTTCCTGTGATTGGCGACTGCATGTCGGTGTTGTTCTTTGAAACACGGCTACCCTGTGGGGCATGTCATAAGATGTCCGGTTCTCTCATATAGAGTCCTAAGTGTCATCCCTAGGCAGGAGGCCACATTCACAGCGTTTGACCGTTCTTTCTGTGTTCAGTAGGTTTCTTCCCATATCTTCAAATAGTGGCAATTCAGCTCATCTCTTGGTTAAAGTTAATCTCATGTTGTGTACTTGTAATTAGGAATATTGAAACAAGATGGCAGCAGTGAGTCAGGTACCCATCAAACTTCTGAGCTTCTAGTAATTTAATGCAAGAAAGAGCATTTGCCGGACACAGTGGCGTGTGTCTGTAATCCCAGTTACTTGGGAGGCTGAGGCTGTTGGATTGCTTGAGTCTGGGAGTTCTGGTCTACCCTGTGCTATGTTGATCGGGTGTCCACACTAAGCTCAGTATCAATATGGTGGTTCCAGGGGAGCTTGGAGTCACCAGGTTGTCTTAAGGAGGGGTGAATCGGCCCAGGTCGGAAACGGAGCAGGTCAAAATCCCTGTGCTGATCAGTAGTGGGATTGCACCTGTGAATAGCTGGTGCAGAGCAGCCTGGATGACACAGTGAGACATGGCCTTTTATTGGTTGTTGTACTGATGATGCTAACAAAGCATACACAATGAAAACTGCAGCAATGCTACAGTGGCAGCAATACCCTGCTCAGAGGAGCTTACAATACATTTATTATTATCAGATATGTGATGCAGAAAGATCATCTTTTTCTTTGGCTTATTTTACATCCAAGATGTCTCTTTTGTAAGTAATCTGATCTTTATGATGACAGAATCGGTTGGTTGGTTGGTTGGTTGATCAGTTGGTTAGTTTGTTAGTTAGTTGGAGAGTTCAAGAATACAGCTTTTACACTGGGTTTTTAAACTTTAGGAAACAGGGTGGTTTCAAGTTTTTCCAGCCATTCACAGATAGGTGTGGGCTGTGCACGGGGAGTATGGCTCAGGTTTATGACGCTTTGCTGGCCAAACTCCTTATTACTGTCATTCTCTTAACAATGATACTCCTTAGTGCAGGATACTGTAAATTAACAACACATGGCTTATGATTCAGCCTAAATGATGCATTACCATGAACCTGAATAGGGCCACACTGAGAATTCTGGTTCTCTAAAATGGTCTAAATGGGATTTCTGGGCACCTGTATGCTATAAGAGAATGTTTACTAGGTCTAGGTCTGAAAGGTCTTTATTAAGATTCCTTCTTGATCTGACTTAATGCTAAGCTATACTTGGCTCAAAGGCGAAGCTATGCAAACATGGTGTGTAACCTGTCTATCTAGGTACCATTGGGGTTCGACCCAGGGAACATCCTTGGGTTGTCAGGCGCCTTTCCTGTGATTGGCGACTGCATGTCGGTGTTGTTCTTTGAAACACGGCTACCCTGTGGGGCATGTCATAAGATGTCCGGTTCTCTCATATAGAGTCCTAAGTGTCATCCCTAGGCAGGAGGCCACCTTCACAGCATTTGACCGTTCTTTCTGTGTTCTGTAGGTTTCTTCCCATATCTTCAAATAGTGGCAATTCAGCTCATCTCTTGGTTAAAGTTAATCTCATGTTGTGTACTTGTAATTAGGAATATGGACACAAGATGGCAGCAGTGAGTCAGGTACCCATCAAACTTCTGAGCTTCTAGTAATTTAATGCATGAAAGAGTATTTGCCGGACACAGTGGCGTGTGTCTGTAATCCCAGTTACTTGGGAGGCTGAGGCTGTTGGATTGCTTGAGTCTGGGAGTTCTGGTCTACCCTGTGCTATGTTGATCGGGTGTCCACACTAAGCTCAGTATCAATATGGTGGTTCCAGGGGAGCTTGGAGTCACCAGGTTGTCTTAAGGAGGGGTGAATCGGCCCAGGTCGGAAACGGAGCAGGTCAAAATCCCTGTGCTGATCAGTAGTGGGATTGCACCTGTGAATAGCTGGTGCAGAGCAGCCTGGGTGAGACATGGCCTTTTATTGGTTGTTGTACTGATGATGCTAACAAATCATACACAATGAAAACTGCAGCAATGCTACAGTGGCAGCAATACCCTGCTCAGAGGAGCTTACAATACATTTATTATTATCAGATATGTGATGCAGAAAGATCATCTTTTTCTTTGGCTTATTTTACATCCAAGATGTCTCTTTTGTAAGTAATCTGATCTTTATGATGACAGAATCGGTTGGTTGGTTGATCAGTTGGTTAGTTTGTTAGTTAGTTGGAGAGTTCAAGAATACAGCTTTTACACTGGGTTTTTAAACTTTAGGAAACAGGGTGGTTTCAAGTTTTTCCAGCCATTCACAGATAGGTGTGGGCTGTGCACGGGGAGTATGGCTCAGGTTTATGACGCTTTGCTGGCCAAACTCCTTATTACTGTCATTCTCTTAACAATGATACTCCTTAGTGCAGGATACTGTAAATTAACAACACATGGCTTATGATTCAGCCTAAATGATGCATTACCATGAACCTGAATAGGGCCACAATGAGAATTCTGGTTCTCTAAAATGGTCTAAAGGGGATTTCTGGGCACCTGTATGCTATAAGAGAATGTTTACTAGGTCTAGGTCTGAAAGGTCTTTATTAAGATTCCTTCTTGATCTGACTTAATGCTAAGCTATACTTGGCTCAAAGGCGAAGCTATGCAAACATGGTGTGTAACCTGTCTTTCTAGGTACCATTGGGGTTCGACCCAGGGAACATCCTTGGGTTGTCAGGCGCCTTTCCTGTGATTGGCGACTGCATGTCGGTGTTGTTCTTTGAAACACGGCTACCCTGTGGGGCATGTCATAAGATGTCCGGTTCTCTCATATAGAGTCCTAAGTGTCATCCCTAGGCAGGAGGCCACCTTCACAGTGTTTGACCGTTCTTTCTGTGTTCTGTAGGTTTCTTACCATATCTTCAAATAGTGGCAAATCAGCTCATCTCTTGGTTAAAGTTAATCTCATGTTGTGTACTTGTAATTAGGAATATGGACACAAGATGGTAGCAGTGAGTCAGGTACCCATCAAACTTCTGAGCTTCTAGTAATTTAATGCATGAAAGAGCATTTGCCGGACACAGTGGCGTGTGTCTGTAATCCCAGTTACTTGGGAGGCTGAGGCTGTTGGATTGCTTGAGTCTGGGAGTTCTGGTCTACCCTGTGCTATGTTGATCGGGTGTCCACACTAAGCTCAGTATCAATATGGTGGTTCCAGGGGAGCTTGGGGTCACCAGGTTGTCTTAAGGAGGGGTGAATCGGCCCAGGTCGGAAACGGAGCAGGTTAAAATCCCTGTGCTGATCAGTAGTGGGATTGCACCTGTGAATAGCTGGTGCAGAGCAGCCTGGATGACACAGTGAGACATGGCCTTTTATTGGTTGTTGTACTGATGATGCTAACAAAGCATACACAATGAAAACTGCAACAATGCTACAGTGGCAGCAATACCCTGCTCAGAGGAGCTTACAATACATTTATTATTATCAGATATGTGATGCAGAAAGATCATCTTTTTCTTTGGCTTATTTTACATCCAAGATGTCTCTTTTGTAAGTAATCTGATCTTTATGATGACAGAATCGGTTGGTTGGTTGATCAGTTGGTTAGTTTGTTAGTTAGTTGGAGAGTTCAAGATTACAGCTTTTACACTGGGTTTTTAAACTTTAGGAAACAGGGTGGTTTCAAGTTTTTCCAGCCATTCACAGATAGGTGTGGGCTGTGCACGGGGAGTATGGCTCAGGTTTATGACACTTTGCTGGCCAAACTCCTTATTACTGTCATTCTCTTAACAATGATACTCCTTAGTGCAGGATACTGTAAATTAACAACACATGGCTTATGATTCAGCCTAAATGATGCATTACCATGAACCTGAATAGGGCCACACTGAGAATTCTGGTTCTCTAAAATGGTCTAAATGGGATTTCTGGGCACCTGTATGCTATAAGAGAATGTTTACTAGGTCTAGGTCTGAAAGGTCTTTATTAAGATTCCTTCTTGATCTGACTTAATGCTAAGCTATACTTGGCTCAAAGGCGAAGCTATGCAAACATGGTGTGTAACCTGTCTTTCTAGGTACCATTGGGGTTCGACCCAGGGAACATCCTTGGGTTGTCAGGCGCCTTTCCTGTGATTGGCGACTGCATGTCGGTGTTGTTCTTTGAAACACGGCTACCCTGTGGGGCATGTCATAAGATGTCCGGTTCTCTCATATGGAGTCCTAAGTGTCATCCCTAGGCAGGAGGCCACCTTCACAGTGTTTGACCGTTCTTTCTGTGTTCTGTAGGTTTCTTACCATATCTTCAAATAGTGGCAAATCAGCTCATCTCTTGGTTAAAGTTAATCTCATGTTGTGTACTTGTATTTAGGAATATGGACACAAGATGGTAGCAGTGAGTCAGGTACCCATCAAACTTCTGAGCTTCTAGTAATTTAATGCATGAAAGAGCATTTGCCGGACACAGTGGCGTGTGTCTGTAATCCCAGTTACTTGGGAGGCTGAGGCTGTTGGATTGCTTGAGTCTGGGAGTTCTGGTCTACCCTGTGCTATGTTGATCGGGTGTCCACACTAAGCTCAGTATCAATATGGTGGTTCCAGGGGAGCTTGGAGTCACCAGGTTGTCTTAAGGAGGGGTGAATCGGCCCAGGTCGGAAACGGAGCAGGTCAAAATCCCTGTGCTGATCAGTAGTGGGATTGCACCTGTGAATAGCTGGTGCAGAGCAGCCTGGATGACACAGTGAGACATGGCCTTTTATTGGTTGTTGTACTGATGATGCTAACAAAGCATACACAATGAAAACTGCAACAATGCTACAGTGGCAGCAATACCCTGCTCAGAGGAGCTTACAATACATTTATTATTATCAGATATGTGATGCAGAAAGATCATCTTTTTCTTTGGCTTATTTTACATCCAAGATGTCTCTTTTATAAGTAATCTGATCTTTATGATGACAGAATCGGTTGGTTGGTTGGTTGGTTGGTTGGTTGGTTGGTTAGTTTGTTAGTTATTTGGAGAGTTCGAGAATACAGCTTTTACACTGGGTTTTTCAACTTTAGGAAACAGGGTGGTTTCAAGTTTTTCCAGCCATTCACAGATAGGTGTGGGCTGTGCACGGGGAGTATGGCTCAGGTTTATGACGCTTTGCTGGCCAAACTCCTTATTACTGTCATTCTCTTTACAATGATACTCCTTAGTGCAGGATACTGTAAATTAACAACACGTGGCTTATGATTCAGCCTAAATGATGCATTACCATGAACCTGAATAGGGCCACACTGAGAATTCTGGTTCTCTAAAATGGTCTAAATGGGATTTCTGTGCACCTGTATGCTATAAGAGAATGTTTACTAGGTCTAGGTCTGAAAGGTCTTTATTAAGATTCCTTCTTGATCTGACTTAATGCTAAGCTATACTTGGCTCAAAGGCGAAGCTATGCAAACATGGTGTGTAACCTGTCTTTCTAGGTACCATTGGGGTTCGACCCAGGGAACATCCTTGGGTTGTCAGGCGCCTTTCCTGTGATTGGCGACTGCATGTCGGTGTTGTTCTTTGAAACATGGCTACCCTGTGGGGCATGTCATAATATGTCCGGTTCTCTCATATAGAGTCCTAAGTGTCATCCCTAGGCAGGAGGCCACCTTCACAGCGTTTGACCGTTCTTTCTGTGTTCTGTAGGTTTCTTCCCATATCTTCAAATAGTGGCAATTCAGCTCATCTCTTGGTTAAAGTTAATCTCATGTTGTGTACTTGTAATTAGGAGTATGGACACAAGATGGCAGCAGTGAGTCAGGTACCCATCAAACTTCTGAGCTTCTAGTAATTTAATGCATGAAAGAGCATTTGCTGGACACAGTGGCGTGTGTCTGTAATCCCAATTACTTGGGAGGCTGAGGCTGTTGGATTGCTTGAGTCTGGGAGTTCTGGTCTACCCTGTGCTATGTTGATCGGGTGTCCACACTAAGCTCAGTATCAATATGGTGGTTCCAGGGGAGCTTGGAGTCACCAGGTTGTCTTAAGGAGGGGTGAATCGGCCCAGGTCGGAAACGGAGCAGGTCAAAATCCCTGTGCTGATCAGTAGTGGGATTGCACCTGTGAATAGCTGGTGCAGAGCAGCCTGGATGACACAGTGAGACATGGCCTTTTATTGGTTGTTGTACTGATGATGCTAACAAAGCATACACAATGAAAACTGCAGCAATGCTACAGTGGCAGCAATACCCTGCTCAGAGGAGCTTACAATACATTTATTATTATCAGATATGTGATGCAGAAAGATCATCTTTTTCTTTGGCTTATTTTACATCCAAGATGTCTCTTTTGTAAGTAATCTGATCTTTATGATGACAGAATCGGTTGGTTGGTTGGTTGGTTGATCAGTTGGTTAGTTTGTTAGTTAGTTGGAGAGTTCAAGAATACAGCTTTTACACTGGGTTTTTAAACTTTAGGAAACAGGGTGGTTTCAAGTTTTTCCAGCCATTCACAGATAGGTGTGGGCTGTGCACGGGGAGTATGGCTCAGGTTTATGACGCTTTGCTGGCCAAACTCCTTATTACTGTCATTCTCTTAACAATGATACTCCTTAGTGCAGGATACTGTAAATTAACAACACATGGCTTATGATTCAGCCTAAATGATGCATTACCATGAACCTGAATAGGGCCACACTGAGAATTCTGGTTCTCTAAAATGGTCTAAATGGGATTTCTGGGCACCTGTATGCTATAAGAGAATGTTTACTAGGTCTAGGTCTGAAAGGTCTTTATTAAGATTCCTTCTTGATCTGACTTAATGCTAAGCTATACTTGGCTCAAAGGCGAAGCTATGCAAACATGGTGTGTAACCTGTCTATCTAGGTACCATTGGGGTTCGACCCAGGGAACATCCTTGGGTTGTCAGGCGCCTTTCCTGTGATTGGCGACTGCATGTCGGTGTTGTTCTTTGAAACACGGCTACCCTGTGGGGCATGTCATAAGATGTCCGGTTCTCTCATATAGAGTCCTAAGTGTCATCCCTAGGCAGGAGGCCACCTTCACAGCATTTGACCGTTCTTTCTGTGTTCTGTAGGTTTCTTCCCATATCTTCAAATAGTGGCAATTCAGCTCATCTCTTGGTTAAAGTTAATCTCATGTTGTGTACTTGTAATTAGGAGTATGGACACAAGATGGCAGCAGTGAGTCAGGTACCCATCAAACTTCTGAGCTTCTAGTAATTTAATGCATGAAAGAGTATTTGCCGGACACAGTGGCGTGTGTCTGTAATCCCAGTTACTTGGGAGGCTGAGGCTGTTGGATTGCTTGAGTCTGGGAGTTTTGGTCTACCCTGTGCTATGTTGATCGGGTGTCCACACTAAGCTCAGTATCAATATGGTGGTTCCAGGGGAGCTTGGAGTCACCAGGTTGTCTTAAGGAGGGGTGAATCGGCCCAGGTCGGAAACGGAGCAGGTCAAAATCCCTGTGCTGATCAGTAGTGGGATTGCACCTGTGAATAGCTGGTGCAGAGCAGCCTGGGTGAGACATGGCCTTTTATTGGTTGTTGTACTGATGATGCTAACAAATCATACACAATGAAAACTGCAGCAATGCTACAGTGGCAGCAATACCCTGCTCAGAGGAGCTTACAATACATTTATTATTATCAGATATGTGATGCAGAAAGATCATCTTTTTCTTTGGCTTATTTTACATCCAAGATGTCTCTTTTGTAAGTAATCTGATCTTTATGATGACAGAATCGGTTGGTTGGTTGATCAGTTGGTTAGTTTGTTAGTTAGTTGGAGAGTTCAAGAATACAGCTTTTACACTGGGTTTTTAAACTTTAGGAAACAGGGTGGTTTCAAGTTTTTCCAGCCATTCACAGATAGGTGTGGGCTGTGCACGGGGAGTATGGCTCAGGTTTATGACGCTTTGCTGGCCAAACTCCTTATTACTGTCATTCTCTTAACAATGATACTCCTTAGTGCAGGATACTGTAAATTAACAACACATGGCTTATGATTCAGCCTAAATGATGCATTACCATGAACCTGAATAGGGCCACAATGAGAATTCTGGTTCTCTAAAATGGTCTAAAGGGGATTTCTGGGCACCTGTATGCTATAAGAGAATGTTTACTAGGTCTAGGTCTGAAAGGTCTTTATTAAGATTCCTTCTTGATCTGACTTAATGCTAAGCTATACTTGGCTCAAAGGCGAAGCTATGCAAACATGGTGTGTAACCTGTCTTTCTAGGTACCATTGGGGTTCGACCCAGGGAACATCCTTGGGTTGTCAGGCGCCTTTCCTGTGATTGGCGACTGCATGTCGGTGTTGTTCTTTGAAACACGGCTACCCTGTGGGGCATGTCATAAGATGTCCGGTTCTCTCATATAGAGTCCTAAGTGTCATCCCTAGGCAGGAGGCCACCTTCACAGTGTTTGACCGTTCTTTCTGTGTTCTGTAGGTTTCTTACCATATCTTCAAATAGTGGCAAATCAGCTCATCTCTTGGTTAAAGTTAATCTCATGTTGTGTACTTGTAATTAGGAATATGGACACAAGATGGTAGCAGTGAGTCAGGTACCCATCAAACTTCTGAGCTTCTAGTAATTTAATGCATGAAAGAGCATTTGCCGGACACAGTGGCGTGTGTCTGTAATCCCAGTTACTTGGGAGGCTGAGGCTGTTGGATTGCTTGAGTCTGGGAGTTCTGGTCTACCCTGTGCTATGTTGATCGGGTGTCCACACTAAGCTCAGTATCAATATGGTGGTTCCAGGGGAGCTTGGGGTCACCAGGTTGTCTTAAGGAGGGGTGAATCGGCCCAGGTCGGAAACGGAGCAGGTTAAAATCCCTGTGCTGATCAGTAGTGGGATTGCACCTGTGAATAGCTGGTGCAGAGCAGCCTGGATGACACAGTGAGACATGGCCTTTTATTGGTTGTTGTACTGATGATGCTAACAAAGCATACACAATGAAAACTGCAACAATGCTACAGTGGCAGCAATACCCTGCTCAGAGGAGCTTACAATACATTTATTATTATCAGATATGTGATGCAGAAAGATCATCTTTTTCTTTGGCTTATTTTACATCCAAGATGTCTCTTTTGTAAGTAATCTGATCTTTATGATGACAGAATCGGTTGGTTGGTTGATCAGTTGGTTAGTTTGTTAGTTAGTTGGAGAGTTCAAGATTACAGCTTTTACACTGGGTTTTTAAACTTTAGGAAACAGGGTGGTTTCAAGTTTTTCCAGCCATTCACAGATAGGTGTGGGCTGTGCACGGGGAGTATGGCTCAGGTTTATGACACTTTGCTGGCCAAACTCCTTATTACTGTCATTCTCTTAACAATGATACTCCTTAGTGCAGGATACTGTAAATTAACAACACATGGCTTATGATTCAGCCTAAATGATGCATTACCATGAACCTGAATAGGGCCACACTGAGAATTCTGGTTCTCTAAAATGGTCTAAATGGGATTTCTGGGCACCTGTATGCTATAAGAGAATGTTTACTAGGTCTAGGTCTGAAAGGTCTTTATTAAGATTCCTTCTTGATCTGACTTAATGCTAAGCTATACTTGGCTCAAAGGCGAAGCTATGCAAACATGGTGTGTAACCTGTCTTTCTAGGTACCATTGGGGTTCGACCCAGGGAACATCCTTGGGTTGTCAGGCGCCTTTCCTGTGATTGGCGACTGCATGTCGGTGTTGTTCTTTGAAACACGGCTACCCTGTGGGGCATGTCATAAGATGTCCGGTTCTCTCATATGGAGTCCTAAGTGTCATCCCTAGGCAGGAGGCCACCTTCACAGTGTTTGACCGTTCTTTCTGTGTTCTGTAGGTTTCTTACCATATCTTCAAATAGTGGCAAATCAGCTCATTTCTTGGTTAAAGTTAATCTCATGTTGTGTACTTGTATTTAGGAATATGGACACAAGATGGTAGCAGTGAGTCAGGTACCCATCAAACTTCTGAGCTTCTAGTAATTTAATGCATGAAAGAGCATTTGCCGGACACAGTGGCGTGTGTCTGTAATCCCAGTTATTTGGGAGGCTGAGGCTGTTGGATTGCTTGAGTCTGGGAGTTCTGGTCTACCCTGTGCTATGTTGATCGGGTGTCCACACTAAGCTCAGTATCAATATGGTGGTTCCAGGGGAGCTTGGAGTCACCAGGTTGTCTTAAGGAGGGGTGAATCGGCCCAGGTCGGAAACGGAGCAGGTCAAAATCCCTGTGCTGATCAGTAGTGGGATTGCACCTGTGAATAGCTGGTGCAGAGCAGCCTGGATGACACAGTGAGACATGGCCTTTTATTGGTTGTTGTACTGATGATGCTAACAAAGCATACACAATGAAAACTGCAACAATGCTACAGTGGCAGCAATACCCTGCTCAGAGGAGCTTACAATACATTTATTATTATCAGATATGTGATGCAGAAAGATCATCTTTTTCTTTGGCTTATTTTACATCCAAGATGTCTCTTTTATAAGTAATCTGATCTTTATGATGACAGAATCGGTTGGTTGGTTGGTTGGTTGGTTGGTTGGTTAGTTTGTTAGTTATTTGGAGAGTTCGAGAATACAGCTTTTACACTGGGTTTTTAAACTTTAGGAAACAGGGTGGTTTCAAGTTTTTCCAGCCATTCACAGATAGGTGTGGGCTGTGCACGGGGAGTATGGCTCAGGTTTATGACGCTTTGCTGGCCAAACTCCTTATTACTGTCATTCTCTTTACAATGATACTCCTTAGTGCAGGATACTGTAAATTAACAACACGTGGCTTATGATTCAGCCTAAATGATGCATTACCATGAACCTGAATAGGGCCACACTGAGAATTCTGGTTCTCTAAAATGGTCTAAATGGGATTTCTGTGCACCTGTATGCTATAAGAGAATGTTTACTAGGTCTAGGTCTGAAAGGTCTTTATTAAGATTCCTTCTTGATCTGACTTAATGCTAAGCTATACTTGGCTCAAAGGCGAAGCTATGCAAACATGGTGTGTAACCTGTCTTTCTAGGTACCATTGGGGTTCGACCCAGGGAACATCCTTGGGTTGTCAGGCGCCTTTCCTGTGATTGGCGACTGCATGTCGGTGTTGTTCTTTGAAACATGGCTACCCTGTGGGGCATGTCATAATATGTCCGGTTCTCTCATATAGAGTCCTAAGTGTCATCCCTAGGCAGGAGGCCACCTTCACAGCGTTTGACCGTTCTTTCTGTGTTCTGTAGGTTTCTTCCCATATCTTCAAATAGTGGCAATTCAGCTCATCTCTTGGTTAAAGTTAATCTCATGTTGTGTACTTGTAATTAGGAGTATGGACACAAGATGGCAGCAGTGAGTCAGGTACCCATCAAACTTCTGAGCTTCTAGCAATTTAATGCATGAAAGAGCATTTGCCGGACACAGTGGCGTGTGTCTGTAATCCCAGTTACTTGGGAGGCTGAGGCTGTTGGATTGCTTGAGTCTGGGAGTTCTGGTCTACCCTGTGCTATGTTGATCGGGTGTCCACACTAAGCTCAGTATCAATATGGTGGTTCCAGGGGAGCTTGGAGTCACCAGGTTTTCTTAAGGAGGGGTGAATCAGCCCAGGTCGGAAACGGAGCAGGTCAAAATCCCTGTGCTGATCAGTAGTGGGATTGCACCTGTGAATAGCTGGTGCAGAGCAGCCTGGATGACACAGTGAGACATGGCCTTTTATTGGTTGTTGTACTGATGATGCTAACAAAGCATACACAATGAAAACTGCAGCAATGCTACAGTGGCAGCAATACCCTGCTCAGAGGAGCTTACAATACATTTATTATTATCAGATATGTGATGCAGAAAGATCATCTTTTTCTTTGGCTTATTTTACATCCAAGATGTCTCTTTTGTAAGTAATCTGATCTTTATGATGACAGAATCGGTTGGTTGGTTGATCAGTTGGTTAGTTTGTTAGTTAGTTGGAGAGTTCAAGAAACTGTAAATTAACAACACATGGCTTATGATTCAGCCTAAATGATGCATTACCATGAACCTGAATAGGGCCACACTGAGAATTCTGGTTCTCTAAAATGGTCTAAATGGGATTTCTGGGCACCTGTATGCTATAAGAGAATGTTTACTAGGTCTAGGTCTGAAAGGTCTTTATTAAGATTCCTTCTTGATCTGACTTAATGCTAAGCTATACTTGGCTCAAAGGCGAAGCTATGCAAACATGGTGTGTAACCTGTCTTTCTAGGTACCATTGGGGTTCGACCCAGGGAACATCC
This sequence comes from Hyperolius riggenbachi, assembly GCF_040937935.1. NCBI lineage: Eukaryota > Metazoa > Chordata > Amphibia > Anura > Hyperoliidae > Hyperolius > Hyperolius riggenbachi. The sequence goes on from NC_090654.1 coordinate 255,566,764, forward strand.
TTGGGTTGTCAGGCGCCTTTCCTGTGATTGGCGACTGCAGGTCGGTGTTGTTCTTTGAAACACGGCTACCCTGTGGGGCATGTCATAAGATGTCCGGTTCTCTCATATAGAGTCCTAAGTGTCATCCCTAGGCAGGAGGCCACCTTCACAGTGTTTGACCGTTCTTTCTGTGTTCTGTAGGTTTCTTCCCATATCTTCAAATAGTGGCAAATCAGCTCATCTCTTGGTTAAAGTTAATCTCATGTTGTGTACTTGTAATTAGGAATATGGACACAAGATGGCAGCAGTGAGTCAGGTACCCATCAAACTTCTGAGCTTCTAGTAATTTAATGCATGAAAGAGCATTTGCTGGACACAGTGGGGTGTGTCTGTAATCCCAGTTACTTGGGAGGCTGAGGCTGTTGGATTGCTTGAGTCTGGGAGTTCTGGTCTACCCTGTGCTATGTTGATCGGGTGTCCACACTAAGCTCAGTATCAATATGGTGGTTCCAGGGGAGCTTGGAGTCACCAGGTTGTCTTAAGGAGGGGTGAATCGTCCCAGGTCGGAAACGGAGCAGGTCAAAATCCCTGTGCTGATCAGTAGTGGGATTGCACCTGTGAATAGCTGGTGCAGAGCAGCCTGGATGACACAGTGAGACATTGCCTTTTATTAGTTGTTGTACTGATGATGCTAACAAAGCATACACAATAAAAACTGCAGCAATGCTACAGTGGCAGCAATACCCTGCTCAGAGGAGCTTACAATACATTTATTATTATCAGATATGTGATGCAGAAAGATCATCTTTTTCTTTGGCTTATTTTACATCCAAGATGTCTCTTTTATAAGTAATCTGATCTTTATGATGACAGAATCGGTTGGTTGGTTGGTTGGTTGGTTGGTTGGTTAGTTTGTTATTTATTTGGAGAGTTCAAGAATACAGCTTTTACACTGGGTTTTTAAACTTTAGGAAACAGGGTGGTTTCAAGTTTTTCCAGCCATTCACAGGTAGGTGTGGGCTGTGCACGGGGAGTATGGCTCAGGTTTATGACGCTTTGCTGGCCAAACTCCTTATTACTGTCATTCTCTTTACAATGATACTCCTTAGTGCAGGATACTGTAAATTAACAACACGTGGCTTATGATTCAGCCTAAATGATGCATTACCATGAACCTGAATAGGGCCACACTGAGAATTCTGGTTCTCTAAAATGGTCTAAATGGGATTTCTGGGCACCTGTATGCTATAAGAGAATGTTTACTAGGTCTAGGTCTGAAAGGTCTTTATTAAGATTCCTTCTTGATCTGACTTAATGCTAAGCTATACTTGGCTCAAAGGCGAAGCTATGCAAACATGGTGTGTAACCTGTCTTTCTAGGTACCATTGGGGTTCGACCCAGGGAACATCCTTGGGTTGTCAGGCGCCTTTCCTGTGATTGGCGACTGCATGTCGGTGTTGTTCTTTGAAACACGGCTACCCTGTGGGGCATGTCATAATATGTCCGGTTCTCTCATATAGAGTCCTAAGTGTCATCCCTAGGCAGGAGGCCACCTTCACAGCGTTTGACCGTGCTTTCTGTGTTCTGTAGGTTTCTGCCCATATCTTCAAATAGTGGCAATTCAGCTCATCTCTTGGTTAAAGTTAATCTCATGTTGTGTACTTGTAATTAGGAATATGGAAACAAGATGGCAGCAGTGAGTCAGGTACCCATCAAACTTCTGAGCTTCTAGTAATTTAATGCATGAAAAAGCATTTGCTGGACACAGTGGGGTGTGTCTGTAATCCCAGTTACTTGGGAGGCTGAGGCTGTTGGATTGCTTTAGTCTGGGAGTTCTGGTCTACCCTGTGCTATGTTGATCGGGTGTCCACACTAAGCTCAGTATCAATATGGTGGTTCCAGGGGAGCTTGGAGTCACCAGGTTGTCTTAAGGAGGGGTGAATCGGCCCAGGTCGGAAACGGAGCAGGTCAAAATCCCTGTGCTGATCAGTAGTGGGATTGCACCTGTGAATAGCTGGTGCAGAGCAGCCTGGATGACACAGTGAGACATGGCCTTTTATTGGTTGTTGTACTGATGATGCTAACAAAGCAAACACAATAAAAACTGCAGCAATGCTACAGTGGCAGCAATACCCTGCTCAGAGGAGCTTACAATACATTTATTATTATCAGATATGTGATGCAGAAAGATCATCTTTTTCTTTGCCTTATTTTACATGCAAGATGTCTCTTTTATAAGTAATCTGATGTTTGTGATGACAGAATCGGTTGGTTGGTTGGTTGGTTGGTTGGTTGGTTGGTTGGTTAGTTTGTTAGTTAGTTGGAGAGTTCAAGATTACAGCTTTTACACTGGGTTTTTAAACTTTAGGAAACAGGGTGGTTTCAAGTTTTTCCAGCCATTCACAGATAGGTGTGGGCTGTGCACGGGGAGTATGGCTCAGGTTTATGACGCTTTGCTGGCCAAACTCCTTATTACTGTCATTCTCTTTACAATGATACTCCTTAGTGCAGGATACTGTAAATTAACAACACGTGGCTTATGATTCAGCCTAAATGATGCATTACCATGAACCTGAATAGGGCCACACTGAGAATTCTGGTTCTCTAAAATGGTCTAAATGGGATTTCTGGGCACCTGTATGCTATAAGAGAATGTTTACTAGTTCTAGGTCTGAAAGGTCTTTATTAAGATTCCTTCTTGATCTGACTTAATGCTAAGCTATACTTGGCTAAAAGGCAAAGCTATGCAAACATGGTGTGTAACCTGTCTTTCTAGGTACCATTGGGGTTCGACCCAGGGAACATCCTTGGGTTGTCAGGCGCCTTTCCTGTGATTGGCGACTGCATGTCGGTGTTGTTCTTTGAAACACGGCTACCCTGTGGGGCATGTCATAAGATGTCCGGTTCTCTCATATAGAGTCCTAAGTGTCATCCCTAGGCAGGAGGCCACCTTCACAGCGTTTGACCGTTCTTTCTGTGTTCAGTAGGTTTCTTCCCATATCTTCAAATAGTGGCAATTCAGCTCATCTCTTGGTTAAAGTTAATCTCATGTTGTGTACTTGTAATTAGGAATATTGAAACAAGATGGCAGCAGTGAGTCAGGTACCCATCAAACTTCTGAGCTTCTAGTAATTTAATGCAAGAAAGAGCATTTGCCGGACACAGTGGCGTGTGTCTGTAATCCCAGTTACTTGGGAGGCTGAGGCTGTTGGATTGCTTGAGTCTGGGAGTTCTGGTCTACCCTGTGCTATGTTGATCGGGTGTCCACACTAAGCTCAGTATCAATATGGTGGTTCCAGGGGAGCTTGGAGTCACCAGGTTGTCTTAAGGAGGGGTGAATCGGCCCAGGTCGGAAACGGAGCAGGTCAAAATCCCTGTGCTGATCAGTAGTGGGATTGCACCTGTGAATAGCTGGTGCAGAGCAGCCTGGATGACACAGTGAGACATGGCCTTTTATTGGTTGTTGTACTGATGATGCTAACAAAGCATACACAATGAAAACTGCAGCAATGCTACAGTGGCAGCAATACCCTGCTCAGAGGAGCTTACAATACATTTATTATTATCAGATATGTGATGCAGAAAGATCATCTTTTTCTTTGGCTTATTTTACATCCAAGATGTCTCTTTTGTAAGTAATCTGATCTTTATGATGACAGAATCGGTTGGTTGGTTGGTTGATCAGTTGGTTAGTTTGTTAGTTAGTTGGAGAGTTCAAGAATACAGCTTTTACACTGGGTTTTTAAACTTTAGGAAACAGGGTGGTTTCAAGTTTTTCCAGCCATTCACAGATAGGTGTGGGCTGTGCACGGGGAGTATGGCTCAGGTTTATGACGATTTGCTGGCCAAACTCCTTATTACTGTCATTCTCTTTACAATGATGCTCCTTAGTGCAGGACACTGTAAATTAACAACACATGGCTTATGATTCAGCCTAAATGATGCATTACCATGAACCTGAATAGGGCCACACTGAGAATTCTGGTTCTCTAAAATGGTCTAAATGGGATTTCTGGGCACCTGTATGCTATAAGAGAATGTTTACTAGGTCTAGGTCTGAAAGGTATTTATTAAGATTCCTTCTTGATCTGACTTAATGCTAAGCTATACTTGGCTAAAAGGCAAAGCTATGCAAACATGGTGTGTAACCTGTCTTTCTAGGTACCATTGGGGTTCGACCCAGGGAACATCCTTGGGTTGTCAGGCGCCTTTCCTGTGATTGGCGACTGCATGTCGGTGTTGTTCTTTGAAACACGGCTACCCTGTGGGGCATGTCATAAGATGTCCGGTTCTCTCATATAGAGTCCTAAGTGTCATCCCTAGGCAGGAGGCCACCTTCACAGCGTTTGACCGTTCTTTCTGTGTTCAGTAGGTTTCTTCCCATATCTTCAAATAGTGGCAATTCAGCTCATCTCTTGGTTAAAGTTAATCTCATGTTGTGTACTTGTAATTAGGAATATTGAAACAAGATGGCAGCAGTGAGTCAGGTACCCATCAAACTTCTGAGCTTCTAGTAATTTAATGCAAGAAAGAGCATTTGCCGGACACAGTGGCGTGTGTCTGTAATCCCAGTTACTTGGGAGGCTGAGGCTGTTGGATTGCTTGAGTCTGGGAGTTCTGGTCTACCCTGTGCTATGTTGATCGGGTGTCCACACTAAGCTCAGTATCAATATGGTGGTTCCAGGGGAGCTTGGAGTCACCAGGTTGTCTTAAGGAGGGGTGAATCGGCCCAGGTCGGAAACGGAGCAGGTCAAAATCCCTGTGCTGATCAGTAGTGGGATTGCACCTGTGAATAGCTGGTGCAGAGCAGCCTGGATGACACAGTGAGACATGGCCTTTTATTGGTTGTTGTACTGATGATGCTAACAAAGCATACACAATGAAAACTGCAGCAATGCTACAGTGGCAGCAATACCCTGCTCAGAGGAGCTTACAATACATTTATTATTATCAGATATGTGATGCAGAAAGATCATCTTTTTCTTTGGCTTATTTTACATCCAAGATGTCTCTTTTGTAAGTAATCTGATCTTTATGATGACAGAATCGGTTGGTTGGTTGGTTGGTTGATCAGTTGGTTAGTTTGTTAGTTAGTTGGAGAGTTCAAGAATACAGCTTTTACACTGGGTTTTTAAACTTTAGGAAACAGGGTGGTTTCAAGTTTTTCCAGCCATTCACAGATAGGTGTGGGCTGTGCACGGGGAGTATGGCTCAGGTTTATGACGCTTTGCTGGCCAAACTCCTTATTACTGTCATTCTCTTAACAATGATACTCCTTAGTGCAAGATACTGTAAATTAACAACACATGGCTTATGATTCAGCCTAAATGATGCATTACCATGAACCTGAATAGGGCCACACTGAGAATTCTGGTTCTCTAAAATGGTCTAAATGGGATTTCTGGGCACCTGTATGCTATAAGAGAATGTTTACTAGGTCTAGGTCTGAAAGGTCTTTATTAAGATTCCTTCTTGATCTGACTTAATGCTAAGCTATACTTGGCTCAAAGGCGAAGCTATGCAAACATGGTGTGTAACCTGTCTATCTAGGTACCATTGGGGTTCGACCCAGGGAACATCCTTGGGTTGTCAGGCGCCTTTCCTGTGATTGGCGACTGCATGTCGGTGTTGTTCTTTGAAACACGGCTACCCTGTGGGGCATGTCATAATATGTCCGGTTCTCTCATATAGAGTCCTAAGTGTCATCCCTAGGCAGGAGGCCACCTTCACAGCGTTTGACCGTGTTTTCTGTGTTCTGTAGGTTTCTTCCCATATCTTCAAATAGTGGCAGTTCAGCTCATCTCTTAGTTAAAGTTAATCTCATGTTGTGTACTTGTAATTAGGAATATGGAAACAAGATGGCAGCAGTGAGTCAGGTACCCATCAAACTTCTGAGCTTCTAGTAATTTAATGCATGAAAGAGCATTTGCCGGACACAGTGGCGTGTGTCTGTAATCCCAGTTACTTGGGAGGCTGAGGCTGTTGGATTGCTTGAGTCTGGGAGTTCTGGTCTACCCTGTGCTATGTTGATCGGGTGTCCACACTAAGCTCAGTATCAATATGGTGGTTCCAGGGGAGCTTGGAGTCACCAGGTTGTCTTAAGGAGGGGTGAATCGGCCCAGGTCGGAAACGGAGCAGGTCAAAATTCCTGTGCTGATCAGTAGTGGGATTGCACCTGTAAATAGCTGGTGCAGAGCAGCCTGGATGACACAGTGAGACATGGCCTTTTATTGGTTGTTGTACTCAGTGGCGGACACAGCCAGCAGCGGGCCCCTGTGCAAAATTCCAATTGCGGGCCCCCCTGACATGTAGCTAAAAGTGGGTGTGGCCATAACTAAATTGGGTGTGGTAACACATTGCATCTGTTTACCAATACAGTCTATGGCAACCTTCCCTGAGGCCCAGAAATATTTCTTGATGCATACATGTGGCATCTGCATTATATAGCTTACTGAATGAAAGCAAAACTTATCTCCAAGACCCCCAATCCTGTGTCATTAAGACCGAGGCTGACATGACAGGCTCTGTGTTTTAAACTTGAAAGCACACCCAAAGTGAAAGGGATATGGTGGCCAAAATATTTATTTCCTTTTAAATAATGCATATTGCCTGGCTGTCATGCTGATCCTCTGCTTTTACTACATGTAGCCACAGCCCTGAACATGCAAATCAGATGTTTCTGACTGCAAAGTGGAGCTGACTGGAGCAAATGCAAATCAATGTAGGATTGACTAGCCAAAGATGGTGCAGTCTGCATTTTAGACCACCTGGCTGGAACCTAGTACAGAGGTTGAGTGAGCTAGGAGGCAGGAGGTGCACTGGGAAAACAAGACAGTGGATTGTAAACAGGAGGCAGGTCCAGGATGGGTTTTTTTTCAGAGTGCTATGCAGGTGCTGTATTCTATGCTGGGGTAGATGCTGACCTGCGGCGCGCGCAGCGCGCCGCAGCAAAAAATGGGCGTGTCCACACACTAGAAAGTAGGCGTGGTAATGACAGGTCATGAGCAGGGCCAAATGTACATGAACTTAGCAGTGGTGTGATTCAAAGACAGTGGTCATCACCACGGAAACATTAAATGAAGCCCCGTCTCCTAATAAAAATTAGATGGTGAGCTCCTCTGAGGACAGTCAGTGACATGACTGTGTACTCTGTAAAGTACTACGGAAGATGTCAGTGCTATATACATAATAATATGGTAGGACATTAGACTATGACTATGGTAGGATTACATTGTGAGCTCCTCTGAGGACAGTCAGTGACATGACTATCAGGGGCGTAGCAATAGGGGGTGCAGAGGTAGCGACCGCATCGGGGCCCTTGGGCCAGAGGGGCCCCGAAGGTCCCTCCCTCAACCACAGTATTAGCTCTCTATTGGTCCTGTGCTCATAATAATCACTTATATAGATACTTTGAATAGTGGTAATCATTACCACACTGTTCCCTATCCCCTTCTTGCTCCTCTGACACTGTAGTTGCCATTGGCAGGTTTTGGTGCACCGTATCAATTTTAATGTAAAGAGTGCTTGGGGGGCCCCATGTAAAACTTGCATCGGGGCCCACAGCTCCTTAGCTACGCCACTGATGACTATGTACTCTGTAAAGTGCTGCAGAAGATATCAGTGGTATATAAATGCATAATAATATGATAAGACATTAGACTGACTATGGTAGGATTACACTGTGAGCTCCTCTGAGGACAGTTAGTGACATGACTATGTACTCTGTAACTAGAAGACCAAGAAATCCAAAGTACAGGTCCAATGCATTTTAAAAGAAACCTAAAATGACTTAAAAAAAAAAAAAAAAAGTATTTCACTTACCTGGGGCTTCTGCAGCCAGAAGCCCTCGCCATCACGGAACAATCCTCCGGTCCCTGCGGCAGCTATGTTTTGTTATCGCGACTTGGAAGTCGATGGCCACTGGACCTGTGCAGGACGCTCCCAGCGCCAGGAGTGCCAACGAGGATGTGCACAGCATACGGCCATCGACTTCCAAGTTGCGATAACGAAACATAGCTGTGACGGGGGACTGGAGGACTGCTCAGAGACGGCACGGGCAGAGGGCGGGCAGGGGGCTGGAAGAAACCCCAGGTAAGTGAAACTTTTTTTAAGTCATTTCAGGGTTCCTTTATCCAATACAATAACATTTCATAGCGCTTTTCTCCCATAGGACTTTAAGATACAGTATATGTGCAAAACAATCGAAACTGCTCCCAAATTCACTGAAGAACAATAAATAAAACCCCCCCATAAACACCTAATTTCTACAATACTCAAACAAACGTCAGGGGATTACAATTCAGTGTCAGTGACACAGCCATATCTCCCTCCTACTGCTTCTACCTACAGCCAAATTTCATTCTTACTGACAGTCTGACACCCAATCTGCCACTACAGGTAAATCCTCACAGCCAGATCTAGCCCCCCTCCTATAACTCACACCTGCCCCCCATACTATAGCTAAATCCCCCCACACACAGACATGTCCACATCTCCCCCTCTCAGACTACACAAACTTATGCCAGCTCTCCCCTTCCCCCACATCCAGACACTTGCCTGCATGAGACTCTGAGAGGAGATTCAGCATCACAGCATGTGTGTTTTGGCTTCTGACTCCTGTCAGTGGGGCACAGCAGCGTGACCTTTCACCAGTCCAGCAGCGTCCGTTATATGCCTCTCAGGGGACGAGAATCGTGGCCGGAGATTCATAATGGTAGGAGGGGGAGGTTAGTCCAAAGAAAAGCTGGGCCCTGGATCCGATCTGCAGTCTCCTGTCTCCTCGGGCTCCTCGTCAGTCGTCAGCATCTCCTGCCAGCTCTCTCCTCTCCTCAGCTGTTTCCCGCCGAGCCACACATATTGGCTTACGCAGAGACGTCAGATCAGCGTGTCTGATACTGACGTCTCTCTCAGTACCACCAGCCAGAGGGGAGGGAGGGAAGGAGGGGTGTGACCAAATAGCGTTCCTCGGCTCCTAGCTCCTGCAGCTCTGACACAATGTAAAAAATAAAAAATCATCAGCAGTACTGAATGGGCCCCTCCAGAAACGGAACCTGAGGGGCCCTTGTGCCTCTGCACGGCCTGCACGGCCGTATGTCCGCCCCTGGTTGTACTGATGATGCTAACAAAGCATACACAATGAAAACTGCAGCAATGCTACAGTGGCAGCAATACCCTGCTCAGAGGAGCTTACAATACATTTATTATTATCAGATATGTGATGCAGAAAGATCATCTTTTTCTTTGGCTTATTTTACATGCAAGATGTCTCTTTTATAAGTAATCTGATGTTTGTGATGACAGAATCGGTTGGTTGGTTGGTTGGTTGGTTGGTTGGTTGGTTAGTTTGTTAGTTAGTTGGAGAGTTCAAGATTACAGCTTTTACACTGGGTTTTTAAACTTTAGGAAACAGGGTGGTTTCAAGTTTTTCCAGCCATTCACAGATAGGTGTGGGCTGTGCACGGGGAGTATGGCTCAGGTTTATGACGCTTTGCTGGCCAAACTCCTTATTACTGTCATTCTCTTAACAATGATACTCCTTAGTGCAGGATACTGTAAATTAACAACACATGGCTTATGATTCAGCCTAAATGATGCATTACCATGAACCTGAATAGGGCCACACTGAGAATTCTGGTTCTCTAAAATGGTCTAAATGGGATTTCTGGGCACCTGTATGCTATAAGAGAATGTTTACTAGGTCTAGGTCTGAAAGGTCTTTATTAAGATTCCTTCTTGATCTGACTTAATGCTAAGCTATACTTGGCTCAAAGGCGAAGCTATGCAAACATGGTGTGTAACCTGTCTATCTAGGTACCATTGGGGTTCGACCCAGGGAACATCCTTGGGTTGTCAGGCGCCTTTCCTGTGATTGGCGACTGCACGTCGGTGTTGTTCTTTGAAACACGGCTACCCTGTGGGGCATGTCATAAGATGTCCGGTTCTCTCATATAGAGTCCTAAGTGTCATCCCTAGGCAGGAGGCCACCTTCACAGCATTTGACCGTTCTTTCTGTGTTCTGTAGGTTTCTTCCCATATCTTCAAATAGTGGCAATTCAGCTCATCTCTTGGTTAAAGTTAATCTCATGTTGTGTACTTGTAATTAGGAGTATGGACACAAGATGGCAGCAGTGAGTCAGGTACCCATCAAACTTCTGAGCTTCTAGTAATTTAATGCATGAAAGAATATTTGCCGGACACAGTGGCGTGTGTCTGTAATCCCAGTTACTTGGGAGGCTGAGGCTGTTGGATTGCTTGAGTCTGGGAGTTCTGGTCTACCCTGTGCTATGTTGATCAGGTGTCCACACTAAGCTCAGTATCAATATGGAGGTTCCAGGGGAGCTTGGAGTCACCAGGTTGTCTTAAGGAGGGGTGAATCAGCCCAGGTCAGATAACGGAGCAGGTCAAAATCCCTGTGCTGATCAGTAGTGGGATTGCACCTGTGAATAGCTGGTGCAGAGCAGCCTGGGTGAGACATGGCCATTTATTGGTTGTTGTACTGATGATGCTAACAAATCATACACAATGAAAACTGCAGCAATGCTACAGTGGCAGCAATACCCTGCTCAGAGGAGCTTACAATACATTTATTATTATCAGATATGTGATGCAGAAAGATCATCTTTTTCTTTGGCTTATTTTACATCCAAGATGTCTCTTTTGTAAGTAATCTGATCTTTATGATGACAGAATCGGTTGGTTGGTTGATCAGTTGGTTAGTTTGTTAGTTAGTTGGAGAGTTCAAGAATACAGCTTTTACACTGGGTTTTTAAACTTTAGGAAACAGGGTGGTTTCAAGTTTTTCCAGCCATTCACAGATAGGTGTGGGCTGTGCACGGGGAGTATGGCTCAGGTTTATGACGCTTTGCTGGCCAAACTCCTTATTACTGTCATTCTCTTAACAATGATACTCCTTAGTGCAGGATACTGTAAATTAACAACACATGGCTTATGATTCAGCCTAAATGATGCATTACCATGAACCTGAATAGGGCCACACTGAGAATTCTGGTTCTCTAAAATGGTCTAAATGGGATTTCTGGGCACCTGTATGCTATAAGAGAATGTTTACTAGGTCTAGGTCTGAAAGGTCTTTATTAAGATTCCTTCTTGATCTGACTTAATGCTAAGCTATACTTGGCTCAAAGGCGAAGCTATGCAAACATGGTGTGTAACCTGTCTTTCTAGGTACCATTGGGGTTCGACCCAGGGAACATCCTTGGGTTGTCAGGCGCCTTTCCTGTGATTGGCGACTGCATGTCGGTGTTGTTCTTTGAAACACGGCTACCCTGTGGGGCATGTCATAAGATGTCCGGTTCTCTCATATAGAGTCCTAAGTGTCATCCCTAGGCAGGAGGCCACCTTCACAGTGTTTGACCGTTCTTTCTGTGTTCTGTAGGTTTCTTACCATATCTTCAAATAGTGGCAAATCAGCTCATCTCTTGGTTAAAGTTAATCTCATGTTCTGTACTTGTATTTAGGAATATGGACACAAGATGGTAGCAGTGAGTCAGGTACCCATCAAACTTCTGAGCTTCTAGTAATTTAATGCATGAAAGAGCATTTGCCGGACACAGTGGCGTGTGTCTGTAATCCCAGTTACTTGGGAGGCTGAGGCTGTTGGATTGCTTGAGTCTGGGAGTTCTGGTCTACCCTGTGCTATGTTGATCGGGTGTCCACACTAAGCTCAGTATCAATATGGTGGTTCCAGGGGAGCTTGGAGTCACCAGGTTGTCTTAAGGAGGGGTGAATCGACCCAGGTCGGAAACGGAGCAGGTCAAAATCCCTGTGCTGATCAGTAGTGGGATTGCACCTGTGAATAGCTGGTGCAGAGCAGCCTGGATGACACAGTGAGACATGGCCTTTTATTGGTTGTTGTACTGATGATGCTAACAAAGCATACACAATGAAAACTGCAACAATGCTACAGTGGCAGCAATACCCTGCTCAGAGGAGCTTACAATACATTTATTATTATCAGATATGTGATGCAGAAAGATCATCTTTTTCTTTGGCTTATTTTACATCCAAGATGTCTCTTTTATAAGTAATCTGATCTTTATGATGACAGAATCGGTTGGTTGGTTGGTTGGTTAGTTTGTTAGTTATTTGGAGAGTTCGAGAATACAGCTTTTACACTGGGTTTTTAAACTTTAGGAAACAGGGTGGTTTCAAGTTTTTCCAGCCATTCACAGATAGGTGTGGGCTGTGCACGGGGAGTATGGCTCAGGTTTATGACGCTTTGCTGGCCAAACTCCTTATTACTGTCATTCTCTTTACAATGATACTCCTTAGTGCAGGATACTGTAAATTAACAACACGTGGCTTATGATTCAGCCTAAATGATGCATTACCATGAACCTGAATAGGGCCACACTGAGAATTCTGGTTCTCTAAAATGGTCTAAATGGGATTTCTGGGCACCTGTATGCTATAAGAGAATGTTTACTAGGTCTAGGTCTGAAAGGTCTTTATTAAGATTCCTTCTTGATCTGACTTAATGCTAAGCTATACTTGGCTCAAAGGCGAAGCTATGCAAACATGGTGTGTAACCTGTCTTTCTAGGTACCATTGGGGTTCGACCCAGGGAACATCCTTGGGTTGTCAGGCGCCTTTCCTGTGATTGGCGACTGCATGTCGGTGTTGTTCTTTGAAACATGGCTACCCTGTGGGGCATGTCATAATATGTCCGGTTCTCTCATATAGAGTCCTAAGTGTCATCCCTAGGCAGGAGGCCACCTTCACAGCGTTTGACCGTTCTTTCTGTGTTCTGTAGGTTTCTTCCCATATCTTCAAATAGTGGCAATTCAGCTCATCTCTTGGTTAAAGTTAATCTCATGTTGTGTACTTGTAATTAGGAGTATGGACACAAGATGGCAGCAGTGAGTCAGGTACCCATCAAACTTCTGAGCTTCTAGTAATTTAATGCATGAAAGAGCATTTGCCGGACACAGTGGCGTGTGTCTGTAATCCCAGTTACTTGGGAGGCTGAGGCTGTTGGATTGCTTGAGTCTGGGAGTTCTGGTCTACCCTGTGCTATGTTGATCGGGTGTCCACACTAAGCTCAGTATCAATATGGTGGTTCCAGGGGAGCTTGGAGTCACCAGGTTTTCTTAAGGAGGGGTGAATCAGCCCAGGTCGGAAACGGAGCAGGTCAAAATCCCTGTGCTGATCAGTAGTGGGATTGCACCTGTGAATAGCTGGTGCAGAGCAGCCTGGATGACACAGTGAGACATGGCCTTTTATTGGTTGTTGTACTGATGATGCTAACAAAGCATACACAATGAAAACTGCAGCAATGCTACAGTGGCAGCAATACCCTGCTCAGAGGAGCTTACAATACATTTATTATTATCAGATATGTGATGCAGAAAGATCATCTTTTTCTTTGGCTTATTTTACATCCAAGATGTCTCTTTTGTAAGTAATCTGATCTTTATGATGACAGAATCGGTTGGTTGGTTGATCAGTTGGTTAGTTTGTTAGTTAGTTGGAGAGTTCAAGAATACAGCTTTTACACTGGGTTTTTAAACTTTAGGAAACAGGGTGGTTTCAAGTTTTTCCAGCCATTCACAGATAGGTGTGGGCTGTGCACGGGGAGTATGGCTCAGGTTTATGATGCTTTGCTGGCCAAACTCCCTATTACTGTCATTCTCTTAACAATGATACTCCTTAGTGCAGGATACTGTAAATTAACAACACATGGCTTATGATTCAGCCTAAATGATGCATTACCATGAACCTGAATAGGGCCACACTGAGAATTCTGGTTCTCTAAAATGGTCTAAATGGGATTTCTGGGCACCTGTATGCTATAAGAGAATGTTTACTAGGTCTAGGTCTGAAAGGTCTTTATTAAGATTCCTTCTTGATCTGACTTAATGCTAAGCTATACTTGGCTCAAAGGCGAAGCTATGCAAACATGGTGTGTAACCTGTCTTTCTAGGTACCATTGGGGTTCGACCCAGGGAACATCCTTGGGTTGTCAGGCGCCTTTCCTGTGATTGGCGACTGCATGTCGGTGTTGTTCTTTGAAACATGGCTACCCTGTGGGGCATGTCATAAGATGTCCGGTTCTCTCATATAGAGTCCTAAGTGTCATCCCTAGGCAGGAGGCCACCTTCACAGTGTTTGACCGTTCTTTCTGTGTTCTGTAGGTTTCTTCCCATATCTTCAAATAGTGGCAAATCAGCTCATCTCTTGGTTAAAGTTAATCTCATGTTGTGTACTTGTAATTAGGAATATGGACACAAGATGGCAGCAGTGAGTCAGGTACCCATCAAACTTCTGAGCTTCTAGTAATTTAAAGAGAACCCGAGGTGTGTTTAAAGAATGTTATCTGCATAGTGAGGCTGGATCTGCCTATACAGCCCAGCCTCTGTTGCTATCCCAAACCCCACTAAGGTCCCCCTGCACTCTGCAATCCCTCATAAATCACAGCCACGCTGTGAGGCTGTGTTTACATCTGTAGTGTCAGTCTCAGCTGCTCCCCCGCCTCCTGCATAGCTCCGGTCCCTGCCCCATCTCTGCCCTCCAATCAGCAGGGAGGGAAGGGATGCAGGCGGGGACCGGAGTTCTGCAGGAGGCGGGGAGAGCAGCAGACTGACACTATAGAGATAAACACAGCCAGCTCTGACAAGCTGTTTGTCAGCAGCGTGGCTGTGATTTATGAGGGATTGCAGAGTGCAGGGAGACCTTAGGGGAGTTTGGGATAGCAACAGAGGCTGGGCTGTATAGGCAGATCCAGCCTCTGTATGCAGATAATATTCTTCAAACCCACCTCGGGTTCTCTTTAATGCATGAAAGAGCATTTGCTGGACACAGTGGGGTGTGTCTGTAATCCCAGTTACTTGGGAGGCTGAGGCTGTTGGATTGCTTGAGTCTGGGAGTTCTGGTCTACCCTGTGCTATGTTGATCGGGTGTCCACACTAAGCTCAGTATCAATATGGTGGTTCCAGGGGAGCTTGGAGTCACCAGGTTGTCTTAAGGAGGGGTGAATCGGCCCAGGTCGGAAACGGAGCAGGTCAAAATCACTGTGCTGATCAGTAGTGGGATTGCACCTGTGAATAGCTGGTGCAGAGCAGCCTGGATGACACAGTGAGACATTGCCTTTTATTGGTTGTTGTACTGATGATGCTAACAAAGCATACACAATAAAAACTGCAGCAATGCTACAGTGGCAGCAATACCCTGCTCAGAGGAGCGTACAATACATTTATTATTATCAGATATGTGATGCAGAAAGATCATCTTTTTCTTTGGCTTATTTTACATGCAAGATGTCTCTTTTATAAGTAATCTGATGTTTGTGATGACAGAATCGGTTGGTTGGTTGGTTGGTTGATCAGTTGGTTAGTTTGTTAGTTAGTTGGAGAGTTCAAGATTACAGCTTTTACACTGGGTTTTTAAACTTTAGGAAACAGGGTGGTTTCAAGTTTTTCCAGCCATTCACAGATAGGTGTGGGCTGTGCACGGGGAGTATGGCTCAGGTTTATGACGCTTTGCTGGCCAAACTCCTTATTACTGTCATTCTCTTTACAATGATACTCCTTAGTGCAGGATACTGTAAATTAACAACACGTGGCTTATGATTCAGCCTAAATGATGCATTACCATGAACCTGAATAGGGCCACACTGAGAATTCTGGTTCTCTAAAATGGTCTAAATGGGATTTCTGGGCACCTGTATGCTATAAGAGAATGTTTACTAGGTCTAGGTCTGAAAGGTCTTTATTAAGATTCCTTCTTGATCTGACTTAATGCTAAGCTATACTTGGCTAAAAGGCAAAGCTATGCAAACATGGTGTGTAACCTGTCTTTCTAGGTACCATTGGGGTTCGACCCAGGGAACATCCTTGGGTTGTCAGGCGCCTTTCCTGTGATTGGCGACTGCATGTCGGTGTTGTTCTTTGAAACACGGCTACCCTGTGGGGCATGTAATAAGATGTCCGGTTCTCTCATATAGAGTCCTAAGTGTCATCCCTAGGCAGGAGGCCACCTTCACAGCGTTTGACCGTTCTTTCTGTGTTCAGTAGGTTTCTTCCCATATCTTCAAATAGTGGCAATTCAGCTCATCTCTTGGTTAAAGTTAATCTCATGTTGTGTACTTGTAATTAGGAATATTGAAACAAGATGGCAGCAGTGAGTCAGGTACCCATCAAACTTCTGAGCTTCTAGTAATTTAATGCAAGAAAGAGCATTTGCCGGACACAGTGGCGTGTGTCAGTAATCCCAGTTACTTGGGAGGCTGAGGCTGTTGGATTGCTTGAGTCTGGGAGTTCTGGTCTACCCTGTGCTATGTTGATTGGGTGTCCACACTAAGCTCAGTATCAATATGGTGGTTCCAGGGGAGCTTGGAGTCAACAGGTTGTCTTAAGGAGGGGTGAATCGGCCCAGGTCGGAAACGGAGCAGGTCAAAATCCCTGTGCTGATCAGTAGTGGGATTGCACCTGTGAATAGCTGGTGCAGAGCAGCCTGGATGACACAGTGAGACATGGCCTTTTATTGGTTGTTGTACTGATGATGCTAACAAAGCATACACAATGAAAACTGCAGCAATGCTACAGTGGCAGCAATACCCTGCTCAGAGGAGCTTACAATACATTTATTATTATCAGATATGTGATGCAGAAAGATCATCTTTTTCTTTGGCTTATTTTACATCCAAGATGTCTCTTTTATAAGTAATCTGATGTTTGTGATGACAGAATCTGTTGGTTGGTTGGTTGATCAGTTGGTTAGTTTGTTAGTTAGTTGGAGAATTCAAGATCTAAGCTTTTACACTGGGTTTTTAAACTTTAAGAAACAGGGTGGGTTCAAGTTTTTCCAGCCATTCACAGATAGGTGTGGGCTCTGCACGGGGAGTATGGCTCAGGTTTATGACGCTTTGCTGGCCAAACTCCTTATTACTGTTATTCTCTTTACAATGATACTCCTTAGTGCAGGATACTGTAAATTAACAACACGTGGCTTATGATTCAGCCTAAATGATGCATTACCATGAACCTGAATAGGGCCACACTGAGAATTCTGGTTCTCTAAAATGGTCTAAATGGGATTTCTGGGCACCTGTATGCTATAAGAGAATGTTTACTAGGTCTAGGTCTGAAAGGTCTTTATTAAGATTCCTTCTTGATCTGACTTAAAGAGACTCTGTAACAACAAAAACCTCCCCTGGTGGGTACTCACCTCGGGTGGGGGAAGCCTCCGTATCCTAATGAGGCTTCCCACGCCGTCCTCTGTCCCACGGGGGTCTCGCCGCAGCCCTCCGAACAGCCGGCGACTGTGCCGACTGTCAATTCAATATTTACCTTTGCTGGCTCCAGCGGGGGCGCTGTGGCGACTTTCGGCACGGAAATAGACGGAAATACCCGATCTCCGTCTGGTCCGCTCTACTGCGCAGGCGCCGGAAACTTGCGCCTGCGCAGTAGAGCAGACCCGACGGCGATCGGGTATTTCCGCCTACTTCGGCGCCGAAAGGCAGAGCGCCTGCGCAGGAGCCAGGAAGGTAAATATTGCGTCACCGCTGCACGGAGGGCTACAGCGAGACCCCCGAGGGACGCAGGACGGCGTGGGAAGCCTCATTAGGATCCTGAGGCTTCCCCCACCCGAGGTGAGTACCCCCCAGGGGCCGTTTTGTCGTTACAGTTCCTCTTTAATGCTAAGCTATACTTGGCTCAAAGGCGAAGCTATGCAAACATGGTGTGTATCCTGTCTTTCTAGGTACCATTGGGGTTCGACCCAGGGAACATCCTAGGGTTGTCAGGCGCCTTTCCTGTGATTGGCGACTGCATGTCGGTGTTGTTCTTTGAAACACGGCTACCCTGTGGGGCATGTCATAAGATGTCCGGTTCTCTCATATAGAGTCCTAAGTGTCATCCCTAGGCAGGAGGCCACCTTCACAGCGTTTGACCGTTCTTTCTGTGTTCTGTAGGTTTCTTCCCATATCTTCAAATAGTGGCAATTCAGCTCATCTCTTGGTTAAAGTTAATCTCATGTTGTGTACTTGTAATTAGGAATATGGAAACAAGATGGCAGCAGTGAGTCAGGTACCCATCAAACTTCTGAGCTTCTAGTAATTTAATGCATGAAAGAGCATTTGCTGGACACAGTGGCGTGTGTCTGTAATCCCAGTTACTTGGAAGGCTGAGGCTGTTGGATTGCTTGAGTCTGGGAGTTCTGGTCTACCCTGTGCTATTTTGATCGGGTGTCCACACTAAGCTCAGTATCAATATGGTGGTTCCAGGGGAGCTTGGAGTCACCAGGTTGTCTTAAGGAGGGGTGAATCGGCCCAGGTCGGAAACGGAGCAGGTCAAAATCCCTGTGCTGAGCAGTAGTGGGATTGCACCTGTGAATAGCTGGTGCAGAGCAGCCTGGATGACACAGTGAGACATGGCCTTTTATTGGTTGTTGTACTGATGATGCTAACAAAGCATACACAATGAAAACTGCAGCAATGCTACAGTGGCAGCAATACCCTGCTCAGAGGAGCTTACAACACATTTATTATTTTCAGATATGTGATGCAGAAAGATCATCTTTTTCTTTGGCTTATTTTACATCCAAGATGTCTCTTTTATAAGTAATCTGATCTTTATGATGACAGAATCTGTTGGTTGGTTGGTTGGTTGATCAGTTGGTTAGTTTGTTAGTTAGTTGGAGAGTTCAAGAATACAGATTTTACACTGGGTTTTTAAACTTTAGGAAACAGGGTGGTTTCAAGTTTTTCCAGCCATTCACAGATAGGTGTGGGCTGTGCACGGGGAGTATGGCTCAGGTTTATGACGCTTTGCTGGCCAAACTCCTTATTACTGTTATTCTCTTTACAATGATGCTCCTTAGTGCAGGATACTGTAAATTAACAACACGTGGCTTATGATTCAGCCTAAATGATGCATTACCATGAACCTGAATAGGGCCACACTGAGAATTCTGGTTCTCTAAAATGGTCTAAATGGGATTTCTGGGCACCTGTATGCTATAAGAGAATGTTTACTAGGTCTAGGTCTGAAAGGTCTTTATTAAGATTCCTTCTTGATCTGACTTAAAGAGACTCTGTAACAACAAAAACCTCCCCTGGTGGGTACTCACCTCGGGTGGGGGAAGCCTCCGGATCCTAATGAGGCTTCCCACGCCGTCCTCTGTCCCACGGGGGTCTCGCCGCAGCCCTCCGAACAGCCGGCGACTGTGCCGACTGTCAATTCAATATTTACCTTTGCTGGCTCCAGCGGGGGCGCTGTGGCGACTTTCGGCACGGAAATAGACGGAAATACCCGATCTCCGTCTGGTCCGCTCTACTGCGCAGGCGCCGGAAACTTGCGCCTGCGCAGTAGAGCAGACCCGACGGCGATCGGGTATTTCCGCCTACTTCGGCGCCGAAAGGCAGAGCGCCTGCGCAGGAGCCAGGAAGGTAAATATTGCGTCACCGCTGCACGGAGGGCTACAGCGAGACCCCCGAGGGACGCAGGACGGCGTGGGAAGCCTCATTAGGATCCTGAGGCTTCCCCCACCCGAGGTGAGTACCCCCCAGGGGCCGTTTTGTCGTTACAGTTCCTCTTTAATGCTAAGCTATACTTGGCTCAAAGGCGAAGCTATGCAAACATGGTGTGTATCCTGTCTTTCTAGGTACCATTGGGGTTCGACCCAGGGAACATCCTAGGGTTGTCAGGCGCCTTTCCTGTGATTGGCGACTGCATGTCGGTGTTGTTCTTTGAAACACGGCTACCCTGTGGGGCATGTCATAAGATGTCCGGTTCTCTCATATAGAGTCCTAAGTGTCATCCCTAGGCAGGAGGCCACCTTCACAGCGTTTGACCGTTCTTTCTGTGTTCTGTAGGTTTCTTCCCATATCTTCAAATAGTGGCAATTCAGCTCATCTCTTGGTTAAAGTTAATCTCATGTTGTGTACTTGTAATTAGGAATATGGAAACAAGATGGCAGCAGTGAGTCAGGTACCCATCAAACTTCTGAGCTTCTAGTAATTTAATGCATGAAAGAGCATTTGCTGGACACAGTGGCGTGTGTCTGTAATCCCAGTTACTTGGAAGGCTGAGGCTGTTGGATTGCTTGAGTCTGGGAGTTCTGGTCTACCCTGTGCTATTTTGATCGGGTGTCCACACTAAGCTCAGTATCAATATGGTGGTTCCAGGGGAGCTTGGAGTCACCAGGTTGTCTTAAGGAGGGGTGAATCGGCCCAGGTCGGAAACGGAGCAGGTCAAAATCCCTGTGCTGAGCAGTAGTGGGATTGCACCTGTGAATAGCTGGTGCAGAGCAGCCTGGATGACACAGTGAGACATGGCCTTTTATTGGTTGTTGTACTGATGATGCTAACAAAGCATACACAATGAAAACTGCAGCAATGCTACAGTGGCAGCAATACCCTGCTCAGAGGAGCTTACAACACATTTATTATTTTCAGATATGTGATGCAGAAAGATCATCTTTTTCTTTGGCTTATTTTACATCCAAGATGTCTCTTTTATAAGTAATCTGATCTTTATGATGACAGAATCTGTTGGTTGGTTGGTTGGTTGATCAGTTGGTTAGTTTGTTAGTTAGTTGGAGAGTTCAAGAATACAGATTTTACACTGGGTTTTTAAACTTTAGGAAACAGGGTGGTTTCAAGTTTTTCCAGCCATTCACAGATAGGTGTGGGCTGTGCACGGGGAGTATGGCTCAGGTTTATGACGCTTTGCTGGCCAAACTCCTTATTACTGTCATTCTCTTAACAATGATACTCCTTAGTGCAGGATACTGTAAATTAACAACACATGGCTTATGATTCAGCCTAAATGATGCATTAACATGAACCCGAATAGGGCCACACTGAGAATTCTGGTTATCTAAAATGGTCTAAATGGGATTTCTGGGCACCTGTATGCTATAAGAGAATGTTTACTAGGTCTAGGTCTGAAAGGTCTTTATTAAGATTCCTTCTTGATCTGACTTAATGCTAAGCTATACTTGGCTCAAAGGCGAAGCTATGCAAACATGGTGTGTAACCTGTCTTTCTAGGTACCATTGGGGTTCGACCCAGGGAACATCCTTGGGTTGTCAGGCGCCTTTCCTGTGATTGGCGACTGCATGTCGGTGTTGTTCTTTGAAACGCGGCTACCCTGTGGGGCATGTCATAAGATGTCCGGTTCTCTCATATAGAGTCCTAAGTGTCATCCCTAGGCAGGAGGCAACCTTCACAGCGTTTGACCGTTCTTTCTGTGTTCTGTAGGTTTCTTCCCATATCTTCAAATAGTGGCAATTCAGCTCATCTCTTGGTTAAAGTTAATCTTATGTTGTGTACTTGTAATTAGGAATATGGAAACAAGATGGCAGCAGTGAGTCAGGTACCCATCAAACTTCTGAGCTTCTAGTAATTTAATGCATGAAAGAGCAATTGCCGGACACAGTGGCGTGTGTCTGTAATCCCAGTTACTTGGGAGGCTAAGGCTGTTGGATTGCTTGAGTCTGGGAGTTCTGGTCTACCCTGTGCTATGTTGATCAGGTGTCCACACTAAGCTCAGTATCAATATGGTGGTTCCAGGGGAGCTTGGAGTCACCAGGTTGTCTTAAGGAGGGGTGAATCGGCCCAGGTCGGAAACGGAGCAGGTCAAAATCCCTGTGCTGAGCAGTAGTGGGATTGCACCTGTGAATAGCTGGTGCAGAGCAGCCTGGATGACACAGTGAGACATGGCCTTTTATTGGTTGTTGTACTGATGATGCTAACAAAGCATACACAATGAAAACTGCAGCAATGCTACAGTGGCAGCAATACCCTGCTCAGAGGAGCTTACAATACATTTATTATTATCAGATATGTGATGCAGAAAGATCATCTTTTTCTTTGGCTTATTTTACATCCAAGATGTCTCTTTTATAAGTAATCTGATCTTTGTGATGACAGAATCGGTTGGTTGGTTGGTTGATCAGTTGGTAAGTTTGTTAGTTAGTTGGAGAGTTCAAGATTACAGCTTTTACACTGGGTTTTTAAACTTTAAGAAACAGGGTGGTTTCAAGTTTTTCCAGCCATTCACAGATAGGTGTGGGCTGTGCACGGGGAGTATGGCTCAGGTTTATGACGCTTTGCTGGCCAAACTCCTTATTACTGTCATTCACTTTACAATGATACTCCTTAGTGCAGGATACTGTAAATTAACAACACGTGGCTTATGATTCAGCCTAAATGATGCATTACCATGAACCTGAATAGGGCCACACTGAGAATTCTGGTTCTCTAAAATGGTCTAAATGGGATTTCTGGGCACCTGTATGCTATAAGAGAATGTTTACTAGGTCTAGGTCTGAAAGGTCTTTATTAAGATTCCTTCTTGATCTGACTTAATGCTAAGCTATACTTGGCTCAAAGGCGAAGCTATGCAAACATGGTGTGTAACCTGTCTTTCTAGGTACCATTGGGGTTCGACCCAGGGAACATCCTTGGGTTGTCAGGCGCCTTTCCTGTGATTGGCGACTGCATGTCGGTGTTCTTTGAAACACGGCTACCCTGTGGGGCATGTCATAAGATGTCCGGTTCTCTCATATAGAGTCCTAGGTGTCACCCCTAGGCAGGAGGCCACCTTCACAGAGTTTGACCGTGTTTTCTGTGTTGTGTAGGTTTCTTCCCAGATCTTCAAATAGTTTGCATAGCTTTGCCTTTGAGCCAAGTACAGCCTAGCATAATGTCAGATCAAGACAAACTCTTAAAAGTGAACCTCCAGACTAAAAATCTACTCAGCGGCACTGAAAAAGGCTTGGTGTTTTTTTTTTAACCATTTCAGCCCGCGGGGATTTTTCACCTTCTGCATCAGAGCAATTTTTACCTCCCATTCATTTGCTAATAACTTTATCACAATTTATTGATCTATATCTTGTTTTTTCCCGCCACTAATTAGGCTTTCTTTGGGTGGTACATTTTGCTAAGAATGTTTTTGTTTTATAAATGCATTTTAACAGGATTAATAAGAAACAAAATGGAAAAAATGCATTATTTCTCCGTTTTCGGCCATTATAGCTTTAAAATAATCCATGCTATCGTAATTTAAACCTATGTATTTTACTTGCCCGTTTGTGTCTCGGTTATTATACCATTTACATTTTGTCCCTATCACAATGTATGGCGTCAATATTTTAGTTGGAAATAAAGGTGCATTGTTTCCGTTTTGCATCCATCACTGTTTACAAGCTTATAATTTAAAAAATGTTCGTAGTATATCCCCTTCACATGCATATTTAAAAAGTTCAGACCCTTAGGTAACTATTTATGTCTTTTTTTTAATTGAAATTTTTTTTCCATTAAAAATTTTATTTGGGTAATATTTTGGTGTGGGAAATAAAGTTAATTTTTAATGTTATGTGTAAATTGTAATGTAAGAAATATGTAGATGTAGTTTTACTATTTGGCCACAAGATGGCCACCTTCAGTTTTTTTTCTCTCCTTGTGCTTCTCGCTAAGCAGAAGCACAAGGGGGATGCTGAAATTTTGACGTGCAGAAAGACTTAAGCATCTAGTAAGAGCGCTTCGGTTTTTCTGCTGGGGACACGGATCGGTAACCATGTTCCCATTCACTGATCCCAGGGCTACCGGGGATACCACGGAGGGGGGGGCGCACCGCAGCAGAGCAGCCGCCCGGACGTGAGCTTCACGTCCGGGCGGCATAAATTGTTCACAGTATCAGAACTTTGTTTTTCTTACCCAAGCCTCATTCAGCTCAGCTTTAAATGAACAGTAATTTGAGTATGAAGAAAAAAAATAGTGCAGAACTGAATAGAATTTTACAAAATAACTTTATTAATTATAGTAGACATGTGGATCCTTCTCGTATTGGCCAGGGCACGATGCATCTACACGAGGAATAAATTCCAGGACAACTCCTGGATGTGGATAGCAGTCTAGTGATGGCTTCCATGTTCTGAAAGAAGAGAGGAGTTTATCAGTTATGTTATTGGCAGACACAGCTTTCATTCAATGGCTCATCCACTCCTAGTGGTGACATCCACAGCATCACTGTGCTGGGCATAAAGGCAGCTACAGGCATGATACTTTGCCTGGCTCAAAAAGCCTGATATTGTTCGAACCATTTAGGCCATCACTTGTTCTTATTTCCCAAAAGACAACCAGATATGCACGAATTGAATGTTCTCAGGTAAAGATTAGATGGATGTCATGTAATCATGGCAATCCACCAATGGTGAATACAGAAAGGTTCTTTTTCCAACGTGATCCATTTTTTTGGTATACATTTCCCTCTGGTCTGATGCCACAAAAGAACTAATTGCTGAAAAACTTTTAAGTTCCTCTATTGTCAAAAATGTTATTCCTCTAATTGTTTCCTCCCACAATTTAGGTGCAAGTTTTGCTGGAAAACTTGTCCGCTGCAGCACGTTGGTGTGGCTCTCCTTGACAGACTATAGAAGTTTTATAGTCCAAACTTCGCTGGGTTCACCATTCCACTGACCCCTGCGGAAGTGTAGTGTATGGGCAGGCTGGCCACAAAGCCCCCTTTCCCCATTTATGGAGGGAAGGGTGGACGAGTAGCAGATCGGCTACACTTCACTTCCCAGAAGGCAGCACAGTTCAGCCGGATTTGAGTAAGACCACACAAAGCCGTGTTGGTCACATGATTCTTAGTAAATTAACCACAGTATGAACATTTTGGGAACCTGAAGCTAGGGATATACAATAGAGTACAGATTATCCAGAATTCATCTAATCAGCAGTATCAACCAACCATCTCAAACCGACAGCAGTTCTCAGTGGTGAAGGCCAACTTCCTAGTCTGTTTGAGGGCTCTGCTTTGCAACAACAGGACAACTAAAATGAGAGGGAAATAGCGGCTGCCATATTTATTTCCTTGTAATGCCAGTTGCCCTGTTGATCTTCTGGCATAAGTATTGTCTGAGTCAAAACCCTGGAACAAGCATATGGTTAATGCAGCAAAACATGAGTCAGCATAACTGATCTGCTGCATGCTTGTTCAGGGTCTATGGCTAAAAGTATTAGAGTCAAAGGATCAGGAGGGACTGCCAGGTGACTGGTATAGATAACAAGGAAATAAAGATGGAAGCCTTCACATACCTCTCACCTCAGGTATCCTTTAAAGGTCAACTGAAATGAGAGGGATATGGAGGCTGCCATATTTGTTTCCTTTTAAACAATACCAGTTGCCTGGCAGCCCTGGTGATCTATTTGGTTGCAGTAGTGTCTGAATAACACCAAGAACAAGCATGCAGCCAATCTTGTCAGATCTGACAATAATAGGGCTATGGCTAAACGTATTAGAGGCAGAGGATCAGCAAGGCTTCCAGGCAACTGGTATTGCTTAAAAGGAAATAAATATGTAAAAGGAAATAAATATGTAAAAGGAAATAAATATGTAAAAGGAAATAAATATGTAAAAGGAAATAAATATGGCAGCCTCCACACCTCTCGCTTCAGTTGTCCTTTAACCTCCTTAGCGGTAACCCCGAGCTGAGCTCGGGGTAAGCCGCCGCGGAGGATCTCTCAAACCCTGGTGGGGCGATTCCTGTCCTGTAAATTGCTGTACGCGCAGCCAGCACTTTGCTAGCTGCACGTCCAGCTCGATCGCCGCCTTGCGGCGATCGTCCGCACGCAGTGGCGGAAGAGGGCCCCCCGCCAGAGCCCTGCGCAGCCCGGACCAATCAGTCCCGGGCAGCGCAAAGGGCTGGCTCGGATGTGTCTGGCGTCAGGACGTCGGCTGACGTCCATGACGTCATTCCGATCGTCGCCATGGCGACAGGAGAAGCCAAACAGGAGATCGCGTTCTATACGCGATCTCCTGTTTACTGTTGTGGCCGGCGGCGATCGGACTAGAGGGACACATGCGCCCTCTAGTGGTGTTTTATGTAGCTACCACTCAAGTAGCTACATGAAACAAAAAAAAAAAAAATAAAAAAAAAATAAAAAAAAAAGTGCAATGCAGCCTCCTTGGCGGAAAAATTGAACCGCCAAGGAGGTTAAAGTAAATCTGAGATTGTGAAATACAAAGATCTGATACTTACCCCGGGCATCCTCCGGCCCCATGCACATGCGCAGAATAGCCGACTGGCGTGACTGAGCCAGATTACCGGGACTGATTGGAGCTGAACGGTGGCACTCGGGAGGACGACGAGGGACGCATCGGTGCACATGGCGCTGGTGGAAGCCCAGGTAAGTATCCAATCTATTTCACCATCTCAGGTACACTTTAACTGAAAACTGGTTCATCTATTATGCAAAGCTTGCTTGGCTTATAATAGTAATAAGTACTGAACGCAAAGAAGTCACACATAAATAAGCCAAGTTACTATGGCCTCGATTCGCATTAGCTCCAAAGCCTGGCAATATTACCGGTACTAACGCCAGCAGATAACCATACGTTGTGGTACATGGGTAATAGGAGTGTTGCTATAGGAACACCTCACGTTACTTGTGCAATGCACGTTACCATAGCAACACTTGCATTTATCATGTGCTGTGGGTCCTGCCAATTGCACAACCTCTAGTACTCTGCAGGCGCTAGTATCGTTAAAAGGAACTGAGGCATGAGACCTATGGAAGCTACTATGGCTTCAATTCATCAAGCATTACCGCATTCGGTAATGCTGAAAACAGCTGACTTAACGGAGCACTTTCGAAAATGTTAATTCAGCAAAGCTGTTACCGAATGAGAAGCTGAAATACAGAGCAATGAGATAAATTACCGACATGTGCTCAACACATGTCAGTAAATGTTAATTCATCAAGGTTACCACATTCGCTAACACATTCGGTGATTATCTCCAGCTCTCCTCTGTCGTTACAGGCTTCGAAAGCCTTCTGTGTGAATGTTTTCATGATTAGCAGGAGCAGGCAGCCTATAGAAACAGCCCCTGTTCTCCTGCAAGTGCCACTGATAGGTCACACAGGCTTCTCCACACAAGCTTCCAGACCCCCCAGGCAGTGAGCAGAGAGAACGGGACAAAAGA
Organism: Hyperolius riggenbachi; assembly: GCF_040937935.1. Taxonomy (NCBI): domain Eukaryota; kingdom Metazoa; phylum Chordata; class Amphibia; order Anura; family Hyperoliidae; genus Hyperolius; species Hyperolius riggenbachi. The sequence continues at coordinate 255,593,695 of NC_090654.1, forward strand.
TATCCCCAGATGTCCTTTGGTCGTTTAACCCTTTGAGTCCCTGTTTGAATATGCAAAGATGCAAGTGGTGAAATCACCAAGCATGGCATTTGTAAAGTCTCCAGGAAGTTTATCTACGTTGTGGCAAATAAGTAAAATGTTAAGAAACACTGATGGACAGATTCAGAGCAGCAGAGGCAGTACAAGTAACAGTAACTATAACACGTTTACATGTAAAGGGATGTCTGGATGCCTTCTATTGTTATCAGCTTGTAACAACACAGGGACATTCCAAGCTGCTCTGTACTGCTCTGCTGTTATTGAACAGCCTTTGATGAACTGAAGCCTTATGCTTCATACACACTTGAGATAACAGTCTTTGGAAAATGAAAGATCACAGACCAATTTTACCCCATTCCATGTAGTATGAGAGCCATACTCTACACAGTCTATTCTATGGAGCTGCACTCCCCATCAGATAAAATCTTTGCAAGAAGCTGCACACAAAGATGCCCGTACACACTCAAAAGATCATTATCTGCAAAAGATCTGTTCCTGCAAAAGATCCATTCCATGCAAAATGCATTATAGTCTATGAGATCTGCAGATCATCATACACACTTGGTTTAACAGACTTCATCTGCATATCTGGCAATCATCTGCAGATCTGAAAATCCACCCTGTTGAATCTGATCTGCAGATGATCTGCAGATGATTGTCTGTTAAACCAAGTGTGTATGATGATCTGCAGATCTCATAGACTATAATGCATTTTGCATGGAATGGATATTTTGCAGGAACAGATCTTTTGCAGATAATGATCTTTTGAGTGTGTACAGCATCTGTGTGTGCAGCATCCTGCAAAGATTTTATTTGTTGGGGAGTGCAGCTCCATAGAATAGACTGTGTAGAGTATGGCTCTCATACTACATGAAGGGTGGTAAGATTGGTCTGTGATCTTGCCTTTTCCAAAGACTTTTATCTCAAGTGTGTATGAAGCATTAGTACTTCGGTAACTTAACGAACCTCTACCACACATGTGAAAATATTGATGAATTAGCACAGTGAAGTGTAAAATACCGAATGCGGTATTTTAAGGACTGGGATTTTGTTATCGAACACCCTTTGATGAATTGAAGCCTATATTTCCTTTTAACAATACCAGTTGCCTGGCAGACATGCTGATCTTTCTGGTCAGTAGGGTCTAAATCACACACCTGAAACAAGAATGCAGCTAATCTCGTCAGATATGTGATCTGCATGCTTGTTCAGGGTCTGAAGTTAAGTGAATAGAGGCCTATAAGAGCAAATCCTAATCACCCTAAATCGCAGAATTCATGCTGAGCGAGTGACCATACATTACATTTGCTGTGTAGAAAATGAGAATACTTACTGCTGTCTGTCACAGCCTTCTTCTTTCCTGTAAAATGCAAAAATGAGACATTAGTCTGGCTATTCACTGAAGTATAAAGCAATGTTGTATTTTTGTTAATCCCAAAAGCTAAGTACAGATTCACAAATGACGATAAATTACACCTTGTCTAAAGCGAAGTGCACACACTGCTTTGAACTCTGCCAGGGTGGTCTTTATCATCCACCTCCAGATCGGGGATGAGCTCCGGATCAAATTCAGATGAAATTCAAACGATTTTCATTTGAAGGGGAGGGGGGGGGGGGGGGGGGGGAGCTTGGGGGGTTAACTTGTTATTTCTTCCCCCCCCCTGGTTTTTGCCCTCTACACCTATATTCATTTTATAGTCCGAAAAGTATGGTATAGAAGAAGTAATCTCTTCTAGATTAAAAATACCTTATAATTACCTTTCTCCGATGCTCCTGTCTGTTACAGTAGCCAGTAAAAATCTGACAAGTTTTGGACTAGTACATCTCCTTACGGGGAATTCTCTGGGTTTTCCTTTATATACAGTAGAGTCCAAGTTAAATGCAACACAACCAACCAGCAGAAATATCGCCAGCAGTACTCACAGTGGTGAAGGCCACTTGTAAGCGGTTTTTGGGCTCTGCTGTGCTTAAAAGGGAAGGTCAGATGAAATTTTTTTTAAAGCCAGTCTTACCATTTTCAATATGTCATTAATCACACTTCTGTGCAGCGCGATTAGTTTTTTCCCCTAACGGCCGCGTTAGCCTCAGTTTCTGGACCTGACCTCCAAGATTGGGTTCCCCAAATCCGGAAGATTGTGACCCCATGCAGGCGCAATAAATCTTCCTGTCACTTGTGGAACGCAGGCGCAGAAGAATTGCAGAGGGTGGGCAGAGCATGCGCATTCGTGCTTCCAGGAAATTGTGACGTCATGTCCGCCCTTCCTCCTGGCCTCCTCCCCGCAGCTCCGAGCAGTGTGCTATTAGGTTGCTCAGAGCAGTATGCTGCTCAGGCTGTGCGCTTGCGCTCTCTATCTCAAGCACAGATATGCTGTGCTGGGAGCACGCACGCTGTGGGGAGGCGAGAGGCAGGGAAATCATAGAAAGAAAGTAATAAAAACGAAGGGCTGTCATGACGCGTACATGTCAGCGCCTACAGTCAATGCGCATACGCTGGCCAATACACAGATAGGGAGTGTGCCTGCGAACCGCCCAGCAGGAAGTTCTAGAGGAAACTATAATGTAATAAGATACTTCCGGGGTCACGTGCCACTACCGGAGCGATTTCCTCCCGAACAGAGGGAGTAATCAACATAATCAGAATGCGGTTATAATCTATGGACAAGGCAGAAGAGAGGAAGGTATTTTTATTAATTTCGCCACCTTGTGTGCTTCATTTTTACAATAAATTATGTATAAATGTTTTAGTCAGCGTTTGCCCATTGTAAAATCTTCCCTCTCCGATTTATATGGCGACATTTTTTACTGCTGGCAGGTGATGTCATTGGAAGGAGATGCTGCTTTTTTTTTTTTTTTTTTTTTTTTTTTTTGGGTAGTTGGAAACAGCTGTTAATTCCCACAATGCAGCAAGGCTCCCACAGTGTGATGTCAGAACCATGGTCCTGACATCACACCGTGGGAGGGGCTTCACCACAATACCAGCCATACAGAGCCCCCTGATGATCAGTTTGTGAAAAGGAAAATATTTCTCATGGAAATGGGGATATCAACTACTGCTTGGGATGAAGTTCAATTCTTGGTTATGGTTTCTCTTTAAGGCTGGTTTCACAGTGGGACATTAAGGGAAGAAAAAAAAATTAAAATCCATATCCACTTACCTGGGGCTTCCTCCAGCCCGTGGAAGGCAGGAGGTTCCCTCGCCGCCGCTCCGCAGGATCCCGGTGGCGACCCGACCTGGCCAGGCCGGCTGCCAGGTCGGGCTCTTCTGCGCTCCAACGACGGGCTTTTCTGCGTTCCACACGGACTGCGCAGAACTACTGCGCCTGCGCAGTACAGCCCGTAGGACGTCCGATGTCGTCAGCGCGCCCCCGTGAAGTGCAGATTGGAGCGCAGAAGAGCCCGACCTGGCAGCCGGGCATGGCCAGGTCAGTCACCGGGAGCGGCTGCGAGGGCACCTCCTGCCTTGCACGGGCTAGAGGAAGCCCCAGGTAAGTTGATATGGATTTTTATTTTTTTCTCCCTTCCTGAACCTTCCCTTTAAAGTCCCACATTACAGCAGCTTGTAACGCAGCCCAACTCACAGCACTGAAAAATCAATGTGCTGTTCACAGTGCCCACATTGCGTTACAGTATAAACGCTGCACGTTTAATGAAAGTGCAGCATGCTGTGCGTTATACTAGTACTTTGCTGCATTACACTGCTTGCACATGCTCAGTAATGTCTGTTTTTTTCATTTGTGAAGCATGCGCCATTTTCATAGTATTTGTTATTGCAAAAAAAAAAAAAAAAAATTATATATATATATATATATATATATATATATATATATATATATATATATATATATATATATATATATATATATATATATATATATATATATATATATATATATATATATATATATATATATATATATATATACATATATACATATATACATATATATACACATATATACATATATACATATACACATACATATATACATATATACATATATACATATATACATATATATATACATACATATACATACATATACATACATACATACATACATACATACATACACACACACACATATACAGTGGTGTGAAAAACGATTTGCCCCCTTCCTGATTTCTTATTCGTTTGCATGTTTGTCACACGTAAATGTTTCTGCTCATCAAAAACCGTTAACTATTAGTCAAAGATAACATAATTGAACACAAAATGCAGTTTTAAATGATGGTTTTTATTATTTAGTGAGAAAAAAAACCTCAAAATCTACATGGCCCTGTGTGAAAAAGTGATTGCCCCCCTTGTTAAAAAATAACTTAACTGTGGTTTATCACACCTGAGTTCAATTTCTGTAGTCACCCCCAGGCCTGATTACTGCCACACCTGTTTCAATCAAGAAATCACTTAAATAGGAGATATCTGACACAGAAGTAGACCAAAAGCACCTCAAAAGCTAGACATCATGCCAAGATCCAAAGAAATTCAGGAACAAATGAGAACAAAAGTACTGTAATTGAGATCTATCAGTCTGGTAAAGGTTATAAAGCCATTTCTAAAGCTTTGGGACTCCAGCAAACCACAGTGAGAGCCATTATCCACAAATGGCAAAAACATGGAACAGTGATGAACCTTCCCAGGAGTGGCCAGCCGACCAAAATTACCCCAAGAGCGCGGAGAAAATTAATCTGAGGCGCCGCAAAAGACCCCAGGACAACATCTAAAGAGCTGCAGACCTCACTTGCCTCAATTAAGGTCAGTGTTCACGACTCCACCATAAGAAAGAGACTGGGCAAAAATGGCCTGCATGGCAGATATCCAAGGCGCAAACCACTTTTAAGCAAAAAGAACATTAAGACTCGTCTCAATTTTGCTAAAAAACATCTCAATGATTGCCAAGACTTTTTGGAAAATACCTTGTGGACCGACGAGATAAAAGTTGCACTTTCTAAAAGGTGCGTGTCCCATTACATCTGGCGTAGAAGTAACACAGCATTTCAGCAAAAGAACATCATACCAACAGTAAAATATGGTGGTGGTAGTGTGATGGTCTGGGGTTGTTTTGCTGCTTCAGGACCTGGAAGGCTTGCTGTGATAGATGGAACCATGAATTCTACTGTCTACCAAACAATCCTGAAGGAGAATGTCCAGCCACTGTTCGTCAACTCAAGCTGAAGCGATCTTGGGTGCTGCAGCAGGACAATGACCCAAAACACACCAGCAAATCCACCTCTGAGGGCCCTTTTCCACCTGCAATCGCTAGCGTTCACGCTGAACGCTAGCGATTGCTGAATCGCAAAACCGGCGATTCCCCCGACGTTTGCGGCCGCGATTTTGCTATGCTATGCACTGCATAGCAAAATCGCGGCAATTATCGCTCCGCCGCGCGTTCGCGTTCCCCGCAAAAACGAATCGCGGTAGTGGAAATGACCTACCGCGATTCCCATGTTAAAAAGCAAACCGTAGCGATTGTAAAATCGCTAGCGGTTTGCGGTTTTGCGATTCAGCATCGCAAACGCCGCTAGTGGAAAAGGGCTGAAGAAAAACAAAATGAAGACTTTGGAGTGGCCTAGTCAAAGTCCTGACCTGAATCCTATTGAGATGTTGTGGCATGACCTTAAAAAGGCGGTTCATGCTAGAAAACCCTCAAATAAAGCTGAATTACAACAATTCTGCAAGGATGAGTGGGCCAAAATTCCCCCAGAGCGCTGTAAAAGACTTGTTGCACGTTATCGCAAGTGCTTGATTGCAGTTATTGCTGCTAAAGGTGGCCCAACCAGTTATTAGGTTCAGGGGGCAATTTCTTTTTCACACAGGGCCATGTAGGTTTTGAGTTTTTTTTCTCACTCAGGGCTTGTTTCCACTATCGCGAATTTGCATGCGTCCAACGCATGCAGATCCGCACATGTAATACAAGTGGATGGGCCTGTTTCCACTGTAGCGTTGTTGAGGTGCGTTTTTTTCAGCGTGAAAAAAACGCACAAAAGAGCCAACGATTTCGCCTGCGTCGGGAATCCGTGCGAATCGCCGCTAATGTATTTAATAGTAAAAACGCATGCGTTTGTTACATGCGTTTTTACCCGCGATTTCGCGTGCGATTTCGCACCCTTTTCAATTTTATTTTGCCCTGGCAGTGTCATGGTTAATTTCGCATGGCACCCTGCCATGCGAAATCGCATGCGAAATCGCGGGTAAAAACGCATGTGGAAACGCATCCACATGCGTTTTTACAAGCGTCGGAATGCGGCCGAAATCGCGTCGCAACAGTGGAAACAAGCCCTCAATAATAAAAACCATCATTTAAAACTGCATTTTGTGTTCAATTATGTTATCTTTGACTAATAGTTAACGGTTTTTGATGAGCAGAAACATTTAAGTGTGACAAACATGCAAAAGAATAAAAAAATCAGGAAGGGGGCAATTAGTTTTTCACACCACTGTGTGACCAAGTTTGCACACATTTTAGGAGGAATGTTGGTCCACTCCTCTTTGCAGATCATCTCGTAGGCCTGGAACCCACTGAAATCCGCAAACGCAAAACGCAACCGCTAGCGTTTTGTCTGAGCGGTTTGCAAGTGGATTCATGCGCGTTTTCGGTCGCGTTTTGCAACAGTGTATTTTTTTCCTCAGCAGTTGTGTAGCGTTTTGCGTTTTTATCCTGATTGGTCCTGTGAATTATTTTTAAATTTGTTACAGTGTGCTGAACCGCAAAACGCTAGCAAAACCGCTCAGTTTAGGTTTTGCTGAGCGTTTCTGCTAGCGTTTCAATACTTTACATTGAAGCGCTAACGCTCCCAAAATGCTGCAGGTCCTGCGTTTGCCTTTCTGGGAAACGCAAACGCTCCTGTGGAAGTTGCCCCATCCATTATCAGCTGAGCGTTTTGGCAAACCGCTAGCGTATCGCAGCGCTGCCAAAATGCTCAAATAAACGCTCTTGTGGGTTCCAGCCCTAAATCCCTAAGGTTTCGAGGCTGTCTCTGTGCAACTCTGAGCTTGAGCTCCCTCTATAGGTTTTCTATTGGATTAAGGTCCGGAGACTGACTAGGCCACTCCATGACCTTAATGTGCTTCTTCTTGAGCCACTCCTTTGTTGCCTTTGCTGTATGTTTTGGGTCATTGTCGTGTTGGAACACCCATCCACGACCCATTTTCAGTTTCCTGGCAGATGGAAGGAGGTTGTCGTTCAGGATTTCACGATACATGGCTCCGTCCATTTTCCCGTTAATGCAATTAAGTTGTCCTGTGCCCTTAGCAGAAAAACACCCCCAAAGCAAAATGTTTCCACCCCCATGCTTGACGGTGGGGACGGTGTTTTGGGGGTCATAGGCAGCATTTTTCTTCCTCCAAACACAGCAAGTTGAGTTAATGCCAAAGAGCTCTATTTTGGTCTCATCAGATCAAAGCACCTTCTCCCAGTCACTCACAGAATCATTTAGGTGTTCATTGGCAAACTTCAGACGGGCCTGCACATGTGCCTTCTTGAGCAGGGGGACCTTGCGAGCCCTGCAGGATTTTAATTGCGGTGTAATGTGTTTCCAATGGTTTTCTTGGTGACTGTGGTCCCTGCTTATTTGAGGTCATTCACTAACTCCTCCCGTGTAGTTCTAGGATGCTTTTTCACCTTTCTCAGAACCAATGACACCCCACGAGGTGAGATCTTGCGTGGAGCCCCAGAACGAGGTCGATTGATGGTCATTTTGTGCTCCTTCCATTTTCGAACAATCGCACCAACAGTTGTCACCTTCTCTCCCAGCTTCTTGCTAATGGTTTTGTAGCCCATTCCAGCCTTGTGCAGGTCTACAATTTTGTCTCTGACATCCTTGGACAGCTCTTTGGTCTTTACCATGTTGGAGAGTTTGGAGTCTGCTTGATTGATTGATTCTGTGGACAGGTGTCTTTTATACAGGTGACTAGTTAAGACAGGTGTCCTTAATGAGGGTGACTCATTGAGTAAAAGTGTCTAACCACTCTGTGGGAGCCAGAACTCTTAATGGTTGGTAGGGGTTCAAAAACTTATGTCACTCAATGAAATGCAAATCAGTTGCTATCTTTTATTTAAGGTTATTTTTTCGATTTTCCTTTTGATGTGTTATCTGCCACTGTTAAAATAAACCTACCATTGAAATAATACTGTTCTGAGACTTTTCATTTCTTTGTCATTGGACAAACTTACAAAATCAGTGAGGGGTCAAATTATATATATATATATATATATATATATATATATATATATATATATATATATATATATATATATATATATATATATATATATATATATATGCTGTGATATTCAGTGCAGGAGAGGAGGGAAGAGTCCGATATAGTGATTAGCCACATGGCTAATTAATATTCACTGCACTGTGCTGACATAACGTGTTTACTTCCTGGAGCGGCCGCTTTGTGCGACGACTGGCTGGCAGGACCAAGTGATGCGGAGTGTTCCGATCACGTGGTCTCCACAGTCTTTTGACGCATGCGCCATTTTCGTTGTATCAGTATGGAACGAAAACAGCACACCAGTCCAACTTCAACACCACCATGCGTTTCTTTAGGGGCACGTTATACGACCTTAATGTCCCCTAAAACGCAACGTCTTGGTGTGAAAGAACCCTAAAGGGATACATCCATGCTACATAAAAAAAATAAAAAAGTCCACTTATCTGGGGCTTCCTCCAACCCCTGGCAGCCGTCCTGTGCCCTCGCCGCAGCTCCGGTGGACTCCGCTGCAGAAGCTGACCTCGCCAGGTTGGCTTCTTGTGCACTCCACCACGTAGGTCATGTGGTCTAGCAGACGTCACCAGGTGTATACTGCGCAGGCATAGTAGTTCTGCGTCTGCGCTGTACAGACCATGTGACCTACGTGGTGGAGTGCACAAGAAGCCGACCAGGAAGCCGACCTGGCGAGGTCAGCTTCTGCAGCCGAGTCCACCGGGAGCCACCGGAGCTGTGGCGAGGGCACAGGACAGCTGCCAGAAGACCCCGGTAAGTGGATTTTGATTTTTTATTTAGCTTGGACTTTCCCTTTAAAGACTGGGTTCCATAGCTTTTCCAAGGTTAACATACTGTCTATTACTGTATGTTAACATTTAATACAGAGTTCAAGGTATGTATATAGAACATTCCGTACAGATCACCTGCCAGAACAAAAGATGTCAACACCAGTTATACATTTCAGTACGTAAATCAGGGAGAGGAAATATTTTACAATGGGCAAACACTGACTGTTATTTTCACTACAGTTACTCTTTAATTGACTTTCACAAACAGAAGCATACCCAGAGACAAAAAAAAAAAATAAAAAAAAAAAAAATCTGCTGGGGTACAGTGCCATACCCTCAACCTGTGGTTTACCCCATAACATTTCCGGAAGACAGACTATGGACTTACCACTACGGGAAATTTTGTAGAAGAGGACACCCGTGACAGCTAGGCTAACCCACAGCTCATCATAGGCTTTATAGTATGGTTTAACCATAGTCCACCAAGCTGAAAGACGCGCTTGATACATCTGAAAAGGAAACGATATGGATTTAATTCATGAACCATTTGATTTTCAACGACAGCAACAAAATGTATAAAGGCTATTTCAGGCAGGAGGGGGGGGGGGGGGGGGGGGGTTAGAGTAGTACTTTTTTTTTCTCACCCCTTCCTTTCAATTAAGCTTAATTTATAAAGTAATTAGTATTACGCAGCGCACAAAACGTAGTGATGTCACAAACATTGGAGCGCAGACTGTAATGCTGGGTACACGATGGGACAGACATGGGGTTAACATCCTGTGTTTACACATTAGCTGCTCTGCTGTGGCAGCCAGCTGGCACAGCTGGGAGCTAAAATTACAGTTGTGATTATTCACAGATGAGGGGGAATTAGACAGGCTAAATTATATACATACAGGGTGCATTTCTATATTTTTTCCCTCTGTCCTGTGCAAGATGTGAACAAAGTCTAAAAGTGCCCATACAGCTAGCAATGATGGGCAGATTCGGCCAAGAGACAAATCTCTCTCTGATCAAATCTGATCGAGAGAGATTTGTGGGGTGCCCATACACCACAGGCCAATTCCCGATCAATTTCAACAAGAAATCTCTCTGGAATCGGCCTTGTGACACAGTCTCGCCACCTGTACTGTTTGTGCATTAATACATTACCTGTCCTGTGTCTGTCTTCTGTGCCCGTCCGTCTTCAAATCTGCCGCTCTTCCCTATACTCACCGGCGCATGAGTAGTCACACACATGCTATGCGCTGGCAGTGTGTATGAAAAGTGTAGCGGCGGATTCAGAAGAGGACAGGCACCGCGACACACGACAGGCAATGTACAAATGTACGTACACAATACATGCATGAACGCGCCAGGAGTTCTGTCGCTTTTCCCGATATTGCTCACCGTTACGATTTCGCACCCACCAACCACGATGGCCAAACATCTTGCAGCATGTCCGATCAACTAATGAGACCAATTACGACCGAAATTGGTTGCATTGTCGATCGCACGTGCACTTGGCGCCACTGTTTTTCAACCGATTCGATCATAATACTCAGTCAGGACGTGAACTCTTTGACCCGGAAAAGAATACAATGTACTTAATCTTAAAAATGTGAAGGCAATCGCCGGATAAAAAAAAATAATAATTTGTGAGCGTTTTTCGTTTTTTTCTTATACCTTCTATTGTAGCGAAATCGGCCCGAAAATGGTACATGCAGCGCTTTTGTGAATGGAAAGCAGACGAAACGCGCTGATATGAACTAACTCATAAGGATTCAATGCACAAGGTATTTTAGGGCGTTTTTCAAAGTTGCCGGCGCTCAAAAAAAGCGCAAAACGCCCTAGGTATGAACAAGCACTAAAGGTATGTTGTGATTAATTAGTGTAAAGGCCCATTTCCACTAGTTACAGATTTGCAGCGTTACCCTGCAGCATGCGAGCTGTACAGGGAAACACTGCCCATCAGTAGCATGGCTTGCCGTCCGGATCGTACTGCAGTGTGTATCTGGACGGCATACTGCAGATTTATAAAGCACACAGCTGAAACCTAAGCCGAACACGGAACATTAAGCAATTTGGGCTGTGGCTATGCAGCAGAGGAACGGACGAGGCTCCCAACGGAAATAAAACCAAGCACCACTACTGTGGAAAAAAATACATAGCAAAATTTAGAATACATGTAAACACATACAAATAAAAAAAAAGTATGTTTCTTCCAGAGTAAAATATGCTATAAAGTACTTTCCTCCTACATATGTTGCTGTATCTTACAGTAGTAGAAATCTGAAGATGTGGACAGGACTAGTCCATCTCTTAATCAGGGTTTCTCAGTATTTTAACTATTCTTTACAGAAGCACTTCCTGGAAAGGATCTATATAAAGATGCAGCAACCGCAACCCACCCCCCAACTGTTTGCACAGTATTCTAGAGGTGCATACATACGTCAGACTATAGTCTTTAGAAAATGAAAGCTCACAGACCAATCTTACCACCCTTCATGTAGTATGAGAGCCATATTCTACAGTCTTTTCTATGGAGCTGAACTCCACATCAGAAAAAAATCTTTGCAAGATGCTGCACACACAGATGCTGTACAGACACAAAAGATCCGTTCCTGCCAAAAATCCATTCCTGCAAATTGCAATGATAGTCTATGAGATCTGCAGATCATCATACACACATGATTTAACTGACATTCATCTGCAGATCAGATCCACCAGAATGGATTTTCAGATCTGCGGACGATTGCTTGATCTGCAGATGAATGTCAGTTAAATCATGTGTGTATGATGATCTGCAAATCTCATAGACTATCATTGCAATTTGCAGGAATGGATTTTTGGCAGGAACAGATCTTTGGCAGGAACGGATCTTTTGTGTCTGTACAGCATCTGTGTGTGCAGCATCTTGCAAAGATTTTTTTCTGATGTGGAGTTCAGCTCCATAGAAAAGACTGTGTAGAGTATGGCTCTCATAATACATGAAGGGTGGCAAGATTGGTCTGTGATCTTTCATTTTCCAAAGACTATAGTCTGATGTGTGTATGAGCCTTAAGAGTTGGATGGAGTAACTGCCATTTTCTATGTGCTTTTGAACATAAAGAAAATCCCCCATAAGCAGATGGGCTAGTCCAAAACTTGTCAGATTTCTCCTAACCATTGTAAGAGACCGCAACATAGGAGCAAAGTAATTTATAGCATACTTTTGTCTGGGAGAAATGTTCTATTTCTGTGTTTTCATGCAAAATATAAAAGTTTTAAATAGTACAATTTTTTTAATAGTGGTCTTTTAACCTCCCTGGCAGTCTGATTCTTTTTGGATTTGAAAGCGGTGCAATTTTAGACGCTGAAACCCGGGAAAATAAATAAATCACACCGCAGAGAAATCTGCAGCAGCCCCAGCAATTAGGCTTTGTTCACAGCAAAAATCGAAATCTATGACAATTTTTTTTGCGCCTCCCTGCGCACTTCGATTTTGTATAAAGCGTTTTTCTAAGTGCTTTTGCAGAGCAATTCTGGTTTTTCACTTCTTTCACCCGGAAAGCGCTGGGGAAAATTCATGAAGGCGCTGGGGAAAATCGCTATACAAAGCGTTATTCTCAAGCGCTTTGCGGTTTCCCTATACCTTCCATTGAGACAAATCGCCCCAAAAATGGTACAGGCAGTGCTTTGGTGAGTGGATCATAATCGAACCGCTCAGGTGTGAACACTCTCATAAGGAATCATCGCACAAGCGCTTTTGAAAATTGCCGAACAGTTCTCCCTCCGTTCTCCTGGTGGTGCTTAAGTGTAGTGAGATCATCGTCTGTTGTCATGACGACTAACAATCTCATCCAAGGGATGCAGACACTCGGAGAACAGGAAGGAGAATGGCTGCATGGATCCCCCGGGAGGTGAGTAAAAACACCCGCTGCGCACTATGCTCTGCACAGTCCTGCCGGCGGCTCCACGAGTCATGCTCGCGGTTACCGCTCCTGCCTTGTTTTTTCCACCCCCGAGCCTGACTCGTAATAACCTCCAAGGAGGTTAAGCTGAGTTTGGTGCGGTGCACAAGCCAGAAGTCTTGTATCCAAATGTAATTTCATTAAATGTGCGCCACGGCTTTTGACCTTGCACTGCACACACGATTTATTTCTTCTATACGGTTTTGCCAAGCAGTGGAGAGATTATATTCTTCCTCTACACATATCCATCTTCTGGTTTTGTACTGCAGAATGCTATATTCATGCATTCCCTGCTGCTGTTTGAGGTGTATTGTTGCACTCCATCTCCTTATTTTAATATTCTGCATTACTAAAATCTTCCATAAGAAAGTGCACAAAGTCTAAACCAGTGGTCCTCAAACTAAGCCCCCGGGCCAAATGCGGCCCCTTGAGGCTTTTTTTTACCCCCCCCCCACACACACACAAAATATATTACTTATAGATGCGGTCAGCTACATCTTTAAATATTGGTGGTCCACATATAGAATAGTAGTGCTGGCACCACCCATCCACATGGAAGCAAGATCGCAGTAATTTGCTGTTTTCCAATCAAATTCCACATCAGGTGACACTGCTGTCCAACTGGACTTCAGGTTGTCACCTGGGAATGCTTCACTGTATTGCCCGCAAAGACGACATTTTATGTATATTCCGGCCCCCCAGCAGTCTGAAGTATGTTGACCCGGCCCTTGACCAAAAACGTTTAGGGACCCCTAGTCTAAACCGATACTATTTCAGTGCTACGAATATCTGGCACTAGTCTAGTTTAGGGGACTTAACAGAAATTTCATAGGGAGCAGTTTTGCAATCATAGCACCCTCTACAGCACAAAATGTTTTGATTGGCTGAATAGTGTGGCCATAGATTACTACAAACTATCCGAAGCTTAGCAGTTCCAGAGGGTGCTGTCCATCCAATCATGCAGGGCTGTGGAGTCGGAGTTGGAGTCGAGGAGGCGGGACAATTTTGGGCACCCGGAGTCGGAGTTTCATAAACTGAGGAGTCGGAGTCGCATGATTTTTGTACAAAATCCACAGCCCTGTTAAGTATTAGACTGAGGAGTCGGAGTCGGAGTATTTTGGGTACCCGGAGTCGGAGTAGTGGTTTCAGAAACTGAGGAGTCGGAGTATTTTTGTACCGACTCCACAGCCCTGCAATCATGTTAGTGGAATTTCCCCATGTTGTTTTCTGCTGGGTCCCTTAGGCCTCTTTCACAGTGGGACGTTAAAGTCGCACGTTATAAAATACTTTAACGCAGAGTAACGCACAGCAATACAAAGTCTGTGCGACATTCACAGGGCACATGTTGCGTTAGTATGTAACGTGTAGCGTTATTAGAAAGTGCTGCATGCTGTGCGTTTAGCAATGTATCTGCTGCGTTATGTGTGTTGCACTCAGTAATTTGTGTTTTTTTTTTTTTTTTAAATGTAACGCATGCGCCGTTTTCGTTCCATCAGTATGCAACGAAAACGTCGCACCAAGAGACACACAACGTAGTGCAAAATAATGTCCAATTTCATAACCTACATGCGCCGCGTTAGGGGCACGTTGTGCGACTTTAACGTCGCATCAAACGCAACGTCCCACTGTGAAAGAGGCCTAAAACTAGACTAGCTCCAATATCTTAACATTAAGCTTAACCAATTGGACAGGTGACAGCCAATACGCTCTCCTCTTCTGTGTAGACTACTAGGACCTGTTCTGGAAGTCTGAGAATCCTGCTAGTTTTCGGTCAGATGCCCTTTCACGATGGTAGCAAGTTAGACGATGGGAGGGCTGGAGTTGGAACTATAACGCAAGTATCAGTCAGGGTCTTTAGTTTACAACTAGACTGGTGTTTGTTTCTGTTATTTGCTACAATATGCAGCGATCTATAAAGCAGCAATCACAATTTTATAAATCGTATTACAACTGTCTTTCAATCCAATGTTCCTACCATATACAAGGGCATGGTATATGGTTGGAGCATTGGCAATAATGGTAAACTCAGGGCTTGTTCCCACCTAGGGTGTTTTCATTTTTTTTTTTTAAGTGCCGGCGATTTTCTAAATCGCCCTGAAAGCGCTTGTGCAATGATTCCCTATGAGAGAGTTCACATCTGAGCGGTTCGTTTCCGATCCGCTCAGCAAAGCGCTGCCTGTTCCACTTTGAGCGTTTCTGCTCAATGGAAGCTATAGGGAAATCGCAAAGCGCTTGAGAGATAGAGATAGAGAAATAGTTTATAGAGATTTCCCCAGCGCTTTGATGAATAAATACATTGTATCAATTCATTTCCGGGTGAAAGAGAAAACAGAATCTGTCTGCAAAAGCGCTTAGAAAAACGCTTTATACAAAATCGAAGTGCGCAGGTAAGCACAGGAAAAAAAAAAAAATCGTTCAAAAATTTTAAAACTGCTGACGTCATCAATTACGATTTCTGCAAAAGCGCATAGAAAAAAAATAACTCTTAATAAATCGCTCAGCGATTGTAATAGCACTGGCGATTTATGATGTGAACAAAGCCTGAATGTTTTTAGGATGTGGGAAGAATCTGCAATACCCAATAAAAAAAAAAAAAAAAAACATATGTAAATTTCATCCTCCGTGTGTGGTGGTAACAGCATGCAATAATCGCAAATTAATGCAACAGAAACCCCCAGCCGCTGTGTCCACCCCCAGATACGGTATATTTTACCTATCACAACGTCTGCGCTGAATGCCTCTCTGCCCCATTCCCACATTCATGCCCCACGTGACAACTGACATTTAGCTTGTAGGGCACACGTGCTGAAAGGAAACCAGAGCCGACTAACAAAGTTTTATACATAACTGTGGCTTCCTCTAGCCCCATCCGCATGGATCACTCCCACGCTGCCGTCCTCAGCCTTGTATAAAAAAAAACCTTTTTATTTAAATCAACTCTGGTACACTTTAAGCGCAATGACGACAGCGGACTGGTATACTACATGGTCATAGGGGAAGGAGACACACCCACACATAAAACATTAGGGGGGCAGTGGCATCACAGCCAATCCCGAAAAAAATTCATACTGCCAGCCATTTGCAGCTGCCCTGCGCCCAAAACGTTAAAAAAACGATCCTTCAGTCCCACGGCGCGGATCACTTTCTTAATTCGCCATCCACTGCATCCTTGTTTCACGCTCCCGTCACCGGGAGAATAATGCGCAAGAGAGATTTTCTTGTACTGTGCCTGCGCAGGACGCTCCCACCATGGGAGCGCATACAAGAACGTGCATGGCCAGGGCCGCGCAGGGGATGGCGACTGAAGAAAGTGAGTTGCAGCAGGGGACTGGAGGATCGTTTGGTATCATCGCGGGCACAGGGCACCTGCAAAGGGCTGACAGAAGGCCCAGGTAGGTGAAACTTTCTTTTTTAAGTCTTCAGACCCACTTTAAAATAGTTTTGATAGTACTTTTCCAACTACTTTTTCAAATGCAAAGTTCATTCGAAATAGGAGAGTAGAAATAATCTCCAAAGTAAAAACAAAGAAAAAAAAAAGTCAATTGTATATGGGCCACTGCCCGGTATACACACAGCATGCTGTACGTTATCCAACAACATCCGCCGCACCACACCCAATATGAACGTACAATAGAGAGATCACTGAACCCTGTTGGATCGAGTGGGTTTTCACTTTTGACGTTTTTTTCTTTATAGGCTATTGCTGGGCTCCATACAAGTTAGATGATTACTGATTGGATAACATGTTTTGTTTTAATATGGGTGAATTAGAACATAACAAGCATTTAAAGTGGACTTAAACTCTTGCACCAGAAAGAAGAAAAATACAGAAATACACCCTGTATGTACTTGGAGAGTTTACCCTGTTTAATTCCCCCTCACCTGTGACTAATTACCACCATAATTTCATCTCTTGATGGTGTCAGCTCCGGAATCTCCTCTGCCATGGCAGAGCAGGTAATTTGTAAACACAGAAAGTTAACTATGTCTGCATCCATTAAAGCAGGAAGTAGACACACTGCAGATTTATTGATGATTTGTATCAGCTGTAACACAGCATCATTTCCTTCAAAGAAAAACATTTTTCTCATATCTTTTAGAGCAGAGAGGCAGCTCTGAGTTCAGGTCTCCCTGTTGGCAATGTCAGACGTGACCCTTCAGCAGCCATACTATCACCTACACATAAACCCAGCGCATGGCGGGCCCGGGATCCTCCTCACAGCCCGTCCTTTACTAACAAGTGCCGTATTGTAACTGGTGAAAAATCGGTGATGAAGCACTGAACACCCGTCACGCATCCGATCCTATAATTTGTAGTTTATCCTCCATGTCACTGCTGTATGAAATCCCATGATCACTGCAGCTGCATCCCTCCCCAGCACAACCCATCCACCCCCATATCACCGGCACCCACCGTGTACAGTCCACAGCAGCGATACTTCTACACTGGAAGGTCACCGTAGACTTCAGCACCGCTAAGAGAAGGAAGCGGAAGTGATGTCACCGTAACGAGACGAGAGCAGCCCACATGACCTTCAGCAATCAGCATGTGCGCTGTGATTGGCTGCGGGAGACAACTCTATAGTGTGTCTGTATATATGCGGCCTGTAGGGGGTGCTGTACTCTCGTGTGTGTGTATTTGTGTGACCTATGTGTCCTGAGAGAATGCTGCACTCCTCTGTGTGTGTGTCCTGAGGGAATGCAGCACTCCTCTTCCTCTGTATGTGTGTCCTGAGGGAATGCTGCACTCCTATTCCTCTGTGTGTGTCCTGAGGGAATGATGCACTCCTCTGTGTGTGTGTCCTGAGGGAATGCTGCAACTCCTCTTCCTCTGTGTGTGTGTCCTGAGGGAATGCTGCACTCCTATTCCTCTGTGTGTGTCCTGAGGGAATGCTGCACTCCTCTGTGTGTGTGTCCTGAGGGAATGCTGCACTCCTCTGTGTGTGTGTCCTGAGGGAATGCTGCACTCCTCTTCCTCTGTGTGTGTGTCCTGAAGGAATGCTGCACCCCTCTTCCTCTGTGTGTGTGTCCTGAGGAAATGCTGAACTCCTATTCCTCTGTGTGTGTCCTGAGGGAATGCTGCACTCCTCTGTGTGTGTGTCCTGAGGGAATGCTGCACTCCTCTGTGTGTGTGTCCTGAGGGAATGCTGCACTCCTCTTCCTCTGTGTGTGTGTCCTGAGGGAATGCTGCACTCCTCTTCCTCTGTGTGTGTCCTGAGGGAATGCTGCACTCCTCTTCCTCTGTGTGTGTGTCCTGAGGGAATGCTGCACTCCTCTTCCTGTGTGTGTCCCGAGGGAATGCTTCACTCCTCTTCCTCTGTGTGTGTCCTGAGGGAATGCTGCACTCCTCTGTGTGTGTGTGTCCTGAGGGAATGCTGCACTCCTATTCCTCTGTGTGTGTCCTGAGGGAATGCTGCAACTCCTCTGTGTGTGTCCTGAGGGAATGCTGCACTCCTCTGTGTGTGTGTCCTGAGGGAATGCTGCACTCCTTTGTGTGTGTGTGTCCTGAGGGAATGCTGTACTCCTCTTCCTCTGTGTGTGTGTGTCCTGAGGGAATGCTGCACTCCTCTTCCTGTGTGTGTCCCGAGGGAATGCTGCTCTCCTCTTCCTCTGTGTGTGTGTCCTGAGGGAATGCTGCACTCCTCTTCCTCTGTGTGTGTGTCCTGAGGGAATGCTGCACTCCTCTGTGTGTGTGTCCTGAGGGAATGCTGCACTCCTATTCCTCTGTGTGTGTCCTGAGGGAATGCTGCACTCCTCTTCCTCTGTGTGTGTGTCCTGAGGGAATGCTGCACTCCTCTGTGTGTGTGTCCTGAGGGAATGCTGCACTCCTCTGTGTGTGTGTGTGTCCTGAGGGAATGCTGCACTCCTCTTCCTCTGTGTGTGTGTCCTGAGGGAATGCTGCACTCCTCTTCCTCTATGTGTGTGTGTCCTGAGGAAATCCTGCACTCCTCTTCCTCTGTGTGTGTGTCCTGAGGGAATGCAGCACTCCTCTTCCTCTGTGTGTGTGTCCTGAGGGAATGCTGCACTCCTCTTCCTCTGTGTGTGTGTCCCGAGGGAATGCTGCACTCCTCTTCCTCTGTGTGTGTGTCCTGAGGGAACGCTGCACTCCTCTTCCTCTGTGTGTGTCCTGAGGGAATGCTGTACACCTCTGTCTGTGTGTCCTGAGGGAATGCTGCACTCCTCTTCTTCTGTGTGTGTGTGTCCTGAGGTAATGCTGCACTCCTCTTCCTCTGTGTGTGTCCTGAGGGAATGCTGCACTCCTCTTCCTCTGTGTGTGTCCTGAGGGAATGCTGCACTCCTCTTCCTCTGTGTGTGTGTCCTAAGGGAATGCTGCACTCCTCCTGTGTTTGTCCCGAGGGAATGCTGAACTCCTCTTCCTCTGTGTGTGTGTCCTGAGGGAATGCTGCACTCCTCTTCCTCTGTGTGTGTGTCCTGAGGGAACGCTGCACTCCTCTTCCTCTGTGTGTGTCCTGAGGGAATGCTGTACGCCTCTGTGTGTGTGTCCTGAGGGAATGCTGCACTCCTCTTCCTCTGTGTGTGTCCTGAGGGAATGCTGTACTCCTCTTCCTGTGTGTGTCCTGAGGGAATTCTGCACTCCTCTTCCTGTGTGTGTCCTGAGGGAATGCTGCACTCCTCTTCCTCTGTGTGTGTGTCCTGAGGGAATGCTGCACTTCTCTTCCTCTGTGTGTGTCCTGAGGGAGTGCTGCACTCCTCTTCCTCTGTGTGTGTCCTGAGGGAATGCTGTACTCCTCTTCCTGTGTGTGTCCTGATGTAATGCTGCACTCCTCTTCCTCTGTGTGTGTGTCCTGAGGGAATGCTGCACTTCTCTTCCTCTGTGTGTGTCCTGAGGGAATGCTGCACTCCTCTTCCTCTGTGTGTGTGTCCTGAGGGAATGCGGCACTCCTCTTCCTCTGTGTGTGTGTCCTAAGGGAATGCTGCACTCCTCCTGTGTTTGTCCCGAGGAAATGCTGAACTCCTCTTCCTCTGTGTTTGTGTGTTCCGAGGGAATGCTGCACTCCTCTTCCTCTGTGTGTCCCGAGGGAATGCTGCACTCCTCTTCCTCTGTGTGTGTGTGTCCCGAGGGAATGCTGCACTCCTCTTCCTCTGTGTGTGTGTGTCCCGAGGGAATGCTGCACTCCTCTTCCTGTGTGTGTGTCCTGAGGGAATGCTGCACTCCTCTTCCTCTGTGTGTGTCCTGAGGGAATGCTGTACTCCTCTTCCTGTGTGTGTCCTGAGGTAATGCTGCACTCCTCTTCCTCTGTGTGTGTGTCCTGAGGGAATGCTGCACTTCTCTTCCTCTGTGTGTGTCCTGAGGGAGTGCTGCACTCCTCTTCCTCTGTGTGTGTCCTGAGGGAATGATGTACTCCTCTTCCTGTGTGTGTCCTGATGTAATGCTGCACTCCTCTTCCTCTGTGTGTGTGTCCTGAGGGAATGCTGCACTTCTCTTCCTCTGTGTGTGTCCTAAGGGAATGCTGCACTCCTCTTCCTCTGTGTGTGTGTGTCCTGAGGGAATGCTGTACTCCTCTTCCTCTGTGTTTGTGTGTCCCGAGGGAATGCTGCACTCCTCTTCCTCTGTGTGTGTGTGTCCCGAGGGAATGCTGCACTCCTCTTCCTCTGTGTGTGTGTGTCCCGAGGGAATGCTGCACTCCTCTTCCTCTGTGTGTGTGTCCTGAGGGAATGCTGTACTCCTCTTCCTGTGTGTGTCCCGAGGGAATGCTGCACTACTCTTCCTCTGTGTGTGTGTCCTGAGGGAATGCTGCACTCCTCTTCCTCTGTGTGTGTGTGTCCTGAGGGAATGCTGCACTCCTCCTCCTCTGTGTGTGTGTCCTGAGGGAATGCTGCACTCCTCTTCCTCTGTGTGTGTCCTGAGGGAATGCTGTACTCCTCTTCCTCTGTGTGTGCCTTGACTGGGATGCTGTACCCCTCTGTGTGTGTTTGTGTGTCCTGAGGGAATGCTGTATTCTTCATCTGTGTGTGTCCTGAGGGATTACAGTACTCCACTTCCTCTGTGTTGTGTGTGTCCTGAGGGAATGTTGCACTCTTCTTCCTCTGTGTTTGTGTACTGAGTGAATGCTGTACTCCTCTTCCTCTGTGTGTGTGTGTGTGTGTGGTGTGTGCCTTGGCTGGAATGCTGTACTCCTCTGTGTGTGTCCTGAGGGAATGCTGCACTCTTCTTCCTCTGTGTGTGTGCCCTGACTGGAATGCTGTACGCCTCTGTGTGTGTGTCCTGAGGGAATGCTGTACTCCTGTGTGTGTGTGTGTGTGTGTCCTGAGGAAATGCTGTATTCTACCTCTGTGTGTGTCCTGAGGGAATGCTGCACTCCTCTTCCTCTGTGTTTGTGTACTGAGGGAATGCTGTACACCTCTATGTGTGTGTACTGAGTGAATGCAGTACTCCTCTATGTGTGTGTACTGAGGGAATGCAGTACTCCTCTATGTGTGTGTACTGAGGGAATGCAGTACTCCTCTGTGTGTGTGTCCTGAGGGAATGCTGTACTCCTCTGTATTTGTGTCCTGAGGGAATGCTGTACTCCTCTGTGTGTGTTCTGAGGGAATGCTGTACTCCTCTTCCTCTGTGTGTGTGTGCCTTGACTGGAATGCTGTACTCCTCTGTGTGTGTTTGTGTCCTGAGGGAATGCTGTATTCTTCGTCTGTGTGTGTCCTGAGGGATTGCAGTACTCCACTTCCTTTGTGTTGTGTGTGTCCTGAGGGAATGTTGCACTCCTCTTCCTCTGTGTTTGTGTACTGAGGGAATGCTGTACTCCTCTGTGTGTGTGTGTGTGTGTGTGTGTGTGTGTGTGTGTGTGTGTGTGTGTGTGTGTGTGTGTGTGTGTGTGTGTGTGTGTGTGTGTGTGTGTGTGTGTGTGTGTGTGTGTGTGTGTGTGTGTGTGTGTGTGCCTTGGCTGGAATGCTGTACTCCTCTGTGTGTGTCCTGAGGGAATGCTGCACTCTTTTTCCTCTGTGTGTGTGCCCTGACTGGAATGCTGTACGCCTCTGTGTGTGTGTCCTGAGGGAATGCTGTACTCCTCTATGTGTGTGAGTCCTGAGGAAATGCTGTATTCTTCCTCTGTGTGTGTCCTGAGGGAATGCAGTACTCCACTTCCTCTGTGTTGTGTGTGTGTCCTGAGGGAATGCTGCACTCCTCTTCCTCTGTTTGTGTCCTGAGGGAATGCTGTACCTCTATGTGTGTGTACTGAGGGAATGCATTACTCCTTTATGTGTGTGTACTGAGGGAATGCAGTACTCCTCTGTGTGTGTGTCCTGAGGGAATGCTGTACTCCTCTGTGTGTGTGTCCTGAGGGAATGCTGTACTCCTTTGTGTGTGTGCCCTGACTGGAATGCTGTACTCCTTTGTGGGTGTGTGTCCTGAGGGAACGCTGCACTCCTCTTCCTCTGTGTTTGTGTACTGAGGGAATGCAGTACTCCACTTCCTCTGTGTTGTGTGTGTCCTGAGGGAATCTTCCTATGTTTGTTTACTGAGGGAATGATGTGCTCCTCTGTGTGTGTGTCCTGAGGGAATGCAGTACTCCCCTGTGTGTGTACTGAGGGAATGCAGTACTCCTCTGTATGTGTGTTTCCTGAGGGAATGCAGTACTCCTCTGTGTGTGTGTGTGTGTGTCCTGAAGGAATGCAGTACTCCTCTGTGTGTGTGTCCTGAAGGAATACAGTACTCCTCTGTGTGTGTGTCCTGAAGGAATACAGTACTCCTCTGTGTGTGTGTCCTGAAGGAATGCAGTACTCCCATGTGTGTGTACTGAGGGAATGCAATACTCCTCTGTATGTGTGTTTCCTGAGGGAATGCAGTACTCCTCTGTGTGTGTGTGTCCTGAAGGAATGCAGTACTCCTCCGTGTGTGTGTCCTGAAGGAATGCAGTACTCCTGTGTGTGTGTGTCCTGAGGGAATGCTGTACTCCTCTGTGTGTGTGTCCTGAAGGAATTCAGTACTCCTCTTTATGTGTGTCCTGAGGGAATGCTGTACTCCTCTGTATTTGTGTCCTGAGGGAATGCTGTACTCCTCTGTGTGTGTGTCCTGAGGGAATGCTGTACTGCTCTGTGTGTGAGTGAGAGTACAAGGAGGGAATCTAAAGTTTATTCATAATTTTAGTGTGCAAGTATTTTATACTGTGGAGAATTCCAGTGTGAGTAAATATGAGCAAAGTGTCTTACTGAAGTTTTGTTGGGGTGTTTGTGCATATAATTCGGAGAGGGTGATGTGTGTGCTGTCTGAGTGCTTAGTACAGATGGTCAGTGAGTTTCTTGGTGTGTGGTGGTATGCCTTAGATTGTTGGCGTCTTCTTAAAGGATACGAGAGGTCAAGCGTTTTGGAGAAACCGGGGGGGGGGGGGGGGGGAGCAAGCATACACTGTCACCTGTCCTGATGCCCTCTGCTTCCCCCTTTCTCCTCTCTGCCCCTGTAGCTTACCTAACAGTCCCCTGAAAAGCCCCCAGGACCCATTTCTGGTCGGCCGTGTTGTATTGACGTCATACGCAGTGTGCTCCCGGCCATGCTTTAGGACCCGCAGCCCGGCCACTGCTGACCAGAAGTGGATCCCAGGGGTGCTATTAGGTAAGCTACGGGGGGAGAGAGGAAAATGTTTCTCCAAAACGTTTGACCTCTGGTATCCTTAACGTCATGACGTAACCATATTGCGTCATCACACTAGCGCCGCGTTACTCATGCGCAATAGAACTTTCAGTCTTTGAATCAGCTGGTTTCAGAGACATGCATATTTGTCCTATAATTTTGCTCTGCCCTGCCTGAAAACCACACTGGACTGTGTAAAGGACTGCACTATTCTCCCTATAGAGTGCAGCGTTCTCCGTCCATAGTGCTCCACTTCCAGATGGACTGCACCCTTCTCAGAGTACACTTCCCCATTCTCTGTTCGGAATGCACTTTACTTCAGTACTGCAGCAAGCAATGGAGCACTTCGTACGGTGAATGCTGCACCACATATAGAGAATGGTGCGGTCTCCTTATGCAGGCTCCAGTGTGGTTTCTGGGCAGGGCAGCACAAAATTATAGGGGAAATGTGCAGGTCTCTAAAACCAGCTGATAATCCGCTGTTTCAAGGACAGAAAATTATATTGTGCATGAATAACACAGCGCTAGCATTGTAACGCAATATGGTTGCATCATGACAAAGCGGATCCGAGATGAAAAACTAACTGTAACAAGTAACTTGTCTATCTTATGTACAGTTTAGATGGTTTAAACAGCAAATCTGTCTGCATACTGCTTTAATAGAATATGATTATTTTTTCCTGTGATACAGTGACAGCAGCCATGTTGTTTGTAAACATTACACAGAGGCAGGTTTATCTGCACTATCAGCACTCAGACTGAAAAAAAACCTAATCCCCCCTCCTCCTCCTCTCTGCCTCTGAAATCTCTGGCTAGTAATACCATACCTCCCCCTCCTCCTGCCCAGACTGAGCTCCCATGAGCCCTTGCTACTGCCAAGGCTCTCTGAAAACTGTGGGTGGGGCTTATTTAGTTTATAGGGAATTAGAGTATTAAAACAAAAACAAAAAAGTATTTGGCTTGAGGAATGCCCTATAAACAATAGGAAAGGAACACAATTATGCAATGAGTAAAAGTTCATCTCGGATCCACTTTAACCTCCTTGCCGGTTTTCCCAACCTGAGCTCGGGGTAGAAAAAATAAGCTATTAGCGGTGATCCCGAGCTCAGGTCGGGGTAGGCATTGCAGAGATTTACTTGTAGTTGTGGAGTCCCGCGCGCGATCTCGCTGCGCAGCGGGACTCCAGCCTCTCTCCCCGGCAGTGTGGGGTCTTTCCCTGGCTGCCGGGATCCTCCATGTCCCCGCTATTCTTCCGGGGACCCGGCAGCCAGTTGGAGCAGCGGAGCCGTGGTGGTGGCAGCAGAGCGGTGGTGGCAGCGTGACGTCATCGGGGGCGGGGCTAATATTGAAAACGAACTTCTCTATATTAGAGAAATATAGAGAAGTTCGTTTATATGTATATTAGCGCCATCTTGTGGGCAAAGAGAAAACTGCAGCACAGGAGCCCAGGAAGGTACATTTTTTTTTTTTATTTTGCTGCAGATCTCCCTGCCAGAATGATTTTTTTTCAGGTTTTAGGGTCTGAAAGAGTGGAAAAAAATTGCACCGCTTTTAGAGCCTAAAATCTGGAAAGAATCAGACCGCCAAGGAGGTTAAGCTAACAATCTAGGGCACAACGACACCACGGGGCAGCAATGCCCGTGGAGACGGAACACTGAAGGTCTCTAGTGTAGGCTATCGGTACGACCTGCAGTTATGTCAGAATCATTTTTATTTCGCCAAGTACAACGGGGGTTGTACCCGGAATTATTTTTGGCTCATACAGGGTCGGAGATGGTACAAACACATACATGCGATCCAACACATACAATCAGGTACAGTATACAAGTAAGCATATACCTATATAAACATACAGCACATAACTGTAGTGGGGGACGCGTGGGGGAGTCTGGGGTGCTATGTGAGGGGAGCAGCCTGCCATCTATGGGTGGCGCTCACTCAGCTCCGTAGCAGTTCCAGGTGCCCCGCAGTGTGTCCTGGAAAAGAGTGGATAGAGAAAGAGAGAGATAGAGAGAAGGGATAGCTAAAGAGAGACTGAGGAAGAAAGAGACAGAACCAAGGCAAGAGGAGAGAGACAGAGTCCTTTTAGGGCTGCAGATTTAATAACACCCCTGGGTCCGACAATCAGTCCGAGAAGTGTCCATGCCTGTGGTCCGGTTCCTTGATGTAGGCAGGTGGACAGCTGATCTTCACGGCTGGGTGGTGGTGCAGGCTGGCTCGGTCCTAAGCAGTGGCAGAGTTAGGCACTGGGTGGCCGAACAGGCTGGAGGCTGTGGATGGTGGTGGAGACGCCCTCTGGAGCTCAGCTGAGGATCTCTTCCACGTGGGAGGTCCCGCAGGAAGCGGTGACTATGCGACCTACACCACGTGGACGCTGAGCTCTGTGTCGGCAGCTCGCCCGTGAGCCTGCTTAGGTGTGGGGTCCTGCAGTCTATGAAACCTCCTGTTGTGGCGGTGGCTGGCTCGGGGCAGCAATCGGGGATCAGTAGCCTACTGTGTCTGTGTAAAAAGGCAGGTGCTGATCCAGGACCCGGCAGCAGCGGTGGAGAGCTGCTAGTGTGGCTCCAGTGTGGTATGAGGCTCCAGCAGCGGCAGGCTACACAGTTCCCCCTCAGCAGTCCGGGCAGTGGCGGTGGAGTACCAATCAGGGCACGTGGGCCCCGATCAGCTGGCATGCCACCGCCGTCATGCGGCTGATGGTTCGCGCTGTGGAGAGGTCTCCCGTGTCCCCACATCCTCCCCAGTGGACTAGGGAGGGGGGCCTGGGTGGTGTCGCAGATGGTCGCCTATGGTCCGGGGGCAACGGCGGCAGATCAGCAGAGCTCCGTGCTGCCTCTACATGCCTGCGCACTGCACCTGTCGCGAGACTGGTGCTACCGCAGTGTCCTGGTATAATGTCACATTTTAATGCCCTAGTGCTGCCTACGTCATTGTGCTGCCCGTCATCATGTGTATGTGAAACACAGTTACCCACCAATCGTTTAAATTGTGGGCCTCCTACACATCCTAAATTTTAAGGGTAGGGAGGGGGGAACCCCACCCTGAGCTATCCTTGTGCCACTATGCAGCCCCAGAACCCCACCGGTTCACAAGATAGGTTTGTATGGCATATCTCAGGAACCAGCGATGCTAGGGGGCTGCAGTATGGCACAGACATAGCTTGGGGGGGCCCTTCATAGGCATAGCTGCAGATACGTCAGTAGAAGCAGATATGTACTGTGCATGTGGATGAAAAAACAATGAAGTAGGATGAAAAAAAGGATACTGCTGCACATGAGAAAACGCAATGACGTAGCAGCAAAGCGTCATGAGCAGCAGAGAGTGACATTACACTGGAGCGCAGCTTCAGCCCGATATGGCGAAGGACTATAACACTGGGGGAGATGAGCTAAAGCAGCTGTTTGGGAAGCTGCCAATGTTCCCTCACAGTGCATTAGCATGGTCGGTAAAGACTAGGACCCACTAGAGTGTTTTTGGCCAGTGTTTAGGGATCGCTTTCAATCACTAGAGATTTCCTAAAATGACAAAAATAGGATCCGCAGACCAGATTTGACTGATGTGAAAAAATGTCCGTTCCTTATTGAAAAAATCCACAAAACAACGTGCAATAACATCACAGGATCAACTGACGCGTATCGGGCTTACCATCTGCCCTTAGTCATAGTTAAAATTGAACCTATTAAGGGGACGGCTATTTATAGGTGGGAGGAGAAAAACTCCACCCCAAACCCTCAATAGCCGAATCCTTAAAGAAACAATACACACAATAAGAAGTATATAAATCGTTATTCAAAATAGACAAAATGGTACAAAATGTGTATATGTTTTATACAATAAGAACAACAAAAAATATATAAAAGTAGTAATGTTAAAAAGGGAATAAAAATGAAAAAAATCTAACTAATCATGATACCAACGTTCAAAAGGAGGCAAAGGGGAAAAAGATTGGCATACCCATACATGAATATGAATAAAACTATAACATAGTTCCATAGTTCTTTTGGTTGAAAAAAGACATA
The DNA here is from genome assembly GCF_040937935.1 of Hyperolius riggenbachi. Classification (NCBI taxonomy): domain Eukaryota; kingdom Metazoa; phylum Chordata; class Amphibia; order Anura; family Hyperoliidae; genus Hyperolius; species Hyperolius riggenbachi. Next base: position 255,621,270 of record NC_090654.1, read on the forward strand.
CGTCCATCGAGTTCAACCAGTACAAAGTACAACTCCAGCCTGCTCCCTCACATATCCCTGTTGATCCAGAGGAAGACGAAAAAACCCTTACAAGGCATGGTCCAATTAGCCCCAAAAGGTAAAAATTCCTTCCCGATTCCAGATGGCAATCAGATAAAATCCCTGGATCAACATCATTAGGCATTACCTAGTAATTGTAGCCATGGATGTCTTTCAAGGCAAGGAAAGCATCTAAGCCCACTTTAAAGGGAACCTTAACTGAACGGGGGGTAAAGAGTCTCACTTACCTGGGGCTATTACCAACCCTGCTGCAGCAGTCCTGTGCCCTCGGAGCCGCTCTGGAATCCTCCGGTCCCCCGCTGTCACTTAGTTTCATTTTTGACGACTCACCAGTCGGCCGGCCGCCATGCGTATTATTGTACGCATTCCGTACTGCAATTAGCGCTGTTGCGGGCCGCAACGCGTACAAAAATACGCGGTGCCGCATTCCGCACGCGTAGATATGCGGCACGCGTATTTGTGTACTCGTTGCGGTCCGCAACAGCGCTAATTGCAGTGGGGAATGCGTCCAATAATACGCTTGGCGGCCCGGCCGACTGGTGGGTCGTCAAGAACGAAACTAAGTGACAGCGGGGGACCGGAGGATTCCAGCTCTTCGTGCAGAACTGTGCAGGGAGACAACTTAGTAAGTTACCCAACAAACACTTTTTAAAATGAGTATAAGTTTATAGCTCACCCTAGTGGTAAACTTGCATTAATTCACTTATGTGAATTCACATACAGTTACAACAAACAATTTGGCAGAGTAATCAAGCAGATTTGGGTGACCCAAACCGATGCATTGGGCTCTATTCACAAAGAGGCATGCGGTAAAGGATTTTTTTACTGCAAAATTACCGCCAGCGGTAAACTCCACATTTTTTTTCTGCATTCACTAAAATTTTCCGCATGTTTTCCGCATGCGGAACTTAGTAACTTGTTGAAGGGTGCCTAAAGTGAAAAAACAACAACAGTGGTTTAACTTACCTGAAACTTCTTCCAGCCTCCTGCAATCTTTCTCTGCCCTCGCCGTTATTCCGCAATCCTCCATTTAGCCGCATCACCCCTTGGTCAGCTGGGTGACTTGCCAGCCACTGCGCAGACAACAAACATCCTCGACCATTCAACCAGAAGAGTTCTGTGCAACCTCAGTAGAAATGTTTACCTACTGCGCATGCGCAGAACGCTCCTGTCCTTCTGAATTCTTTGTGATATACATGACAAGGGTTGTGATGGGGGTGTGGCAGGGGTTTGTCTTATGCTAGGTATGGTGTAATGGTTAAGGGCTCTGTCTCTGACACAGGAGACCAGGGTTTGAATCTTGTCTCTGCCTGTTCAGTAAGCCAGCACCTATTCAGTAGGAGACCTTAGGCAAGTCTCCCTAACACTGCTACTGCCTATAGAGCACGTCCTAGTGGCTGCAGCTCTGGCGCTTTGAGTCCGCCAGGAGAAAAGTGTGCTATAAATGTTATTTGTCTTGTCTTTGTCTAGGTACACACTATGAGATTTTCTGGCAGATTTACTGTCAGATCGATTATTTCCAACACGTTCAGATTTCCAATCGATTCCCAATCATTTTCCGTTCGATTTCCAATAGAAGTGAACAGAAAACAGTCGGAAAGCAATTGGAAGTCATATCGGACATGTTGAAAATAATTGATCTGACAGTAAATCTGCCAAGAAAATCTCATAGTGTGTAACTAGCATAAAAGTGTACCAGAGATGGTACCCTTGGCTTAATTTATACTTACCCGGCACTTCCTCCAGCCCCATGAGCAGCGCCAAGTCCCTCGCTGTCCTCCATTCTGGCGCTACGACTGCTGGTAATCCAGTCAGTCGCTGCCAATCGAGGTCTTCTGCGCATGTGCGGTTTGGCCGCATGCACCCGCCACGTGATGAGTGGTGCGCATGCGCAGAAGGCTGCGTCTGCCTGGATTACTGGGAGTCATAGCAGCTTAACAGTGGCTGGAAGGTGTAATGGTTAAGGGCTCTGCCTCTGACACTGGAGACCTGGGTTCGAATCTTGGCTCTGCCTGTTCAGTAAGCCAGTACCTATTCAGTAGGAGACCTTAGGAAAGTCTTCCTAACACTGATACTGCCTATAGAGCACGCCCTAGTGGCTGCAGCTCTGGTGCTTTGAGTCCGCCAGGAGAAAAGCGCTATATAAATGTTATTTGTCTTGTCTTAACAGAGGGGCTTAGGATGGTGAGGAACTCTGCGCTGCTCATGGGGCTGGATAAAGCCCCAGGTAAGTATAAATAAGCGCTAGTGAACCATCTCTGGTAGTATTTCTCTTTCTTATCTCGAAATGTTTGGATCTGTATCATTAAAAGAACACTGAACAGAGCCAAAGAATGCAATAATGAACTTACCTGGGGCTTCCTCCAGTCCCCTTTAGTCCCTGAGGACCCTCAGCGTCCTTTGGATCCCCTCCATTCTCCCGCTGATGGCTGCGTGACCTGGCCTGAAGTCGCGAGCAAATGCACAAGTGCAGCCGGTCCATGCACCTGTCTCAATCAAGCGCCCGATGCCGTAAACCTTCTACACATGCACAATTCTATGCGCACGACTCCCGAACGGAGGGGAGGCAGAGAATGCTGAAAGGACGGCCTATAGTGGTCCATATTGCATTTTTTAGGTCTGTTCAACATCCCTTTGGGGATTTTGCTCATTCATTCAAGCTGAATTGCTCCCAAAAAACTGCTACATGCAGCGCATTTGCAATTTTTGAAAAATCACAATGCTGCTGTGGAAACATCCTCATAGGGTTTCAGTAGCCAAGTGCTTTTCAAAGCGCTGGAGATCTGTAAAGCGCTCAGAAGGGCTATTGGTGTGCACCAGCGCTAAGGCCTTGTTCACACTGCAGGCGTTTTCTCAATTTTTTCTCCCACGTGCGCTTTTTAAATACGTCAGCAAAGCAAATACGGCAGCAAAGCGTTCATTTCCTGACTTGCGTCAGGAAAGTGAATTACAAAACCGCTCAGGAAAAACGCCTAGCACAAAAACGAATCGCCTGCCCAAGCACCGGGAATCGGAAAATTTTTTTTAAAAAAAAGACGCGAACAGAACGTAATGTGAACAAGGCCTAAGACAGAGCCTCCAATGACAGGCTTTGTCTTTTTTTCACTTTAGGTAGTCTTTAACATCATTTTACTATTGCAATTGCAAGAGATTGACAATGAGATGCTAAGCTTCTTAAGGCTCATACACACATCAGACTATAGTCTTTGGAAAATGAAAGATCAGACCAATCTTACCACCCTTCATGTAATATGAGAGCCATACTCTACACAGTCTTTTCTATGGAGCTAAACTCCACATCAGAAAAAAATCTTTGCAAGATGCTGCACACACAGATGCTGTACAGACACAAAAGATCAGTATCTGCAAAAGATCTGTTCCTGCCAAAAATCCATTCCTGCAAATTGCAATGATAGTCTATGAGATCTGCAGATCATCATACACACATGATTTAACTGACATTCATCTGCAGATCAAGCAATCATCCGCAGATCTGAAAATCCATCCTGGTGGATCTGATCTGCAGATGAATGTCAGTTAAATCATGTGTGTATGATGATCTGCAGATCACATAGACTATCATTGCAATTTGCAGGAATGGATCTTTGGCAGGAACAGATCTTTTGCAGATACTGATCTTTTGTGTCTGTACAGCATCTGGGTGTGCAGCATCTTGCAAAGATTTTTTTCTGATGGGGAGTTCAGCTCCATAGAAAAGACTGTGTAGGTATGGCTCTCATACTACATGGAAGGGGGTAAACTTGGTCTGTGATCTTTCATTTTCAAAAGACTATGGTCTGATGTGTGTATGTGGCCTTAGGCACACCAGCTAGATGGTTCTTAGCCAAAACTGCCGGCATACAATTTAGCTTGAATTATTAACATTTTCGACTAACTATATTTTTACTACATCTGCATAATATCTGTAATAGTTCAAAATACAATGGGTATCATTCATAAAGAGACTGTCGGTAGTGCGGGAAAACACCGTTCTTCTCCGCAACCGGTAATTAAGACTTCTGGGTGGGCATTCATAAAGAAGTTGCCTGTTGCGATACAAGTGCGGAGGTTTTCTGGAGGAAGCTGGCGGTAGCGTGGCGGAAGACATGCGGAAACATAAAAGCTGCCCGATTCCCTCCGTGCGCTCCTCTGCTTGATGCTGCTTGGGAGGTCCGTCCCATTCATTTACATGTAATCCGCCCGCCTATCGCTACTGTCGAGCAAGCGGTATTTTACTTCCGGATACCGCTTGCTCTAATGTTTATGAATGGATGTGTTTGTTACTTTTTCTAGATTAATCTAGAAAAACTCCGCACAAGGCGGAAATGTATAGCTCTGCACGGGAATGTCATTTTTTCATGCGGAAAGAGCCTTTATGAATGCTGACTTTGCCGAGTGGTCGGTAAAGTCAGCTGTTTTTAGCATTTCCGCATGCGGAAATGCTTTATGAATGATACCCAATGGCCTCGATTCATAAAGCATTCCCGCATGCGGGAATGCAGAAAACGGCACACTTTACCGACCACACAGCAAGATCTGTATTCATAAAGGCTTTTCCGCATGAAAAGCCGACATTCGCGAGCAAAGTGATAAATCACTGCTTTGCGCGGTGATTATCACAGCAAAAGTAACAAGTGGTCAATTCATAAAAATTAGAGGTAGCGGTATGCGGACGGGTATTACCGCTACCTGATGTGGCGAGAAGCGTGCGGAATCCGTTGCAGTGAATGGGACAGACCTCCCAAGCAGCTGCAGAGAGAACACCGCACGGAGGGATTCCGCCTGCTTCTCCGGCTTCCGCATGTCTCCCGACAGCCTAACGCCTGCCTACAGCGGAGTATCTCCGCACGCCTGTCACAACAGGCAACATTTTTATGAATTACCACCCTGAAGGCGGAAATACCGACAGCGGTGTTTCCCCGCTCGACTTTCCCCGCTCGCAGGCACTTTTATGAATCGAGGCCAAAATCAGTTTAGAAGATGAACATTTTTGCTCCTAAATTCACGTGTTTTCACCAAGGTTCTGTGCATCATTCCTGAAAGTGGGACTGACAATCAAAATTACGAAAGTTGGAAGCCGTAACAACAAACTGCCACCACAATTCCAGGCCAGGGCCGCGTTCCAGAACGTCACATGGCCGGTGAAGCGCTCGCCTCGCGCTCTGGTTTTGACGTCTGCTAGCGCGTCTCCCAGCAGCCCCGGGAATTGGCGCCACTGAGGAGGTCACGTGACGGGATCTGCGCACAGCCGCACACTGCAGCGCTCCGAGCGGGAGGGACGAGAAGCTGCCACCATGCTGAAAAAACTGACGGTGGATCAGATCTTTGACTGGTTTAGCTTCGGGAAGGAGGTCTCCGATGTGAAGCTGCTGGGCACTTGGACTCATCCCTATCCGCCCGTCAAGGAAGATGAGGATAGCTGGAAGAAGCCCAAGGGGTATGTCCCAGAGCGAGCAGGCCAGAGACGTCACTGACCAGTCACGTGTGCTGCATTCGCTCTACTGTGTCCTGCAAAGAGCTGGAAATGGCATGTGGCTATAAAAGGATTAAGATTAAATGGGCTGTGGTGAACATTTTTGCAACGTTATAATATTTTGCAACTGGTTGCATTAAAGGAATGCTGTAAGGGATCAGGGGAAAATGAATTGAACTTACCTGGGGCTTCTAACGGTCCCCTGCAGACATCTTGTGCCCGCACAGCCACTCACCGATGCTCCGGTGCTCCAACACTTTATCCTACACGTCGAAATAACCTACATCCCATAGACTTTTACTATCCCTTCCCCTCCCCCAACCCTAACCCCTAACCCTCCTGCTATACGTTTGATAGTGGATGTAGGCAAATTCGATGTGTAGGTTATCACGTCGGAACACCGGCCCCGCCTCCGGTTCACTTCTGGAATTTCAGACTTTAAAATCTGAAAATGACTGCGTCTGCGTTGCCGTATCCTTGCTCCCACTAACGTCACCAGGAGTGTACAGCACAAGTACAGTATGGTCTGTGCCTGCGCAGTACGCTCCTGGTGATATCAGCGGGAGCGAGGACACGGCAACACAGGCACAGTGGTTTTCAGACTTTAAAGTCCAGAAGTGAACCGGAGGCGGGGCTGGAGCATCGGTGAGTGGCTGTGTTGGCACAGATTGTCTGCGGGGGACCGTTAAAAGCCCTGGGTAAGTTCAACTCATTTTCCCCTGACCCCCTACAGTATTCCTTTAATTTATATAGCTATCAGAAAGTGCGACCTAACCATGAAATGCAACCCAACCAAATCTATTCTCGCACAGAATTCTCCTCTACTGGGCAACTAATAACCCCATCTGGGGGGAACAAAGAACCCCCCTGGTTGGCAACTAATAATCCCCTTCCCCTACTGGGCAACTAATAACTTCCCCTGGGAGGAATTAACACCCCCCATAGTGGACAACTAATAACCCCTCGAGGGAAATAAACACCGGCGGTTGCAATTAATGACAACCAGAAAAAGTAAAGAAGGTGCGCATGTGCAGTGAAGCACAGTTCATACAGCGCGCATGCACTGTACGGCAAGTTGCAAACGGATTTCAGGTATCAATATCACTGGGGTCCAAGGAACGATAGCAGTTTTAGCCCACCATTTGCTTTTTAGTAAGATTTGGTGGGGGCTAGCATCCACCTGGCCCTAGGCACCTGTCTAGGTTTGCCTTGTGGATGATCCTGCCTTGCATGGGCTTATAAAAATTGTCATGTGATAGTATGTTGTTTATTGGAACCCTTGATGCACAGGTGTTGTAGACGTAGCCATACAGCTAACAATGATGGGCAGATTTGACCAAGAGGCAGATCTCTCTGATTCTGATCAGAGAGAGATCTGTTGGCAGTACATACACCACAGTTCGATTCCTAATTGATTTCAGCATACGAAATCTTTTATGTGCCACCCCTGACACGCATCCCCCCCCCCCCCCGGTTACTTGAGCATTTAAACTTTACCTGTCACGTCTTCCCTGATTGATTGCGCTGTATTTCTGCATTGGTGCCCCACATGGCTGTTGACATTATAGCACGCAAGGTGTGGGTGTGTCGTCCTACGTGCTAAATGGCAGTTTTCTGTCACGTTTGTTGTTTGCAATTATCGCGCGATCGTTACCACCGTGCACCTGATCGACCACGTCGGCCTGAGACTCCCTAGCATGCCTGATGTATTTGACCAATTTTGGCTCGAAATTTTTCGAATTGACGATCGGCCATGCTTGTGGCGGCACTAGTTTTCTCTATATAGTGTTAATTATTGAACTGCATGGTCGAGCGGCCATCAAGTCGACAGATATATGGTCACCTTGGGTTACTAAAGCCCCCCCCCCCCCCCCCCCCCCAAAAAAAAAAATCAGTTTAACTTACCTGGGGCTTCTTGCAAGTCCCTGAAGTCATCCTATGCCCATGCTGTTCTTTTTACCATAAGCAGCGCTGTACTGGGGACAACCATGTGACACGGTTGTCTCCTCCATACACTGGGGAGTGATCAGCTGTCAGCCTATGACAGCTGATCACGCTGATTGGCTGGCGGGGGGAGGGAGGGAGCAGGGAAACTGGAACGAAAAAATAGTAAATTTTATAAAAAAAACAAACATTTATTTTTTAAAAAAAATAAACACAGGAGGGGCTATCAGACCCCACCAACAGAGAGCTCTGTTGGTGTGGAGAAGTGGTGGTGGTGGTGGGGTGGGTGGGTGTATCACTTGTGTGCTGTGTTGTGCGGCCCTGCAGCTTGGCCCTAAAGCTGCAGTGGCCCATTTAGTCAAAATTGGCCTGGTCTTTAGGGGAGTTTAACACTGCGGTCCTCAAGTGGTTAATTAAAAAAATATTCCCTCCCCTTCCCAGTCCTAAATTGACATAGGACGGCGATCCGTCCTCTTCCCCGCCTCTCATAGGCATCCGCCTATGAGAGGGCTTTTAATGCGAGCCACTCTGAGGGACAGCCGAGTGTCCACTGTTCAGCGCTGTGCTAGATCGCAGCGATGTACAAATGTGAACAAAGGCTGATCGCGGAGTTCCGTAACTCGGCAGGGAACGATCGCGCATGTGCCCGTGTTCCCTGCTAATCTCCACACCAGGACTTGACGCCGATCAGTGTTAGGTGGTCCTGGGGCTGCTACCTTCTCACTGCCGATCGGCGTTAGGCAGGGATGGGCTCACAAACTAATCACGAGTCAGTAATTAAAATGACCCTTAATTGCGGCTGGATGATAAGGGGTTATTTACCCACAATTCCGCCGTCCTGCCTGCGCTCCAACTAGCTTGCACACGTCCTATTGGACGCGTTGCAAGCCTCACTACGCTCACTTCCTCCTTCAAGGCGGAAGTGTGCCGTGGTGAGACTAGCAAGCTATTTGGAACGCAGGCAGGACAGTGGAATTGTGGTTAAATAACCCCTTATCATCCACCTGCACAACTGCGGCAATGAAGGCTCAGTTTAATTATGAATTCGAGTCCTTACGGACTCGTAATTCGTTTGTGAGCCCATCCCTAGCATTAGGCAGGTGGGGGGGGGTGGGGGGGGGGTTAATGAGATGCTGTTCATTCCAACTGCATTCAAATTGCATGCAGCTTGAAAGTAAAGCGAAGTACACACTTGAGAAAAAAGTCTGGAAAATGAAAGATCACAGACCAATTTGACCCCCTTCCATGTAGTATGAGAACCATACCTACACAGTCTATTCTATGGAGCTAAACTCCCCATCAGATAATAATCTTTGTAAGATGCTGCACACATGCAAAAGATCAGTTCCTGCAAAATGCATTCGTAGTCTATCTGCAGATCTCATTAGGCCTGAAAGATAAATTGAATTTAAACCGAAATCGTGATCACCAAGATCACAATTTTGGTATCGTCAAAGCACCAATTATCGCAATCACGTCATTTCCACATGGGGGAAGTTTGAAGAAGTTGCTTCAAGTCCCGACGAGTGCGGCTCGCTGCGTTGGACATACCTTCTGCACGAGTCGAAACGTTGTCCGTTCTCTATCGCCGTCTGCCGGCTCTTGTGCTTGGCAAAACTCCGGGTTCCTGTATGTCCCACGACATACAGGAAGTATTCCGTCGTACATTAGAGGCTGCAGGAGGCGACGTGGATAGACAGGCATCGCTGGACTTGTGCTTGAAGCTATGTCCAGAACTGATGTAGCTTAGGGGACAGAGGAGGCACAGAGGGGCACAGAAAGAGACACAGAGGGGACAGAGAGAGACAGAGAAACAGAGCGGGCACAGAGACACAAAGGGGGAAAGAGATAGACCCAGTGGAGACATAAAGAGGCAAAAGGGGCACAAAGAGAGACGGGGACAGAAGGGGAACAAACCTGTAAAGAGGGGGAACAAAGCTTGTTTTGAAGGAAATCGTGAATTGAATCGAAATTGCAATTTCAGACAGAAATCGCTCAAATCAAATTTTTCCTAAAATCGTTCAGGCCTAGATCTCATACACACCTTGTTTAACCAGCTTAACGGTATGGATGAGCTCAGCTTGTCCATGATCGCCGCGCTGGATTGCTCTGTCCCTGGTGGGCCGATTTTCATAATTTTTTTTTTTAAACACGCAGCTAGCACTTTGCTAGCTGCGTGTTTATACCGCTCGCCGCCGATGCGCCGCTACCCGCCACATAACAGCCCCCCCCCCCGAGACGCCGTGCGCAGCCCGGCCTATCAGCGCCAGGCAGTGCTAAGGGGTGGATCGGGACTCCCTCCGACGCCATGACGTCATCCTGATCGTCGCCATGGCGACAGGGGAAGCCAAACAGGAAATCCCGTACTGAATGGGATTTCCTGTTAGCTCTGATCGCCGGAGGCGATCGGAAGGGGTGGGGGGATGCCGCTGCAGTTGGAGCATTTTCTCCTTGAGAAGAAAAGTGTTGGTACGCAAATCTTAAAAGTAACTTGAGATGAATAATATGAAAGCATTTATACTTACCTGGAGGCTTCCTCCAGCTCCCTTCAGGCCTTGGGCTCCCTCGCATCTCCCCAGGCTGCTCCGATCCTCCGCTGGGTGGTCCAGTTTATCTTTTCAGTCGCACATGCCCGGCCTTGTGTGCCTCTGTTGCGCTCAGGGCAACCGGGGGCGCCGTACATTTGCGAATTAACAAATGTACCGGGCCGCCCAGCGGAGGATCGGAGCGGCAAGGGAGCCCATGGCCTGTAGGGTGCTGGAGGAAACCCCAGGTAAGTATTCCAATTTGTTTTAGTTAGACTTCAACAATCGCTATGCCATAAGACAGTTAAACTTTAGGGTCTTTCACAACCACTTCCTGATATATCCAGGTAAAAGTTTGGTCAGAGAGGGGTAGCCTGTGCATTTTCCTCAAATTTCACCATTTTTGACTTTCATGCCAAGGGGCTAGACGGTCACCAAAGATGTTAGCCTGCTTGCAGTGGCCTCCCTGCTCAGTTTGCTACATCCAGTGACAGGCAGAGTTATGATGACGCAAACTGTTCTTTTCCTCTTGACTCCAGTTCTTCCCAGACCTCGGTCCCTGGCTGGCAAGCTTTTTCTGCAAAAGCATCACTGTGCACCATCTCCCTTGACACTTCCTCCTGGGTTCTGCATTCACAGCGGCAGAGCCCTCCTTTAATTTTCTAAAGTGCAACGAGGCATTGGCTATCATTCATAAAGGAGCTGTCGGTACAGGGAATCAGTGCGGGAAAACACCGCTGCCGGTGTTTTAGACTTCTGGGTGGGCATTCATAAAAAAACATCCAGGTGCGGTGGCAGTGCGGAGATTCCCCGAACTAGGCAGGCGGTAGGCTGGCGGTAGGCAGGCGGAGACACGGAAGCTGCAGAGTTGATACATTTCTCCGTGTTCCGCTCTGCTGCAGCTGCCTGGGAGGTCTGTGTGTCTCCATTCACTTGCATTGGTATCGCCACATCACAGGGAGCGGTACTTCCCGACCTCTCACCGCTTGCGGTGATCTTTATGAATAAACATTTTGCTACATTTGTTCCGATAATCACCGCACAAGGCGGTGATTTATCACTCTGCTCGGTAGTGTCATTTTTTTATGCGGAAAGAGCCTTTATGAATGCTGACTTTGCCGAGTGGTCGGTAAAGTCAGCTGTTTTTAGCATTTCCGCATGCGGAAATGCTTTATGAATGATAGCCATTGTGTAGAAAGAGAAATATGGAACATAGCAATCCACTAATAGCGCAGGAGGTCACTGAAGGAAATGTGCAGGGAAGAAAAATAGTTTCACTATGACAGTAGTGTGCAGCAAACATCCTGTTGCTACTTTTTTGCTGCTTGCATTTTTCATTACAATGCATACTAGAACTGCCATGCATGTTGCAATGCACAGTATGTACCAGAACGCTTGCATGTGTGAAAGTGAGGTATACATGGAAATGTGCTCAATTGGCAGCAGCTATAGGCACAAGAGAAGTGCTCATAATTTATTGCTGTTGGCTAGAATCACACTAGACACAATATTGTACTGTTTTCTGCAACAGAGATAAATCGGTAAACCGAGATCTCGGCGGATTCTGTGTTATCTGTAGCATGTTTCTCAACTCTATAGTACCACCAGCAGTACAAGTCTGTGGAAATCCTCAGAGGTTGTTAATCAGCACTGCTGAGAATAATTACCTCACCTGTGAATGTTTGCAGTTTCCTGCAATACAGTTAGGGCCCGTTTCCACTATCGCGAATCCGCATGCGGGCAACGCATGCGGATTCGCACAGTCAGTACAAGTGGATGGGACTGTTTCCACTTGTGCGTTTCCCCGCACGTTTTTCTGTGCAGAAAAAATCTGCAGGGTAGGGGCCTCAGAATTCGCCTGCGTGTGGAATGCAGGCGAATCGCACGCAATGTATTTAATAGGGAAATCGCATGCGTTTTCCCCATGCGTTTTTTGCCGCGATTTCGCATAGGTACCCATGTTAATTCACACAGGCAGTGACATGGTTAAAATCGCATACAGCCTTACCTATGCGAAATCGCATGCGAAATCGCGGCAAAAAACGCACGCGGAATCGCACCCGCATGCGATTTGCCTGCGGTGATTCGCCGGCGATTTCGTAACGCTATAGTGGAAACGGGCCCTATCTCCTCTTTTCCTCGGACTGTTGAACTGTGTGCTCAGCAGTTGGCAGGCAGCAGTGAGCAGTTGCCAGGCAGCAGCAAGCAGTTGTGAGAGGCATTTAACTGCCCGTGGAAAATAGGCCTTAGTGGGTTCTGTGGACAGGGTTGGAAAGCACTGATCTATAGCAGATCTTTCAGCACGTCTACATTCTCTGTTGCGGTAGCACAAGCACAAATTTTCAGCCTGCTCCACCCTTACTGGATGCCGCATACGCTATGAATACCGACTGCAACAATGAAGAACTATAGAGACAGACTACATCCATTCTCTCTAGTGCTTTTGGCTGAAAAACTGACATATCATAGGCATGGTAGAGGGGGGCTCCTCTGCATGCCAAGCTACATCTATTATTGGGCAATTGCCTTGCTGGTGCATGTGGAGTGAGCTCAGTGCCAGGCCTAGCACTTCTGCTGAGGGTAGCATTGTATTGCCTTGGCTCTGCCCCACTTCCATATCCTGGGAGACATGCTGGTAGCGATGATCAATGAGCTGCAAATACTTCCGAAATTATGCAATTTTTTAATGGAAATATATGCAGCTTGAAAAAGGGCCAATCAATTTAAATCTGGGTTTAAATTGACTGGTCCATTTTCTTTAAACTGCATACTATTTTGCATCAACTCGGAATAATTTGCATATCTGTGATAATCCCTAATGGTTGGGGTCAAGTTGCTGTCTCTGTGGCTAGAGATGGCATCCCGACTGCTGCCAAGGTGCTGGGTGCCACATGTGTCGTTGGTGAGAGCTGCTCTTGATCCAGCAGGTCTCCCTTGCTGTATGTTACAACCGACACCATGAGAATTAGGCGGTTACCGTGGGTCAAACATCTGTTATGTTGTAGCTGTATTCTAGTGTGAATCCAGACTCTGCTGTAGAGAGGGCTCCACTTGTTTCTTATTGCGGAGCCTCCTCTGAAGTTGATTCAGCAATAAATTGGGGGGAGTGTATATCTATTGCTTGCCATCATTATGTATTTATGCACATTAGAGGATTGTCCTAAGGCAGCGATGGCGAACCTATGGCGCGCGTGCCAGACCCGGCACACGTAGCCGAATCTGCTGGCGCGCCATCGCTTCTGCGCTATGAACTGCGTGAACTGGCCGCAGCGTCTACTAGACGCCGACCAGTTCATAGCCCGCAGCCCCGCTCCAGCCTCCATAGTCTTCCGGCAGGCAGAGCAGGGCTACGGGGAGATGGCGTCCCAAGCCCTGTACTGGAGACTATTTGTGTCTCCAGTACAGGGCTTCGGGCGCCATCTTCCCGTAGCCCTGCTCTGCCTGTCAGCCCGGGAGACTGCGCGCCAGAGGCCGGCCGGGAGAGGAGACTTCTGTCAGGTGAGTAAATTCCTTTTTTTGCAGGTGAAATGTTGCCCACATCATGTTATTTTCTGGTGAAATGTTGCCCACATTGCGTTATTTTCTGCTGAAATGTGGCCCACTGCGTTTATTTTCTGCTGAAATGTGGCCCACTGCGTTTTTTTGCTGAAATGTGGCCCACTGCGTTTTTTTGCTGAAATGTGGCCCACTGCATTATTTTCTGCTGAAATGTTGCCCACATAGCGTAATTTTCTGCTGAAATGTTATTTATTATTTATTTATTGTATTTATAAAGCGCCAACATATTACGCAGCGCTGAAATATTACCAACATTGCGTTACTTTTAGCCAAAATGTTGCCCACATTGCGTTTATTTTTTGGTGTCTGGGGTAACTGTTGCAGCATTTATTATTTAATGGTCATAGTTGGCTATATTTGCTGCTTTGGGGTTACGGCGGGTATACTAATAAATAGCATCACACAGTTTCTGCACACCCATGATGCGAATCCACGTTTCACCACATCATGGCAGAAACACTTTCTTATGCCTCGCTGTTACATCATTACATTAGCCCCGCCCATACAATGTCATGGCCACGCCCATTTTCACTCAGTGAAAAATATGATGCTGGGTCGCAGTTTGGGCACTCGGCCTCTGAAAGGTTCGCCATCACTGTCCTAAGGGCTGTTATCCACTACAAATCGACAAATGCAGTTGTGATTTGAGTCCTACGGGAGAACAGTGCTTTACAAATGTTATTTGTTGTTGATTTTGATAATTTTGTGGTTTTATGATGCAATCTTCACTGGATGCTAGGGCTCAGGAGAACTTTTGCAATAAGGCCGAATAGCATTGCAATTCGATCACATTACTATAAATGGAGAATTTTCATTGTTTTGCTGATTATCTTGCAATAGGACAATACAGTAAAATTGGATGTAGTGGAAAACACCCCGAGACCGAGTTCACACTACAAAACACAATCGCTAAGCATTTATGATTGCTATTTTCAGAGCGATGTTTCACACATTCCTTTACAAAAAAATTGGTTTAAAAATGCTTTCGTTTTCAATTGTCTCAAAAAATCAAAACCCTGCAGTGAGCACACCATCATAGGGTGATACTGCTGTAGAGATTTGGTAATCGCTGGCGATCGGCAAACTGAGGGCCATTGTTTACAGTGTGAACCGGCCCTAATGGTTGCACTGATTTATGCAGGGCTGTGAAGTTGGTACAAAAATCATCCGACTCCTCCGTTAATGAAACCTCCTACTCCAGGTACCCAAAATGGCTCCGACTCCTTAGTCTAATACTTACCAGGGCTGTGTGTATTTGGTACAAAAATCATCCGACTTCAGTTTATGAAACCGACTCCAATTCCAGGTACCCAAAATTCTCAGACTCTGACTCTACAGCCATGGATTTTTGCTGGTTTGTTAATTTGTATCATCATTTGAGATCATCAGTAAACCTATTATCCAATAAAACAAAAATTCATGCAGGTTTTTTAATTGTTTTTTTTAAAGTAAATACATTGTCAGTTTTTAAAAGTACATACTAATATGGTTGCATAAAAATACAGGGAAATAATAGGCACAGTAGACTGTACACATAACATTGGTATGGCTTACTGGTACAAAAAATAAGTTCTCTATATAGGGTCAAATAGTGTATATATATATAATGTAAAAATAGTTGTGGTAGTTGGCTTAGAAATAGGATTGCTTGTGTAACGTCAGTGACATATATGTAGTTACATCATCTACTGCAGTCTCTGAAACCATCAGCAAAATGTATGGTTCCAGTATCTGTGAGCAAGATCTGCATAAAGCTAGGTCTAAATAGATTGATAGTCTTCTGATAAATAATGGATCGTAACCCTGAGGCTTTCCCTGTTGTCCTCCACCAGGCCGCTCCAGCGTTCCAGCGCTGCAGCAGCATAGATCCGCTTGGACTCGGCCTTTTCTGCTGAAGCTCAAGCGGGTCAGCGGGTTTTCTTACCTGGGGTTTCCTTCAACTCCTAGTAGTCTGTGTCCCTCACTGCAGTTTGGCTCCTGCGCACGTGCTGGTCACACTTCTGTGGCTGGGAGCGTCAGGCGCAGTACTGCTCCGCAGTTCCATGTCCAAACATGGCAGCCAGATTGTAATTTCATGTACTGATTGGTCCTTACAGAAGATCTAGCTTGCCATGCGCTGTTGATAATGGCTTTCCATAGGGGCAAAGCTAGGCCTTTTGGCCAAGGCTGATGGAGCTTTCCCCACCCCTCCGTCTTCCCTTCCAGTTAACAGTGCTCCCCTGGGGCCTCTGTAGAGTAATAACCTGAACATTTGTATAGCGCTTTTTTTCCTTTTGGACTCTAAGCGCTCAAGAGCTGCAGCAACTAAGGGCGTGCTCAAGAGGCCACCCTGCAGTGTTAGGGAGTCTTGCCTTGACCTCCTTACTGAATAGGTACTGACCCTAGCCAGGATTTGAACCCTGGTCTCCCATGGCAAAGGCGGTGCCCTTAACCAGTACACTATCCAGCCACTCTGTGGCGGCAGCGGAATGCACTCACGTAACTTGCTGCCGGGTCACAGAGGAGAGATGCCTGTGCGCTGGCAAGTGAGTGTGCTCTGCAGGGGCCTCTGGGAGCACTGTTAATTGAGGGTAAACTCCGGTTTCAGTGTTTAGCCAGAATAGATCCCTCTCTGATCCAGGGCTGTGGAGTCGGAGCAATTTTTAGGTACCTGGAGTCGGTGGATTCATAAACTGAGGAGATGGAGTCAGATGATTTTTGTACTGACTCCACAGCCCTGCTCTGATCAGAGGGATTATCCTTTGGGTGGCCATGACCTATGTAACAAAACAATAACTATGTCAGATCACAGAAAAGGGAATAAAGATGGCCATACATCAGGCAACTGGGTGGCCGATGGACCATCTTATTACAAGCAAATCGGATGAAAATAGGTGCCACCAAGCGTATGCCCGATTGATCATGCGACAAATTTCGGGGCGAAATTGCTTGCATTAATCAGACAGACATGCTGCAAGATGTCGAGTCGTCTTGGTCGGTCGGGGTGCATGGCGGTAATACTGAGCGATATCAGGACAAGCAACGAAACCCCCAGCGATAGCCCCCCTAATGGTTAATGTGCCCAGTGCACCATACACACACCCCACGTGGTTGCCTGTGTGCACGTGGGGGTGTGTGTTGTGACACGCCGATGTTACTCCAGCAACGACGTGGGGCGTGTGTATGGACGGAGGACCTCCGCGCCAGCTATTGACATGGACAGTAATGTAAAGTGCACTGGGGGGGGGGGGAGCACATTGACCGTTATGGGGACAGTATCGTGCGGATACAGCGTCACAAGGTCTATTTCGGATTGATTTCCGCATGGAATTGATCGTGAATCGGCTTGTGGCCTATGGGCAGAACACAAATAACAGATTCCGTCTCTTGGTCGATCTGCCCATACATGGTCTGATGTATGGGCACCTTAAAGGGTCTCAGAGCTCAGGAAAATAAAGATTTATACATACCTGGAGCTTCCTCCAGCCCCATCCGCTCTGATTGCTCCCACGCCGCCGTCCTCTGTCTTCTGCAGCACCGGTCCCAGGTCCCCGCACTTTCATCAGTCGGCTCAAGTCTACTCTTTGTGTATCTTTACAGCAGCTGCTGGAGAGATACATAGAGGGCGCACTTTTCTTACGTCTTAAAGAGAACCCGAGGTGTGTTTAAAGAATGTTATCTGCATACAGAGGCTGGATCTGCCTATACAGCCCAGCCTCTGTTGCTATCCCAAACCCCACTAAGGTCCCCCTGCACTCTGCAATCCCTCATAAATCACAGCCGTGCTGTGAGGCTGTGTTTACATCTGTAGTGTCAGTCTCAGCTGCTTCCCCGCCTCCTGCATAGCTCCGGTCCCTGCCCCCTTCCCTCCAATCAGCAGGGAGGGAAGGGATGCAGGCGGGGACTGGAGTTCTGCAGGAGGCGGGGAGAGCAGCAGACTGACACTATGGAGATAAACACAGCCAGCTCTGTCAAGCTGTTTGTCAGCAGGCTGTGATTTATGGAGGGATTGCAGAGTGCAGGGGGACCTTAGGGGGGTTTGGGATAGCAACAGAGGCTGGGCTGTATAGGCAGATCCAGCCTCTGTATGCAGATAATATTCTTCAAACCCACCTCAGGTTCTCTGTAAGTGCGGCGCCCGGTACCGGCGCTGCAGAAGACTGAGGACGGCGGCGTGGGAGCGATCCTCCAGGTATGTATAAATCCTTTTTATTTTCCTGAGCTCTGGTACACTTTAAAGTGTACCAGAGCTTACTTCTGCGCATGTTCAATAGGCCACGACTGACGCGACTGAGCCTGTTATCGGGGCTGATGGCTGAATGGCAGACCGCGGGAAGACGACGAGGGACTCAATTGTACTTATGGGGCTGGAGGAAGCCCTGGGTAAGTATCGTTTCTTAAGTCCTCTCTTGTTTACTTTAAGGCTTCATTCACATTGTGTTCTGCTCGCGTTAGCGTTCACGTTTTTTCCGGTTTTTTTTCCTGATTTGCGACATTTGGTTGGGTTTTGCATTTTTGAGAAAATCTCTTTTCCTGATCGGTTTTTAATTCGCTTCCTGACACAAGGTGTCAGGAAGTTAACTCTTTGACCCTGAAAAGAAGAAATATAATGTATTTATTGTTAAAAAACGAGAATGCAATCGTTGCACAAAGTGATTTTGTGAGCGTTTGCGGTTTTCCTATACCTTCCATTGATGCAAAATAGCCCCACAAATGGTACACGCACTGCTTTGCTGCACACACCGCGCTTGAACCGCGCTGATATGAACTTTCTCATAGCGATTCATTGCACAAGCGTTTTGTGGGCGATTTAAAAAATCGCCCGCGCTTGAAAAAAGGCCGAAACGCCCTTAGTGTGAACGAACACTGAAGGTTTTTTTTTTTTTTAATTGTACAGGTTTTGTTTCCTCCTTGTAACTGAACTTCACACTTGCTGCTGTTGTCTCAACAGTAAACAAAGCTTTCTGGAAAAGGTGTCTGAGGGAACAGGAAGCTTTCTTGTTGATAGTGTTGTGTTGTTAAGCTTAGTTGAGATACTGAGCTTTCTGTTACCTGCATGTATGTCATTGTAGTTACACTTGGAGATAGGATTTTGTACTTACAAAATATGCATAGAAATCTGAAATGCCCGCGGCATCCACTTGTATAAAAATCTGCTGTATTGAACAACGAAGTTGGAAGTAATTGGTTAAAATACAACTACAGCCAAAGCATTTTACTCACTTTTTGATAATATGGAGAAAGGAGAACCTCTGCCTCATTGTTATTGCTGACTGTGGTCCCTGCTGGAGAGTATCCCTCACACCTAAAGGACAACTGAAGTGAGTAGAATATGGAGGCTGCCATATTTATTTCCTTTTAAACAATGCCAGTTGCCTGGCAGCGCAGCTGATCTATGTAGCTGCAGTAGTGTCTGAATAACACCAGAAACAAGCATGCAGCTAATCTTGACAGATCTGACAATAATGTCAGAAACACTTGATCTGCTACATGCTTGTTCAAGGACAACCAATGTGACATGATGAGATAGACGTCTGTATGTATAGTGCCAAGCACACAAATAACTAGGTTTTTTTTTTTTTTTTCACTGCCTGAAAAAAGTTAAACATCAGGTATGCAAGTGACAGTTTTTGCCCGGGTCGGACTGGGTCAGACTAGCATATCCATCATTGATATGCCGTAAAATACTTTCCTGTCTGTAAATGGCTTTTGAGGTCAGGAAAGCGATAAAAATGGTCCTTAATTCGTAGATTTGAACTCTGACATACTGTACTTCAGTGAAGATGTCATTGAGCATAGACAATGAAACAGTAAAAACTTAAAAACTATATATATAAAATAAAACTGAGGGATATCTAAAGTCATTTTCAGGAGACCAAGGATATGTACAATTGTTTTTGTCATCCATTTATTTTCACCTTGGATGTCCTTTCAGGGTCTATGGCTAAAAGTATTAGAGGCAGAGGTTTAGCAGGATAGCCAGGCAACTGGTATTGCTTAAAAGGTAATAAATATGGCAGCCTCCATATCCCTCTCACTTTGTCCTTTTAAAGTGTACCCTAAGCGAACCTTGGGTGAAAAGTTAAATATTTAAGAAGGAAGCATCTGGATCCTGTAAAGAGGTTTTCCACACCGTCTTCTGGTCCAGGGCTCCCCAACCATGTTCTCAAGTACCACCAGCAGTGCGTGTTTTGTGGAAATCCAGAGGTAGACACTGAGACACTAATTACCTCACCTGAGGAAAGGGTTGGGAAGTCCTGCTCTGGTCCACCGTGCCTGAGCACAAATCCCTCAAAAGAACCCAACAAGTTCTTGTCAGATTCCATGCTTAGGACTGCGCTCCGCTGCAAGCATGAACGAGGCCATATTGCGCCTGCTTGAGCACAACTGCACCTGCCCAGTAAGGCGGAGTCGCTTATGTGCAGCTGCGCTTACACATGAAGAGTAGTGCGATCATGATGTTCAGAAAGGTCCTGGGCGTGATGGGCAGCGTGGAAAGCCTTTAGGATCCAGAGGCTTCTTTCTCCGTGATTATTTAACTTTTGACCTTAGGTTCAACTCTGGTTTGCTGGTTTTACACTTAAAATGTGTGTATGCGGTCCGATGCCCCGCTCCCGGTGCAGCGCCCCACCCCAACGCACAAAATCTCAAACATATTACCCTACGGCAGAGTGCGTAGGCAGGGTCCTATGCACAGCGCTGCCCCTCGCCCGGTGATGTACTCCCTGCTGGACAGGAAGTACGTCACTGGGATTCCTGGGTTTCCCTGTCGTATTCCCTTCGTTGCGTGCCACTGCCGCTAACATTTTCAAATGTATGCATCACCCTTTGTCTTACATTATTTTCGTTGCCACGGAAGTCGGCCAGTAACCTGCTGTTGACTCTGCACATCGGTCACTTTCAGTGCAACAGTAAGTATGCTAAGCCCCGTTGCCTTGCATATTGACACTGTGCTACCCTGTAGTAAAACCGGGTACTGCAACACTGGTTTAAAATTTAAAAGTTTAAAAGGGGCCTTAATGTTCTTATACCAAGGGTTCTGCTTTTATACTTCTAACCAGAGAAGTAATTAAAAGTCAGAACCCTAAATCTGACAGAAGGTTCCTTTTGTTTCCCACTCCACAATAAGCTTTAATAATGTATTCTATTACATTTACCTCGATTCTGTCAGTGACGAAAAAACCTGAAAGTTTACTCTATTTCATTCTGTCCAAAAGTAAACTGATAGTTTTGGCTGAAGTTGGGTTTAAGGACTTATTTGAATTGACTGTTCCCTAATTAACCAGATGGGTAATAATATGGCAGGTTCCAAATTCGGTGTGTGAAAGTTGGGAATAAGCTTTGAGTATTTCTGTCAACGTAACTAGACACAGTTGGGATCTCCTCTTTGTGTGCCACTGAATCGCCGGACATGGTGAAGTTGACTGGACAGTTTGAGTTCCATAAGTCCATCAGCTTCACTTGTTGATTTTCCCTCTCTATGGAACTCAGGAAATCCTTCAAGACTTGTTTGAATATGTAGACAATTTCCCAAGGCAGAACATCATTTTCTGCCAAAACCTCTCGAAACCTGAAGACAAAAACAAATTGCATATTAATGTCTATTCTTGGTAGTAAAAGTAAGCCTTTCATTTCCTGCAACAAAATAAAGGTGCAAAATTATTAGTACGTACTATAGATGTGCTACTTATTTTCAAGGTCCCTCTGGACCCCCCCACCCAAAAAAAATGGTATCTGAGCTAGTACTTAGTCTGAGCTGATTGCTGCAGTCTTGGTGTAGTGTGAGGTCC